>NC_134402.1:438623557-439256057 GCF_038048845.1 Mixophyes fleayi | reverse complement strand
GCTGTGCAATCGTTTCTAATGAATACAAATGCAATAAACTAAACCCAAATAAAACAAAATACTTCTCTGCAAACTTCATGGACGAAGCCTCTTTTTTTGGTTTTAAAAGTAGTAGATGGTTAAATATACTGATTTGCCTCAGTTCTACAGTTGAAGCCATAGTCAGCGGCACAGTGCTGTATATGTATGTATGTGAACGAATGAATTATAAAAGAATTATTCTGATATATTTTGTCCTTAAAAAAAAAACACATGGGTAGATAAAGGGTTGAATACTGCAGTAGCATATATAATATTATTAAAAGTGCAGTATATTGGGACAAATATCACAAAAATATGGCAGCATCCAGTAAGTAACTTTTAAATTATTTTTAGACAAGTGGTGTTTGGGAAGTCAGGGTAGAGGGGATATGGATTATTTCTGCAGCAGTACATAAAATAAATACATTTGATTTCACTAATGCCAGTTGACATGCCAGTTAGCCATTGATCGGTGTTACCAGTGATCTATTAATGCAGAGTTGCTCTGGTACGGCTGATCGCTGCCTCGAGGAGGTCCTGGTGACGGGCAGACTGAATGTTTATATTGAATGCTAGCAGTTTGATGCTCGGAAACCAAACTGCATGGTTCTTGGACAGCAAGGAGGTGGACCAGCTATATTTAGGAAGAGCAACTTCCTCTATCTACTACGAAGAAACCATTCTAACGCTGAGGTAGTTGTATGTAACACTGGTTACCTGTAACCTTAAAATTAAATAATGTATGTGGAGTGAGGGTTTTGTATTAATTACATCATATCATCTCACATCCTGTAATGCACTAAAAAAATAATCAATATTTAAGTACATAAGACACATGGGGGTATATTTACTAAACTGCGGGTTTGAAAAAGTGGAGATATTGCCTATAGCAACCAATCAGATTCTAGCTGTCATTTTGTAGAAAGCACTAAATAAATAATAACTAGAATCTGATTGGTTGCTATAGGCAACATCTACACTTTTTCAAACCCGCACTTTAGCAAATCTAGCCCATGCGGTCTGATTTATCAAGGCACATATTCTGAGAGGAACCCACGTTCAGTATTATAAGCACGTATTTAGGCTTTGCGTACTCCCAAATTCATCAAGGTACGTGTGCTTTTGAAATCAGGGGCAGGTCTGCTGTGCCCTACTACACAAGACGTTGCAGGATATGTTTAATACCTCTGTGGATTAGAAATTTGCAAAAGAGCGCAGAGTGAAAGAAATATATATATTGAATTAAAGTCACCTGTTATTAACATAGGCATTAATGAAAAAAACAGTTAAAAAAGTGTTTATTTTATTTTATTTTCGCATGAAATACATTTATAAGAATGTTGTTAATGTTAACTGAGCATAAAATACATTTTACAGTTGCTCCTGATTGCAAACACATGTTATAGCATGCATACGAGACTGCCATCACTACTGATTGGGATTTAAACTGCCCCTTTAGCTGGAGCAAGAGCGATGGCAGAAAAACAAGTAACTTTGAGATGGCCAGTGTTGCATTCGGACGTGGCTGCATGCACTTGATTTTGGCATGCCCCTACTGTAAATTCAATACGGCAAAACAGCACCCTCCCCGCCCAGTTTACTTCCAGAAATCATAGTCTGTAGTAGTGACCTTTGCATTCGAAGATGGAGCAGACAGGTCTGTGCTCTCAGACATATGGAGATATGGGCATGCACAGGGTGATTTCGCGTACGATACTCTGAAAATCGGCAGATACGTCCCTTGATGAATCAGGTCCATGATCTCATAGTGATAAAAGGTGATAAGGTCTTGACCACAAGGTTGTACAATCAATCAGGGATAGAGTCTAGAGAGAAACAAGGAATGTGAAGACAAGTTTGAGGGTTTGAATTTAGTCTAGCAAAACCATAACGGCTGAGAATTTGTCAAGTATGAGTTGTGATGTGAAGAACTGAGAACTGGGTTTTGTCTGAGGATATAAGAGAATGTTTAAGGATTCGGGAGGCAGTGAAACCTGCAGGTGAGGTTCTGCCTGGGGAAAGTCTCATAAATAGTGTGGATGAGTAGAGGAATTTTATCCTGGGAGGTTCAGTGGATTGAGAATCTATTGAATTACAATGAGAGAAAGAAGATCAGCATGTGAGGTAGACGAGTCTGACAATATTATTATAGGGAGTAGGTTGCAGTAGTTCAGATGGGAAATCATGAGGGAGTGAATTAAAGTTTTTGTGACTTTTGGGTGAGAAAGAGGTGAATTGTGGAAATGCACCAGATAGTATTTTGCTGGTATTTAATGAGCAGACTGAAAGAAAAAGACAATGTAGGAATTATCAGCTGTTATTGAGATATTGAGTAGATAATTTAGAAGGAGGAGATACAAAAACTTTGGATTCAAGAGAACTGTTCCTTCAACACCACCCAAGGTTGCATTTTCAGCACGTTTCATATCCTCTACTGCCAGTTACCAGTTATGCAACACTAAAACCACCTGAGCTTCCTCTTGCAGTAATTTCATTAGCAGCACGATGGCTGGCAGACTGATTAGAAGAGGTATGCTAGGAAAAGGATACATTCTTCATCCTCTACTTAGAGAAATGGCCCTGAAAGGGATGTCCAGGAGGAGACAGCAGAAATGCAGTTGGAGATTTTACCATACTATGCAGCATGGTGGCTCAGTGGTTAGCACCTCTGCCTCACAGTGCTGGGGTCATGAGTTTTATTCATGACCATGGCCTTATCTGTGTGGAGTTTATATGTTCTCCCTGTTTTTGCTTCGGTTTCCTCCAGGTGCTCTGGTTTCCTCCCACACTCCAAAAACATACTGGTAGGTTAATTGGCTGCTATTAAACTGACCTTAGTCTCTCTCGGTCTGTATGTGTTAGGGTATTTGAAACCCTAAGTTCCAATGGGGCAGGGACTGATGTGAGTAAGTTCTCTGTACAGCGCTGCGGAACTAGTAGGGATGTGCACCGGCCACTTTTGGTGTCTCGTGTTTTGTGTTTTGGATTCGGATTTGCTTGAGGTTTTGGGTTCGGATTTGTTTCGCAAAACACCTGACGAAAGGTTTTGGTTCAGATTTAAGGTTTTGGATTCGGATTTATTTTGAAAAAAACATAAAAAGTGTTAAAATCAAGTTTTTTGGGTTTATTTTCACTCCTACGCTATTATTAACCTCAATAACATTCAATAACAATCATTTCCACTAATTCCCAGTCTATTCTGAACACCTCACAATATTGTTTTTAGTCCAAAACGTTTCACCGAGGTAGCTTTCTGGACTGCATAGTGCAGTGGTCCCGGTACACAATTTGGTACCGGGGCCACAATACCTCCGCCTTCAAATGGTCTGAATTCCACTGCACAGCTGCCTGCTCCTACATCCTCTGCAGCATATACAGGGTGTAGTTCGAGCGTGTCAATACCTCTTGTTTTTGACGATGACAGGTCATTTTCATTAATTTATGATTTGGCAGCAACAGTCAACGTTGTTTAATATCTGATACGCCTCTATCTGGACTGCATAGTGGAGTGGCCCCGGTACCCAATTTGGCATTCATCATTGAGATCCCATCAAGTATGTGAAAGACAGACAGTGTCGAAGTGTTATTTGTTGACTTTGTTAACCAAAAAATTGTCCCTGTTGCAAATATTCGTGCAATGAAGAGTGACTTTTTCATTTAAAGGCTCAAGCTTTCAAGTGTAGTGTTTATAAGTTATAAACACTACAGTAGTTCAAGCACGTCAATACCTCTTGTTTTTGATTATGACATTTTACTTTTGGTTTAATTTGTTGAATTTGTTTTAATTTTGTTTTACTTTGTGCTCATGGCAAACGACTGTTGAATGGTCACATAATGGCAAAAAAAGAGTTGCAAGATGGAATTGTCCTTGGGCCCTCCCACCCACCCTTATGTTGTTGAAATAGGACATGCACACTTTAACAAACCAATCATTTCAGCGACAGGGCCTACCAAACAACTGTGGCTGAAATGATTGGTTTGTTTGGGCCCCCACACCAAAAAAGCTATTCATCTCTCCCTGTACAAACTAAACAGGCTCTACTGAGGCAAGATGTTGTCCTCATCCTCAACCTCTGATTCCTCTCCCCCTACAGTGTGTACTTCCTCCTCCTCACACATTATCAATTCGTCCCCGCTGGACTCCACAACCACAGGTCCCTCGGTACTATCTGGAGGGCAGTGCTGTACTTGATTGAGGAATTGATAATTCATTTTTATGAACATCATTTTTTCAACGTTCTGAGGAAGCAACCTCCTTCGCCGCTCACTGACCAGGTTCCCCGCTGCACTAAAAACTCTTTCCGAGTACACACTGGAGGGGGGGTCAACTCAGGTAAAATAGAGCCAGTTTGTACAGGGGCTTCCAAACTGCCTTTTTTTCCTGCCAGTAACATAGCAGTACAACTGGACTTATACTGCTGAATCAGTGAACTTTGTAATATTGCAGTACCACTGGACTTATACTGCAGAATCAGTGAATTTTGTAATATTGCAGTACCACTGGACTTATACTGCAGAATCAGTGAACTTTGTAATATAGCAGTACCACTGGACTTATACTGCTGAATCAGTGAACTTTGTAATATAGCAGTACCAATGGACTTTTACTGCTTAATCAGTGAACTTTGTAATATAGCAGTACCACTAGACTTATACTGCTGAATCAGTAAACTTTGTAATATAGCAGTACCAATGGACTTATACTGCAGAATGAGTGAACTTTGTAATATTACAGTACCAATGGACTTATACTGCAGAATGAGTGAACTTTGTAATATAGCAGTACCAATGGACATATACTGCAGAATGAGTGAACTTTGTAATATTGCAGTACCACTGGACTTATACTGCAGAATGAGTGAACTTTGTAATATAGCAGTACCACTGGACTTATACTGCAGAATGAGTGAACTTTGTAATATAGCAGTACCACTGGACTTATACTGCAGAATCAGTGAAATTTGTAATATGGCAGTAACAACAATGGACTTATACTGCAGAATGAGTGAACTTTGTAATATAGCAGTACCAATGGACTTATACTGCAGAATGAGTGAACTTTGTAATATTACAGTACCAATGGACTTATACTGCAGAATGAGTGAACTTTGTAATATAGCAGTACCAATGGACATATACTGCAGAATGAGTGAACTTTGTAATATTGCAGTACCACTGGACTTATACTGCAGAATGAGTGAACTTTGTAATATAGCAGTACTAATGGACTTATACTGCAAAATCAGTGAACTTTGTTATATAGCAGTACCACTAGACTTATACTGCAGGATTGTTTTGGGATATTTTTTTTTTATATATAATTTTATTTTTTTTATAACTTTTTTTGATTTTTTTTATAATTTGGGAATAATGGGGAAATAACAATGCCCTTAGAAGGACAGAGCACAGGACACAGCACCACTGGACTGAACAGGACACAGCACAAGACTTTTGTGTCAAAAAAGACAAAAGTATTATAGGAATGATACCTTTTTTGGCTAACAATTTTTTTTAAAAAAATAATTATTATATTTGCTAGCTTTCAGAGCACAGAGGCCCTTACATCAGGCAAGTTTACAAATGAATGACTGAAAAAAGGCACAACATTTAAGAGCTGTTACATCAAGAAATGTGTATAGGGGGTGGGGAGGGGAATACATCATTAAGATAAGCTAAAGCAATAAAACTGAGGTTTTCGTTACGGATGGAAGCCCTTCTGCTCCACGGGAGGTTTCTGTCCTCCCTGAGCTCGCCTTAGGACACCTGCGTTACGTTAAGCTTTAGCCCTTCTGCTCCACGGGAGGTTTCAGTCCTCCCTGAGCTCGCCTTAGGAGTTCAGAGATCTGGGGGTAAATGTATCAAGCTGAGAGTTTTCCGGCGGGTTTGAAAAACCAATCAGATTCTAGATATCATTTATTTAGTTAATTCTACAAAATGATAGCTAGAATCTGATTGGTTGCTAAAGGCAACATCTCCACTTTTCAAACCCGCCTGAAAACTCTCAGCTCGATACATTTACCCCCTGGAGTCACTCTGTTGTGAGGTGTGAAGTGTTTCCATGTAGTGGGTCATAAATCCAGGTGTTAGATTGAGTCCTTGAGTCAATGACTGGAATGTTCTTATCATCTTGAATTCCCAGATTATTCTCTCCCAGTCATTTTTAAAAAGACCTTTCAGTATTAAGACTTTTAAATCTGTCCTGTCTGTGTCCTGGTCCAGAGAAGTGTTTACCCACAGGGGTATCTAGCAATACATGATTATATATATATTTATAAAATGGATTAAAATAAACAATAACATAAACCTATGGTGCTCACAGTCTTTGCCAATGTTCATAACTTCAGATACCAACTTTTGGATTTTTTATTAATAAAGAAGAACTAGTCAGTGCTTGTGGGGGGGATCAGATGATTTGGGAATTTTGGTAGGTGCCGGCTCCTAATAACACAGGAGTCTGTCACTAGTTTAAGAAGTGTCAGCTTTCAGCAAGGTTCACACTTGTGATCAGCAGGAAAATAGTCCCAGTTCCCGGAGCCAGGACTTAATCACTTTGTGAGTAGAGCACCGCAGGTTCGTGAATGCAGTGTTATTTATCTGTCCAGTCTAGAATATCCTCCTGAAGGAAGTGGTGCCCTGGGGTGTCCTGGTGGAAACTCCTACACTGCTCCCTCTTGTCCTGGAGTGGACACAGTAAGTATCAGCTGGTCTTTGCTGTCCTTACACTATCTCTGTGTGTTCTTACACTACTTTCATGAACCTCTCTATAGCTTCCTTATCCCCCGTATTCCTCTGTCTATGCCTTTATATGATTAATCCTGTTTAGTTTTGGTCCACCTCATATTCCTGCACATCTCTGTTTTAATCTCTTTCTCTTTCACTCTCTTTATCTGAGCTGTTGAACCCCTTCTTAAATTGATCTGATAGCTCTCTGTCTCTATCTCTGTCTCTATCTCTTCTTTCTTCTTTTTAACTCCTCTTTCAGTTCTGTCTTTATGTCTCTCCCATACTCCTCTTAGCCTGTCTGTTGATCCCCCCTCTGTACTTTCTCTGACAGTTCTGTCATTATGTCTCTTTCTTACTCCTCTTAGCCTGTCTACTGGGGGGGGGAGCCCTTCTTTACTACAGGCAGCACGGTGGCTTAGTGGTTAGCACTTCTGTCTTACAGCACTGTGGTCATGAGTTCAATTCCCGGCCATGGCTTTATCTGTGAGGAGTTTGTATGTTCTCCCTGTGTTTGTGTGGGTTTCCCTTCGGATGCTTTGAATTCCTCCCACACTCCAAAAATATACAAGTAGGTTAATTGGCTGCTATTAAATTGACCCTAGTGTGTCTGTGTGTGTGTTAGGAAATTTAGACTGTAAGCCCCAATGGGGCAGGGACTGATGTGAGTGAGTTCTCTGTACAGTGCTGTGGAATTAGTGACGCTATATAAATAAATGATGATGATGATCTCTGTCAGGTCTGTCATTATGTCTCTCTCTTACTCCTCTTACTCAGGCTATGGCAGTGTGAGCGCTGATTAATATATTTAATTTCAATTTCACATCTAGCGACCTAACATAATAAATACTGGAAAACTCTAAGCAACCATGTGTCAGGCTTCGCCCCTGTATCGTCTCCTCTAAACAGGGACAGGCGCCAGCTTCCGGCTTATGTGCATCCAGACTACAGATGGGCGGGTCCAGATCCCCGAGAACCGAACCCACCCGAACTTTAAGTATCCGAGTACCGAGCTGAGTAGCTCGGTACTCTCCCGCCCGCTCCGCATCCAAATCGAGGCCGAGCCTCATTGTGACGTCGTCGGATCTCGGGGCTCGGTTCTCGCGATACTTCAAGATTCTAAATACACGCCTCCACAGCAATCCATCGCCATTTGACAGAGGGAGAGAGCAGGGTGTAGTCACAGGCTGATTAGAGGTTTTTTTTCTTTTCAATATTTGGCACTCCCCAGTGCTTTTGGGGTGTCCCCCTAATTGTGCATAAATATTTCTGGCTGTCAAAATTACTATCTGTCAGCAGTATCTACCAACTAATTTTTAGCACTCCCCAGTGCTTTTGGGGTGTCCCCCCATAATTGTGCATAAATATTTCTGTCTGTCAAAATTACTATCTGTCAGCAGTATCTTACCAAATAATTTTTAGCACTACAAGTGCTTTGGGCTGAGAATGGATTCAAAGCAGTCCACATATGGGCAGAATGAGCAACCAGGTTCTGTCACCAGTCCTGATGTTAGTGTTCCCAGTACGTCATCTGGGCAAGGCGATGTCAAACTACAGAGTGTTTCGAAATCAGTCCAAAAAACAAAATATTTTTTTTTTTTCACTGTGTTGAAGCGACAAAGAAGTGTTACTGAGCAAAAGTTAAGTGCCGATAGAAAAAAAATTGCCAACATGCCATTCTACACACGCAGTGGCAAAGAGAGAATGAGGCCTTCACCTTTGGCTATTAGTGGCAGATCCCAAAAAGTTACCGAACCTACAATTGGTGCACAACTACTGTTACGCGTCAAAGCCGAGCTGCAGGATAACAGTAAGGCATTAGAGGATAATGTTTGCTCTGATTCACAAATGACACCAATCCCTGTGGAGAGTCCATCCAACAGTGGGATGTCTAATCATAAGCATTCTGCTGATGTGTGCCTTAATAGCTCGAGTGTAGCCGGTGATACACAAATTGAGGATGCCACTTTGGAATTAGAAGAGGATGAGGGGGAGATTTGTGTAGGCGACGAGGGCGCTAATGAGGATGTTGATGAGGATGAGGTTGTTTGTGTAAGTCCTGCACCAGTGGCATCAGTTCTGGCACGTGACAAGAAAAAGGCCATTGTCTTGCCTAGGCATAAAACAAAAAAATCCACTTCTTATGTGTGGAATTATTTCTACCCAAATCCAGACAACAATTGTATAGCCATTTGTAGTGTATGTCAAGCCACAGTCAGTCGAAGGAGGGACCTTAACCATCTTGGAACCTCGTCTATGTTACGCCATTTAACGAGAGTTCATGGCAAAGTGTTGGGAAAAGCTGAAAGTTCTTCCCAAAAAATTACAAGCACTCCATCATCAGCTAAGACTCTACGCTTACTGACATCCCGACGGCTACAAAATACACCCACCACACTATCCTCATCAATATCCTCAGTAGCGCTCGGAGTTAGCCCGGCATCCCACTTAAGGCTGGATGACTCCTGCACTATTATTGATTCCTCTGAAGAAAGCGTTAGTCCCACTGCTGCTGCTGTTGCTGCTGCTGGGGGTAAATCGTCATCCCAGAGGCAGGTCAAGAAAATAAGCAGTTCTACATTTCAGCAATTAACTGTGAAACAATCATTTGTGAGGGGAAGCAAATATGACAGCAGTCACCCAGTCGCCAAGCGAATCACAGACGCCATGGCTGCCATGTTAGTGTTAGATCTGCGTCCAATATCCACAATAAATGCAGCTGGTTTTTCACAGTTAATTGAGGTTTTGTGTCCGTGTTACAGAATTCCATCGCGACACCATTTCTCCCATAAAGCAATTCCACAACTATACAAAAAAGTGTGTAAAAATGTAGCTATTGCGCTGAAAAATGCCATTCGGCCCACTGTCCACTTAACCACAGATATGTGTACAAGTGGAAGTGGCCAAACCAAAGACTATATGACTGTGACAGCCCACTGGGTTGGTCCTTCACCTTAACTAGCAGGAACAGCAGCAGCATGTACACCACTACCTAACATTTGTCACAGGCAGGCCACTCTTTGTATCACCGGCTTCACTAACAGGCATACAGCTGACAATTTGTTATGCAAACTAAGAGATGTGATTGATACATGGCTTATACCACTTGGACTCTCCCCAGGATATGTCATTTCTGATAACGCCAACAATATAGTGCGAGCATTACAGCTGGGTGATTTCCAGCACATTCCCTGTTTTGCTCACACCATCAACTTGGTGGTGCAGAGCTTCCTACGAAATAACCATGAGGTGCAGGAGATGCTTTCGGTGGCCCATAAAATTTCAGGCCATTTCAGGCATTCAGCCACAGCATGTAGGAGATTACAGCAGCTCCAAGAGCAGTTTAACTTGCCCTGCCACCAACTTAAGCAAGAGGTGGTAACTAGGTGAAATTCCACCCTGTACATGCTTCAGAGGATGGAGGAACAGCGCAAAGCCATCCAAGCGTATTGCACAAGCCATGACATTGGAAAAGGAGGGGGGATGTATTTCACTCTTGCACAGTGGGGAATCCTTTCAGTGCTGTGCAAGGTGCTGAAACCATTTGAAGTTGTGACGTGTGAGGTGAGTGCAGACTCTGCTAGTTGGAGCTAAGTCATTCCTTTAATTAGACTATTGAAAAAGCAACTTGAGAAACTGAAGGAGGAGCTGAAAGCAAGCAATTCAGCAAAGTATGTTGGCCTTGTCGATCAAGTACTTAATTCGCTTCACAAGGATCCTCGAGTTATTAAGATCTTGAACTCGGATCAGTACGTTTTGGCCACTGTGCTTGATCCAAGGTTTAAAACCTACATTGAGTCTTTACTTGTAAATGAGCGAGATGTGAACTTTTGCAAGGAGCTATTGCTCAGCAAGTTGGCCGCTGAACTGGGCCTCGGCTTGACTACGTGTCCTCCTTCACTTTCTCACGCTGCTGCTGCTCGTAAAAAATTGAATTTCCCAAAAATAAGCAGGGAAGATGCAGGGGGCAGACCAGAACAATTTAACATCTGGGCTGGTTTGAAGGATTTTTCTAAAAAATGTGTCACCTTGCCCATAACTCCATCCAATACGAGTATAAACATGCAAAGGATGGTGGAGGATTATTTTCAAGAGGTAATTGATATGGAAATGTCAGACAGTCCCTTTCCTTACTGGGAGGAAAAGCAGGCCATTTGGAAACCCATGTACAAACTTGCTTTGCAATACCTAAGCTGCCCACCGTCCAGTGTGTACTCTGAACGAGTATTCAGTACAGCCGGGAACTTAGCCAGTAATCATCGTAGAAGGTTACTTCCCAAAAATGTGGAGAAAATGATGTTTATAAAAATGAACTACATTTTCCACGAGGAAGGCCTTCACCATCCAAGACATCCAAGCACTGACTGTTCTCTAATGGCGGATTCAAGCGGCGATGAATTGATAGTCTGTGATGATGACGTACACACTGATGAGGGTGAGGATGAAGATCCAGATGATGACGATAATATCTTTTTAAAACTTTCTATTTAAGTCTAGGGTTCAATCTACCCCCAAAGAGGAAAGGGACTTGGGGCATTTCCATATCACGTACCATCTTGAAAGGTTGCTGTTTTGGCAAATTATCATTATGGGTAGGGTGTCATACACAGACTGACCCCAAACTGCCTTTGTCCATTTCAATTAATATTGTACAGTCTATAACGGCTGAATTTATTTGTATTTTCTACAAGTGGAGGGGGGGGCCTAGAGAGACAGAAACCAAACTGCCTTTGTCCATTTCAATTAATATTGTACAGTCTATAACGGCTGAATTTTTTTGTATTTTCAACAAGTGGAGGGGGGCCTAGAGAGACAGAAACCAAACTGCCTTTGTCCATTTCTTTACATATTTAACTATAAGTGTAGGGTGTAATATACACCCAAAGACGATGGCTGCATTGCCAATATGCATAGATGGAGAGGAAGACAATCTGGTTTGTGTGTAGAATTAATGAAGGCCTACCTACCAGGAATTAAACTGTTTTTTGGATAATTTATTAGCTTTACAATTACATTACTTATCCAAGAAACAGGTGGAGCACTAAATTTGGTTATTTTAGGCCCAAAAACATTGATTTTCCAACAAAATAGCAAAACAAAACCAAACAAAACCAAAACCAAAACCAAAACACGCAATGGCGGTTTTGCAAAACCAAAACCAAAACCAAAACATGACAGTAATCCAGATCCAAAACCGAATACAAAACCAAAACACGGGGGTCAGTGACCATCTCTAATCCAGACGCACTTCCTCTCCAGCCCTGCCGGCCAGGTCGCCGCAAGTGCGCCACTTTGCCTAGCAACGGGACGCTACTGTGGTCCTGGCGGCGGCTTTCCAAGTCACCGCTGTCGGTAATTAGGACCTCCCTCCCTCCCTATATATATCTGACTCTGGCACCAAACAGGTGCCAGAGTATTGGGTCCCCCTGCTCCAGCGCTACTTGTGTGTTCTCCATATTCAGATTGACTCTAGTGTATGACCCGAAAATTGTTCCTGACCTGTCTGTGATCTCTCCTTCGGCTGGTCTTGCTCTCAAGTGTTTGACCCGGATTGTTGACTATGTTTTTGGATTCTCCCTTGGTACCGCTATTACCCGTGTGGTTTTGACCCGGATTGCCTGACACCTCTTCTATCTACGCTTCACTGATTACTCTCTCTGAGGACCGCGACCTACGTGAACCCGCAGCTAAGCCCAAACTTCCTTGCGATGGGTCCCTGGCGAAGACCTGGCGCATGGTAGACTCCATACCTCACTGCTGAGTAGTGCTAAAATCAGTAAGCAACTCCTTCAGTTCCCAGATATGTAGCACCATGGAAATACAACTTATGTTCCATGTTTATTTAGCACATAGGCTCCGCCCGTGCTGTGACAGCAGCACATTTATTTAATTGGTCCCTCCAACTATGTGATACCAACAGAAGATGTCTGCCCACTGCACATAAATGGTTCAGGCATGCCCATATATATATCTCCACATCCTCAATAGCTATAGACCATATACTGTGTATATATCTATATATGTATCTCTCTCTCTCTCTCTGCTGGCTATGATAGAAAGGTATGAGAACACACAGTGCATCACAACTTATGGGGCTGCGTGGCAACAGACCAATCATATTGCCCATGCTGACCCCTGTCCACCACCGAAATTGCCTAAAATGGGCAGGTGAGTGCAAGAACTGGACCATGGATTAGTGTAAGAAGATGACCTGGGGGTAAATGTATCAATCTGCGGGTTCTTCAACACCCGCGTGTTCAGCCTCTTCCGCGATTAAATTTCAAGCGGCGCTGCATTGTAAAGGGAAGTTAACCCTGCAGTATAAGCGGACTGATAACGTTACAAAAAGGTGGAAGAGGTGTGATTTCTATGTGTTCGGCATTTGCTGCAAGTCATGTTGGCAGATACCAAAGTAGCAAAATTGAACAACCACTAGACTGCAACCCATTGCTCAAACACCTTACTATGAAAATAAAATCAACGGGGCCTATTACAGTTGCAGAGTACATGAAAGAAGTTTTAACAAATCCCGTAAAGGAGTGGAGTTTGTGAGCAGTGACTGTGCTGTGGCTGATGATCCAGTTACCATATACCTACATAAGATATCTACACGTCTGTTCCTGACCTCTTAAAGCTGACTGGAGCTCATTTCCAAGAACCTCTGATACAGATAAGCTGTTTATTTATATCTTTTTGGTACGTTGCCACCTATCACTTGCTACTGATTGTCACGGATACATCTGAAACGTTGTTTTCTGCTTTCTTCTGTCTGCATTTCGGCATATGATCAGGAATTATGAACATTGGTTTATACTGTTTATACCAGCCTGACATGTTGAACACTTTGTATTTATATTTCTGTATACAGTAATACTGACTGTCTGGACGATCTGTACCAGTTAGCACTACTAGATTTGACGCCATCATCCCTCTTTCTATATTTACAATACTTATTTCTCGATCGGAGTACCATCCGAAAATTAAGAGGGAGGCTGCCTACTCTTATGAAGAATAGTGTACACCAAGTTTGGTGATCTATATTATTATTTACTCTCCTATTTCGAGTTTGAGCGCCAATATTTATTATATCTAATAATACACACATATATATATATATATACATATATATATATATACATATATATATATATATATATATATATATATATATATATATATATATATATATATATATATATATATATATATATATATATATATATATATCTATATAGATATTTGGCACTGGGTTACATACCAGTGGCACTACATGTCAAACACAGTGGTTAACTAGTATTCGCACTTGTGGTCTGTGGGTTCCATAGAATGCAAGAAATGGAGCAGACAGCATTGGAAAAATCATCCCGCAACACAAACGCTCCTGACAGCAATTGCAAATACTAGTGAGTATGGGGTCATTGGGTTCCATCCTCATACTCTTTAACTAGTATTAAATAATACTAGTAGGAGCCTGTATTTTGACACCTGTGGGTCAATTACCAGAGCTCTGCACCTCATGTTTGCTCCGTTTGCATTACGTTTTGATCATCTATTGAAATGTTGTTTTATAAAAATGATATGATGTGTAAACCTTTGTCTACTTCAAGGGATGTAATTATGTAAATTTATCCAGTGTAAGATCAGTCGAAGACACGGTTGCATTTAAGTTATTTTGAGTGTGAAGGGCTCCTTTACTGACATTCCATCTAGGTTCTCAATTTGCCCTGAACCAGCTTAGAGCTGTCTCGTGTATGTGGTTGATTGCTATGTTTTAGTCCAACCTTTGTGCTTAAATGCAAAGTAAATGAGCCATTGAAACTTAGACTGTAATTTGTATGTCCCCCTAAAAAGAGATGTTGTTATTTGCAGGTTTGCTGAGGACAATTGAAATCACACACAAATTTTTGGTTTTGATATGCTCCAAATTCATCTAGTGTGTATGGCACTCCTATTCAAGGTCCACTGAAATGACAATAATCCTGCAGGTTATAGAGAGGACACTTTGGTAAATTGTATCCGGGAGGTTACAATTCATTCCCGGGATCTTGCCTTCAAAATGCCAAACTTCCTGCACATGCGTTCCACTGCTTCTGATGCCAGGAATTAATTGTTGCTTGTAGGGGAAGCTGGCGAGATTAGAGCTGTGGTTCATTTGGGCACAGAGGCAGGTATCGGGTGGCTGCGCCCCCTTGGGCTTGTGCCCTGGGCGATGGCACCACCCGCACCTGCCTAGTTACGGCTCTGATCCAGTCACAAATGTCCCCTGCCACCCTGCAAAAATTGTTCAGGAATGGTTTGAGGAACGTGACAAAGAGTTCAAGGTGTTAATTTGGCCTCCAAGTTCCCCAGGTCTCAATCTGATCGAACATCTGTGGGATGTGCTGGAAAAACAAGTCCAAGCCATGGAGGCTCCACCTCACAACTTACAGGATTTAAAGGATCTGCTGCTAACGTCTTGGTGCCAGATACCACAGGACACCTTCAGAGGTCTTGTGGAGTCCATGCCTCAGTGGGTCAGAGCTGTTTTGGTGGCACAAGGGCGACCTACACAATGTTAGGCAGGTGGTTTTAAAGTTTATATATATATATATATATATATATATATGGGATATACCGAGTGCGGGCTTATTGCTAAGCAGCTGTTACCATATATAATGTGGGATATACCGAGCGCGGGCTTATTTTTCTCTGGTTTTGTTTCAAAATATTGCCTTTTTGTCATAGCAGCTGTCCATCAAGCCTATTTAAGGCATATTTGGGTGTGGCTCACAAGCCAGCCCTTGCTAGATGTAAACCCCTATACCTGGGAGGTGAGTGCATCTGATTTTAACTGCATTTTAATAGTGTTTAAAGCATATAGGTCAGTGTAGGACCTGCATAAAATGAGGTACCCTTGATATTGGGATGCAGGCTTAAGTCTTTTGATCAAAATATGAACTAATACCTCATGTTTTCATTTTGCTAGATACACACAGATATGCAGTTTAAAGGATAAGCGCTGACAAATTTCTTTTTGTTTTGTATACATATATGGGCATTTATATTGCCACGCAGCTGGTACCACATACAATATGGGATATACCGAGCCCGGGCTTATTGCCAAGCAGCTGTTACCATATATAATGTGGGATATACCGAGCGCAGGCTTATTTTTCTCTGATATATATATATATATATATATATATATATATATATATATATAATGAGTTTAGCTATACTAGTTTGTTCTATTCATTTCCTACATCAATTAATTTTGCTGTAGATTTTTGTTACAAGCTCATTATAATGGGTTCCAGTACAAAACACTGCTGGGATTTTCATACAAGGCCCTGTGGGTATTAAGTTTGTGTGACCACAAAAAATACCTTCTAACCAACAGCAATCTTGTGGTCTGAAACAGACCAATGGAGGTAGACATGACTTATTGACAGCTACCAGATGAGAAATACAAGTAAGTCAATGGCCAACTTACCTTGGCACGGCTGGGAGCCAAAACAAGCAGCAGGAGTTGCAATAAACTAAGGAACACAAAACCTGTACACCAGCGGTGGGCAACAGGCTACTGATCCCGATCTTATCAGAACGGGGGCAGACGAATTCCGCATAAGGGACCTCCTCTGCACCATGCAGGGAGGTCAAGCAGCAACACGGAGGATGTGCAGCCCCTTTGAAGGCTGATGGCTGTGCATGTCGCCCTCCAGCTATTCTACATTGCCCATCACTGCTGTACACAGAAGTATCTGCAAACCACTGTCCCCACCCATCTGTATTACCTAACCAATACACAAAGTGCAGAGCAAATCTACAAATCTGTCATTCACTCTCTGTCTGCTCAATTAGTGAAGCGCACCCTTTCTAACATAGCAAACTGTTGTAGAGACCCCGATGACCATATGTAGCTATATATAAGAAGCTTTTTTCATATATATTATTCAGCTCAGCCACATAAGCTTTTTAATATATATTAATATTAATGTGAAATAGTCAATATTCTAATGTTACATTTCATTATGGAGCTATATATATGTCAACTCAATAACTTTCTTTTCAGAAGTCTCTTCAGAATGCTAGTAGACCACCAGTAAGGGTTAAGAAACCCCTTCAGGTTGGCCCCAATGATGAGAACTGAGTTATAATGTGTGAGAGCTGAACTTTAACACAACACAAGCTCTTATAAATAACTTCGCAGTTGGGCAGGGTAAGACCTGGGACAAAAAAATAAAAATCCTGAAAACAAATAATCAAAATCTATATGAAACAAACACTTCAGGCAAGTCAAAATCTAATACTGAGCCAAACTTTTATTAAAGTCACTCTGAAATGCAATAAAATATCCTTTTCCAAAGTTCTTACTAAAAATGCTTTACCGCTTAGCTTACTAAACTTGTTCCACAGTTACGGTCAGATGTTACACAAGCCCAACATATACCCTAATGCGACTTTAGAATTAATTCAGCCACATCACACCAGTAAATTAAACCTGTTCATCTCATCTCTGGCTTTCCCTCATTCACCTGGCAGGGTCTGTCTATCTCGTTTTTTATATCTGTCAAAAACAGCTAAATAGTTTGGAGGAAAATGTCCTGTTGATACTGATAAGCGTAGAGTGTGGGGATTAATTAAAAATTCGACCTTCTGTGATGTACAGTTAGAGAGTAGTTTTCAAAGTTGAAAAAGAAAAATGGAATTTTAAAGATTCAGCTTTAAAAGTTCAAGATTCTCCAGATTTTAGACATTTGGATGCAGCAAATCTGTTTGCAAAGTTTACATTTAGAAATAAAAGTGGGGTTCAACACAAAAGGATTCTAAAATGTTGTTTTTCACAATGAGTGTGACTTCAAATCAAAATTGAACAAATTTTTAGAGCCCCATATAAAATCTGGGATAGATCGATAACAATGTGAAACCAGTGGTCAGCAAACTTTCGACCTTTAGTTTTTGCGTTTGTATTTGTAGTTTTTCAGTGACAAGAGTGACACACGATACCCACAAGTATCCAGTCTTGCATGGATTTAATGTGAGTTGGGAAGGTGAAAATGACTGTGTTAGGCATACTTGCCAACTCTCCCTGAATGTCAGGGGTGAAATAGGGGTGATCTTCCTCACTCCCTGAAGAGTCTGGCATTCTCCCTGATGCTAAGCGAGTACAAGACGTGGTTGGCTTCGCCATCTGTGGTATGATGAGACAGTTCAGAAATTGTGTCCTATGTCCATGTATTGATGCCTATGGAGGTGGCCATTTTCATGGAGACCAAGATTCGATCAAAGACTGACAGGTAAGGCAACATGGCTTCAGTAATGGAGACAGAAATGTAAAAGACACTTCAGTCTCTAGAGATTCATTAGCTGCTTTTCTTTAAAGCATAGTTGCCTACTCTCCCGGAATGTCCGGGAGACTCCCGCATTTCTGAGAGGCCTCCCGGGAGAGCAGGGCAACCTCCTGGTTCTCGCCCCGCAATAGATAAGTGGTGGGGGCGGGGCTTAATGTTGCAAATATTGCTTCATCTTAGCCCCGCCCCCTGCTGTAATTGTCCAAAATTGTGACACTTGTTTAAGGGCAGGGTCAAAATTATGTGATTCATCAAGCCCCACCTCCACAGGCCCACCTCCCCCAAGATCTCCCTGAAGCCAATGAGGAAAAGTTGGCAAGTATGGTGTTAGGTCAAGCCCAATTGCAGATAGAACATTTCATCCCTAATCCACATTTACAAATTTAAATTTGAATTGACCATACCTACTGTTGCTAAATTTGTCAGAGGGTGAAACCGAATCTGTGGCAAGGAGTGCCAGGGATCAATTCTTGTTAATCCTGTTTTTCTCAATTTACAAGTCCTCATTTGTAGGTAGTTATCTGCACCACTGTGTCCCGTTTTCAAGATCTTTAAAACTAGAACTACATTCTGATACCGGACAGGACATCCCAAAAGATGGACTTTCTGGATTATAACCATACACCACCATGTAATCAAAATAAATTAAGCGCAAACAAGTAAAAACACTGAAAGGATTATAAAAGAGACGGCAACACAGATAACAAAATTTATAAAGACTTTGTAAAAAAAAGTCAGTTTATTTTGTTCACATAAGTGTAGAGAGTGCTGTAATTGGAAGAATTTGTCTGTTCATTCTGAGACTGAATATTTAATTTCAGAGTCACAGAAGCTAACGTAATTTATACTGACATTGTGGAAAAGTCAAAAGTTTATTTTGTGTGTTATAATCAGTGTGACTGATTATACTGCTCTTGGATCAGATGACGAGCACAGATCTGAAGGTAAATTGGGTACAATGTGTACACATGAATTGGCAGACTGAGGTATATCACACATTGGTTGGAAAATCCTGTAGTGTGTACTCAGCCTTAGTGACAACCCTCAGTGCTGCACTTTTTCTCCTTTACATTGATTGATTTTGGGGATTTCAAATTTATCCTGTAGAGCAGCAGGAGTTGCCCAGCCTATCACTTAGTAGGACACATAGTTTATATTTTTGTATACTGTATATATTTTTATATCTATACATACATACATACATATATATATATATATATATATATATATATATATATATATATATATATATATATATAAAACAAAATAAGTAGGAGGGGGCGCCACATAGTATAATACTGTATTCAACAATACAGATAGGTGTACCGCAAGCCAGAATTTAAATCACCAAGTGGGCATAGGCACTCAGGTATTAGAAGTGAATCAGTAAGGATAAAAACACACAGAGGAGGAAATATTTCCAAGATCACCAACACCATACCAATATGCGTACCAGATAAAAGAACTTTAAAGCTTATCTGTAGGTATAGTAGCTTTGATTCCCCTTCAAGTTGGTGGAGTGTTATTCTCAACACTTACAGGAGCATGAACAGACACTATTGCTCCTCCATATGGACCAACTGCTACAAGACAATCTTTAAATTCTTCTTTGATGTTCCATTCCATTTGGTATAGATCAAATTTACGGTAGTAAACGTCACCCATAGGATACCAATATGGGTGACGTTTACTACCGTAAATTTGATCTATACCAAATGGAATGGAACATCAAAGAAGAATTTAAAGATTGTCTTGTAGCAGTTGGTCCATATGGAGGAGCAATAGTGTCTGTTCATGCTCCTGTAAGTGTTGAGAATAACACTCCACCAACTTGAAGGGGAATCAAAGCTACTATACCTACAGATAAGCTTTAAAGTTCTTTTATCTGGTACGCATATTGGTATGGTGTTGGTGATCTTGGAAATATTTCCTCCTCTGTGTGTTTTTATCCTTACTGATTCACTTCTAATACCTGAGTGCCTATGCCCACTTGGTGATTTAAATTCTGGCTTGCGGTACACCTATCTGTATTGTTGAATACAGTATTATACTATGTGGCGCCCCCTCCTACTTATTTTGTTTTAGATTATTCCAGTCCACCAACTGGCTTTGTGGGAACTTTGGCAGCCCCCTGAACATAGGATATCCACTTCTTCCAAAGGACAATATTTGAATTGGAACTTGTTTATCTTCTCAGAGTTACGCGCTGTACTATCTATTGTATTTGTTTATATATATATATATATATATATATATATATATAAAAATATATGATATATATCATCTAGGTGCACCATTAGGAAGTTGTGTGTTTTGTTTTTTTTACAGAATTATCCAGAGCAAATACAACTGCTGTTATTCTCTAGCTAGAAGTGTCCTGTTTTCCAGGAGGAAGAAGATCTAGGAATTCTTGGAGATCACTGACACAAGTGACAAAGATGACAGCACGCTACCCCTACAGATCACACTAGTATTAGAAGCAGATTTGCACGTTAAAAGACAAGCCTGGAATTCCTTATGAAATCCATCCTGGAACAACAGTGCCAGCAGGAACTTCAATAACAGCTTTTAATGTAGTTGCAGGCTCAACAGTTTCATATACAAGTATTATATATGTAACATGTACATGAACAGCTGAAATTACCACAGAGATCCTGGCCAGTTTCTTGACAAAATAGACTCTGGATGATGATGTAGAAGCATTCCTGGCAACATTTAAGTAGAGATGTTTGGGCTCCGTTTTCTGAAAACTGAGCCCACCTGAATTTAGGGGATCCGAGTAGGCTCGTGAGCCGGCTTGGTACTTTCACGCGTCCTCGGATCTGAATCGAGGCAAAACTTCATTGTTGCATTGTCGGATGTCGCAGGTTTTGGATTCCATAAGTACCTCCCTCCCTAGGAGATCCAGTGCGATTTCTCACGCAGAAACAGGGGTAGAACACTTGGTCGAGGGAGTATAGTTGAGATATTGTGTCAATCCTGTGCAGAATGCCAACTTACTGCCCCACACAGGCAATTTAGAGTTCCCCTTATGACAATACCCATTATTGATGTTCCATTTCAGATAATGGCCCAGGCTAAAGTGGGACCACAAGATATGATAATGGTCATCAATATATCCAGACGATACCAGATTATGCCAAAAGATATCCAGAGGTTATTATTCTCTGGAACAAAAATAAAAAAAACTATTGCAAAAATAGTTTTTCCAGCTTTGGCATCTCTAAAGAAATATTGACTGATCAAGGCACTCAATTTAACTCCAAGTTGATGAAGTAAGGATGCCACTTAATGGACACACATATCCTAAAAATCACCCCAAACCTTCGGGCTGATTATAAGATTCACTCAAACATTAAATAGCATAATAAAGAAGGTAGTAATAAGGGACAGTAGAGATTGGGACACTCTCCTAACTCTCCCGCCCTTTGCGAATTGGAAAGTACCCCAAACATCAATCAGGTTTTCTCCATTTAAGTTGCTGTATGGTGATCCCTCCAGATATATTCTGGTTATTACTAAATAAAGCTGGATGGGAAAGCGTAGTGGATTATATTCAAACAATGCAATTGACTAAGCCACTCCAATTGTAGAAGATTATATACACAGGCCCGGCGCTCCCATTAGGCAAGGTTAGGCACTTGCCTAGGGCGCCGGGCTCTGGAGGGCACCTGGAGGGCGCCACAGTATTCTAAAATACTTCAAAACTGTGCGGCGACCGCTGACCATACCTGTCACGGCCGCCGCACAGCATTCAGATGGACGGGAGGGGGGGGGAAGAGGCTATTTTGTCACCACCGCCGCCTCTCTGCTCCGTCTCCTCCCCTCCACTTACTAGTGTCAGTGAGTGGAGGGGAGGAGACGGAGCAGAGAGGCGGCGGTGGTGAGACAAGGTAAGGAGAGGAGGGAGGAGGGAGGAGGGCGGCGATTTTTGCGGGGGGGGGCGGCAATTTTTTGCGGGGGGGGGTGGCGATTTTTGCGGGGGGGGGGGGGGGGGCGCCGCTTTTTAAAAATGCCTAGGGCGCCGTGGACCCTAGCACCGGCCCTGTATATACAACAGATACAGTAGAAGCTGAGATCACATTGCAAGGTGGCAGGTCCCTTATGGGTAACTGAGCCTGTAGTTGATGTTAACTATAAACTAAGCCAGCCAAACTAAAAGGAAAAAAAAACAGATTTCTCATATACATATCTTAGAAGCAAGGAGAGAAAGAAAAGCTGAAACAAAGGAAAGGTGCGAGAGCTTGTTGCAGTGGCTGAGAACGTTGAGAGACTTGCACCAACCCATTGGCCAAGCTTAGTCCCAGACTTATCCCTTTCTCAAGGACAGGAAGCTATAAGGCTTGTAGCAGAACTGCCACAAATTTAGAGTCAGGCGGAGCCTCGAGGTCTGCTCAGGTGGACATTGCCCCAGGGTGGGGTGCAGTCTAACGGAAAGAGAGGTGTTCACCAGGGATCCCCGCAAAGGAATATTGACTTTGCGACTCTCTAACCACAGGTCACAGTCCTCTAGGGCGAGTCCAGATGGAGAACCCAGATACTAAGGCGAGAGCAAGGATACAACTGAGCTCTGGCAGAGTGCCCAGGAGGTTGGAAAGGGGCTGACTGCCAGGTATATAGGCAAAGAGACCAGATGGTACACAAAGGAGGAGAAAAGTTAGGTACACACGGGAGTGCAATGGTCTGCAGAGTGGAGAAGCGCTGGGGTTCTGAGAAGCTGGGAAGCCCTGGAACAGGATCAGAGAGATAGCACAATGCTCTGCAGAGTGTTTCCAGAGTCCATATAATGAGAAGGTGAATCAGGTATACACTGGAGAGCTATGGTCTGTGGGGTAATGATGGGCTGCGGTCCTGATGAGCTGAATGGCCCTGGAGCAGGATCAGAAAGGAGGCGCAATGGTCTGCAGCGTGTCTATGGCGCCCTAAATAAGGAGGTGAATCAGGTATACACTGTGACAAAGAGTTTTACTAACGGATTGACCAAAGCAACATTTTAGTGCTGGTCTAAAAAAAATAATCAATCATGTACTTGATTTTACACATAAAAGTAATTGCTTGGCCTCATTTAATAGATAGCCAAGTTAATTAAAAGCCGTAGCTTGGATATAAAAAGTCAGGTTGTCGAGCTGCGCTATAGACGGAGCCTTTTGAAGCCCCAGCGTCCTTTTCGCCGAGATGTAAACTATTCCCCCAGACCACTGTTATTTATTTTCTGGAGTAGATAATCTTTTGTAATTCATAATTGATCACCTGGAAAACAACTTCATAGATATGTCAATACTCAGCAGAATTCTCCAATGCGTATAATTGTTTAGCACAATGGATAATCCATGCAATTCATAACTTAGCTAATTAAATACAGCTGTGCATTCAATGAACACTGCTTAGGAATTCAGACGGTAAGTCAGTCTACTTCAGGCCTCTAATTCTTTTAATGCACTGCTACTGGCTAGACAGACTAATTCATTGCTGGACTAGTGAACCCACAGCCGTGTGGTCTGCAGCAATGGCCCCCCAGGGAATGCCAGCAGGAGTCTGGCAAGTCATGATACCTTTCAGTCAACTGGCGTCTATATTTTGAAGTATACAATTCTCCGATCACAAAAGGCATCTAAGCTGGTGAATGTTGTAGAAGAGTCAAGCTTGCAAGTTTTCATGACATTTATTGGAAGGTGTGATGATGTGTATTGCTTTATCAAACTAAAAACGGATAAAAAGTTGTAGGTCTGGAGCCCTCTGCATCCCCATAGTCTGAAAGAGTCCAGATTTTTCGCAAATCATTCCCGCTGGCTTGTCTAGCTAGGGCATACTTGCCAACTTTTTCCCGTTGGCTTCAGGGAGATCCTGGGGAAGGTGGGCGTGCAGGTGCTTGACGAATCACATAATTTTGTCCCCACCCACTAAACGGTTGTCACAATTTTGGCCAATTACAGCAGGGGCGGTGCTAAAATGACACAATATTTGCATCATTAAGCCCCGCCCCTGCCACTTATCTATTGCAGGGGCGAGAACCAGGAGGTTGCCCTGCTCTCCCAGGAGCCCAGGAGGTCTCCCAGAAATGCGTGTGTCTGCCGGACATTCCGGGAGAGTAGGCAACTATGCGTTAAAGAAAAGAAGCTAATGAATCTCTAGAGACTGAAGTGTCTCTTACATTTCTGTCTCCATTACTGAAGTCATGTTGTCTTACCCGTCAGTCTTTGATTAAGTCTTGGTCTCCATGAAAATGGCCACCTCCATAGGCATCAATACATGGACATAGGACACAATTTCTGAACTGTGTCATCATGCCACAGATGGCGAAGCCAACCACGTCTTGTACTGGCTCAGCATCAGGGAGAATGCCAGACTCTTCAGGGAGTGAGGAAGATCACCCCTATTTCAGCGAGTCTCCCTGACATTCAGGGAGAGTTTGCAGGTATGGTCTAGGGAAGTAAGGAAGGTGGGCAATGGCTATAGGGGGCAAATATATATTGACTTTGGTATAGCTTTAATTGCATTATAAAAAATATTGCATAATAAACAGATGTGTATATATTATGCACATCCAGAGCGGGACGCTGTCTACTGAATTTACCTGGGTGTACTTCCATAATGAAATATCACATAGACTGTTTGCAAAATACAAAGCTTTCTATCTTAAGAATAATTGATTTATTGAAATGGTCAACACACTGCAGTCATGCTGACCATTGGATAATTTAATTGTCCTTTATATAGAAAGTTCTGATTGTGCAAACTCACGGCTAGAAATCTATTTAGAAAAAAAGTTTCCAGGATATTGTGTCTTTAGCAAGAGAAGCATTTTCAGTCTCCGCACCCGTTCTTTGCTGGAGAGAAGTGTGTTCCTGATCTAAGGGGAGAGGCAGAAGATGGTTGGGGCTATGCCAGCAGCGGTTTGATCGGAGCCCTGTTCATCTGTGCAAGAATGCATCTCAAAATAGGTTGAAAAGGTCAATGGCTGTTTTACGCTACCATAGGTGATTCAACAAAGGACAATGAAAGAAGATTTTCTTAATTTGGGCACTGCAGAAGTTTACTCTGTATTGAATAGAAATGTTCTTAAGTTATCAAAAAGAAATGAGTCACCTCTATTTGTAATGTGTCATATGCAATATTTTGAAAACATGTTTCCAATAGCAACACTAGGGGAGGGCTGGCAAATTTTATCCCGGGCAGCGAGACTCAGCTCAGCGGCCAATTAGGCATAAAAAATGCAGGTGTCCCAGTGACCCAGCCCAAGGTAGCCCCCTATGGGACTGCTCCCAGCACCGAGCAGTGGTGGATATATTCAGTGCTTTTTTTGTAAAAAAAAAAAAAAAAAGAAGACGGAACTCACCTCTTTCTGCCCCCTCATTTTTTTGTAACCTGCTCTTTCTGCCTCCTTATTTTCTGTAGCCTGCTCTTTCTGTCCCCCCTCATTTTTTTGTAGCCTGCTCTTTCTGTCCCCCCTCATTTTTCTGAAGCCCTCTCTTTCAAACCCCCCCCCCCCCTCGTTTTTCTGTAGCCCTTTCTTTCTGGGCCCTCCCGGGTTTCTGTAGTCTGTACTAACCTTCTTTGCTTCTTTTCGCTCTTCTTTTCTCTGCTTGATTGCGGCTCCTTTCACTGGCAGCGTTGTGACATCATGATGCGGCCACGCTACATACTGACATGGCCACAACCCATTACGATGTGGCCCATAGCATTATGATGGAAGCAGGACACACACTAGGATTCGGTGCTGCACTGTACCAGCACTACAGAGAAGAAAAAAAATAAAGTGTTAAAAAGTTAATTAAACTTTGAAAACCCATGTAAAAAGGTGCCGGAACGCCGATCCGAGCGTTCTATGACAGGAAAAACACCCTGGATATATCTATGTATATTAAAACATTTTCTTATGTGAAATTAAATGAAGCTATAATATGACTTGAGAGGGTGTGGTCTGGCAGCCATCTCAGTCAGCCACACTTAATAGGAGCTTCATGGAACCCTTTATGTTTAAGGCTCCCCGCCACCACCCATGCCCACCAACCCAAATTACACCCAAAACATTACCCTCCTCCACTGGCACCCTCCGCTGCACCCGGTTTTGGGGTGATCCCCATTATCCAGCTCGCCCAGCACTTCTGAGGCCTAACTCCTGCTAAAAAGCCACGGCCTTGATTTTGGGACTCGCCGGACATCATTTTACTCTTACTCTGAAGCCGCTCTCCCCCCGGACTCTCTCTTCATCAGGGCTCTCCCTGACAACTGCAAGTGGCGCCCAGAAGATGGCTGGAATGCTGTGAAGCCCGATGACTGGCCACAACATAAAACAGGATCTGCACCTCCTGGTAGGCTCATACTGCGCGGAACCTCCTACCTCTAGCCATCTACAAGAGGTGAGTCTCTTACCCTGTCTCCTGCCTGGGTCAACCGCAGATCCACACAATCAAATTGCCTGAATGTATCTGTACTCCACAGTGCCAGTGCTGCCACGTAGTGGTTGATGTCTGTTACTGCGCTCTTTTACTCCCTGCTATTTAAGCGCTGATTGAAGCAACCGCTCATTGTTAAACTGTACCATTATCTTAGACCAGTGACAGCCCTCACCTTGGTGCAGACCAGTCCCTCTCTACAAGGCGGTGCCTCCAGACTTGATACCTGTCTCGGTAACCTTATCTTCTATGGACAAAACCTAGTCCCAACCGATCACCTGGGTCACCTTATTGTCTGCCTTCACATATTTCCTACTGACTTTGTCCTGCCCTTCGTTGGTCCCTGCCTAATACTACAACACGTTCCTTACATCCATACCCCACTTTGGCGACAACTGTTTCACACTCCAAGCTGTTTCAGTGCTGCCCTCCCGTGGTCATTACCTAACACTACACCAGTTTAATCCCCTCTACTGCCTCCATCACAACAAAGAGCCCGGCCTGGGCTCCTCTACACCGAATCCCACGCGGTTGCCTCAACTGATCTGATCCTTCTGCCTGCAAGAACCTTGGGTCCATGCTGATGTGATCTCTTACACACCGTCCGGGTCCTGACAGGTCCCTTCTAAACTCTTCACCTCCGATTGGGCAGTATTCCCCTTGTCCCTGCAACTTCACTGCCCCCCCCCTCCTTACTTCTTTTTGTTTTGTACCCTCAAGAATCTTTTTCCTACCACTATGTCTCAGAAGAACAAGAAAACCCCCAGCAGCTCCACCACAATATTTTTTGGTGCCAAAAGTGAAGCTATAACATGACTTGTTAAGTGATAGAGAATAACGCATCCTATTACATGTACAGCGGATATAAAATGTCTACACATCCTTACTGAAATTGCAGATGTTTGTGATGTATAGGCTGAAATCAAGATAGACCATGTCAGACTGTTTTCCACCTTTAATGTGACTGTGCAACCAAGAAAATTCAAGTAAAAAACAAATAGAAAACAACTGGTAGGGAAAAGAAGTGAAGAAATACGCTGGTTGCATAATTGTTCGCTTCCCTAAACTACGGAAGCACTTTTTGATTTTATTATACCAGTGTTATGGTTAGGGCTACAGATATGAACTTCCAGAACAGGAGACAAAGGTCTTAACCTATAGCAGTCCCCTTTCCCATAGAGCTCTATATGCTCACAGATACTTGAATGCCCCCAGGTCTTAAGCTCATGCGTAGTGGAAGTTTATATACTATACCGCAGCTTGTGAATTGGAGGCGGTAACCAAAATAGGAGCGGATTGTCAAAACAGGCTGGGGTCAAGGGTCCGAAGCATTCAGAGTAGTCAGGTACAGGCCAAAGGGTCAGGGCTGACAGCAAACTAGCAGGTCCAGTATTCAAGCAAAGGTCAAGGTTACAAACAAAATGACGAAGTCCAATATTCAGGCAAAAATGTTGAGGCTACAGGCAATCAGGCAAGGTCCAAAAGTTTAGGCAAAGGTCACAACAGGAGATCAATCAAAAAGTCAGAAGACAAAGCAGGTCAGCAAAAACACAGTTAGTGAAGGATATAACCGGCAGGAGGCTAAGCCCTCCCTGTCCTAACTACCTAGAGCGCCCAATCAGAAATGGGGAAGCACAGAGGATTTAATCAGCCACCTGAGGCTGTTAATTAATTAGTGCACGCACCTGGGTGTGTCTAATGCCGGAGCGCAGTGCTGTCAGGCAGAGCATCCCGGCCGTTGCCACGGTGATGGCCGGGAACCGAAAACTGGAAGTGACGTCCCGACTGTTGCCATGACAGCCAGGACGTGACTAGAAGAGACAAGCCGCAGGTCGCCGTGGCCCTTAACAGGCACTTAGTCTTTTTGAATAAGTTTCTATAAATTTGCAAGTCTGGACTTTACAATTCTATCCCACTCTTTCCTGCAAAAACGTTCAAAGTCCATCAATTAATTGCAAGGGGGTGTCTAGTCCATATTCCACAGGTTTTCAATGGGATTGAGCTCTGGGCTCAGACTGGCACAGGGAGGGCTGGCAAATTCTAACCCAAGGGGGCAAAACTCAACTCAGCAGCTTATTGACCCAGCCCAAGATTGCCCACTATGGGACTGGGATGCCCCCAGGTCAACCTGCCCCTACTGACTGGGCTATTCCAAAATTTTGATCCTCCTTTCCTGAAGCCATTACTTGGATGTCTTGGATGTGTGCTTTGGATCCATATCATGTTGGAAGGTGAATTTCCTCTTCATATTCAGTTTCTGACCTGACTAGAGTCCCCGTCCAAGCTGAAGAGAAGCAGCCCAAATCATGATGCTGCCACCACGGGGCTTCACAGGAGGTATGGTGTACTTTGGGTGATGAGCTGTGTATCTTTTAGAAAGAAGGCCAGAAAGTTCAACAGCAACTTCAAAGTTTGGGGTGATTGAATATATTTTTGTTTTGCAAAATTTACACGGGCTTGGATATTCTTTTTGTTGAGAAATGACTTCATCCTTCCTACCCCATAGTCCAGACAGGTGCAGAATCCTGGAGATTGTTGTCACATGCAGGGAGGGAAGTCCTGACCTTGGCTATGTACCTGTTGTGCCACATTTTCTCCTCTTATTGATGACAGTCTTCAGTGTTCCATGGTACCCACAATGCCTTTGTAGTTCTTTTATGCCCCTCTCCTGATTGGTACCTTACAATAATGAGATCCCATAGAAGATTTGAAAGCTCCTTGCAGGACCATGGCTGTCCAAGTAGGATGCAACCGAGACAACTACAAGGAAATCCTATAGGAACAGCTAATCTTTATTTGCGGTTAATCACAATCACTTTCATTAATGACAGGTGTATGCTAATTACCTTTCAACATGATTTTGAATGCGACTCTAAACACAGCACCATTACGAAAAGGGGTGCACACTTATGCAACCAGGGTAATGTAGGTTTTTTATCTTCACTTTTTTTTTTAAAAAAAAATGTTTTTCACTTGAATTATCCTGGTTGTAAGGTCACATTTAAGTTGGAAAAAGGTCTGACATCTTGATTTCAACCTTTACATCACAAACACCTGCAACTTCAATATATGGGGGTGTAGACTTTTTATATCCACTGTAAGTGCCTGAATAGTTTTGCAGTTAGGAGTTCTGAGATGATCCCCAATTGCTACGGTTAATAACCAGTCTCTCTCCCTTTGATCCATGCCCTACTAATAATGCCCGGTAAAAGAATATTCCCCAAAAACTAAAGATGTTTTGCAGCTGCAAAAGCCAAAAGTGAAAAAGGGGACCAAAACCATTGCAAACAGGTACACTTTATGGACAAAAGTATTCGGACGCTTGACCTTTACACCAACAGGGACTATAAAGAATATGTATTCAAATACATATACTTTAATATGGAGTTGGCCCCCCTTTTGCAGCGATAACAGCTTCCACTCTTCTATGCTGTAGAGCATTTATGACGTCGGATACTGATGTTGGATGAGAAGGCCTTGTCTGCAATCTCCGTTCCAGTTCATCAGAAAGGTGTTCGATGGGGTTGAGGTCAGGGCTCTGTGCGGGGAAGTCAAGTTCTTCCATACCCAACTAATCAAACCATGTCTTTGTAGTCCTTGCTTTGTGTACTGGTGCACAGTCATGTTGGAATAGAAAAGGGCCTTCCCCAAACTGTTGCCACAAAGTTGGAAGTATAGCATTGTCCAAAATGACTTGGTATAAGGGGCCTAACCCAAACCCTGAAAAACAGCTCCATACCATTATCTCTCCTCCACCAAACTTCACAGTTTGCATAATGCAGTCAGGCAGGTAACGTTCTCAGTTAAACAGAGAAGCGTGACTCGTCACTCCACAGAACACGTTTCCACTGCTCCACAGTCCAGTGTCGGTGGGCTTTACACCACTCCATCCAATGCTTGGCATTGGTCTTGGTGATGTGAGGCTTGCATGCAGCTGCTCGGCCATGGAAACCCATTCCATTAAGCTCCTGCTGCACAGATTTTGTTGTTACATTAATGCCAGTGGAAATTTGGAACACTTCAGCTATGGAATCAGCAGAGCATTGGTGACTTTTACGCAGCATGCGCCTTAGCAGTCGTTGACCCCGCGCTGTGATTTTACGTGGTCTGCCACTTTGTGGCTGTTGTTCCTAAACTTTCCACTTTCTAATAATATCACTTACAGTTGACCGTGGAATATTCAGCAGGGATGAAATTTCACGAACCTTCTTATAATAAAGTTGGCATCCTATCACAGTACCACGCTTGAAGTGACTGAGCTCTTCAGAAAGACCCATTTTGTATAAGAAATGTTTGCAAATGGCGACTGCAGGGCTAGGCGCTTGATTTTATACACCTCTGGCAACGGGTCTGATTGAAACACCTTAATTTAATAATTAACAGATGTGGCCAAATACTTTTGTCTATATAGTGTACCTACAATGGACTGAAACCTATAATGGGTAATTCAAACTACATCTCTTATTCTTCCAGGCAAGTCAGTGCCTGGTAGACAGGAGTGCCGAGAGGGAGGGAAGCGGGTACAAATTACCCGGGCCCAGACTTGCCTGGGGGTCCACACTGGAGCTCTATAGTTAAAAAAACAAACAAAATCAAATTATTTTCTGTTTGCGAGTTCACCTGTGAGTACAGAGGGCTGTGTGCAGATACAGACCAGGTACCAGCGGAGAGTATGGCCAGCTCTAGACCTGAGATCCAGAGATGGGGCATGTGTGACTAGAGGTGCTGAGCAGAGAGGGGGGCATGTGTGATTAAAGCAAGTGGGCAGAGGGGACAAGTGTGAAGAAAGCTGCTGGGCAGAGAGGGCACGTGTGATTAATGCATTTTTCTGTAGGAGTGGGGCCTAGTGCTTTTCACCTGCTAGACACACCCCCAATGAGGCACAGCCACACCCCCAATGGTATAACCACACCCCCTTTGACGGCACACCACTACCCAGCAGCAGCGCAGGAGTTTACTTGCTAATCACCTATAGGGGGCCCCATGAGGTTGCTGTAGCAGTGCCCAAAATTCCTCTTGGCAGCCCTGGGTACAGAATAATGGGAGTTGATGTGTTGGGGGGCACTGGAAATTCAGTTTGTTAACTACAATCAACAGTTTACTCTGCCAACCAAAGTTTACTTACACGTGTATCGAGTGGCTTACACCCTTCACAGTCCACAAATAACAGTTGTGCAGCTTCTATTGTAGTATTGTGGGCAGGAGCAGTTTTGTATTTTACATGGTTGTATTTCTTTAGTTAGAGACATACACACATTTGACTTTATACTAAAGAATGGCAACGACGATACACAGACACCAGCTAAATTATCCATACTTTATTGTGAAGTGCAGGGAGATGTAGATATTGCCATCCAAATTAGCCAAACATTGTACAAGACATAGACCCTTCATACAAGACATCTGTCAGTCATGGAGGTCAAAAGTTAACCTGGAAGGCTCAGGAACACAAGTGCGGTCAGTCATTTATTTCCATCTAAGTGTGGTGGTCGAGTACCGATGGGAAATCCTTCCCTTACCTTATCTCCCAGATACGAGTCAGGTTCTTTTCTCTTTTGGATATCCGGTGGTCAGGAGATAAATACTTCAATGAAAGGGACAAAGATTGGTCAAACAACTTGATTTTATTGAGAATGCAGTAAGGATAGTTTTGGTAAGCCACCGCACCACTGACCCCTTCAGCTCAATAGTAATGACAAAATAATGCGTCTGATCAGCATAGAGCACAATAGCATTTAACATATAACATATACCTGGTGAGTATAAGGCAGAATAACGATAACATCTTCAATACACATTGTCTAATAAGGCACACTGGTAATCACAGTTACTACTTTCACGTTAACAATATCTGACTGGTGATGATGCAATAACCATCAATAATAACCCATCAAGACTCTTACGGTCACTACCGCGCCCACTAGAGGGCTACTTCTTATTCAGGTGTTTGGGGTACCGTGCTATTCCCTATGGGTCAGGCGCCCCACTTTTAGCATCTACTGCTGAGTTAACTTGAATTGCAGCGGTACCACTAACACTGAATGTCACACCTTCAATATTAATAAATCAATTCTTAGGTAAATCACATAGCATTAACATCATCTAAAACATTTGGTGCACCAATATTATCTCCGGTAACGTTACCATATTTTCCACTCAGTCCTGGGCTGACCTGTGCACAGGAATTTGGGTAGTGTTCCAATGTCCTGCAGAGGTTTCCATCAAAGGTTAAGTATTATAGTAGAAAGCAGGGCTGTTGCTCATTTCAGCCACAAGATGGCGCGGTTCTCTCAACAGTCAATGAATATCAGCACATGTGCTCTGCAGCAGGGTATAATGTCCAGATATCAGCACACACACACACACACAGGATATAGCTGAAACGACCGTCTTAATTGTTCCCTGCAGCCTGTGTATAGGTATGATCTGGCGGAAAAGCGCTCACAATCCTTCCTTGTACAAGAATGCAATGTCAGTTTTGGATAGATTCTCTCATCACTCTTCCCTCTGACACTGGGGTGTGTGCAATACACTGCAGGCTAGGGTTTTACCTGGAGACGGTTCTGCAGTTAGTGGAGATTGTCTTTGGCACCCCGCTGCGTGTCCCCAGCTGTTCTCCGTCCGCTTTGCTGGCAATGTCACAGTTCTGGCAGCAGCTTATCTTCTCTCTGCTCGGCTGCACATCCTCCCCCTTGTTCCTTCTACCATGCTGCTCTCTCTCTCTCTCCTCCTTCCTGTACAACCTCTTCCTGTTACTCCCCCAGCCAATCAGGGCCTTCATCCTCCTCCTGTCAATCACTCCTGGGCACAAGTTTTCAGTAGCACAATTAACCCCTTGTAGCCCTGCATTTTAAAAGCGTTTATGCACTCCTCTGTGCTGTTCAACAGGGCTTTGGGGTACCACATTAGCATTTAGTCCAATGACAGATTGGCCAGATCTGTGCAATCCCACCATCTGTGTGACTGCTATGCATGTAGGCATTTTATTTAGGAGAGCCAATTAAATGTTTTATTTTAGGGATTAAACCCCTCTCGCCATATATTGTGTGGGTAATGGTCTCTGCTCCAGGGCTGAACAGAGGCAGCCCAAGGCTTTGTGGGGCAGTAGGTGAAAAATTAAAAGGGGCACCCACAAAACTCATGGCAGCTGACATAATGCACATTTGTGGTCTCCCAGCCCGTCCACCACTGCCATCAATGACTATAGCCCACTACACACTACAGTCACATTAACAGTAACGGAGGCCGTGCACTGCTGGGCGGCATACTCGAGGCCTTTGGTAGCAGCCTGCAAAGAGGCTCAACCCCGCTAAATGAATATAGCGCTTAATGCCGTGTTTAGATAACTGCAGCTGTTCATTCAGTGGTATCACAACCCTGCACGTAAACTTATCCAAGGTACCAACACTGGCAGTGGTGAGTTACTCAGAAACTAACACAAGGATGGGGCTCCCACTGTCACTGAGGGTTTTTAATATCCAAATAAAAATAACCATATAACTGCATTTTTTACTTTAAAAAAAACCAAAAACTTTTAATGCAGTCTTTTTAGACTAGACGTGTAGGCAGCATGCCCGTTCATGACTATTTCAATTACTATAGAAAACGCATAAGACAGAACTTGCTTTTATTTTCAGTAAAGCATTTATTTTGAGCAAATGTCCTTACACTGTATTTTAAACTTAACGTGATGTTACTGTGGAATAGGAGTAAGATTCACAGGGAAAAAAATAATAATAGTATTTTATTAGTTTGACATGCAGCTTCTGGGTCCCTCTTAAAACCACAAAACAAAGATATGGACCTGCATATATAAATTAGCAGACCATTGAAATGAAATGTATTATTTTCTCTGAGGGGAAACCATTCCTGTTGCACAGCTCACTTCCTGATGCACAGTAGAATTGCTCCCCCATGTGGTCAGTGCACCAATGTCTAAAGATCTACAAGCAGGTATAGGATTGTTGTACTAGAGGCCTTTATGAATCAGAATTGATTGTTCCTATCACAATATGTAAACATATGAACGTTAAAACAGAACGAAAACCTGAATGAGGCTTTTCCTGCTATGTCAGGCTGTAGGCACCAGGTATTGAGCAGTTTACGTTAATAACTTCCCGTTTATTAACTTTCTATTTATATAATCTGCAAGCAGGGCCGGACTGGGCATCTGGCAGTTCTGGCAAATGCCTGAAGGGCCGATGGCCAGATGGGCCAGTTACTAGCTGGCCGGCCCCATCGCTCAGACTGTCATGCCAGAATTCGGCCTGACAGTCTGTGCACTGAGCGATGGGATCTTCACTACACTTACTTCCTGGTGTGGCCGCGCGTCCCCTCCTCCTCCCCTCAGCTGAATGGCTCTGGCGATGAGTGTCACATGGGACGTGCACCATGTGATAGGTGCCGTCCCATGTGATAGGAGAGACTACACATCGTGCCGCGGAGCGAACAAGGTATGGGGGGAGGGTAGTTTGTGTGACAGTGTATCTATAGTATGTTTTGTGTGTGACAGGGTGTCACGGGCACTAGGAGTCTTTACCCAGGGATCACCAGGTGGTAGGCTTACCAGAGCAATGTAGATGGTAACAGGGTACTCTGGTAGCGGGGTGATCACGGAACAGGAAACAGCGGATGATGAGATGCTCAGGAAAGTCTATGACTAGCAGCACTGGTAATATGGAGGTGATAGTACACGAGGAACTGTAGGACAAGGACACGTGTAGGTAGTCAGTGGTCTGCGATAGCAAGTTGTACCACTGCTATAGTGAGGAGGAATGTCCAACAGAAACGAGGAGGTGATGAGAGTCAGCGGTCTGCGGATAGCAAGTTGTACCGCTGTCTGAGTGAAGGAATGGAATCCAAGTGGAGGTATCCGGGGAGTCAGTGGTCTGCGATAGCAAGTTGTACCACTGCTATGTGAGAGGATACTGGAACAGGTGACACCGGAAACAGGGATCAGTGGTCTGCCACCAGCAAGCCGCACCACTGAAGATACATGTGAGGAGGTGCACGGGGAGAGACTGCAACACAGGATACACACAGGCACCTTATATACGATCCACAGTAACGTGCACAATATATATATAAATGACTGAACAGGTCTGCAAATATAGGAAGTCTCTTGAAACAGTCCAGCACAAGTTAACACAGTCAATGATGGCAATAGACTCAGCGTATAGCAGACTCCAGAGGAGAACCAACACAGTCCAGCAAGATATGCAATACACCAGCACAGTCAATGAGAAGTATGCATACCGTGGTTCAGAAGCAGGTAGTCAAATAGGAGTGCAGGGATACCTGAGCGGCAGGAGGCCGGCTGGATGAGAAGTCCCAGGATACCTGAGGCAGCGGTCAGTAGGTGCAGCGCACAGATAAGTAGACCAACAGGGACACGAATCCACAGGAATCAATAACACGTGGAACTGGACTCACGCAGAACCCAGGAGAGTGGAGATGATCCAGCAGAGGAGTAGTAGATGAAATATAAATCCAATGCAGACAGGAGGGTAGACCTGCGGGACACGTGAAGGCGTGGAGAGCGGATCAGCAGTAGATGGATGATAGCGCGGTCAGCAGCAGCAGTACTCTGCGGTACACGGAGGTAACCAGTAGCAACCAATAGTTGTCAATAGCGATGGCACACGGGATAGCAGAGCAGACCAGGAGCTGTTGATCACGGAGAGTAGCAAATGGCAATGAGAGCAGCAGTCTCGAGGAAACACAGAAGAGCTGAGAAGAGACTGCAGTGCACAGGAGCAGCGGATAGGAATCAGCTAACTTGTCACGATGATGAACACAGGCGAGTTGTAGGCTGGAGGCTGTAGTGCACGGAAGCAGCGGGTAGACATCAGCTAACAATCCCGATGATGAACACAGGCGAGTTGTAGGCTGGAGGCTGTAGTGCACGGAAGCAGCGGATAGACAACAGCTAACAGTCACGATAATGAACACAGGCGAGTTGCAGGCTGAAGGCTTGTAGTGCACGGAGGCAGCGGATAGGAATCAGCTCACTGACTTGATGAGGAACAGGTGAGTGGATGTGAAGTAACGGTTGGAGTGCACAGAGGCAGCGGGTAGGAACCAGCAAACAGTCACAGTGAAATATAATAGCGATGATGTGGAACAGAGGACTGAAGTGCACGGAGGCAGCGGATAGGAATCAGCAAACAGTCACAATAATAAGTAATAGCGTTGAAGTGGTTTGGAAGACTGTAGTGCACGGAGGCAGCGGATAGGAATCAGCTAACAGTCACGATGATATAGTTGATGGTAGAAGTGGTATGGGAACCACAGTAGTAGAAGTGGTTTGGAAACCACAGGAATCAGCAGCGCTGAGAACACGAGGAATACAGGAACACCTTCAGAGACTCATAGGGAATGAGACTCCAAGATCAGGCAACGTGGTGTTGACCACAGGTGCTTAATATAGGGAGTGTTGCCTGATCTGCCAATTGAGTTAAAGGGACATACACAGAAGTATAGGAAAGGGCTGCGCATGCGCAGACCCTCAGGATGGAGGACGGCCACGGTTCCTAAATGTCCGGGAAGAGGCACTCACGGTACGGTGAGTGACACAGGGTATCTATACTATGGTTTGTGTGTGACAGTGTAACTATACTATGGTTTGTGTGTGACAGTGTAACTATACTATGGTTTGTGTGCAGGGCTGCCAAGAGGAATTCAGGGCCCCGGTACAACAAATTCATGGGACCCCCCTCATAGCTGAGCATGGTAAAAAAAAATTGCACCGCCGTGAAAATTTCCCCCGTTGTGGCCGTGCATTTGGGGGCGTGGCAAATTCGCCATTGGGGCATGGCTAACACATCAAAATCACTAGGCTCTCAATTCGCACGAGCGTCACATATGTCCAAGCACTCCTGGCTTTCAGGACATCTACCACCAAAGTGTAGTATAGAAAAAATGCAGTGTGTACACAAAGAGTTCAGTCTTGGCCTGCACCTTACATTGGGCACAATACTTACCAAAAATTGACATTGTCCCTACTAGAATCACAACATTTCACATACTGTCCTGCTCTCTCCTACCTGTTCTTCTCACTTTCACCACCTGTGGCTGCATGTTTCTTTAGTTGCGGCTTGTCTGGATCCTGGAATGCTGGGGGCCCTATTTGGAAAAAAAAAACTACATTTAGATAATTCCAAACAACCCTGGCGTTAAATCAATACCATCCACGATTAATAATTAGGCCTTCCTCCAGCTCCAATATTACAATAATGTGCCCCTTCATCATCGCCATGCCTTATGATCACACTGCGCCCTCCATGCTGCTTTTGCCCCCTTCATCTGGCTCCCCTTCATCACACTATACTATGCTGCTACCCCCCCTTTTTCAATCCCACTGTGCCATGCTGCCCACCATTTTTTAACCCCACTGTGCCATGCTGACCCATTTTTTTATCCCACTGTGCCATGCTGCCCCGTTTTTTAACCCCTCTGTGCCCCCTCCCCGTTTTTAAACCCTCTATGCCCCCCTCGTTTTTTAACCCATCATGCTGCCCCCTCCCTCATTTTTTAACTTCTCTGTCATGCTGCCCCTCTCCCCGTTTTTAAACCCTCTATGCCCCCCCTCGTTTTTTAACCCGTCATGCTGCCCCCTCCCTCATTTTTTAACTTCTCTGTCATGCTGCCCCCCCCCCCCCCGTTTTTAACCCATCTATGCCCCCCTCATTTTTTAACCCCTGTCATGCTGCCCCTCACTCATTTTTTAACTCCTCCGTGCCCCCTCCTCGTTTTCCTCCCTGCACTTACCTTTTCTCCTTTCTTGGTCCTCTCTGCTGCTCTGTGCTCCATTGCTCCAGACTGACTGAATGCTGGGCATGACATGATGACATCACACCCGGCATTCAGACAGTCTGAATGGAGCACAGAGCAGCAGAGAGGAGGGATGCCGGCTCCGCGATCAGGTGAGTATGTTTTGGTTTTTATTTAAACTAGCCTGATCCCCCCACCAATGACCGAAAAATGCAGCAGCGCAAGGGGCCGGGCCCCCTCACATGCCTGGGCCCGGGTAATTAGTACCCGCTCCCCCCCCCCCCTCTTGGCGGCCCTGTTTGTGTGTGACAGTGTAACTATATTATGTGTGTGACAGGGTATGATTATAGTGTGTATGTGTGTGACAGTGTAACTATAGTATGTGTGTGTGAGCCAGTGTATGACTATAGTGTGTGTGTGTGGGCCAGTGTATGACTATAGTGTATGTGTGTGGGCCAGTGTATGACTATAGTGTATGTGTGTGTGTGGGCCAGTGTATGACTATAGTGTATGTGTGTGTGTGGGCCAGTGTATGACTATAGTGTGTGTGTGGGTGTGTGTGTGTGTGTGTGCCAGTGTATGACTATAGTGTGTGTGTGTGTGTGTGTGTGAAGTCCTCAAGGATGAAACACGTAGAGGTGATTGTGGAATATCTGTGAGGATCGCACTGATATGATATCCCCACTTGGATGCTAGATACCTACTGTTTTATGCCTGAAAACTTTTCAGTTCTGGTACGTGCAATATTATTGTTTGGGAATAAACATTTTACTTGGATTTTACACTATGGAAGCGCCCCTGTCTTTTCGATGTACTAGTATTTTATTGTTGGGGCTGGAGTGAAGCCTAATTTTAAATTTCATGTACTCATTTTTTTTTTCCCCAAATAGGGCATCCAACATTCCAGGATCCAGACAAGCAGCAACTGATCTAAAGACACCAGCAGCCACAAGTGGTGACCATGACAAGACAGGTAGGAGAGACCAGGACAGTCTGCCAACTGCTCTGAATTTGGTGGGTGACTGTCCCGCTTAGTCAGGATTTGGTCTGACTACAAGAACAGTTTGGAGATATGTCCTGCTTCACACTGTACTGCTTGTTAAGGCAGAACTGCGTGCACCTAACAGTAGTGCACACAGTATTGCCTGTGTAATTGTCAAAAATTTGTCTAATAGCCAAATTACATCATAGGAGCCCCCCTGACTTAAGTGCCCGGGCCCCCACGAGCCTTAATCCAGTTCTGGTCAACAGGAGGAATCTGTGCTCTCAGTCCAGGGCAGGACACAGACTGCAGAGCAAGTCGAGGAGCTCTAAGTTTCATGAGATTTATTAATCTCGTGAGACTAAGATCTTCCCTGCTCACTCTACAGGAATGTCAGCAGCATTAGAAGCATAGATAAGTACAGTGGGCTAGGGGTGTCATAATGTGTCTGGGGGGGTGGTGTAATGTGGATGGGGAGGGCCTGATAAATGTAATGTTTTATTATAATGTATGTGTCAGCGCACAATTTTGACCACGCCCCCAACATAATGTAGCCACTCTCTTGGCGGCGCCGTAAATGCGCTGCGGCACACATTTTTTTTCCCTGTTCATCAACAGAGGTGGGCCCGTGTGCTTTAAATGCCAGGGCTGATTTTTAGTCTCAGTCCGGCCCTGTCTGCAAGTATTACCCAAACTCCACAACTAATAGACTTTTAATATGGAGAGTATGCAATAGGTCATGGTCACCATTAGATAAACCACCTTTCTCTCAGGTTTTTTAATTATGCATTTTAAGAGTTAAAGTTCATTTTCTTAGCAGTCCCAATTTGAGGATTCTGTTCCGACATCCCAACCAGGACAGATCTGTCCCCACGGGTGGGAAGTTTGGGGTGGTACGCCCCATTCCCTGCCGCTCTGCACGGGCCAGGTGCTCACGGCAATGAAGGTGTTTGGAGGGAAGGAGTTTAGGGGTGTGTAGCCACACCCCCATCATGTGAACACATCCCCTGCCCCAATGTCAGGAGGAATTTAGACATGTGAGCTGAACCCTTATTATAGTAACACAGACATAGGCAGCCTTGGTATCAATAAACCTTGTGCTGGGTCTTCTCTCTGGAAAACCTTTGGACCAGCGACAGAATACGGAGAGATTATATTGTTACTTTAACATTTCAAAGGGTTTTAAAGACATTTAAAATATCTAATTGAAAGCTTCATCTGACTGGACCTGTGGGATAAAGTATCTACCGAATGTTTTACCGCCAGGAATGAAATCAATTGACAGTAAGACATACAATACAGGAATAATTCAAATATTCTATATTGTTCGGTGTAATAGGTTATACTGCTCCCGCGGTCCTGTTTACTGGCAGCCTAGTAGTTGTAGGACACATACAGGAGTTAAAATACAACAGACTGAAAAACAGAATGGCTGCATTTTAAATCAATGCAGAAGACTTCACATCTCTGATAAAATGGTTGTTGGACTACAACTCCCAGAATGCTCAGCCAGCAGTGCTCACAGACCAACCTCCTCCATCTTTGGAAACCCCCCCCCCGCTTCATTAATTCTTCTCCAGAAATACTGCTGGATTCAGGCTAATCTGTGGCTTAAATCATTTTTATTTGTTTTTGTTTACTTTGGGCAGTGTTTAATGCTTCTCATTAAACGTATAGGATTTGGTCTGATCTCCATAAGTTCGAACTCGCCCTCCAATCAAAACACAAAGGATTTTAATTCTACTTTACATTTCTACACAACGTCTGGCTAAAAAGTCTTCTTATGTACATGTAAGATCACTTTAGTGCTAACCTATCATTCATAGCAATCAAAAGGTGATCAACCAATTGCATGTTAGGCTGAAGAAAGCAAGTATTCGATTGGTGGCTGAGAATCAGTTACTCATGTATGTAAGCATTGAACAGTCAATGTACTCTACACCAAGTCTTAGGGGGAAGAGTATGCAACTGGCGGTGATGGGGCACGTGGACATAGTCAGCAATTACGGTACAAATCTCTGCTCATTTTTCCTCGCACCCCAAAAATGAGCGGAAATCTCCGCCTCAAGGTGTCTCACAGACATTCCAGAGACACTTCGTAGCTAATTGAATTCCCCCCCTTAAAGGTCCACAGATTCTGGCAAATCTCGAGTATTAGGATCAGACCACTTATAGTGAAACCCGCTTCACTTAACAGAGCTTCAAAACACCAGACTTCATTACCAGTTACTCTGTCTACAGCAGACTTCGGCACCTTCTGGAACTAAAGGGCTCAGCAAGGCTTTGGCTCTCAGCGCGGGCTGGTACATGTAGTCCTACAGCAGCCAGAGAGTCTCTTTGCTTTATAAAAGTTACAATTATTTAGACACACGTGCATAGATCTGCGTGAATAGACAACGGATACCTTTGTCACATGTATTCCAGAGTACCTGTTAGTTTGATGCAAATGTTACATACAGATATATTGGAAAATTGCATAATGTGCGTTTAAACATACTTTAAAGATGCTTCTCTATGTTGTAATGCAAAATACATAATCATATAGAGAATCGGCAGCACACCCATCCAGTGCTAAAACAGAGATGGGGGGAGGGGGGGGGGGGGGTTTAGAGTGAAGAGGCAAACACTAAAGCTGGGTACACACTACAGAAATTTCGACCAACTTTTTATGCCGAGCGATTTTACATGCGATCGATGTTCCGATCGCTCGGTCCATGGACTGCATACACACTAGCCTTGTTTAGGACGATAAAGGGAAGAGCGGACGTCCCTTTAGCGACTTTTTACAGCCATGTTGTCGTGAGCAATGACTGTAATTTCGTACTCACCGTTGTGGATCGGTCGGAAGTTTATACACACTACACAACGGAAACAAGATTGGAACGAAAATATTAAACGGTACGACCAACCAAATGAGGCGATAATCGTCCATTTGAGCAGACTTTCGACCATCGTGTCACTGCACACACTGACCCGACTTTTGAACGAGCGGTCGTATGTCGGCTGATTGAGCCGATTATTGAACGAAAACCGTGTAGTGTGTACCCAGCTTAAGAAACACACACACACAAACACCATTAGCACAAAGACAATAAAAGGTGCATAAAACTAAAAACAGAAAGCTGGTGAGGCGATGCGTCAGCATATATCTTCCTACCCTCAGGGGGTCACCAAATTGAAGCCTGGTAGTTTACACCCTTTTTAGCGAGATGATCAGATGTATGAAGCTTCCCTTCATAACGCTTGTTTGCAATGAGGAGTTAAGCTGGGTACACATCTATGCAATTTTCATGCAGATCACACGATTCACAAGCATTTGTTCAGATATCACATTAGTGTATACACTCCCACGATCATGTTTTATCATTTCAATACACATCGCATCTTTTGAAAAATCTTTTCCAAAAAATCAATGATGCTGGGCAAATGTGGCAGTGTGTACACAGTCACCACCAGCGGTGTAGGTAGATATCTGTACAGTGTACAGAGTCACCATCTATTCAGCAGATGGTTATGAGAGATGAAGATCACAGACTGACAATAAACCATGTAGGTGTGTACACATGAATCTGCATGATTATCATGCGTTCACTCGTTGGTCAAATAGTAACAGAAATTGCATCTGAAATATGACTCCATAGGCGTGAACCCAGCTTAACTCTGGACCGATCATTCTCACATCTTCCTCACAATCGAATATATGTATTTTGATTTTAGACTATGAAATGAAAAATGAATATAAATCAAATTAAATTTACATATCCAGGTCAGCACTGACGGTTACTCATATTAGACTATAGATTACATGGAGAGTTCTGGTCTTCTGATAGGTCCAGCAGCCACAAAGAGAAGAACGAAGTCAGCACCGTAAACTAAGAAAAAAGAAAGCCCAGAATAGGCAAAAAGCTGATTTAACATGGTCACAGCTCATCATTGCTCTTTGCACCACAGCAACCAATTAAGCATCAGTTATTGTTAACCAATCCGATTGGATGTATATAAGGTTGAAGTTACCACAGTGTTGTAATTACAGACTGTCCAGACAGGTTATCATAAATAACCATCATACAACCAGATTGGGGTCTAGGTTTACAAGAAGCCATATTAAAAAGCAATGTGACAAAATATTCAATATTAATTTTTTTTGGAGAGTGTTCATTTTCTTTCTGGGTCATGGAATTAAATGAAAGCAAAAAGGGCCTCACACATCAGTCAGCCCCACACGGTACCAATAACTGCTGCAGTCCCCTAGCACTGCCACCGTGAGAGAACAGCTACAGAGATAACTTGTTCCCCACATAGGAAAAAGTTTTGTGTTAGAGTAACAGTTTGAAATGTCAATTTTTGTACAAAATTAAAAAGACATTAACTAAAAAAATAAGTCTATTCTTAAATCCATGTTTAAAGAAATATAAATTATAAACGGCAACGAGGTTAGTGTGCATTAAACTATCCAGAGGACACAATTCTGTTGTCTCAGATCAGCAGACTCATATAGTGACGCAGACATAGGCAGCCTTGGTATCAGTAAACCTTACGCTGGGTCTTCTCTATGGTAAACCTTTGGCCCAGCGCCAGAATACGGAGAGATTCTAGTGTTACTTTAACATCTCAAAAGGGGTTTAAGATATTTTGACATCTCATTGAAACATTGTCCGAGTGGTTCTGCGGAGGAGATGAGGTATCTACCCGAATCTTTTACAGCCAAGCAATGAAATCATATAGTATTTAATAAAGAGGTATCAACGTACAATACAGCAATCATTCAAATATTATATATTGTTCTGTGTAACGGGTTACACTGCTCCCCCGGACTTGTTCTCTGCCAGCATAGTAGTTGTAGGATACATGGGTGAAGACAGAACAGACTGAAAGACAGAACTGCTGCATTTTAAATCAATGCACAAGAAGGACTTTACATCTGTCATAAACTGGTTGTTGGACTATAATTCCCAGACTGCTAAGCCAGCAGTGCATCCTGCTTCAAGAACTAGACTGAGAACACCATATCTATATGGCTTCATCCAGAAGGATCCTTCTGTGCGGATGTAGAGTGTTTTTATCGCAGGCAGATTGGACAGATGTTTTCTAGATCAGTCTCGTCAGGGGACGACCATCAGACAAGCGGAAGCACTTGGGCCTCTTTAGGTCACAGGGTAAAAGATTTATCCTGCAGGAAGACATAATTGCTGGTTTGCTACTTCTGCATCCTTTCCCATTACCTTCTTGCCCGTGCAACAAACGTTGGACCCCGAGCCATCTATTGATGCTTGCCATGTCATTACGATAGATAGCCCTGACCTTATGTCACCACTTTAAGGGAGCCAGCGTAACCAAACTTAAAGAGAGTCTTTTCCTAAAGTGCCATTATATGATCCTTTATGGTTAAGGAGGAAGGACAAGGCAAGCAGAGATACGGTCAGTAATACCTACACTTATGGCAGCATATTAGTCTTCAGAAAAACAAAAACAGCCAAAAAACAGGCTTATTCAGTGACATTTAAAAAACCAAAAAAAACAAAAAAACAAAACTAAAAAAAAAAGGCATTCATCTTAAATAAAAAACAATGCATGAATTATGTAAATAAAAAACTAAACAAAAGAAGAGATTGTGAAAATGATAAATCCTTGAAGTTTGTGCCTCTCTCGGTAGACCTGCGAAACTTGTTCACAGTTCCCGATTCGTAAAAAATGCTTTTGCTTTTCCACAGACGGGATTGACGCACATTGGGCACTGTAGCGTTAACTGTTTCGAACAGATCTCATTGGATTTCATATGGGAGTGGACCAAGTCAGCGAGAGCCTAGAGGATGAAAATAGAGAAAAATAAATAAAAAATAAAAAGCCCGTATTGAACAAAAGAAAACCAATAACAAACAAACATTGGTGTACATGAAAAAGATATTGTTGGCGATCAAACATATAGCAAAACTAAGGCAAATTTCTAACTTTTCCCCCATCGATTTCCACCGTGCTGTTTTGCATCCTTCATCCCAAGCACCATTGGGAAGCCACTGTACAAAGGAAACCTTACGACCTTTAAACACGGGCTGCCTCTTCTAATTCTTCAAGGTGTATATAGCCTCCATGCAAATCCGGCAGTGTTTATCCTGGCCAGACTTCTCCCCACTTAAAAAGAATGGATTTTTGCCTTTCTAACAGCGGCTGGAACTAAGAACCAATAATCACCGGCCAGCAGTCAATAACATTAAAACCTAGTTTAACAATACTGATACCTTGGAGAACAATGGATTTCCATTAAGCGATTCAGATCTTCTGATGTTCTCCACTCCGCACTGAAAAACAGAGAGAGAGAGAGAGAAAGGAGGAATGACTCTCTCGGCGATCGTTTCATATACTGCTGAACACTTATTAAATGGATTATTAATTATGTAAAATGTTATAACAATGCATAGGAAGTGTATATCTAAATTTTCAAATGCAATCAATTTCCCAGGCCAACTCTTTTGGGCTTTCCATTTTACAATACAAAACTTGTCATAAACTTTTGGAGAAAGGGGGGTGTGAATAAATCTTATATAGGCTTTGGAGTCCAGCTATGCAATGAAGAGTACGCTACAGGAAGTGCTAGGGGGAAAAGAGGGGTCACGGGACACTATGTAACCCCCAAATAAAAAGCCAATTTAGAACTTGGTGACAGTATATTATTTTAAAAAGGAAGTAACTTTCAACAGAATATCCCTATAGTGACAAATATATTCCCGAAATATAACATTGGTGGGAGACAGGGTAACTACTAATCTTAGAGACATTACAACACTGTTACGATGTTCCCTATAGCTCTCCTTGGAATCGCTTAAGCCTATAGATCACTACGTATTCACAGAAATCAATGTGGCAGGTTCCTCCTCTTAGAGCATTACATGGGATTATCTGTAGAGCTATTGGACTTGTGCTTTGTAGAACAATTCCAACTTCTACATAAGAATTTGAAACCCTAGGGCTCATTGAAGCAAAGATCTTCTCCAAGCCGAGTCAGATAAACACAGGTGCTGTATACAGAGATACAACGCTGTTGGTCATCATTGCAGACACTTCAAATAAGCTACAACAGCATCACAATAGATTTTGTATTTATTTATTTACATAGGAGACCAAACTCTCTCCGAACTAAAGCCACAAGTCCAGACTGAAGATCTGCAATTCGGGAGAAGACGGACTTGGACAGCCGGCTCAGAGAGTGAACGTTACCTCTTTGGCAAGATGTTGGGCGTATTCTATATCCAGCTCGTAGAGAGTTTCAATATGATCACTGGTGAAGGCGATGGGAACCAGTAAAATATTCTTCTTCCCTCGCTCGGAGAGACCTTTAATCGTATCATTAGTCTGAGGACCCAACCAGGGCATAGGCCCGACCTGAAATGGAGAAGGGAAGGAGTGCGTCGTTACAATGGCAAAATAAACTAGGGCTGTATCAACGCAGTCTTGATGAGACAAAGGCACTCGTTGAGGAATCATCATCAACATTTATTTATATAGCGCCACTAATTCTGCAGCGGTATAAAGAGAACTCACTCACATCAGTCCCTGCCCCATTGGAGCTTACAGTCTAAATTATCGAACATACACACACACACACAGACAGAGAGATAGAGACTACGGTTAATTTTAATAGCAGCCAATTAATCTACCAGTATGTTTTTGGAGTGTGGGAGGAAACCAGAGCACCCGGAGGAAACCCATGCAAACACGGGGAGAACATACAAACTCCACACAGATAAGGCCATGGTTGGGAATTGAACTCATGACCTCAGTGCTGTGAGGCAGAAGTACTAACCACTAAGCCACCGAGCTGCCCAATTCGTGAAAGAGTCATCTAGGGTCATTAAATTAGAAAAGTGTGAACATGCAGGTCTGCAGCGTAGATGCCAGTTTGTGACATTAGTCACCTAGTCTTGTCCAGATGCTCCCAGTTGATAAGCAGAAGGAGCTGCAGGTCACGATGGCATGCCCTTGCATCTTGTGATCGGAGCAGAGAGGATAGGGGCTAAATCAAGGCTTCATACACTCATGCGGTTTCCACACGCAAAAATATATATTATGCATTAGGACGACAGATTTAAGCAAGCTTTAAAAGGTGAAGAATATGCTTTCAAAAGAGTCAGGTCCTAGTTTAATGGGGTGCTGAATGAACAATAAATTAAAAATAGTGACATATGAAATAAAGACAGGGTTTATGTCCCAGATTCTCGATTTAAGGCATAGAGAGGCTTGTATTGGCTGTGTTTTAGGAGAACAACGTAATTATTGAAGATGGTGGTACCAACAGGCAGGAATTTCCACCATGTGCATTTTCAACCAAACCTGCAATTCCAAGAACATCTGTGCAGACCGCCGACACAAAGGTACTTCCCCCAACGGGCATTTATAAATGCGCAAGATGAACAAACGGAATATTTGTGCCCATTATAACGGTCTGTTGTCTCACATATAATATATTAAGTAAAAGTCTCCTAATGTAAGGTACACATTTCTAATCATTCTATATGCAGAGACAAAACTTTATTATAAGGTTTTGGGGTATGGTGACAGTTTTATTTATTGACCAGTTCTAGTTTGTATTTATTATCTTATCCAAGTAAGGAATAATTTATTTTAGAGTCAGAAATTCTCTGCCATTGGGGTGGAGCCTCCTGTTGAGTTTGTTTAAATAAACCTATTGGTTTAGGCCAGGGGTCGGCAACATGATACACAAGGGCCACATGGGTTACCCTCTAAGTTTCAAAAGGGCCACATATTACCCTTAATATAATTAATAAGCTAAAACAAAACATTTAATCATAGAAAGACCCTTATCTGTAATAACATATCAACTGCATATTAAACAAGTGTTACAGCTATAACAAACATCTGACAAAGCAGGAAGGAGCTGGGGGTCCGTAGTTGACAGCTCAGAGGACCCCCTGTGTGTAACTCAGATTATAAAGGCATCATAAAACACAGCCCTGAGACTCATCTGCTAAAAGCTCCCAGGAGAAAAATCAGCGTTAACTGTTAATTGTACAGTGGGGCAGGTAACCAGGAAGGTTTATGAAGTAAGGTGTCTCAATACGGCAATGTTGCATCAATCATCAGGTGAGACATTACAACAGGAGTCCAATCTTTAAGGAGAGGTGTTACAAGACACAGTCATAGGCTTTGGGGCTAGTAAGATTTAGCATGGGAGATCAACCATTTGGCTGTAGAAATGAGCACTGGGCCATTGTTCGTCTCACAAAGTCTTTTTTTCTTTTTAATAAAGCACCTCCTGTCACATACATAGATAGTTTTCAGTTCGTATAAAACCGAATCCTTGAGTAGAGTATTGAAACATCTAGCAGTGGAAGAACGGAAGGACACCTGCTGGCCACACGTGTTACTGCAGGAACTTTGCCATTTTTGTTTAGCTAGAAGGCCAGGCAGCATCTCTTATATAGATTAATCTCCTAGAACTGATTTTTAATATTGGCCATACACCTTCGGTGTATTAAAACAGTAATGGTATATTTTGAATGAATGTCCCAATACTTGCGGTACTGATTCCATACCCACTGGAGGGTACCGCAAGTATTGGGACAGAGTTCCTCATTCAAAATCTACCATTACTGTTTAAAATACTTTAAAAAAATTGATTGCACCAGCAGTATTGATTTTATCTTTACTTGCATAATGATTTATATGTGCGGCTTTATATATTGTGCATTGATCATTAAATTCTGATTTGTTTTATCCCATATTCAGCTCTCGTCCTTCACCAGCACACTTTACAGACTTCTACTTCCTTTTTATGGACACTTAGACAATGCTTCATACTAACTAGGTCTGTGTTAATTTGAGCACATGAATCCCTTTTGTTATTTTGTTTACTAAATACCTGTACGCCTGGAGAGCACAGAAATAATTAGCTGTACGGTCTTAGTGCAAGTGACACTAAGCCGCTCAGTATGAATAGAACTCTGTGTGAAAGTGTTGAGCTTTGTAAGTCAGAATCTCATGTGACTCCACTGCTGGAAACTACAGGGCACCAACAGACTCACACAAGGAGCCCATATTTAGTATATACACAGTACAAGGCCACCATCAGGGTGGGGGTACAAGGGACACTTTCATAGGGGGCCACAGCTGTTAAAGTGACCCGGGGGTATACAACTGTAATAACATACCTACATGCCGTGTGCCGACCCCCATGTTACAGACTGCGGTAGCCCAGCAGTTTCTTATTGGACAACTATGTCATGTGACAGGCTGATGTTATGTCACTCAGATAGTGACTACTTGTATTTACTGCCAGAATCTGCTCGACCTAGTGACAAGCCCATGTAAAAAAAAAAAGCAAACAAAAAAAACACAAACACACTACGACACAACCACAAGGTGGCAGTGTGAGCTCAACTATTAAATGAAATAAATAATAAAAAAACAAACATAAGATATAAACTGTGAGTGTAGTTTGGCTTTTCTTGCTTCATTGTTTCTATGCAAAAGTGTATCACGTATGGGTGTCCCATCCGCGTTGAATGCTTGAATGCTTATCTTTCTAATCAGTTAGCAGCAGAGAGCTCCGGGTATTGTCCAGAATGATGAGAGGTCCGCTACACTTACTAGATTTATTTGTACTGGTTTAACCTTTAATCTGCAAATTTTCTATTGGCTCTGCCCCCATGTCAGATTCTGGAACCCAAAACCTAATGCAGCGGACTGAACCTTCCAATTATTCACCTGCTAGACCTACATACAACCCCATGTTCCCCGATTTCAATAAGCTTCTCCAGTGGTGATAGAGGGGGGTGGAGGGGGGTATATGGTGGTGACAGTGGAAGGGGGGGGGTATATACGGTGGTATGTCATACCGACACTTCTCCAACTGCCTTCATTGTAACACTATCACATTCCATTAATTACTTTTTTTCATACCACCACTTCAATATTTCCAATTCAGCCACTGATTGGGACCCAAATGATTCTGTTTTTGTTCTTAAATTTAGAATATTGCCCCATCACTATATGGGGGGGTATTCAATTGTTAGCGAGATGCGTTAAAATTTCGCGCTCGAAAAAAAAAAACGCGCTCGTTTTTTCCTGTTCGAGCGTGCGTTTTAAAAAAAAAAAACAAAAACGCTCAATTCAGTTGTTTTTTTGCATTCACCCCCTCGCGCTCTATTATTGGTCCTAGCGAGTTTGAAATGAGGAGTGGTTAAGGAACTCCTTTTACTATAAAAAAATAAAAGTAAATTATTGCAATCAAGAATGGCCCCAGCACTGCAAAGGAGATTGCAGTGTAGGGGCCCAATCTCCTTTGCAGTGCTGGGGGCATTCTTGATTGCAGTGTAGGGGCCCAATCTCCTTTGCAGTGCTGGGGGCATTCTTGATTGCAGTGTAGGGGCCCAATCAAGAAGGGCCCCAGCACTGCACAAGAGAATGGGCCCCCACACTGCAATGAAGAAGGGCCCCAGCACTGCAAGCAACAATGCCCCCCCCCCCCTGTACAGCAGAATTAGAGATTTTACAAGGAGGTACATTTTTTTAAATTTACATTTGAACACTGGCCAAGCATGGACATTTGTAAGGTACAAATATTTGTGGGACAGTGGGCAAGCCGGACCTTTCTTCAAAGGTAAAAATATTTGTTGGGACTTTGCGTAAATGAGTGTGTGTAACTAAAGCATCATAAAACTGAGGATTTCGTCCATGGTGAGTTTTTTTTTTTTTTTATTAAAATCTGTACATGAGGGTGTTTACTGTATTTCTTGGGGTTTTATTATTTTTAATAAAGATTTGTGGTTGGAATGAGGGTGTTTTTTTTTTTTTTTTTAACATTTTGCTTTGTGGAACTACAGACCACAGCCAGCCGTGGGTGTAAGAGCATGTTGGCACTTGTGGTTCTACTACAAGTGCAAACATGCCCTGGGCGCTATGGGTACGCTGGTGCTTGTAGTTAGACAAGTAGCAGCATGCCCACACTATTTAGGACAACATGGCTGGCTGGGACATGTAGTTCCACAAGCAAAAAAATTTTTATTTTTTTTTTCATACAAAATCCCCATTTATTACCCTACTACCCACAGCCCAGGGGTAGTAGGAAGAGTCCTAGTGCTATCGGCACTGGCCTGGGTGTCCCGCTTACATTTTTCAGCTGACCACAATCCCTAGGGAATCCAGGCCAGCGCTGAACAGTCTGTGGGTGTTTAGTCATTATGGCCGTGGGACCCAAACTGCGTTTCCCCCCCCGGTATAGTGCCTATCACCCCGGCTGGTTTGCCTAGTGCTGGTTCAATTAAATTAGGGGGAACCCTACGTCAAATTTTTCACACATCAATAGCCTGCCAGCACTAGGGCGAAGACTAAATAGAGTGGGGAGCAAACGATTTTGCTTTTAAAAAAAAAAAAAAAAAACACAATACTGTTTGGCACAACCACCCCCCCCCCCCCTTAAAAACAAAAAAATAATATAAAAAAAGTGTTATTCCCAATATGACACAGGCTTCACCAATAACCACTGAAGGGATGATGCCGTCAGACCCCTTGTGTAGGACAGGCCACGTACCTTGGATTGCCAAACAAGTCTGTAGGGGTTGGAAAAGTTAAGTTTCTCCATGACTTTTTGCACCGTGGCTCCGACTTCCTGTGGGTACGGATCTCCTCGGTTTACCACCTGTAAAACACCCATAAAAAAAAAAAAAAAAAGTTAAACGCTGGCACAGAAACGGTAATGGGTAAATGGCACAATCCTCCTCGATAATAGGACAGATCAGCCGTCTCACTACATGGTCCCATCCCACTGACAATCTCCATTGCCGGGATCACTGCTCAGTCTAGCCACACACTGTGATGATCACACGGATATAAAAGCTGGAACAAGGTCAGAGGTAAAGTCTGACCCGATTGTAACAAAGCAACAAAAACGATCATACACCTTGCAGAGATATACAGGGTAAAGCTGGGTACACACTACAGGAAGTTACTGTAGATGCGATTTTTGTAACGATTTCACCAACGACTAAAAGTCCTGTTGAGTAGTACGATTTATGTGTACACACCTACAAGATTTACCTTCAGATCACATTTGTCCGACATTGTTAAATTGTTGATAGTGATTTTGTTATAAAAAGTTATAAAACCAAACCTAAACGTTTTATCGTACCAAAGCACATTGTATCACTATCCTGGGAGTGTACACACCAGTGCAATATCTGAACAAACGGTCGATTATTGTGGGGTCTGTACGATAATGGGATAGATGTGTACCCAGCTGAAGTCTATTGCATGAACATAAACACCAGATTTTTTGTTGTTGGGAAAACATAAAAAAAAACAAAAAAACAAACAACCTCAAAAACACTTTTTACAGCCACTACACATTTCAATAAAACACCTATATTATCCTGGTGACAGGTCCAGACTAAAGAGAAAATCTATAGAAACACAATAAAGCACCACCACAAGGTGGCAGTACAAGATTCATTATTCATTCATACAAAACTTAAAACGTTTATAGTTCTGTATTACAGAACCAGCACAGCCCAGGGAATACCCGCTGCATACAACTCCCTACCCAACCCCTTCTGCCCGAAACACCAGCCAGGGTAACACCCACCTTAGGAAACTAATTTTCCTGGGTGGTAACGCCGCTTTCACAATTTAAAATACATACAGTTCCTGTAGTTGTCGCAATTTAAATGACCATTATTATAACAGAATCAGATCACTAATACAAACTGAATAAAGGGTGGATGGAAACAGGTGCCCAGAATTGTTTTATTATATTTGTAACTCAAAAAAGTTGCTTTGCCTGGGTTTTACGGGACAAAAATAAAACACGTCAAAACAGTCCTTACTGGCTTTTCATATTAAAACAAACAGAACCCCCTGCAGCATATGGTGTATTCATACTTAATTCTTAAAAACCTAACAGAAGGCAAGATATTAGCGCACATAGGGGATGTAATATTATCTTGAACTTCAATTCTGGACACATGTATGCATGCGACACTCTTGAAAGTGGAATATATTATATTATAAATATTACATACATATCCGAGTCATTAAGGAGAGCAAAGCATAAAAAAAAAAAAAAGGATTAACTTTGCACCTTGGCAAACCCATGTTGCATTGGAGGGGGATGTAAATTTAAAATGTGGGGACAGATTTATAGCTGGGTAGGGCATGTCATAGATCCAACTTTACATTTCAGTGTACAAATAAGCTATCAAGTATGTGTGTGCTACATGAAAAAACAGCCAGTATTTATCTTATGTGCAAAATAATACACTAATTTGCACCCCCTTGCATTGTAACATGGTTTGTCCAGGAGCAAACTTAGTCCTTTTGCTTTGCTCTCCTTAATGACTCGGGCCCTGTATGTTATGCAAAGCGGTTTCCTCCAAATGCTCCAGTTTCCATCAACAGCCCAAAAACACATTGTTAGGTTAACAGCCTTCCAACTAAACCGCCCCGTGTGCATGTGTGTCTTGGGTAGGGAAATTATACTTTTCCCTGGGTCAGTGACTAGCGGGCATGAATAAAGTTCTCTGCATGGCGCTGTGTAATATTTTGGGGCTATATAAATAAAAGATAACATATCAAAAGACCGTGCTAATTGTCCTGAAAAAATAAATAACAAATTGTGTACTAGGGTATGCAAAGGTTTAACAAACACATAGCACAGTTGTGCATTGGCGACATTTTTGGAACATCAATAAAATGTAACACTTACAGCCATGGGCAAGGAATGGGCAGAGAACAGAATAACCACATCTCCTCTCTTGTCTACCGGAAACATATTCAGCTCTTTCTGGATGTGATCGGCAAAACACTGAAATCCAATGAAAGATACACGTATCAATATAAACTGAAAGCAAGTTATCAAAAACCGAACGCAAAATCAATTAAGGGGGAAAAAAAAAAAAAAAAAAAAAAAAAAAAAGAAGACAATACTAGAATATGAGCAATACAGCAAATGGGAAATCCATACATGGTTGGATCCTTGTTACCTGAATAAGGAGAGGGTGTGTTGGCCAACGGTCAATAACGCTCCACTTCATATTGGGTTGAACGCCTTTAGCTTTATAGTATCGATAAATTGCATTCAAGCTGCTTCCTGACCAGAGGAAAAACTAAAATTTAGAACAGCGATCAGGACAAAAGACAAAGTTCACATGCGGAAACCGAGGGGGGCTTTCCTAGTGCCTGGAAACCCCCCTCCAAGCCAGGGGCACTGTATAATTGAGGTGGCTGGACCCTGCCCCCGCTGCACACAGCTCTGCTTGAAAATGGAGAGCTGTGTGCCCCTAACAGTAGTGCACCCAGCATTGCCCATGTATATTATGGGGATAGGAAGAGTTGGAGAGCAGCCAAGCACTGTCTAATATTATAGCCACGCCCTCATGCATGCTGGTCACGCCCACTGGCGGCGTGGTGTGGAAACCCCCTCAGCAAATCCTGCTTTTGCCCCTGGTATGAATTTGATTTTGGCCAACTGGGAGAGTAGACTAGAGGTCCTCTTAAAGGGACTGTCCCCAGTCCACACCGTCATGATGACACCAGTCCTACACTTCCTGCGGACATAACAATAAATAATAGTCTATTACTGCCAGCTGGGCCTTCATACCGCGCACTTACCGGTGGTGGAACAGCTATACTGAGGGTACTGCGTGAAGGCGATGGCTCTCTCTACACCGTCCCTTTCCATTTCCTCGATTGCGGCTTCAGTAAGCGGATGGACGTACCGGAAACCAATATAATATTTGTGAGGTGCTGTTAGAAGAGGAAACGTTACATAAACAGCTCCTAACTCGTAGATATATTACAAAACACAACTCCAATTATAAAATAGGACCTATTTATATACTATTATTCACATGAAGAATTATACATACACGAAAAGGAACTTTATATCGTCCTTTAAATGGAGTAGTAATGCTCCACTAATGTACGGTTTTGTATAAATTTCATACAAGCAGCGACATTAAAACTTATCACAATACACACACAGTACTGAGCAACTTCCAGTTAGTGCTACACAGAATATACTCAATCAGCAAAAAAGTACAGATCCAGCGAAACGTTCATGTTTCTGGTCTATCTAATCTTCACAGAAGGTGTCTGCAGCGATCCCTCCCTTATACTGCACAGTAGTGGGAACCAAAACCCACCCTGACCTCCGGTATCTCGTCCCACAGCTTTATAGATTACACACAGAGAGGACTGGATATACAGCTGGGAAGACTACTGATTAGAGGGAACCGTTATTGCTGCATTAAGACAAAGTCGCGAGTCCTTTGGATGATAGTTGGGGTTTTTTGGGGGTTTTTTATTGGGAAAAAAAAAAAAAAAAAAAAAAAAAAAAAGAGCCTTCAAAGCAGACAGAGCTTAAAGTATAACCTGCTACAGGCTTAATTGTCATTTACAAAAGGCACATTCTTCTTTGCACGGAAAAATACAGCATGCTGTATGCAAGTTTTCTTTTAAGGGGGATTAAAAACTATTCATAAAGATGTTATTCTATTTGTGAAACTTTATTTTATTTCATTTTTTAAATAGAATAAGTTTTTCCCAACAATTGTTTCAGTAGCATATGGGACACAAATTTAAAAGGAGAATAAAGCCATTCACATATGCAGCCAAGCTACATCAAGGGTGGGAATAACTACATTAAAAGAAGAGACTAAAAACACTTGTTTGGCTCCAAAGGGATTTTCCACCGTTTTGCAACTTTGATACAACAACTGGTTTGTGTCACTTTTACTACAAAACACCATTTGATTATTAAACCAATTGAAACATATCCCATACATTCAGCAAAGCAGAGATGAGGATGAGATATTCTGTGTACAGAGCTGCACAATAGGCTGGTGCAATATAAACAATGATACATAATTAATACTAACAATTATTCATCTAGAGTTAGCCGTAAATCCAGATAGATGGTATAATTTTGCACCTTGGCACAGCAGTTATGTGACAAATTTAAATGTTAAATTAAAGCTGGGGAGAAAGGGGGGTGGGGGGGGCTCAGGGATGTTCTTCCCAAAGTCTAAATACCAGTATAACCAACACTGCCCAGTATGTGTGTGGTACCAGGGCCATCTTTTCCATTGGGCAGCTGCCCGGGGGCCCCACAGGCAAGGGGGCCCCATAGGCACGGCTCTTAATGAGAAAAAATAATCCTGCAAAAGAAAAAAAACCTGCAAGGGTCACTGAGCAAGTACATCTATCTCTATATATCTATATCTGTATCTCTATACATTTATATATCTATATCAAGGGGCCCCGGTGCACTGCTTTACCCGGGGGCCCATAATGTTGTTAAGATGGCCCTGTGTGGTACAAAGACAGCCAGTAAGTTCCCTGCATTGCGATAACTCTTAAAACCAAATATTGTACATATATCAGCGATACAATGTAGAAGAAAGGGATCGATATCCATATTATACACGGTACCTGTAGCCGGGGATAGTTCATCCAAAACCTTCACCATGCCGTCCCCTTGCTGTGCCGTCCACTTCTTTATAGGGGATCCACCACCTATTTTACTGTACTGTTCTTGAATTTTGGGCGTACGACGTTTGGCAATAAAAGGCCCAAGTTTACTAGGGATGAACATATTTTAGTTATCCACAAAAAGTTTTTGGGCTCTTCAAAAGGATGACAAATAACAAATACATAAACGTACCACACAAAGTCCCCCTTTGTGGCCTGTAACACGTCTAGCCTTATACAAAGCTTCATAAAACACACAAATATTACAGGTTAAACACATTTAAGAGCATCTTAGAACGAAAGAAGGAACAATCAGGACACAGAGATCCCAATGTCAGATATAAGAACATCGTAGCAGAAGGAGGTGATAAACTGTTCCTAGAATGTGGTAAATTAAGACAGAATATTCCTGGTTATTCAGGATGATGACAGGACAGGTTATGGAGAGAGTGGCAGGAGTTAGCATATCCTGACTGATGCCAGCTGGTTCTGTTGTCATGCGATGGATTATTTGTGGCATGTAAGCTTCCACATGCCATTAGGACATGTCAAGGTCAAAACATTCCTGCAGCCTTTAGCTCTACAGAAGCTATTCCAGCAACAACAATTGCAAGGAGATATTCGTTCTGAAGAGACGATTTTGAAGAGACCAGTTAAAAGGGAGGGTCTTATGTCAGTCGCTTCCGCAACCCTCAGGTCTACACTGAACAAGCGTGGAGCAAGGTGGTCAAATAGGTCATCTCAATACGCGATAATTTCCCATAGTAAATGCAAAGTCAAAAATGTAGGTGCATGGGCGATATTATCCCTTCATACCTCTGTGCCGGAAGAGTCATGAGATCTTTGTCTAAGAACAGCCTGAGAAGGAAATCGTGGACGTCCGAAAGAGTCTCAGGACCTCCCATGTTGAGCATAAGGATCCCAGTTTTTGGTTTCCTGGGAAGAGTCCAATTGTTAGTTCACAGAAGAAAAAAAAAAAAAACCCAGTGTATAAATAATCACCTTTGATATCTATGCCCCATCTGTAACATGTATTCATTTTACTTTATGGAAATATTAAATTGCAAAGTTTTGATTATAGGTCACTAATCAAAAATATTGAAGTTTAATTTATGAAAACAGTGTCTGGCCACACCTCCAGCGACGTCATAGCCTACCTGCAATGACATCATACAACCCTTGCTATTATGGCATACATTAAGCTACTTTACTGTGGGAGGATTGCTACTAGACCGACAGGAGAGGTCTGGGAGAAGATACAAGGGTCCAGAGGAAGCAAAAGCAAATAACGGAACTGTACCCTGCAAGCAGACTTTTTGCCAGTTATCTGCTTGGTTTAGATGTGCAGATTTTTTTTCCCCCCATTCTAAACGTTAACCCCTAAAACTGACCCCAACATCACAGAACAGAGAATGTACTTACATAGGAAAGTGACCAAGACTGATTAAACAGGGACACTACAATATAAGTCGAATAGTCCTATTGGGGCATATATCGATGGGCTTCTACAACTCCTCCCCGGACATATTCGGATAGTTATCAGTGTTAGCCAGAAGAACAGATCTCCCACGGGGGATGTGACCCCGCAGATCAATGAAAGCTGCTCCCGATTGTTGCTGCACCAATACCACAAACGTATTCATACAATAATTAGCATGGCACATGAATGGTTAAACATCATGAACCTTAAAGTTGTACCAATCACAGAAAGTGGAAGTTGCCTATAGTGTAATAATAGAACAGTGGAGCAATAAGTATTAACTAAGGATCACATTATATGTCATGCAGGACACTTAGAAAGTCAGTCACCGATTCAGTATCATGCACAAGATCGCTCATAACCCATATGACCACCTATGTGCTATACTCCTGCGCCTGCAGAAACAGACATTGGATAGGTCATCCTGATAATGACCGGGGGTTCTACCACAGTTATCCATAAGACACAAAATAAGACTCTATAATGACAGTGACCTCAAGCACAAAGTATTTTTTCTTAATGCCTATATTATACATAATCCATATACTGCCCACTGTATTCAGGGTGTAGTTTTTATGTACGGTTACTGCATCTACGATGTCTGCCTGGGGCAGTTTGTAGCCTAAATACGAACCTGGGGCTTCTTACTGTACAGTGGCGAAACACGACAAGCTGCAGCCACAAGAAAAACGCGTCAGTTCCTCGGGCTCGCCTATAGGAAAGGCGTACGCCACTTAATTTCAACGCTCTGCGGGCTCCTTTAACGAGCCACGCTTGCTAGATCAGAAACCTAAAACATAGAACACCCTGCAGCATCCGAATCCCATCACCCCATATAAAGTATAAGGTCTCACTCAGACATGACCTGCATACAAAGTTTGTGTACATGAGGCCTCACTTATAAAGGAACACAAAACGAGCGCAATGTGCGTTTTTTTCAAAACTATGTACATTGACTATGTGCATACACCCATTCCTGTCCCTGGTCCACCCATGAAATTGTATCCCGTCATTAGCATCCTTTGCACTTGAAGATGAATTGCATACACTTGTGTGTAGTTCTTTTGCGTATGCGCAGCGCAATTAACGCAAAATACGGCAAGTATCAGGATTTACGTTCCTTAATGAATCAACCCCACAAGTCTACATTCGCCCATATGTTCCCCATTATTATGTGGGGTGCAGATCATGCCACCTTAAGAACAGAATTAGCAGCTCACTGCTACAAAATAATATATATAAGGTGCTATTAAAGAGTTATTGTACATCGGTTCATTCCGCACAAACTGCTGGACCTAATCATCTAATATTGATAGCGTGCTTAGTGCTGTAAGGGAACAAACTGCATCATTTGGGTAATGTCACACGAGAGATTAAAACACCGGCTTTTAGGTATAATTACCGAGCACCGTTATACAGTAATGAACAGATACTTGTACACTTTAGAACCACTAGATCCTAGTATCACGTCAGTACTATGTATAGGTGCTTTAAGTACTGTATTTAAAGGCCAGTGTTCTAAACACACGTTCAACATTACCCTTAAGACAAAGTGGATTTCTAAATTGGTAGCAACCTATGAATATGGATTAAAGAGGGAGATATAAACAGATTACTTTATTATTAGTACTTTCTGAAGAACATTCTATACACTTTCATTATATAGCTGCATTTATTGCAATATAAATTGTTTCACATTAAGAAATAAATCAAATAGATTGTTTTCAACATAGTGGATATACATTTTAAATAAGACGGTTTGTTTTATACTCAAGAATGGCATCCGAATGTCAAACCTAGGAGCTTTCGATAAATGTTTTTACTAATGTTCCAACAAAGAAATTATTTTATCCTACACAGTTACTGGACCAGACTGGTTCCCTGCGATTACATATTCTGTGGCGGTGGTCTGGATTCCTTGTTTACAGCAAGAAACGGCATCATAGAGACTAGTCCAAGTCCTATTACAAGACCATTTTTATATAGTAATACCGTAATATGTGCATTAGACAAATACAGACGGAAAATAAAGAGATTAGAGCCCCTTAATGAACCAACATAGTGGAAAAAAAACACAGTGAATCTCGGCAGAGCAAGTCTACAAGCTTGTCAGTCACTCCAGGTCTACTCTGTTAGATCTCAAGAACACCACAGTCAATTGAATCTGCCCCAATATGCGCTAAGCACTTACAGGATGTGTAAGGCAGACAAGCAAGCTGAGATATGTCTGCAACAGGCTCCCCACCCATGACACATACACATGGATAAATACCTCTTATCTGGATGGACACGAGCTTGGACTTCCCTGCCCTGTGTAGCAGCGGGCGCCGCCGTCGAGTGCCAGCAAATCGATGCCGCTGTCTCAGTCTTCATAGCTGCACAAATAAAAACCACTAGACCATTAATTGGTGAGATTCGGAACTGCTCACGGTTTCGTTTTTGTGGCACTGACCAGATGAAGGTGTTGCTCATAGCAACCAATCAGATTCTAGCTGTCATTTTCCAGAATGTACAAGATAAATGAGAGCTAGAATCTGATTAGTTGCTATGGGCAACAGCTCCATTTTTCCTTTTTAGAACGTTTGATAAATCTATCCCTTCGGTTCAACTGTGCATGTTTAATCAGAAAAAAAAAACAAAACTCCATGAAAGTTCAGTGAGCCTTTTAAAATGCCACCACTTTAAACATACTTTCAAAGTATATGCAAAAAAAATAAAAAAATCTGTTTACTACTTTTGTTCTTTTCTGTAATATGATATTCAATGCTCTGCAGTCACTTCTTCCCTCCTGCAGTGGTCAGTGCTGAAATTGCTGTTCAAATAGAAAAAAAAAATGGGGGGCAAAATCCCCTTTATAGACAGCTGCAGACTAAAATAAAGTAAAAGCAAATATCCGCACTGTATATGTTGTGGAGTCTATTCATACTTGCCAACCTTTTTAAACTTCTTTCCGGGAGATCCCAGGAAGGAGGGCGTGGTTGGAGGGCAGTGAATTGAGTCATTTTGGCCCGGCCCCCACGACAAAATGCCGTTTTTGTTGCGGGGGCCAAAATGACGCGATTCACCGCAAATCGCGTCATTTTGACAGCAATATACCGTTAGCGGGATATTTGCCTGCTCTCCCGGGAGTCCGGGAGACCTACCCGAATTTCGGGAGTCTCCCGGACATTCCAGGAGAGTTGGCAAGTATGAATCTATTTTCTAAGAGTAAAAAAAGTGGAGATTCCGCTATTATCTTATATTATGTACTTATAACTAGCTCATTTCAGCTATTTAAGAAGTGGTCAAGGCTCGGTGGGCCGCCTGTTGCCCACCACGGTCCTATAATGTAGGCAGATATTTTGTGGGCGGAAACAATATACAGAAGAATAGTGTCTGTAAATTCACTACAACTAGTAGGGTCAGTGAGGCACTTTATGGGCTCCAATGAACTGACAGGCAACACCTGCAATGGATAAATTATAAATAAATATCTATAAATATATAAATACAAAACAAAAGCAGAGGTACGAGTTGTTGAGTGTGGCCTTGAAATAAATAAATATATAATATATATATATATATATTTTATTCTTTCAAAATACACAAAAACGAACGTTAATAGGCAAAGACGAACGATAATAGAGTGCTGTTGACTCACCCCCACCAATTGCTTCAAAACACTATAGTTAAAAAAATATTTTAAAACATTTGTTCTCTGACACCGGTTTACAGTGCGCACAGTGGAGGCAGCCATTTTGTGTACCAATATGTACAGAGGACAGTCAAATTCACACATATAGTAACTAATTGGTCTAGACCTGAAATACAGGTCATTGTCATTCATGGGGAGTCTGTACGACTTTCTCTGTAAACATATGGAGTGCTACCAATAGTCTATTTTCATTAAAATTATTAATTATGTTGTAATATTATTATTTTGTACAAAGGAAGTGCAGTATTAATTATAACCAGAAAACAAATTTGTGGAGGGGAGGGTCAATTGCCTTCAATGTACCGCTGACATCACCTCCCTGGGGCGTGAGGGAAAAAAAAAAACCTTGTGTTAATAGTACATAAATACCTATAATAATAATAATAATTATAATAATAAAAAAAAAAAAAAAAAAACAGTTCAATTTAACCTGCAACAACCATAGAACGTGCAAAAAAAATAAATTTTTTTGTTTCAAAATTTTAAGTTACTAACTCCAACCAAAACTATTTTTTTCTGGTGGAGTTATGCTATAATTAGTAGATTATTCAATAGCTGTTCACCCACCTATATCTCTAGACACATATGTTATAGACACAACACAACAGCTGCACCCAGAACAGTGCCCAAGATAAGGGGCACTGAGAGACTGATCACAGTGGCAAAATTTGTGTAATATATATATATATATATTTTTTTTACACACACATCTATATATATAATATATACATCTATCAATCACAAACACTGGATCTATAAAGCAAATAAAGTAAAATGCACGCCAAACTAAACCTGTTTAAATTTCCCTTCCCTTCTCATCAGTCTTTCCACTTGCAGTCCCCAGGCTCCTAGCAGATCACATGGTATAATCATTATGCAAGGTCCCTGTACATTGTGTAACAGACAGCACCTCTCTATACACCATGGACCAAGATGACCAGCTGGTAGTGCCAGGAATCCTCTGAATGATCTAAAGAACTACTCAGAAGATGTCTTGTGCAAGTTACTGTTACAGTTTAGTAAACAATATGCAGAATCCACTTTTCAAGCACCACCTGTCACTGCACATTTAGGCTCAATATGCAGATATAAAGAGTACAACTATATATCATATATATGTATGAGGAGGTGACATCTTATTCTGCAGCACCATGCAGGTGACTGACATGTTCCTGTGTGACAGTGTGCATGCACGTTATAGGGGGGGACTAGTGGTACATGGGGGGAGGGCTGCAGGTGACTGACATGTTCCTGTGTGACAGTGTGCATGCATGTTATGGGGGGACTAGTGGTACATGGGGGGAGGGCTGCAGGATCCCTGAGTTACTGGGAGAGCAGACTGACTGACAGCTATCAGGGGAAAGAGGGATGCAGCAGCCCACGCAGGACATCCCCACTCACAGTAACCACACCCGGGGTGAGCAGGAAGCACTTACTGTGACCCAGCAGCCGGTGTGCACATCTCAGAGCAGCCATGTTGGTCAGGAGTAGCAGCATTCCCTCAGTCTCTGTACCGTAACCCCAGCCCAGCTCACACATATATGTACATAGAGGGCTGGCTCAGTGCTGGGAGCCTCCCACTCAGGACGCATCCACCACACACCCACGCAGCACGTGCTCCCCCCTCTGTCACCTCCAAAGCCATCACAGTGCACGTCCACTCCCACTAGGTGGAAGTGTCCTGCTATCCACAGGGTTATTATACAAGATACAAAAACTGATATATTGTGTAATGAGGAAGTGACATTGTTAAAAGAAACATCTTTTGTTTACATCTCTATATATGGTTACTGACCAGACACTGTGCTAAAAGATGGATAAGAACTTTTCTTATTTGTTAGGGTATCTAAGAGAAGACTACATTGCTTTTTTTTAAGACAAATCTGACTTTCTTTAGCTTTTGTTTTTAACTAAATTGTCTTTTATTTTATTTTTTTAGCATTATATAGACTAAAATATACACAATTGTAACACATTTGTGATTTCACTAATATTTACCTTTACTTAGTGTACCCCCCCCCCCCCAGATTATCATCATCATTATTTATTTATATAGCGCCACTAATTCCGCAGCGCTGTACAGAGAACTCACTCACATCAGTCCCTGCCCCATTGGAGCTTACAATCTAAATTACCTAACATACACACACACAGACAGAAACACAGACTAGGGTCAAATTTTATAGCAGCCAATTAACCTACTAGTATGTTTTTGGATTGAGGGAGGAAACCGGAGCACCCAGAGGAAACCCACGCAAACACGAGGAGATCATACAAACTCCACACAGATAAGGCCATGGTCGGAAATCGATATATATTATATATATGTGGGCCACTATTTTATTTCTTTATTTTGTTACCTTCAATGTCTAGTTTGGTGAAAGTTATTGGGGCTATAGGTCAGGTTGTGTGTGTTTAACTTTTATTTATTTTTATACGTTTTTAACTGATATTTTAGCTTCACTTAGAGCTAAAAATAGAGTGAGACATTTTTGTTACTCGTCACCATAATCATTATTTGTAAGGTGCACTAAAACTCTGGACAGTGGGTGTGAGGAATCGTTCCTAAAAACAAATCAGACAGAACAAGTGCATATGAGATTGACAATGAAGCTTGTTAAATGGGCTTCACCGTAGGCCCCCTAGCAAGGACTATTACCGTCGATAGCTACCTCCCACCTTTGGTATTGCTAAATAAATTAAAGCCCTAAATCCATACTTGCCAACTCTCCCTGAATGTCAGGGAGACTCCCTGAAATAGGGGTGATCTCCCTCACTCCCTGAAGAGTCTGGCATTCTCCCTGATGCTGAGCCAGTACAAGACGTGGTTGGCTTCGCCATCTATGGCATGATGACACAGTTCAGAAATTGTGTCCTATGTCCCTGTATTGATGCCTATGGAGGTGGCCATTTTCATGGAGACCAAGATTTAATCAAAGACTGACAGGTAAGACAACATGACTTCAGTACTGGAGACAGAAATGTAAAAGACACTTCAGTCTCTAGAAATTCATTAGCTGTTTATCTTTAATGCATAGTTGCCTACTGGGAGACTCCTGCATTTCTGGGAGACCTCCCGGGAGAGCAGGACAGCCTCCCGGTTCTCGGCCCCGCAATAGATTATTGGGGCGGGGCTTAATGATGCAAATATTGTGAAATTTTTGCCCCGTCCCCTGCTGTAATTGGCCAAAATTGTGACAATCGTTTAGGGGGTGGGGCCAAAAGGATGCGATTCATCAAGACCCGCCCCTGTACGCCCACCTCTCCCGTAATCTCCCTGAAGCCAACGAGGAAAAGTTAGCAAGTATGCCTAAATTTTGGTCTTTTCAACCTGTAAAAAAACAGACCCTTAGCATGCTATTTGGTAATACACCCAGAGATAGTAGTATCAGGTAGGAGTAAGATATAGTGTGGCATGTTCCCAAAGCGTCCCTGCAGCATAGTGTACTATGTACTTAATGAGCGTTCCCATAGACCGCCATTAATCTTTGCTGCAGGCAATGTCAAAATCATCGCAAAGCATACACTTGTCATAAAGTGTGCGTACCGGCTCATTCACTCGCCCTGCTTCTCAGTGTCAACACACATTTAATAGTAAAATGAATGTCCGGGAGTACGAATGTTGTCGTATTTACTGTGAATTTATGTGGCTGGTACAACTTTCTAGGAGTACATTTTAAATATGTGCTCAACGGGGAAATGAAATATGAATTCTTCTTATAAAATATATTTTTAAATGTACTTATTATTTTCTTATTTAATTTCTGTTTGATAAGAATTTCTACTTATTTGAGCATGTCAGTCTTATATTATGTAATTAAATGGTGTCACTTAATCATTGTACACATTTGGTAGTACCTATAAAAAAAAAACTATTTATTGCTGAACATGCTGAAAACAGTCACATTAATATATTGTTTTTAATTTAAGTTTTATACAATATCCTGACACAAGGAGGTTTAGTGGTCATGTAATATTAGTGAACATCAGGAATAGCACATACGCTATTGGTCACAATGCTGGATGATTTGCTAATAAATACTCTCGGGTTTTAAATTGTTATGTAATCTAAGGGCTCGATTTACTAAAGCTTCTAAATAGGAGAGGTGGAGCCGTTGCCCATAGCAGCCAATCAGATTCTAGATCTCATTTTCTGGGATGTAGTAAATAAATGATAGCTATAATCTGATTGGTTGCTATGGGCAACACCTCCACTTTTTCCTTTTTTAGAATCTTTCGTAAATCTACCCCTAAATGTCATAGGTAGTTCTCACACTACTGATTAATGATTACTGTCCATGGTGACCGCTGCTGAAAAATGAATGACCTTCTTTCAGAACAATGGGCCTGATTCATTAAGGATCTTAACTTGAGAAACTTCTTATTTCAGTCTCCTGGACAAAACCATGTTACAATGCAAGGGGTGCAAATTAGTATTCTGTTTTGCACATAAGTTAAATACTGACTGTTTTTTCATGTCAGTCAGTATTTAACTTATGTGCAAAACAGAATACTAATTTGCACCCCTTGCATTGTAACATGGTTTTGTCCAGGAGACTGAAATAAGAAGTTTCTCAAGTTAAGATCCTTAATGAATCAGACCCAATATTTCATGTGATTATTTGTTAGGGACATGAACTGTAAACCAAACAAATATTTATCAGGTTTGCACACCCATTTATTCCTGTACTCTTAACATAATAAAATAGTTGTTCTCACCTATAGTCTGTATAATGCATTATTATTGTTATTATTATATTATTATTATTATAATTATATGACTAATCGCTCACCTATACTTACCTATGTAGCACTGGCTGTGATGCGAAAGAGGACTTTGTATCTCTCAGATGCTGCCCAGTTTTTCAGTTGTTTTTCTCTCAATGTTAGGTTATTATAGCAACATGCTCAATAATAATCCATATTTTTTTCTTATTTTGTTAATCCAATATTCTTTTATATGCATGACATTGATAGTTCACACAATAGCTCAATATTTTAATGGTTTCAATCAGTACAAATAAATAGGAAGTCAATTGGCCGCATGGTGACTCCGTGGAGACACGTGACCTCAATGGGCTTTTCTCTTTCATCCTATCACGGGGACACTGCTACCGTGGGGTTGTATGCGGGGAGCGTGGAGTTGGCACTTAACTAGTTAACTTGTTAAATGTATTACTGCTGACAGACCCCTCCACTCTGCAACCCCATGTAGCTCCCCAGTTTAGATTAAGTGCCCAAGGGAGCTGGCCTTACTTTTTTTTACTAGCTTAGTTTTAACTTTAATTTATATTTTTAATTTCTTTTTAAAATAGGTTTTTTTGTTCTCTTTTTTGAGCGAGATCTGGTAATCGGAGCGATGGCGGGCGCCATCTTGCTGGGAGTTACCAAGTTCCTCCCTCAGAAAAAGGAGGGGGGAAATCTTGTATAGCTGCATAAAATCATCAGGATATGAACGGAGAATTGGGAAATGGCTGTGGGCTGTCTAAAATAAGAAGCCACAGCTTTCGATTCTATCTACAGGAGCAGGAAAGCTCAGGGTGCGGAACTAATGTTTATAGAGCTCCCCCCACCTCAGCTTGGATTTTTGGACTCTCCCAGATGCGCGCCAAAAGATTGCCCGGGAAGACAACAGACTCTCCTCAGCCTGATACTGGAGATGCTGCTAACAGACTCAGCTATCCTGCATACCTGTCATAACTGGAAGGCTAAGTACCAAAATATTACTATACTCATTGCTAGCAAATAGGGGTATATTAGTAGCTGGGATGCAAGTAGTATAATTATAGTATTCTACTTAAAAATCCTTTTTTTCACATAGGCTTGTTAAAAGATACTACTTTTGCCTGTCATAGATTAGTTAGTATACTAACTAATGTAGTTATATCAAGCCTGTATCTTGTGTGACTGTCTATATTGCCAATTATTGTGACACTTCCCCATTCTGAATATGTCTGAAAGGTACCATGTGCAAAATATTTCACTTGTTCAAAGTGTAAAGTTAAATTACCAATTGGACAACAGGACCCGGGGGGCGCTTTGTATTGACTGTGACGTGGGGGCACAGACCACGCAGACCCAGATTAATGTACTACCACTACCGGAGCAACCGGAGTGGGCATCTTCTCTGGCACAATCGGTTGTCACACTGGTACAGCTGCTTACTAAGCCTGCAGAGTTACCAGCGGCTACCGCTATTCTCCCCTCCACTTCAGTAGAAGTTGCCCCTCCCAGGAGAGTCACCAGTGACTGTCACAGTCAACAGTGATACCAGTGACAACTGAGACAGCAGAATTGGCACTGGCTAGTCCATCATGCTCTCTCGCTAACCCAGGCCCTCCATCGGGAGAACCGGCCAGGTCCTCATCCATGGTATGAGGCCTAGATCGGTTAAACCATTTCTTGGACTCACCAAGACCTATACTGTCCAAAAATAAACGTCTCAGGTCCGCTTATCCTATCCTGTCCCTCTCGGATTCTGAGAGATCATCAGAAGAGGCGCTGGAGCCCTTTCCTGATCCTGAATCTGCGCATGTCACTGACCTGGAAGAATCCCCTAGATATCAGAGCATTGACAACCTGGTATTGGCAGTGCATCAAGCCTTGGACCTCATGGATTTGAACGAGCCAAAATCTTCGGATCGGGGTCTTTTCCAAAAAATGAGAAGACGCACTATCCGTTTTCCACCGTCTATGGAGCTAACGGAAATTGCGGAAGCGGCTTGGAAACAGCCGGATCGTAAGATTACTATTCCACAGAGATTCCTGGCCCTGTACCCGTTACAGGAAGAGGATATGGCCCGTTGAGAACAGATCCCAAAAGGTCGATACTCCGGTGGCACGCGTAGCGCACCACACTACACATCCGATGCCAGGAACAGCTGCTCTGCAGGGCGGCAGCCAGAAGGAGCCTATGACTGAGGTCCTGGGATGCAGATACAGTTTATAAGAAATCTCTAAAAACATTGCCTTATTGAGACATAGTGTTATTGGGTCCTGAATTGGGCAATATTATTTGCCAGGCCACTGGCGGCAGAAGTTATTTCCTTCCAGTAAATGTACCATAACCAAAAACACCTAGATTTGATTAATTTAAGCAGCCCTTTTGGGGTGGCTTCACCGACGGAGGCCAGGCAAATAGAAGCAGACCAACAGGGAACACACTCACAGAGGTAGGTTTTCCTACTCCACGAGGCGCCCTTCACCCAAGCTTTGGAAAAAAAACAGCAGCCTGACTGTCATCTACCCCTCCTCGCTTCAGCAGGAGTGGGGGGACGATTGCGTCTGTTCAAGGAACAGTAGACAGCATCCTCCGAAGACCTCTGGTTTCGCTGGATCATGACGAGGGGGTAAACGATAGACCTGTCAGGTCCAGCCTCATGTCGGAAAGCAGACAGGCGATGCGGCTCTGTGTCGCCTCTCTTCTTTCTGCCGGATTCATCTGCCTGGTTTCAGCCAACCAGAAAGGACAGGGTTTTTACTCAAACCTCTTTCTGATCCTGAAGCCGGATGGCTCATTCCGACCAATTCTAAATTTAAAAATGTTGAACCTACACCTGCTGGTAGACAGGTTTTGCATGGAATCCCTTAGGTCGGTAATAAATGGATTGGAAGCAGACAAATTTTTGGCATCAACAGATATCAAAGACACCTACCTTCACTTCCCCATTTGGGAGGGATATCAGTTCCTTCTCAGATTTACGGTGGGATTGGCGCACTACCAATTCCGAGCCCTACCCTTCGGCCTCTCCACAGCGCCAAGGGTGTTCACAAAAATCATGTCGGTAATGGCAGCTTGTCTTCGTTCCAGAGGGGTAAATATGATACCATACCTGGATGACCTCCTTATCAAAGCTCATCTGTTACAACAGCACCGGACCCTTATCATCAAGATCCTGGAGCACAATGGCTGGTTAATAAACCTACAAAAATCACAGTTGATTCCGTGCCAGCGGATGACCTTTTATCATCATGCACACCAGCAAACAAAAAGTATTCCTCCTGGAAGACAAGACACGTTCATTACGGGACTTAACTTCACGGGTTCTAGCCTGTTGCAGACCATTTCACAATGACAGAGCAGTTCTCTGTACAATTCCTTAGTTTGTTCCGAAGGTAGTTTCGGCTTTTTATATGAACAAAGAAATTGTGGTTCCAGTATTCAAAGAAAGGACATTATCCGGACCAAATTCTATGGAATACCTGGATGTGGTCTCCGGATTTATGTACGGAGGACCTCCCGCATTCGGCGCACAGATTTTTTATTTATTTTGTTTCGATTCCCATAAACGAGGATGGCCAGCATCAAATCAGTGCATTGCCAGATGGATTAAATCAACCATTAAGCAGGCTTAGGTCAGTGCTAATCAATCTGTGCCAGACCGAATAGCTGCCCATTCCACCCTCTCGGTAGGGGCGTCTTGGGCAGCGCGATATGGAGCCTTAGCGGACCAGCTTTGCAGAGCAGACACCTGGTTCTCGGCCCATACTTTCGCCAAATTTTATCAATTTCATATCTTTGCGTCCACGGACGTCAGTTTTGCCCGAAGTGCTCTACGGGGCAGGCTGTCAGAGAGGTCCCTACTTAGGGGGCTGCTTTAAAACGTCTCCATGGTAGCAGTGTCCCCCAGATAGGATGAAAGAGAAGAGGATTTTTATACTTACAATAAATCCGTTTCTCTGATTCCATCTGGGGGACACTGCGTTCCCTCCCTTCTGCTGTATGGTCTTTCTTCCTTGGGGTTTTATAATTAAACTTGGAAGCTACAGGGGGGGGGGGGGGGGGGGGGTTGCAGATGGGAGCAGTCCGTCAGCAATGATACATTTAACAAGTTAACTAGTTAAGTGCCAACTCCACGCTCCCCTCATACAATCCCATGGTAGCAGTGTCCCCCAGATAGGATGAAAGAGAAAAACCCATTGAGGCCACGTGGCTAATTGAATTCCCCCTTATTTGTACTGATTGAAACCATTACAATATTGAGTTATTGTGTGAACTATCAATGTCAGGCATATAAATGAATATTTGATTAACAAAATAAGAAAAATATATGGATTATTATCGAGCATGTTGTTATAATAACCTAACATTGAGACAGGAACAACTGAAAAACTGGGCAGCATCTGAGACAAAGTCCTCATTCGCATCACAGCCAGTGCTACATAGGTAAGTATAGGTGAGCAATTAGTCATATAATTATAATAATAATGCATTGTACAGACTATAGGTGAGAACAACTACTTTATTATATTAACAGAGTACAGGAATAAATGTGTGTGCAAACCTGATAAATATTTGTTTGGGGTACCATTACAGTTCATGTCCCCAACAAATAATCACATGAAATATTTTTCTGAAAGGTCATTCATTTTCCAGCAGCGGTCACCATGAACAGTAAGGGGGTTGCAGAGTGTAGGGGTCTGTCAGCAGTGATACATTTAAACAACTAGTTAAGTGCCAACTACACGCTCCCCTCATACAGCTCCATGGTAGAGAAACGGATTTATCACAAGTATAAAAATCCTCTTTTTTTCAAATCTTCGCTCATATCCCCTTGCGTCCCATAGGGATGTGAGGAGAAAAGCTGAACTAGGAGCAAATTCTCCTACTATGTGCGAGAATCTCAGAACAGCTGCCCGATTCCAAGAATAGGCAAATTTATAGGTTTCTCAAAGCAGGCGTTTCCAAATATAGGGGGGGGGGGGGGGGCAAGGGGGTGATCTCTGACTTTAATCAGATTATCAGGCATCATGGCGGTTCTTGAGCCACACAGTGCAATATTGAGCTAACATATTGCAGTGTGGCCATCATAATTTACCATTGTAACCAGTGCTGGCTGTAAAGCCACAAACAGGAAACTTTTGTCACACTTGGCCACGGAAGACGGGTGATCTGGCAATTAGACGGTCTTAGTATGGTAATAATTCTGTGCATGTGTGGTGGTAAGGAACATTGTTCCTTCACCCATGCTACCTGCTAGGTTGTCCCAAGTGGTCTCCCATTGTCCTATGTGTGTGAAGCTCTGACTAATTGGACTTTCCAGAATTTGTATCAGGCCAAAGTGACCACCGATCCCCAATCAACAACCGCCCAGCATTGATCAGATGTTGATCGTGACTGGCAGCAATGCAGTCATATAAGGACAAGTCTTGATATGAATAAAGTTCTCTCTCCTGGGTGCACGCACCAGACATCGTGTACATCAAACATTTCATCAGGTCATGGAACGGTGACAAAGATGTTGTCAGACTTTTCCCACAATTACTCTCTGCTTGGAAGCAGATAAACTACCAGTTAGATTGTATATGGAAGACTCAGCTAAAAATACATGCTGAAAAGGCAAAAAAAATACCGTCCAGTGTGTGATGTTGTGGTAGATGGTGTCACACCCAGCTCGGTGGTCACACTGCACAACTGTGGACCAGACTAATTCACAGGACACAGCAAAACTTTGGGGGTCCAGAAAATGGAACCACTAGTTGGAGAGAGGGGAGTTCATCCGTACTATAAATTCATTTAGTGGACATTAATCTTTTGTCAAGTTACTGAAGTATTTTCTAATCCGTAAAACCATTAGTGAATATAAACTCTACAGTGTTACAAGAGATTATAGTTCTCTTTACTAAAATATAGGACAAATGTATTTAATGTTAAGATGAAATTCATTCACGCAATAGGATAACTGGGGAAAAACCACAGTATGGACTGAAGTCTTTCTCGCCAGTGTCTGTACTGTTTAAATGGCAAAATTTAAATGTTACAAAGCCGCAATACAAAGGGAGTTTTTTGGTAGCATTTTTTTTGTATTTAACATTCAGGCCTATACCTTCAACAATAAAGAAAGGGATAGATTAGACCCCCTAAAGGTTTGTTACAATGGAATAAAACACAGTCAGTGGGCAGTTAATAGACTCCCCCAACTCCTTACATTGTGTATACACTACATACTGTAGCGATACCCAAAAACAACAGATGGTACAAAATGACAAAGAAATAATTAAGGTCCAGTTTCACAAGTTTATTATGGGTCCCAGGCAGCATATACACATAAGCGGTGGGCACAGATTTCCTTCGGGAGGTCTCCGTGTTGCTCGGAATTCTCATTTACTATGAATAACATTTAGTTCATCTAGAACAAGCTCAGAATGTCCGTTGAACACAATTTGAATTCTGAAACGACAGCGACTACGGCTGGGTTTGAAACAGAAAACATGAGGATGGTTTAAGAATTATAAAGTGGTAAATAAGCCCCTTAAACATGTTGATTTTTTTTTTTTATTGGCTATCCCACCATATACAGATGTAAGAGTAAAACAAGCCTTGTGGTCAGTTATTGATCTGATCATTGACGTTTGCTGTTAACAGAACAAGTACACATTTGTATTTACGGAATAAGAATGTGTCTCCTATGTATGAATGGAATTCGAGAGTAGAACACGTTAGATGGATGAAGGTCTAACCGCATCACGCGATACTGAATGAACGATGAAATTCCAAAATGATGAACACAATGATTTTATAAAAGCAGCAGCAATAGACAGGTAGGTGGCCATCCCCACAGGGTGAGATTCCCTTTACCACATCATTCTTATTGATTATTGATTGAGGACTGTGGTATTGGGGGGCAGAAGGGGTGGGTTAAGGTTTACAGCGCTGGACAAATCGCGGGTACAGACAGACGTCTCGGATGTGGTGCCGGTTCAGGATCCAGGTGAGGAATCTCTCCAAACCTAAACCGTAGCCCCCGTGAGGACACGTGCCAAATTTACGCTGTGGTGCAAGAAATAAAAGAAGGTTATTATAACACTAGTTCCCGGAGTTTATAACTTTTATAAAAAGTTGGAGATTTAAAAATAAATAAATAAATAGAGGATTAACTGGTGATCATAATCCCCTTAATGACTGAACATTTCACCTACTCACGTGGTTGGAAGGATTAATGTCTGAGAACTGGACAGCACAAGGCAAACCTTGTTTTATACAATAACCCAATGTGTCCCACATTTGTATGGTAGTAACAGCACAATAGAGTAGTAGTCATTATTTCAAACTATACATACATAACCATCTCTAAACAGGTTTTTTTAATTTAAATAGAGACATTATATTTAAACTTAACATTTCAACATTAAACATCAGACGCCTGGTTTGAGAGTGATGGTGTCATCGTCCTCCTGCCAGATGCTAAATCACCTGGCACTATTGCGGCGAGAGATTACTTACAATGTCTTTTAATGTCATGTTCTCCTCTACAGTAATCGCACCCTCAGACACTTCAACGTATAATTTTCCCAGGTCACATAAATGTTTCGTACCTGATCTGTATACCAGTAATAGGGGGTAGAATCTATATCCTCTCTCTTGTATCCTTCCAACAGTTCCTCACTATCCCAGATACGCATGGAACCTCCAACAATCTCACCCACGTTGGGCATCAGTACGTCCACCTGTCAAAATAACCAGACAAAATGAGGAATTCTAATGAAATATCTAGAAGTAAGAGGAGGAGAGATCAGGGAACATCCACATTAAAGGCAATATTCACTTCCAGGAAACGTAAGCTTAAGGAAGTGAAATAGGTCCCTACGTTAAATAAAATGACTGTTGGGGCAGAAAGATTTCAGATTATAAAACAAATTTTCTATAAAGTGACTGATTAACCCTTTCACACAAAATTAATTTAAAAGTCATATTTGATGTTCGCCTACTGCAGAATGATGTTTCTAAATGTCATCACCGAGACAGGGAGGGTCACGATTCTGCCAGAGACCCCCTCACCTCCATCTTCTAACTGTGGCCGTCAGTCACAGTGTTCAAAACCAACTGTTTATGAAATATAAAAGCACTGGAGCACTTTCTGTCAGAGGAGATCTAGCTCATCTGACGTCACTGGGATTATCTTCTTGGCATCAATGAAGAGACCTATTTGTGTCTGAAACTCAGAGGTCTCCCAGCATATTCATGAATCACATTTGTATCTATTGTAGAATGTAATACAGGTAGATATCGGAGCATGATGTCCATGTGTATTCATCATCATTTCATTTATATAGCGCCACTAATTCCGCAGCGCTGTACAGAGAACTCATTCACATCAGTTCCTGCCCCATAGGAGCTTACAGTCTAAATTCCCTAACACACACACAGAGACAGACTAGGGAAAATTAACCTACTAGTTTGTTTTTGGAGTGTGGGAGGAAACCAGAGCACCTGGATGAAACCCACGCAAACACTGGGAGAACATACAAGCTCCACACAGATAAGGCCTTGGTCGGGAATCAAACTCATGACCCAGTGCTGTGAGGCAGAAGTGCTAACCACTAAGACACTGTATTCAATAAACAATAAGGAAATAAATTAAATCAGGGGGAAGAAAAATACATCCATGGCCTTAATTAAAAGTATGTAAAACGCCATTAAAAAAAAAAAAAAAAAAAAGGATGGAAAACAAATAAAATAGGTTTTTTTGTGGTTTTACTCAGGCTTTTCCTAGCTAATTGGTGTAAAGTAAAAATGTATTACCAAAGCAAATTCCTATATATTCCAAAATCACAATATTGCAAGAATAATTCCCGGCAACAATGACACGGAGCAAAACGACGAAGATGAAACTGGTGATCACCTCCGGACTGGAATGAGGGACAAGAGAGTGGTAAGTTGCTTTGACACCTTTTCCTCCCCCACACTGGGGGCTGGGGGCCATTTGCTCATTTCAGCAAGGTCCCAATACTTAAAATCAAAGGGGAGCTCCGCTGGCCAATCTCAGGATCTGACGCAGGGCTAGAAACGATAGATGGCTCCCGATTGGAAGAGCCCCGAGGCCGTCCAATCAGGAACGGACTAACATTTTTGGCCGTGCATTGGATAGCTCTCTTTTCCAACACCCAGAAATACACAGGACGACCAGCAGATATCCTTAGTATCTGCAAGCAGCGAGTCCTGCTGAAATGCAGATGTCCCGAGATCCCCCCTCCCTCCTCCACTGATAATCAAGTTGGTCCATCCCAAAGCATTCATGCAAAGTAGAAAAGCCCTTTAAGAAGAGCAGGCTGGACTCACAGATTCGGTGAGACGTCTGTCCTCGGCACAGCGCTGCATGTAGAAAGACTTGATCTCAGCTGGGAATCGGCAGAGCAAGATTGGTTCATTGATGGAGTCAGTCATCAGTCTCTCCGGGGCTTCTGGGATATCCTGATAAAAGAGGCAACAGAAATCCCATTAAAGGACCGTATTAGTATCATTATACCCATCTGCAGACAGTTATACACCTTAAGAGATCTTTTAATGTCCACACAAAACAGTTTATTCGCTACCACAACAGAAAAGCTCACACTCGTGCACTGGCTGCAATTGTACATACACTGCAGATCTGCCTGGATATAGAACTCTCAGACTAAGTGCCTTACTCATGCACAAGATCAAAAGCTTCGGCATCAATTTCCTGTGAAAGTTTTGACTTTGTTATCATTTATTTGTAGCTGTGTTTGCAAAATGTTAAGTGCATGAGGAACTCCGACAACTACAAATTATTTCTATGTAGGCTACCAGAGTGAGACATGGATTGTCCTGGCTCCATCTTGTGGCAAGAAATGAGAACTGCAACAACCAATACTAAGGGTCTAACCTTTGCTACAAATAACTACTCAATAAGAGTCATTATTGTAACTGCAAAGACGCTATTGTGTGACCTCATCATATTTTTATACAAGCGTGCCCATTTATATAGAGGAAGAGCACAGATTGGAAAGTAGGGACGTTGCAGAAAAATGGAATGTGAGTGTATTCTTCGTTGTGCGCATTTGTGCAAAATTAAATGTTTTGTGTCTCCTCATATTTGTCATTCATAGATGTTCTAGGACACAACCAATGATCGGAACTGGTCATGTTAATCTTGTTTTATTTCCCTGGCGGAATAAAATTAAACAATGACAAAACCTCTGCCCCATATATACAGTCCAATGAAAGCCATGACAATGAAAGGAGAGTGGAATTCACAAAAGAAGGACATTAACACCTACGTGAAAACACAGATAAAGATTTTTTTTCCTACAAACAAAGAATCCACAAGCAAATAACACGGACACAAAATTCAAAATACAAACACTTGTGAAAAGTTATTTTTGACATAGCTTGCTGTAATAGTCTTAATTTAGTTCCAAAAGTAGTTAAAAGTGTTTCTTTCAACATTGTAATATCAATATGCTACAATACAGGAAACTAAATTTATTGGTTGAGAACAACAAAATGACATTTCAGTGGCAGAAACATTTGTCATTGTCAATAACTGAGCATCACGTTATTTAGTTTCTAAGAAGAAATGTTAGATTTTTTTTTAAGGAAGATATTTGGGAATTGTGCTTTATGTCCAGAAGTGTCAATATAGGACCCTGGCAAGCGATCAAGGTTCAAGCACGTTGTTGATGGAGCTTTCCCCTGAACCTATAGTACTCGCTAGTTATGACGTTACTTATACTCAAGATCTTACCTCCCCAAACTCATAGTAAGTCCCATTATCCTTCTTGATATCATGTTCCTTTAACCAGATGATGGCATCAGAGTAGTTCATCCTTCTGAAGGGACGTTTAGGCGGCTGGAACTCCTGCAGGAAGATGTTGCTGGTTAGAGACCAGAAAAACGTGTATTACCATTCATCGCGCCTACGACCTCTTTTTATTAGACAGCAGGACTGCGATGATGTGAACTGCTGGTAGCACAACCCTAAACCTAAGCGTTGCTTGGACTATGCCTATAATAGTATCTACATCTGATCACTTCTTGGCAGAACATTGGAAACTGAACATTCCATCTCCATGTTCTGTGTTACTATGGTGTATAAAACCAATAAACCTATAATACAAGCTGACTTATACAAAAGAGATAACAACAACATAGTTAAGTAAAAGGTTTAGGAACTGATCTGAGATGAAGGTGTGATTGTGGAGGGGACACATTTTCCTGCACACCACAGACTTCCTGTAATCCTGCGGACACTGCAGTCAGCCTCTTTTACAGAGTACGGCTCTGACAAATCTCTCGGAAAGCTGGAGCCAGGGCCAGAAGTCAGAATTCAACAACCTTATAAGTAAAAATTTACGGGCACCAATAAAAAATAACGGTATTTTGCAAAACACAAAGAAACCTGCATAATATACCCAGCTAGTAAAACAGACTAGCACCAATATCCCCCCTCAGTGTACCAGCACCAGTGTGCACGCAATTTATACCTGTGCTGCCATAGATCATCAACTCCAGTGGTATACACTCACCACTAGCTACACACCCATCCCCCAGCAGTACCGAGTATCCGTACTCCAACAGTGATTAAATTACTACACGGGCAAAAGTATAGGGACACTCTTTATTAGTGTGGTTGGCCATTCCAGCCTCACCCATTGCTAACAGATTCATAAAATCAAGCATACAGTCATGCAACCTCCGTAGTCGAACGTAAGCAGCAGAATGGGTCGTACTGCAAAGCTCAGAGACTTTCAACATGGCCAGGTCATAGAATGCCACCTTCCCAACAAGTTCATCAAATTTCTGCCCTGCTAGAGGTTCCCGGTCAATTGCTGTTATTGTGAAGTGGAAACATCTAGGAGCAAGACCAGCTCAGTCCCTAAGTGGATGTGACAGACAAGGTCTCTGAACCCAACACCAGCACAAGAATCGTTCACCAGGTGCTTCACAACTGGGTTTCCGTGGCCCGAACAGCCGCACTCATCAGGATTGGGCGATTACTTGTGTAAGTGAGGGGAAGGGTTTTATCAGACAAGAGCCACATACCGGGTGCAGTTCCTTCACCATTGCGGCTGCCGGAGACTGTAACACTCTGTCCACAACATCGCAGACCAAGTCTTCAAGGCGGTTCAGCAAATCCTCATAGGCGATGAAAGGACATTCTGCCTCTATGTGAGTATATCTAAAATGTAAGAGGACAAAGACAACAGAATGAGATTAAACCTATCCAGATCACAAAAAAAAAAAAAAACATCTAAGACTACGCTGGATCATAACGTAAAAGAGCTGGAGAACATAATTCATTCTCTTAACTCAACAGCTTCCTTACTCCGCTAAATGTCGCCGTGTTCTCGACTGCTCGGCCCGATAGGACTGTGCAATGGTGAACGTGTCTCCCAGAGCTGGAATACAGGTCTCTAGGTAGAGCTGAGAGGACTGCGTTAAATACGCCTCTTCCCCAAAGTAGTCCAGCTTGAAGAGAGTGGATCCTCCTTCTACTTGCGTCTGAACCAAGGTTGGTGGAGTCACCTGGAAATATATTTTAGAGACAAACAAACACTATATTTTCAGTTTTGGGTGGAACGATCCTTTAAATTTCACTTGTCCCATAAACAAGGAGGCAGCCTTTGCATCATGCCTCAGCGATGTCACTAGTTGCACAAGAGACGAGTTTGCGGGCGATGAATTCAGCTTACCTCATAGTAGCCACGGTCAAAGAAATGGTTACGGAAGCAGTTGACCACAGCGGAGCGGACTTTGAAGATCTTGGACATGTTCTCTCCCCTGAGCATCAGGTGACGGTTGTTCAGCTGAACGTCCACATCCGATTCTTCATTGATGACGTTATCCGCACCGCCGGCAGGGGCCAGGCCAATAAGTTCCCAGTAATCGCAGCACAGCTCGTGTCCACCCGGGGCCTGTACAGATCAAGAGGAGCTTAAATATAGACTTACAGGGCTGGGGCCGGCAGCATAAATTCAAGCATTACTTTCACTAGAAACGTCGAGGGTAAAACGGCGGAAGAGACCGAGGTTTTGTTTAAATCACTGTATCTGATCCAAGTGGTTCAATTCGCTTGTGTTACAACAGTGACTGGTTGTGTGTATTGCTCTAGGGGTTTTGTTTCTTGTCTGTTACGTAGAAGCTATAAAGACACAGCTCTGGTAGGTGGTACGTCTTATTACTGGGCAGAGATGCGTCTCTTTAGTGTCTCCTCCCACTCCCACCGTCAGAGACCTTTACTTGTCTAGAGCACTGGAGACAGAACACGGCCCAGTTTTTCAATTCACATACTGGACCTGATTCAATGCAAACAAATGTATAATATGTTTATCGGTTGGAAGCAATAGATGGGTAAACTTGAGTTTGTTTATACATTAGACCAGAGATAATCCTGTGGCAAGTTTGCTTTGGATAGATCAAGTAACTGGGTCATAGAAACATAGAATTTGAAGGCAGATAAGAACCACACGGCCATCTAGTCTTCCTGTATTTATTCCTAACAAACTGAATTAGAGTCTCAGTTGTTTTACATTTAGGATAGTTTTCAATCTACCCAAAACATGTTTAAATCCCCTTATTATCCTCTACCACCTCTGCTGGGAGGCTACACCACCTACCTACTACCCTTCTGTAATGTAATTCTTTCTCAACTCTCTCCTTAACCTGCTGCCCTCCAGTTTCAGAGCATGTCCTCTTGTTCTAATACTTCTCCTTCTCTTCTTTGTTAAAACCCTTGATATATCTGGAAGCTTCTATCATGTCTCCCTTCTCCCGTCTCTCCTCCAATCTATACGTATTATTTAGCCTTCCTGGTACGTGTTGTGATGTAGACCCTGGACCATTTCAACAGCCCTCCTTCGTACAATTTATAGTTTATTTATGTCCTCCTGAAGAAGTGGGCTCTAGGACTGAGCGCAGTTTCTAAACGCCTGTTACACTCCTATACAAGCAGATGATAAGAAGATTTAATCTGTACCTGTTTTCCTTCTGGCACCAGGTCTAGGGTCCCATAGACAGCAACAGTGCTTTCAGTAGAGAGGACAAGTCCATTGTAACACTGGCACTGTTAATAGAGATAATAAACACAGTGAGACACATTGTATACAATGACCTAGGAAGCACAGGGAGTGTATTCACACCTTAATATGCCAGTAATGTGTAAATCAGCAGAAGACTCACCAACTTATCGTTGAGGACACACTGAAGGTATCCAGTCCCGTCTCTCAGTACTATGAACATTAAGGTTTTTCCTGAAAAACAAAATATATAAAGACCAGTAAGACACAGTTACACTGTATTCCCATCACATACACAGTCCCTGCTTCCTCTTCTATATTACACACATTACTGTATAAGGTTCCCCTTCCACTGTCTGTCTAACCTGCTAACCTCGTGTGCATTACCAAATCTATAAACTATATTATATATACCCTGGATTAACTAGCACCATTATACACAATACATTGATGGATTCAGCATAAATAATTCATGTATCATTGTCTTTCTAACGATGGGATAATTAAAACTCAGATGTTACAAGGTCTTATTTCAAAACAGGAAATTCCACGTTACAGGCGAAGGAATGACTTCGGGAACACACTAAAACCCGAATGCCTTTCTTAATTTTACCTAGGTGCTTCTCTGAGTTAAAAGTCAGCTATTGTCAATATACTGAGTACTGAAAGATGTGATCGTTGTCTAAGTCCAGTCGACATTTTACTCTTTTGTATCCATTAGAACAGAATCTCACATCAGGGCAATTAGTCTACAACTGCTCTATTCTTATCTTCTGCAATTAGTGGAGCCCCAAAAATGTACCAGACTTGTTCTCCCTTGTTAGTACTTTATTATTCAGCCAGTTACAACCCTAGATAGAAAGAACTGTGTAAAAAAAACAAAACCAAACAACAACTTCTTCAGTCCCAGAGATTCAGTAACAGCCATAAATACATATTATAACCATAAGGAGAGACCAAAAACAAATGCACAATAATCACTTGCTACAGATGAGGAAACTCTAGGGTAACCCGTATACTTCCAGCTGTTGTGGAACTACAAGTCCCAGCATGCACGTCCCATCACATGATCTTAGCGTCATGCTTTGCTCTTTTATAAACAAGTCTGTTTCTTTGAAAGCGGCGCACGTTTCATTAACATTTTGTAAGTTACATTTTCGACGAACACAAATATACAATACAAGTTAACCCGTGCATGATACTCATACATTCTAGTCAAATCAAGCTACTTAAGGTGTTATAAAGGTTCTTGTCATGCATTTGGGCCATAGCCCAGGCCTCAACCACCAACCACTCCCCACTGTCACCCCCGGCAACCACCAACCACTCCCCACTGTCACCCCCGGCAACCACCAACCACTCCCCACTGTCACCCCCGGCAACCACCAACCACTCCCCACTGTCACCCCCGGCAACCACCAACCACTCCCAACTGTCACTTCTCCTTCACGAAATATATATATATTTTTTTTAAATCTTTATAAACACTTTTAACAATTAACAAATTAAATTAACAAATTAAAAACATCTTAGTATACCAAATTTCAGCCCTTTCTAAAAAAAATTTCCCACACACACTAAGAATTTAGTAGGTCAGTGTATAACTCCGCCCAGCAGGTGGCGCTGCAGCTTGGTTTTATTTTTTCCACACACACACACACAGACAGACTAACACACGCCACTAAGCATTTATATTATAATGTATAGTATAATACAAATTAATCATAAAGAATGAGTTATAAAGTGTGTAACTGGTTTATGTTAATATGAAGGTTCCTTAATTCCATGTAACTCATGTTTATTTGTATTTTTCTTATGAATGTGTTAACTAATGGCACCTGTACCCATCACTATATAGTATCATTGCGTTAGCACAACTGGTAGTACCTGAAGAAAGGCTTTTGAGATTTGTCCAGATTGTACGGTTAATAGACCCTAAGGAGGTGGGCTGGTCTGTAACTCAGGGGCGGATCCAGAACTTAATTGTACCGGGGGCGATTTAGCCCCGCCCCCTTTTTGACACCTAAGGCTGCACACTATGTGCAGGTCCGTTCGGCAGAGAGAGTTAGGGAGAGAGTCCTGCCTGGCTGCTCCGATTGTGTCTATCAGAGCAGTTGGGCAGGACTCTCTCCCTAACTCTCTCTGCCAAACGGACTTGCACATAGTGTGCAGCCGCCGGCAGCAAGCCCCTGCTAGGGGAGGGGGGGGGGCGATTGACAATTATCTAGGAATCAAGACGACTCAACTTCAATGTAGATCCTTCACACAATGATTGTAGATTCCATTTTATTATACTATACAGTATGTATATGGTATTGTAAATTTGTCTTCATAAATGAAAATGTAACATGTACCATATTTTATAGTAGACCTTTATTTCTATTGATAACTCATGAATTAATTCCAAAGCTGAAATCCCAAACAGGGACCCAACTGCGTCTGCTCAGAAGATCAGTGAGGACCTCCTGAGATACTGCATGTATATTGTCAGCTCCCATTACATGTCAGTATCGGTCTGGTGATTGGTGCTACACCCTTCCAATGGGGAATCTGTTTTCTAATGCAGAGAGCAGGGCAATGTTCAGGAACTGCCCAATGTATAGAACCATAGAAAATTGATCATAACAAATTGAGAATGAGTTATTAAATAAAAAACACATGATATTTATCCGATAAACTAAAAATAAAGTCCACTTCACAAGGTGTTAAAGCTAGTCAGATGTAAATAGAGTCAAATGCTCCGGACACAATTGTAATACTGAAGTCTGCTTCTACCCACCCCCGTCCCCTCTCCCAGAAAATGTTGTAGCATTAGGTCATTTAAATGGGCGTCCATACCTTGTCTGCGCAGCCTGTGGACCCAGCCAAACACTTTCACTCTCTGACCGCGATAGGCTTCCAAATCCCGAATCTTTGCCTTTTATGAGCAGAAGAGAAAGAAGTGTCATCACAGGTTTTGAAACAAATATTGAAACAGAGCTATAAATAGATACATAATATAATAAAATAAAATAATAATAATAATAATAATAATAATACAAATCTGCCTGTTCTATGAAAAAAAAACACAACATTTCTACAAACCAATGTTGGTCCCAACTAAACTCTGGATCAAGCAAGAATAAAATATTCCCACAAACATAAACCATATTACAGATAATAGAAGAGCACCTGCCTGAACGTCTTCTGGTTTACTAATACACACAATACCCTTTGTAGGATTAAATAAACTGCACCCAAAATCTAAACATGTTCAATAAGCAATCAACTAACTGCACATTGAAAGTGTGGCTAAGGGTATGGAAACCGCCATACTGGATGCCACGAGCCAAGCCACAGACTATATAAATAACAGTCTTTAAAACAAAGAAACAGGGACGAATAGCAGGCCATGATTTCAAGATTTATTTTACAACAGTAGAATATTCTACTTGACTTTAGTATAGAAATGCCATGTCCACCATAAGCATAGAACCCGCTTGTACACAAGCTGATGGTAGGACATTCATCCATGCATGTATAATGATAATATGACTATACCTGCCCACAGAAGACAATGTACAGAGAAGTGCCCCCCCCCCCCCCCCCATGTCCTGCACACAGCGGAGACAGCCAATATTTGTCAGAAAGCAGCCCATCAATCTACCAGCAACCAATCAAATCACTGTGACAAAACATCCCTTAATGATGTCACTGGTTTCTGGTGACTTGATAGGTTGATTCTCATGAATATATTGGTTATTCTGCACTGTGTGTAGGACTGATGCCATCTAAGATTACTAAAAGTGTAACACATTGCATTTAGCTTTTACCACCAACTGCCCCCAATGATGAAGGAGAGGTGCACCTGGTCTATGATAGATGAAGCTTATGGTGTTTCATTTAATATCTATAGATCTTACAGTTATTGGCCCTGGAAGGTCGGGGTCATTCTGGATGACGACTCTCTTGGCCTCCTCCAGATTCTTCTCCCGTCTAAGGTTGTCCTCAGCCTGTAAGGAGCAGAATAAAGTCAGCGAGTCAGGAAAATACAACGATTATAGAGTTTCTCCCACCCAGTGAATGCTCCTCTGACCTCTCTCTTTTCTTTGGCCTCGTTCTTCATCTGTTCCCGGTTCCAGACCTTCTTGACGTTCTTCAGCTGGGTCTTGGAGATCACATCCCACCTCTACAAAGATAAACAAGACGTGTTCAATAAGAGCAGTTACATCAAGTAAAGCTTCTCTGTACTATTCATAACATACCAGCAAAGTGTTCTTTATCAAGCTGTGTATTCTTCACGTTCAGCTCAAAAACATTTCTTGGATATTTCTTATATGTACAGTAATATTTCTCTAACAATGTTCACAAATACTGTAGGTTTTCCCGTTTCCTGAGAGCTTATTGAGTGTGAACGAAATGTCACAAAATGAATTCTACATATCACTGCCTCCAGCATTTACCATTTAATTGTACATCTTTTAAAGACACTTAATACCATTTTTCCCAGTAGTGGGGAGGTTATTGTCATGGTCACAGTCTATCATAGAGTAGTTATTATGATGATAAGTTTTAGACCTCTGGTAACTGAGACTGCAGTAAAACCAGTGCATTGGCTGAATCCGCTGCTCAAAGTTCAGAGCGTGGAATCTACAAATGCAAGTATTTTGCTAAAATCCACGGATATCTGTATTAACCATATGGGAGTGAAGGAGATGATATAATCTCGGTGACTGTATATGTTGATACTCCTGTCTAGCTGATACTAAATGGAATTGGATGTTTAAACTTATCCTATTGTTAGATATCAAGCCTTTTGAATGGTAGCGATACATGGAACATTAGTAACATCGCAATAATATTACATCATATGGACCATTACTACTTCTACCCGGATCCACTAGTTCTGAAAGCAACTAATTAAATATGTCCGTTATTTCTATATTTAATATTGAATGGTGTCTAATCAAGGTATACTGTACATTTACGTTTTTGTGCATGCCATTTTATTTTTAAATATTAATTTTATGGAATAAATATTTTTATTTTTTGCAATCGTTGTGGATATAATATCCATGTTACTTCTTCACCCAGGTACCCTTGCTTAATGTTCCACCTCTTACGTGCCTCTCCTCTGCACTGTCATTATTTATTATTTTTTGTGGTAACATTTGCCACATGGGCCAAGTAGTTCGATCTTTTCCGGCTTTACCGGTCCAGTCAAAATAGACCGATATCTTCAGATCCCATTTACCAACACACCGGATATTAATTCAATCATTTTCAATCACTTTATTACCAGGCAGAGGGGTAGTTAGTGATTTCTGGCCAGCTGCCTGATATTGCTGCAGATATCGCAGCGTTTGTGGCTAGATTCAGTGTAACATTCTTCCAGCGAGTAATAATGACACTGGTTAGGCAGCGTTTTCTCCCACTCACAGCTATACACAGCATTTCTCTAGTGAGCCAAATTATAAAAATTCACGAGTGCGAGGCTGACCCTTGAAACAACTAAATCCGATGGCGTTTGGAAAAAATAATCAAGTGCATAAGTTCAGTTCAATGTAAGTAAATAGTTTAGGTGCAGTGAGAATAGGCAAACGCAATAATCGTTAGTCAGTTTTGATTCTGCGAAATAGAAATACACATAGCTCTGCAATTACTACATGGCATACAACCTCGTTCTCTTTCTGTGAATCCACATAGAAGACTGGAAACGGCTCTTTTCCTACGGTCAGCATAGCCTAAAATGAGGAAGAGACAAAAGGTTGTGTTCTATACTAGAGACAGATCATGAGAATAATGGCAATACTGCCCCCTAGTGGTAGGGGACCATGATGCTAATACTGCCCTTTAGTGGTAGGGAGACTTGATGACACAAAATTAGTCACACTGCACGACCTAAGCAAGGCCATGTGCAACCACGTGGTGCTTGTACACTTATTCAAAATATACAAACAATAAAGTAATTAAAAAAAATAAAAATATATATATAATATATATATATATATATATATATATATATATATATATATATATATATATATACACATACACACATACATACATACATACACATACATATACTCAGTTCAAGCATGAACCATTTTTTTGTGATTCTTACTCTCAGACCCAAAGGTCCACTAAGCCTATACAACTCTTTTCATCCTGGCACTCTGCTTTCAGCCAGTTCTACATCGCATGATGTGGTTTGAGAACAAGCTCCTCCCTTCTGCTCTGGCGAGACTTGTTCAAATTGTCAAAGCCCCTCCCCCTGTTGTCTTGTTCATGATTGGAACATTCATTCACAGAGGTAGGGCTTTGACAGTGACTGAACAAGGCCCACCAAACTATTAGGCATCAGGACACCGACCGTATCGCCAGATACATCGAGCGCGGGTAAGTAAAGTTGTAATTTATTTCAGTTCACCTTAAAGACACTGTTACAAAACATTGCATGACATCGCCCTAAGCAGTGAATCCATACAGAACGTTCTGTAGAAAATCCAAGGGTATTTATTGGTTTATTGGTTACTAAAGCCGCTGGTCAAAGTGAGAGGCTTTAAATCGAAAGCAGGAAAATTTGCATCAGAGTTGTCAGACTGGCAGGTCGTGGGGGTAAATGCTGCGCTCCGATTCCTTTCTGTATCTTACAGATTCCACAAATACATAACATACATTCCATGTAATATAAACACTCTTACAAAACTGCCGGACAAAATTCTACTAATACTAATCCTTTCATTGCAGAACTAACAATTGGGCCATTAGTAAATTACCTTGAGAACAGTTTTAAATGGTTTTTCCTTGGTTCCATCACCAGCGGTATCATCGCCCTCTTTATCAGAAACGTACATTTCTTCTGTGGAAGTAAAACAATATTTTGCAGTTATTGACAGGTTACGATAATTCACAACTAAATGAAAGTGTTATTTTCGGAGTGGGGAGGAATAGATTTTCTACAATCAATTACTACTAAACTTATGCATCTAGTAAGGTCTCCTCTGCCTGGCTACATATTAACTAATTCTAACAGCGATTTGTTTCCGAAGATACTTATATTAAATAAATGGTTTATATAGTTTAGGCAGCGATGTGGCCCACAAAAATCACAGGGCACTATACACTCCATGGGGTAGATTCAATGAGCCGCATTATTCTAAATTACTACGGTAATAGCAGCGCATTATTACCGTTACTGGGCAGGAAAAGTCTATAATATACCTCCAATGGTTATGACGTCTATGTACTGAATTCAGAAACTAAAAGTTTATTAGTTTACTTGGTGTTTTATTGTGTTCTTATATTATCTTTTTTTTTTTTTTTTTCTCTTATGAAATAAAGGAAAATGGCTTGCCAGTCACACAGCCGTGCCCTATGAGAAGATTCCATGACAGGTTATGGGAGAAGCGGATGCTGGTGTTTTGTGGCAAAAAGCATCTGGCTGACAAAAATTTTCTGGCGGCAGATATGAATGAAGCAGAGAAGCTGTAAGTATTGTTTAAACACAGTGGGGCAGTTTAAATTCTAAACAACAACGCGGGGCGCGCACCATTACCGTTATTACGGTAATTTCAACACTGATTTTTGCTGGCAGCTCAAAATCTGTATTAAAATTACAGTAGTAAAGGTAGTTCTTGAGAACAACGCAGGGGATGTCAATGAGTTCTCTGTACAGCGCTGTGGAATCAGTGGCGCTATATATATAAATGGTGATGATGATGTGTGAACAAATGTGAAGTATATATACTTTCTGGCGCGCATGGAGACCATAGTGAATGGTATTACATTTGATGATGTAAGAAGTTGACAAAGATAATGATAACCTTCACAACTGTTTATATAGGGATTCACGCCACTTGTCTATTATATAGTTATATTTGTGCATCAAACCGATTTGTCATTGTCTATTAATTAGCTATAACAATGTAAGGTGGAGAAACACACCCTGTCCATTACACATCCCTCACTGCTTTATTCTGTTTCTCCAAGTTGTTACTTTTTTGGGCAAATCCTGACAGTAATTGAAATAGTGAAAACAAATTACAAAGTCTATCTAGTGGTTAGCACTTCTGCCTCACAGCACTGGGGTCATGAGTTCGATTCCCAACCATGGCCTTATCTGTGTGGAGTTTGTATGTTCTCCCTGTGTTTGTGTGGGTTTCCTCCGGGTGCTCCGGTTTCCTCCCACACTCCAAAAACATACTGGTAGGCTAATTGGCTGCTATTAAAAATGACCCTAGTGTGTGTGTGTGTGTGTGTGTGTGTGTGTGTGTGTGTTAGAGAATTTAGACTGTAAGCCCCAATGGGGCAGGGACTGATGTGAGTTCTCTGTACAGCGCTGCGGAATTAGTGGCGCTATATAAATAAATGGTGATGATGACCTCACATATTTTACTTATGTTGTAGACCAGGTTGAATTGACCTTGCCTTGTATGTCAGATCAACATTCTTATAGAAAATCATTTACAGGTTACCCTGAAATATTGTTAATCTGTCTCACATCCATAGGCACAAATTGGGATCAATAAACGGTTAAGTCAGTGTCAGCCAGAGAAGGATTTTATTCACAGGTTTACATATCAAGGGAAAGAATAAAAAAGGAGAGCAAAACAGAACCATAATCATGGATATTTTTCTTATTTCCAGTACATGTAGCACAATACTATCCGCATTCAGAGAGATTATGTACAGATTGTGTTATTTCTTTGCTCACTCTGGGTGGTGTCACACAAGCAGCATTTTTCCAGCTTCAGAAGCGCACATACCGAATTTTTAAAGCAGCTGGAAACCGGAGAGCTGTAATCTCACTCACAGTTTATATTGAATGATTAAAACGCTCTGTGTCTGCTCAAGTGTAAGGTTTTTCAATATTGATTTACCGAGCGCTTTGAACACTTGGTCCACAATACTGCTGTCAGCATTTTAGAAACCGCTGAAGCGATTAAATCACTTTGTGACATGCGCTCCATTTTACCCATCAAAATGAGTGATTTTAATTTTTAGAAACTGCACTTTAAAAGTGGAGTAAAAAGCACCAGAGACATCACTAGGTTCAGCATCTGTCTACCAAGGTGTATTTACCAATAATAACTATATGACCTATTGTGATCTGAAAGTAAGAGTAAAATAGAGCATGACAGCATACAAAGGATACATAGTGAAACCTATACTTCATTTTACAAAGCATTGTTTATGGTAAAATCCTGAGATTATCACCCATTTAATAAACACAAAACTCTTGACACACTCATGGCCATATCAGCGTAGCCTTGGTCACTGCTGGTCTATAAACATATATGTGGTAACGCACAGAAAGTTAAACAGAAACAACACACAAAAAGGTTATCAGTGGGGTATACAATCTATAGCTCACTTCCTCATACCTGCAGCTCCCATAGTACTCACAACAACATGTATTATGATCATTACCTTATACTAATCAGAATTATAGTTGATCAGATGTTGATCGTATCAAAGTATTTGGTAAAAGAAGAACTACAGGTACAGGGGCAGATTAAATAAGCTGTGAGGTGCCACCTCCATGTCCCGCTGCACACATTGACGGCTAATATGGTACAGAAATCTCCGGTCATTGTCCTTCTCATGTCTTTGGGAAGCAAGGGAAATCGAGCAGAGATTTTAGTAAACTGTTCCAGAGACCCATGACGACACCTTGCGGCTAACTGAATCTGCCCCATACACTACAGTTGCCAAATAAGCAAGTTGTTGGTCCTACACTTTCATTATGGCTAAACACAAGCAAACTATACAGAAGTAATATGGCCAACAAACCCTGATACAATATGGGCGACATCAGTATGTAGAAGGTGAAAAATTTAAACGACCGCAAAACAAAATACTTGTTCCTTTGCTGCAAGCCCGGTGCCCTGCATGTTGCAATTACCAGTTTCATTCTTTATATAGACTATGCTACTTTCCAGACCTAGGAGCCAGATTTGCATTGCCCTGCAAGAGAAAATGGCAGATTGCCATGTTGCAATGGTCCCTAAGAACTAAAAAAGAAGGAAGCAGATCTGCAGATCTATTTTCTTTTGCAAGCCCATCTGCAGACTTCACAAGGTGGATTGTATAGAAGTCAAAGACAATATAGAGAGATATAGGTATGGGGGACAATACAAGGGCGGGGTCATTGCACAATTGGTCAATATTATAACCCAGGTTTAAATCTTTGAAGGATCGGTGATGACCCTGGAATTCATGGGCAGAATTTATGATAGGAGCAGGTCTGGATGATCCAGCTGAACAAGCACATGGCTCTATAGTCAGGACTGAGGCACTGCACTGACTTATACAAAATAAAATATATAAAAATATTATGTATTGATATATACAATGGCTATTAGTGGCCAGGCTGGGACAAGTATATATATATATATATATATATATATATATATATATTATACAGCAGCCTCAGTATGATGACAGCTATGCTGCAATATGTCACTGGGCTGACTACAGACACTGAAACCAGTAATATTAATGCTCTTTATGTTTCTTATAGATGGCTATGGGCTGATGGTGCTCTGAACAGACCCCCCAACCCCTCACCGGTCCGGAGCTGCGCTGTCCCTGCAGTGATCTCCTCCATGGCTCACACACTGGCAGCCGGTTGCATCAGATAGGTTTCCTCCCGTTCAGTGCGCAGGCGCAAGCCTAGATCTGACGTCACTCCCTGACAGGAGCCGCTCTATCGCTGCCCTACACTCTATGGTTGCCGTCCACATAATGTCGCTTTATTGCGGCGTGTTCGGCCATTTTATTGGAGTATAAACCTACATCTACGATACAGCCGGCATGGAAGATCTGGCAGCCGTATGTCAGAGACGTTTCAGTGACCCATATATAATATAGAGAGCAGTCTAGTGACAGAGCATCTGTCTGAAACACCACAGAGTGCAGCTTAGTGCAGTGAGACTGCGTTTAACACACAGGACATGATTATCCAATAGGCTGCAGCCCAGTGCACCAGGCTTTTATTTGGAGAAGGGGGGCGGGGTGTAAATTTGGGACAGGAGGAGGTATAAATTGAAATGAATCTTAAAATATAAGTAATTAAAAACAAGAAAGGACTGCACACTAACTGGATTCTGATATCTATGGAGCAGCTAGGTAAATTGGCATGGTGATCCTAACTTGCCCAAACAACATAAATAAAATCAAAAACACCAGCTCTAAACACAGATAAATGTCTCATAAAGTGTTGGTGAAATAAAGGGGGATAACATCATCATCATCATCATTTATTTATATAGCGCCAACATATTCCGTAGCACTTTACAATTGGGGATAAACACGGTAAACTAATAAACAAACTGGGTAAAACAGACAAAGAGGTGAGAAGGCCCTGCTCACAAGCTTACAATCATAAATGGCAAATTATGGGCAGATTAGCACAATAAATGAAAATTAATGATAGATATCTAAATATACACGGACAATGAAAGCAGATAAATGTAAAAAAAAACAAATAACCATTGAAAATAGGTAAATGGAATTAAAAATATAATTTTAATCTAAAATAGAAGATATAAATGTCACAATGGGTGTAGCACATTACAACAACAAATTGTCAGCATAGAGAGCAAAAAACACAAGAATGCAATAGCTACATATGGACAATAAAGGATCATAAATTATTATTATTTATCATTTATTTGTTAGGCGCCACAAGATTTCCGCGCCGCCGTACACCGTACAAACAGACTGGTGCAATAAATGAAAATATAAAGTTCAAGGTTTCCCTTAAATAGTATCTTTGGATAAAGATTAAAAGAGAATCCACATTAAATTGCCTGTGCATGCCAGGAAAATTAAAAATAAATAAGAAGATGAAAAAAATGGAAAAAGAATAAACATAGTCTGTATTTAATGTCTGGTATATATTGAAGGAGCTGGGCGCACTGTCCACCACAATACTTGCAATTGGTAAGGATGTTAAAGTCCTCTTGTTGGTTATCAGTGAATGGATGAATCGGCGGTAGTAAACAGTGCACAAAGAGGTAGCTGGTCTAATACGGCGGTGGCGTGCGTTCCAGCTACTTCCTATTTCCTGTTAGGTAAAGTGTATTGTGGCCCCGTCCGGTTTCGTCATACATTGACTTTTTCAAGGGATGTCTTTTTTATTTATTTTACTTTTTCTTTATTGTGTAGAGGCCGGGCATTTACTATCCGCCTGTACCAAGAGACCGGGAATCGCCACCTCCTAGGCGGGAAGAGGGAGGACATCCTAGCATCCAGTTCTCACACTCCCTGCTACCACAGAAAGGCCAACTTCTTGATGCCAGTTACCCTGAAGACTTCTGCCGAATCTCTGGTATGTACCGCCTTTGTGGATTCTGGATCCGCGGGGAACTTCATTTCTTCTAATCTCGTGTCAAGACTACATATGCAATTTCATTCTTTTCCACAACCTTTGGTTCTGACTGCTGTGGATGGCAATCGCGTCAGCAGCGGTTCTATCTCCTGTATCTTCAGTCCAGTTGCTGGTAGGAGCTCTTCATCACGAGTGGATTAAGTTCCTGATTATTCCGCAATCCAATAATTCCATCATAATGGGTTTACCCTGGCTGAGGACGCACTCTCCTCAATTTGATTGGCACCGTGCTCAAGTTACTTCCTGTCTCCTGAGATGCCTTTCTAAGATTCCTCGTCTCGTGAGACAATTGCCCTGCAGTTCACTGTCCTCTGAAGCGATGCGTCCTGAATTTTACTTGGATTTCCTCAATGTCTTCAGTAAATCTGCTTCTGAGTAACTTCCTCCACACCGTCCGTGGGACTGTCCCATTGAGCTTGTTCCTGGCAAAACTATTCGTAAGGGTAGGGTATACCCCTTATCTTTACCAGAGACTAACGCCATGTCCCAATACATTTCTAAGAACCTACAGCAGGGTTTTATTCATAAATCTTTCCCTCCAGCAGGGGCTGTTTTTTTCTTCGTAAAAAAAAAGGACGGTTCCTTAAGACCCTGTATTGACTACCACCACCTGAGTGCCATAACCATAAAAAATCACTCTCCTCTTCCACTCATTCCAGAATTGTTTGACCGCATCCGCAGTGTTTCAAGAGTTTGTTAACGAGATTTTCAGAGACCTTCTCTACCAATCAGTCATTGTCTATCTTGATGACATTCTAGTGTTTTCTCCCGATTTACCTTCTCACCGCAACCCTATTAAAGTAGTCCTCTCCCGCCTCCAGGCACAATTTCTATTTTGCAATTTGGAGAAATGTCTTTTTGAATGCTCACAGGTCCCTCTCCTCGGCTACCTCGTTTCTGGAAGAGGTCTTCAATTGGATCCGGTAAAGGTAGAATCCATTCTCAACTGGCCACAACCCTGCGGCCTTAAAGCTACCCAGTGGTTCATTGGGTTTTCTAACTATTATCGTCAGTTTATCAAAGAATTCTCCTCCCTCATTGCTCCTATTACTGCATTAACCCGCAAGGGAGCCTGCTGTAAGATTCGGCCTCAGAAGGCCGTATCGGCCTTTAAATCTCTTAAAGAGGCCTTTATTTCTGCACCCGTACTTAGGCATCCTGACCAGGAGAGACCTTTCTTTCTGCAGGTAGACCCCTCTTCTGTTGGGATTGGAGCTGTTCCGGAGTCCTGGAACCCTGTTGTTTTCTCTCTAAGAAATTCTCTTCATGTGAGTAGAATTATGGGATTGGTGATAAGGAGCTGCTAGCAATTAAGAGGGGACTCAACATCCTGTGACAGTAATGAAGGACCATAAGAACCTTACCTGCAGGAGGCTCATTGCCTTAATCCCCGCCAGGCCGTTGGTCCCTGTTCTTTTCTCGGTTCCAGTTAGTACTTACCTACCGCTCTGGTTCCAAGAATACCCTAGCTGATGCCTTATCCAGAGCCTTCGACAATTCTGACTCCTTGGGTCCTCCTGATACCAAACCTATCATCAGTCCTCTTCAGGTAGTGGCTTTAACCAACTCTTCAGTGAAATCTCCCCCTCCTGGCCGCTCTTTCGTGAGTCCGCATCTCCGTCCCAAGCTGTTATGTCGGGCTCACGACTCTAGATTCGCTGGCCATTTGGGGTACAAGAAAACCATTGCTCTTCTATCCAGATACTACTGGTGGCCCTCTCTTGGCTCGGATGTTCGCAAATATGTTCAGCATTTGTGTTCATCACAGGGTTCCTAGATGCAGTCCTTCGGGTCTTCTGCTTCCTCTTCCCGTTCCAGATTCCCCCTGGACCAGTGGTACCATGGACTTCATTACTGAGCTCCCTCAAAGCATTGGTAACAATACTATCTGGGTTGTTGTTGATAGATTTATGTAGTGTAACGAGCGGCGGCCGGGACGTTGGGGCAGAGAGTCGTGGCGGCTCCAGGCACCACCGCGACTCTCTACCCCAGCGTCCCGGCCGGCGTCATGACGACCGGGACTTCACTTCCGGTTTGTCCCGGCCGTTGCCGAGGCAACGGTCGGGGCACTCTCTAGCTGCAGCGCCGCGTCCCGGCATCTAGGGCAGCCGGGCGCTTGCGCCAATTGGTATTAAGCCTCAGCTGATTTAATTCTCCCCTGCTGTGCCTAAACGCTTCCCATTGGCCCACATTAGTATTTTAGGCAGGAAGGGGCAAAGCCTCCCTGCCGGTTATAGTCCCTGCTACTTAGCAAACTTTCCTGCTGTGTTGCTGTTTCTGATATTCCTCTCTTCTGTTGCCGACCTTTGCCTGGATTTTGACTCTGATTGATTTCCTGTGACCTTGACCCCCTGCTTGAATTAGACGCTGCTGATTTTCCTGTGACCCTGACCCCTTTGCTTGGACTTCGACACTGCCGCATTGCCTGACCTTTAGACCTCTGACCTGGACCTAGACGCTACTGTTTGCCGGCTACCCTCTATACCTTTGCCGGGATCTTCACTCCACCTCTGTGTGAACACCTGCGCTACGTTCTCAGGTATCAGCTCCTACTACTAGAGTACAAGACCTGGGGGCATCAGAATACCTGTGAGCGCATCTATCTCTACGGTAAAAGCGGTTCCTATAGGCGAACACCTCTGAAGCGGTTCTAGGAGCTGATGCCTGGGGGCGTGAGCCGTAACAAGTAGATGTAAAGGTCTACTCTCGGCCCCTGATCTTGCACAGCTTTTTCTGAGAAACATGTTCCGTCTCCATGGCTGTTCTTAAGAATTTATCTCCGATAGAGGAGTTCAATTCGTAGCTAAGTTTTGGAGAGCCTTTTGTAGAAACTTGGGTGTCAATCTCAAATTCTCCGGATATCATCCCCAGACTAAGGGTCAAACTGAACGTGTCACTCAAGACCTGGGGGTAAATGTATCAAGCTGAAAGTTTTCCGTCAGGTTTGAAAAATCAGATTCTAGCTATTATTTATTTAGTACATTCTATAAAATGATAGCTGGAATCTGATTGGTTGCTAAAGGCAACATCTCCACTTTTCAAAATCGCCGGATAACTCTTAGCATGATGCATTTACCCCCTGGAGTGTTTTCTGCAGTGCTTCACCTCTGAATATCAATCCTCTTGGAGTGACCTTCTTTGCTGGGCAGAGGTCGCACACAATAATCAAGTACATTCCTCTACTGGGTTTTTTCCGTTCTTCTCTGTCTATGGCAGACATCCGGTACCCCCTTTATTACAAGAGATTCCTGTTTCATCCATTCCTGCTGCAGACTTTTTCACGCGCAATCTCTCCCAGATCTGGTCTCAGACTCAAACTAGACTTTCTCTCTGCGCTATAAGAATGCTGCTGAACGGAGGAGTTTTCCTTTATTAAAGGTTGGAGATCGGGTATGGCTATCCACTCGCAACCTTAAACTTCGTGTTCCTTCGATGAAGCTAGCTCCACGCTTTATCGGTCCCTTTGCTATTTCTCAAATCATTAACCCCATCTCTTATAAACTTTCTCTACCCTCCTCCCTCAAGATCCATAACACCTTTCACATCTCATTATTGAAACAAGTCTTCAACTTGTCAACATGTCTTCAACAAGTTTTTCAAGGAGCCTGTCACACCACCGCCCATTAGGACTTCCCATGGAAATTAGTTTGAGGTTGAGAGAATTCTGGAGACCCGTTCTCTTCGTGGTTAAACTCAGTACCGTGTTCACTGGAAGGGCTATGGCCCAGAGGACAGATCTTGGGTGGATGAAGACGATCTCCATGCTCCTCGTCTCCTTGCTAAATTTCTGGACAAGGGCAATCCTTCTTTAAGGGAGAGAGAGAGGGGGTACTGTCAGGCACCGTCCCCGCTGTTCTTCCTCGAAGCGGGGACGGTCACCTGACTTCTTCGGCCTGCTGTCGGGCGCATGCGCGCCTCGTCCCATTGCTAGGCAACGGGATGCTATGTTCTTCCTGCTCCCTGTAGGTCATTCTATCAGTTGCAACCAGTCTCTATTTAAGCCTCACTCTGGCACCATTAGGGTGCCAGAGTATCAGGTCTTTATTTTGGTCTCCCTGTTTCCTCCAGCGTTCCTTGTTACCTATCCTATTGGTTTTGACCCAGCCTCCCAAATGTTGCGGTTTTTATCTAATTCACTAGGAAGTGGGCAGATGCGGGAGGCTGCCATTCTCTCCCAGGAGTCCGGGAGACCTACTCGGAATCCGGGAGAGTTGGTAGGTATGACTTATATCTGTACTGCTACTGCCACTTATACTGATTCTTCCGATCATTCAGACTGACCAGGTCAGGGCAGGAAGTGACAATTTATTTCTAAAAATTGTAGCTCCAATGTGAACCTGTTATTAACAGCAAATGATTTGACTTGTGACATGTCCTATTCACTTAGTATAATATATGGATAACATTACATATCAGTTTCCTATTACATGTCTCTCAAATATCCTGATTTCAGCGGGACAGTCCCGATTTTAGGGCTCTGTCCTGCTGTCCCATACGGGGACATGTTTGTTCCGTGGATGAGAATGTTGGTATGAGGATACCGGGTTTTCTGGCCCAATTCTACCCACTTCACTCTGGCTGGCCACACACGGGTGCTTTCCTATGCCAGTGAAGTCTACCCAGTACCTTCTAGGATTCGTATAGTCACTCAGGCAAATGCAGTTAGAAAGTTAAGCAATACATTTATTGTAATAAAAACAATCACTAGATATTATGTACACACAGTAAATAAATGGCAGGCAGGTTTAACACATCATCTGTCCCTTACCCCACTAGCTGAAGGAGTTACAGTTACCTGGCTGTCCAGACTTGATGACTCATGGCTCTCTCTCAGCTTCATATCTAGACTCTAGTAGAGAACGACAACTCAAAACCAGATCTTGCACCTTCAATGAATGAAATCCCAGAATTAACACCACCTCCCCCCCTGGAGTGGCTCCTTATATCGAGGGTCAAATTTTCACAGTGTTTTCCCCTCCCTAAGCAAACCCCTGGGCCTATTCTTCTTAACCATTGGTCAGTGCTGGACTAAGGGGGGTTGGAGAGGGGAGTGAATATGAGCTGTCCTTCCACAGAACCCCCCCTGCTAGGTGACCGGTCTGGACTAGTCTGGTGAGAACAATGGACACTAATTGGTTTAGCCCCGCCAGTATTTTTCAACCTGATCCCTACCCATAACCCCCTGGCTTCACTTTCAAGACAATGAATAACAACCACACTGCCACATCATCAATATACAATACACAATATACATATTTACACTGAGCTACAATGTCCCCTTAGCCACATGTAATTAGGGAATGCAGTTGTAGTCTGGTGAGCTGGGGAACAAAAGCAATGGCTATAAAATGTACTTGTTATAATCCACATTATATGAGAAACGAGAACAGGATGGTTACAGTGTTATCACACTCGTTTCGTCACAGTTGGGGGAAGGGATGTATGTAACGGGCAGCCTAGTGCTTTACTCTGGGGGGAGTAGTGACCACACCCTAGTTGTGTTATGGCCACCCCCCATTTGGGACATGGCCACGCCCCCTGTCCTGCTGTCGGGCACAGACCTTTTGGGAAGTATGCTGTTATTGGACTAATCCAGTGTAACCCTTAGTTATCTAAATATATTATGTGCAGCTGATCAAGCTAAATAGTTACAGTATTAATATTTGTATTAGGTAATTATTACACCTCTGTGCTAATATGGGTAGTTATTATACCTATGTTTTCAACTGAAACCTCATATTAATCTGGGACATTTTAGTTTCTGTATGTAAAATAAGTTTAATTATTTAATTCATTCATTCATTAATTTCACTCACAAATACCCTGTGTTAACCACTGTATTATAAAATAAAATCTCCTTTCTTTTTTTTGACCCAACATGATCCAAGGGACAGCTTCTTAAATTGTAATTTAATCTTTTATTGACTTTTCCAATGCATTATATATAATGAAATCATTTCCCCCCGACTCACCGACTTGCTATACAGATTTGTAAGTGCAGTTATGCATCCAGTTGTCAAATATATATTACACACATCATGACACTGATCATAAGGAGAATAGTTAGGTAGAACTTTGTAGTATAGACACATCAACATTGCAAACAACACATGAAAGTTTAATTTATCAGCATGATTTTCAGTCCCTAGTTATTAATGGCCCGTTTGGATTCCGTCCATATAGATCAGATCTGCTCTTTCACCAGTAATCTTTTACTAAGGATATCAGTAAAGCTTTTGTTTCTGTTATCATGTTTAATTTGTAGGCAAGTCATTTTCTTCCCTAAATTAATACTGACTGGAGTTATCTGGCATAAATCCAGTCTGCCCGGAATGTTTATATAATCTAAGGAATTATTAAGGTGGGATTTAGCTGTAGAAATATACAGGGCCGGGTAGTGCCTTTGAAGAATTCCAGCTATGTCCTCACCTTTGGACAGTACACCCTTTCAGAAGCACAGGAGTTGAGGCAGAAGATGTTTCCGGCTCCCATCTGCCACATTCCTGATCTAGAGATTTTTTTCTTGTCTTTACCCCAGATATAAAGGAACCACTCAGGAACTTTTTAAAAGCATCCTACAATGGTGCCGAATGCACCGTCTGAGCATTTTGTGTAAAGTATCCCTCCCATTCCATCAAAAACTCTGAGTCTGTCCTCATCTGGGTCAACCAAAAAGTGTTTGTGCTTCCAAAATTTACCACTGCTGTTATGACTCCTAGTGCAAACTCCAGGGAGAGGCAATAATGTTTGAAAAAAACACAGTGTCTTTTTTAAGGCAGAGATACACGGGGAGCCAATTGCTGCAGACAGTTGTAAAGAGCAAATATGCAATAAAATATGATACCTATTACCCTTGGTGCTGCAAATAATACTCAAATCATACACATTATGGTAACATGAGTCCCAAAAGAGTCCACATTAAAAAGTTAGATTTTCTTGCAAATGTCATTTCTCCACTTTCCACACAGATAGAAGTATATACAATATGTAAGTTCTCAGAGCAAACTGTTGTTCTGAGTGTATCAAGATGATATGCTGTGGATTCATCCAGATCACCGCAGGCTCCCAGTGTTAGTATCACACATCAAATCACAGTGGGGGGCAGCAAATCAGCCAACGTGTTTCGACCCTCCTGGGGTCTTTATCAAGGCAACTCACTTCCTTGCAGGTTTCAATAACAGAAATGGTAGGTATACTCCGATAACATAGATAGGTATAGATGCAGGGAATGGCAAGGCAAGTCAATGCAAGCAGCAGGTTCCAAGGTATAAAGGGTAAACTGCAGCACAGGGTAACAGGTTTACCAGGTATAATTCTTATGACACTATAAAGTTCAGATGCAGGGACCAGGAGACAGAGTTACCCAATTGCCAGGAGACACTAGGCACTAGATGATGGAGGCAGGTATCAGGATTCCAGATAGCCAGGAGGTACAAGGCACCAGATGATGGACACAGGTATCAGGATTCATGGTAGCCAGGAGGCATAAGGCACCGGTTAATGCACAGGGGATACAAGCAAAGGAGGGTCAGGCAAGCCAAAGGTTTAGAAGTCAGGAGGTCCAGAAATGTACCAGGGAGTAGGCAAGAGGAAGGTCAAATCGAAGCCAGGGGTCAGGGTCACAAGCAGTCGTGCAAAAAATGTAGGAACAGACAGGAGTAAAAACCAAGCAGCAGGTCATGATCAAACTCAGGGTTTAACAAACAACCAGCAGCAGCAAGGACAATTGATGAACTGCACAGGTTGCAGGGAAAGGCAGTCTCTTAAAGGCCAGCCATAGGTGATTAGCATCCAGAAGTAAATGAGATTAACTCCTGCAAGATAGGAGAATGGTCCGAGTACAACAGCAGCACCTCTGGTAGTACAGAGGTACTACAGGCCAGATTCCATATATTGCAGAGTCCTAACAATTGCCTGGTATGCTTAAATCCAGTGGTGGATCCAGGAGGGGGGGTTGATCGGGGCAATTGCCCTCCCTAGCAGTAGAGGGTTGCCACTAATGCTATTAGCAAAAAAAAAAGGGGAGGGGCACTAAATTGCCCCTGTAAAAAAAAAATCTAGGTCCGCCCCTGCTTAAATTTACTGTAACCAAAAAAGTGAAGGGGTCCGAAATATCTCCAAAACCGTTTCTGTATAAGGTGTTATGCATGATGGAGTGGCTGGAGAGCTAAAGGATGTTTAAGCCTCCATATATCAAGGTCCACCAACGGGCTATGAGGAGACACATCTAGAAAGGACACGCACTGTTTAAGGATTTCACTGCTGTAAGGAGGAGGTTTAGAGACTGCGATAATAATGAAAGGTAAATTGTTTACCATAGCCTTAATAAACACAACCTGACCTCCATACTAGGATCTTGTGTGTTGAGCACTATAAAATCTCCACACTATGCACAGCTTGTTTCACGGCTAAAAATATACTTCCCTCCTTTACTAGGCAAATTATGTCAGGAACAAATGTTTAATAATAATAATTATTATTATTATTTTTATGACACCTTTCTTCCAATAGGATTCAAAGTACTATACATTGTATCTGCGACTTCTTACAACTCCTTTTGCCTGGAGAGGGAGATTGGTGGAGAGAAGGTGGAGATAAGCTGAGGACTGTAAGGGTGTGTGCACATAATTGCAGAACAATTACACATTGATGCATATATACCTTTCAAGAGGCGAGTGTTGGAGGACAGGTGCAAATATATGTGATGATGCTGATGACTATCAGTTCCGATTGGCTGATTGCGGATTGACCAGCACTGAAAACATTAGCATTGCACCTATTTTATTTCAAGTCGCGGTCATCTATTCATATTGCTTGTTATTACCATACGGACTGCTGCAGGAAAGCTGAATCCCATTTTCATTTTTAAAGGGATAAACAGCGGGATAAATATGGCAAATGCAACTTTCACTTTTTTTTAAATAAGATATTATTGTCTCTTGTAAATAGTGTAATGCCACTATGAATTAAGATCTAACATATACTCGCCTATCCTACCATTATACACTTGCCTATCCTACCATTATACACTTGCCTATCCTACCATTATACAATTGCCTATCCTACGATTCTGTCAAGCGTACATACACATACTGGCAGCTTGGCGTAAGTGCTCCTTTTGAAATGTTCACATAACAAGATGCGTCCGCCTCTACATAAGGACGCAAGTGCGCTATTTTCTATGTATGATAAAGGCACTTATGTGTCCACCTCTAAGTGAACCCTGTACCGTCCAACCGACAACACCCCAAGCTCTCACTCTCCTACCCAGCATACCCTTATCCAAACTAGGCACGTTTCTATCCCAAAACTTACCTAACTCACTTATACTGAAGAGAAATGACGAATGCTAGGAAGAGTCCTAGACTTTGGAGACAGAGAACAATGGCCTCTATTAGAAACTGGCATAGGCACATTTAAGGCAATTCAAAAGAGACACATTTTGTCCACTGAAGAAAGTAATTACAGGATTTAAAGGGGCTTAAAGGTCCCAGCAGCCAATTTAACAGGCAGATATCGGCAAACCAATTTGTCCTTCAAACAACTATAGATGAAAGGAAACACATCGAATATGTCAGCAAATATTACCATCCCAGCATAAGGCGCTTTGCATTTTAAGACAATTCAAAAGACATGAGTAATATTTCCAAAATATGGCATTGCAAAATCTACAAAATTCAAACATAATTACAGTACATACAAGTTATTGGGGTGATACTTATGGAGGAAGCTCTCCATCCAGACACAGTATAGTTGCATTGGAGATAGGAATAATGTTAGGAAACAATCCTCTCTTCTTTCAGTATAATTATGGTGCAACCAGTCCTCTGCACCCATCAGACTGGTGAAACCTCTCGAATGGTTATCCACCACAGTTTGCAATCTGGCCGGATATAGAATGGAGTACGACAGCTGAAACACATGGAGCTTCCTTTTCACTTGGAGGAATTTTGCAACGTGCATGTGCTTAAATATTAGGCAATATCATTATCTTGGGATCCTCTAGCAGTATAGTATCTCTGTCTCTGGAATGAAAGGGTTTGGTTATAAAGGTGCTTGGAGGATTACCCTTGGGTAGGGAAGATGATTGGCTTATTCCACCAAAAAATGGTCAGTGAATGCCTCTTTTTCAAAGTGTCTTAAGAGCCATTTCTACAGGAAATCTTCCAGGTTATTATCGTCTACTCACAAAGACAGACCCACCAATTGTATAGAAAATTGTTCCATTGCCCCTGTGAGTAGATCAGTGATCTACTTTGTAGAGAGTCTTTGCTCAGCCTCTCCCACTTTCTCTGTGTCTCCCGCCTTGCCGTAGGATCTCCAGTGGCAGCTGAAACACTCCTGGGTGGGAGTGATGAATTTGTGGGTCCACTTGCTCTATCTTGGTCTAAGTATGGGCATTTTTGTCAGTCCTGCCAGCTGTGGAGTTGACCTCTGTTTTGCTCATCTTGTAGTCCGAAGACCTCCTGGGACCCTTACCAGGGTCAGTCCAACTTTGTGTTTCAAGATAATTGGTCTTTAAGCTCTCAGCTTCCACTCCCATGGTCCACTAGGCCACACCCCACTACCTTGATTTATTAATTTCATTATTAATTGATGCTACATTAAGTTATGAGTTACTTGTGCTCTCTCCTATGTAAGATCAGTACACATGAAATTCTACAGCTCTCTTAACTTGTAATTCGTCATCACTCTTATCGCTTATCAGTATTTCCGGGGCTATAGACATCAATAGAGGATAAAACAAATTAGGAGACTGCATGAAATGGATTTTAAATTGCAAATTGGATTTCATGTCAAGCCCCAAAATAAAATATACCTATATTTAATTTATTAAGGTCATAAAAGAAGCATAGTAACAGGTATATTTAAATATTGTGTTCCTCGAATTCCTTGTAAACATGAGTACCTGTCCTGCTTACTATTTTCCACCCATTCAAAATACGCCTAAAGAAAAAAAAAGTCACTGATATTCTCTCTTATTCTTTTAATCAACTATTCTCAACAGATCCAGGATTCCCTGTAGTATTTTTGTCCGAAACGCCATTCAGTGTTGTCTTCTTATTCCGTATGCTCCGTCCGGTGGAGATAAGATCACCGTATCCTTTTTGGTGGGAGAAGGCATACGCAGAACGACGAATAGATATACCCCGTTGGATGGCGCTGACTTCGTCTCGTTCTGGAGGTTCTTTATGTATGTACTTTTGTGGATTTTTCTGGACCTTAATAGAAGAATAAGAGGTCACGTTAAAGCACGAGAAAAAGTCCTGTTTGATGACAGTTCACTATTTAGGGCTGATTTAGAATTAGAAACAAATCCAGTGCGAAATGCGTACCTGGATAAAAAAAACCATTTTGTTCTGGAGGGAGAAAAATGTGAAATGCGTGATCTTATTTATAGAGTTTTGAGGGGGCGGGGCCTAGCCCTACTTTACAATTCAGCGGTGGAAAAAAGTGTATGTGTGTGCAGCATGCATCTGGACAAAATGTTACACCTTAATGTGAATGAGCCCCATTGTGTCTAATTCCCAAATCTCTTTATGTTACACAGTTTTTGTCATCTCACTATAATTTAAAATAGCAACGGACAATCAGGAGTAAAGCAAATAATACTCTTTTGATGCATTCACCATTAAAGAAAGACCTCAGTGACGGATAAGAGATAGAAAGAAAAGAGAGTGAAGAGAAATTCCAGAATTCCTATGTTACCCATAGCAACCAATCAGATTCTAGCTATAATTTTTTACAATGCACTTGATAAATGATAGCTAAAATCTGATTGGCTGCTATGGGCAACATTTCCTTGTTAGAAGTTTTAGTAAATTACTCCAAGATGGTGGGCTATGGAGGTGCACAACCTTTTTTTTTTGAGTCCCAAAATGGGAGACTGTATTAATTGAAAGGAGCACAATCAAAATTGAACTAGCTTAAAAATGTAAAATACATAGAAAAAGTGCTGCCTGGGAAGCAGTGACCATGTCATGTTCACATCACTCTGGGGGCCCGACAATGTCATGGGGCCCCAGAAGCTAGAAAGGCATTGCAGTTTCCTTACCAAAATTTTGCTATGGGGCAAAATGGTTGTACTGTTCCTCACCCTGACCAAGGCTCTAATGAATGGATTATCCTATTCACAGCCTGTTTCTGACATCGGGCCTACTTGCTGCATACCCCTGGCAGGAGTCTCTGACATCACTCCTGCTTAACGGTTTGCTACATGATGTTCCTCAGGGGCAAACGCAGGATTTGTAGAGGGGTGTTTCCAAACCACACCGCCAGTGGGCGTGAGCAGCATGCATGGGGTCGTGGCTATAATTTCAAGCAGAGCTGTGTAAAGCTGGAGCAGGGTCCAGCCACCTCAATTATACAGTGCCACAGGCTTAGAGGGGGGTTTCCAGGCACTAGGAACACCCCCCCCCCCTCGGTTTGCCAATGTTCCCACTACTGTATTATCTCATAATACTTTCACCATCCCCAGGAGACTGTATTAGGTGTGAGAGACACAAGTGTCCTACCAGCTATTGACCTTTCAGGTGTACAAGCACATATGGCATTTGAAGCTGTCAGACGTCACCCATGACACCACTTAATACCCCTCCACCCCCCCCCCCCCCCCCTCATTTCCAGGTTGAACATTGTCTCTTTCAATAGAGAAAATAGCAAAATATTGGTGATTCTGTTAAAATATGTTCAATCATATATTTAATCCATTTCATTGATTGCTGATAATGTTAGCAATAAATGGCTACTGTACTTACTTTGTCACTTTCGGAAGGCCGGACTGTCTTTAACAAGAATTTCACTGCCACATCCGGAAGCAGACACACGGCAGTGGTTAAAATGATGGTCAACCAGATATATGGTTGTCTTAAGTCATTTGTAACAGTTCCTGGTTTGTAATAAAGAAAAATGTGTTTTTAAGTTCTCTGAAACCTACTTACAAGAACTTATTAATTAAACTAGACAAATATAAAGGGAAAAGAAACATTTTGGGCCTGGTTTGGATTTGGACGTCTTTGCACCATGTAAAAACGCAACTTGCATAAAATTTGTTGCACTGCGCACGTACAAAACTGGCACCCAAATTGAGTGTATCTCATACTTGTACCCACTTGGAGAGGCGGATTAGGGCGTTAATGTGTTAGTTTAGTACAATCAAAGCATGGAAACACACGTCAACCGCGCCCCTTAGAGATGCGTCCGATTTTAACTCACACTTATATTTATTGTTGATTGATGCAGATGGCCTCATTTTTGTGGCAGACGTATCTATACACTCTATTTAAATTTGCCCGTATCTTAAGAAATGTGCAAATCAAAATACAGTCGCAGAAGCATAAGTGTAGGGACGCATTTTTTGCAAAAGTTGCAATTTTAGGATTAACCCTAAATCGGACACTATGGGAACCTAGCCTATGAAATAAAAATACATGGAAAAACTTCATGAACAAGCTACTCGAGTGACAGTGATAAATAGATATTTTTCAATGAATATCGTATTATTGCTACAATGCTGACTTGGGCCTGACGCAAAGTTGTCTCTCAATGTGCATGTTACTGTACTATATATGTCGAGAGCATAAAAAAATTCTAACTAGGGAGATGCTTTCTTGGATATGGGATGTGTTTTGTTGAAAATATGGTAGAATGCAGCGTGCCACTTCTGAATGATTTTCTGAGTGAACTTCTGACATTCAAGGAAGAGCAAGCGGTGCCTTGTCCAATCACTTCTAGCTCACACCTTACATTGAGATGTTTGGCTTTGAAGTTGCTGTTTGTGGAGAATTACAGGGGACACAGGGTTTCCCCCATTCCGCTAGTTCAGGAGAAGAAACTATTTTGGATCTGGAGTTTTTCTTTAATGCACATGAAAGCAACTACTGTTGTTTAATTGCTTGTTTGACCTTGCTATGCACAAAAGGGATTGTGTCTCATAATGTTTCTTTTCAACTTTCAGTTGACAGAATCTGTTTGTACATAATCACAAGAATTTCAAAGAACTTTATTCCAAAGCAGCGCCCGTGTACGTCTTTGTCCTAGAATGATATATCTGCATGAATAAGCTTGTACCTCTATGGTCACACCTGGTCCTGTGTTCATCACCCCCCCCCCCCTTCCACTGTCCCATAACCCCCTGCTCATGATACATACCTGTCATGGTTAACAAGGAGGGGAAGAGGATATGCATTCCGCTACTGTGTAAGTCATATGTAATAGAAAAGTAAACCACAATGGTTCCAAACACTGAAAAGGCGAATAAGAAGGTCCAATACGACATGTTTATCCCAATCTGCATGTAAGAATAAATAAATAAATGTAAGTTAGCATGAACTTGTTTTAAAGCAAAATCACAACTATAAGATAAAAGTCAGTGGTGAATTATCAGTTCTTAGATTATAGCTAGAAATGGCCGTGCTTCATTGGAATTGGAGTGATTTAGGTGTCTCAAATGAAAGGGCTTGTCCACTTTTGGGCGCCTGCTATTTGGGGCAGCCCTCGCTCATAGGGGGAATACATCATACTTGCCAAGTTCTCGAAGTCAGCGTTCGGGAGCTACCGGGGGGAGGTGGGGGGGCAGGAGGCGGCACTCAGCAAATACTGTCATTTTGGTCCCGTGGCGGAATGACACAAACATTTCACACCACTAGTCCCGAAGAATCACGGCATTTTGGACTTCACTAGGAAGTGGGCAGATGCTGGACGCTGACATACTCTCCCGGAAGTCCAGGAGACCTACCCAGAATCTGGGAGTCTTCCAGACATTCCGGGAGAGTTGTCAACTATGGAATACATTTGTTACCTGCAATTGGCACCCAGCCCATAACCTTCCAACTTTCCCGATGTAGGAGACTGTCCTCAGAGCCGTAACTAGGGTGGTGCGGGGCGCAGCAGCCGCCCGCTACCTGCCTCTGTGCCCTGGCTCAATCACACACAGCTTCCCCCACCAGAAACAATTTGTTCCTGGCATCGGAAGCTTGAACGGCGCTGTAGCTGCGGCCGAGCGGCATCCTGCATTAGCATTTGGAACGCAAATGCGTTCCAAATTCCGAACTTCCTGTCAGTGGAAAGCCCACTTATATACCACCACTCTAATATATCTTGTTATTTTTATGTATGGATTTTCTTTTTTATTTATTTTCATCAATATATATATATAAAATTTATTATTTTTATTTATATTTAATTGTATTTATTTTATCGTAGAACATATGTGAGCTACAAAACATGACCTAACTAGTTCCACCGCTGGAACAGACGAAAAAAGAGGAGCAGTAGGTCAAATTCTTTTATATAACACACAATGACAGGGTTTAATGGGTTTTATGTGTGTGTGTGTGTGTGTGTGTGTGTGTGTGTGTGTATATATATATATATATGAATTCTTTCAGTAAAGTGCTAGCCACACCCAAACATTAGGTTGGCCACACCCACTTGTCAAATGCCACTCCCACTTAGATGAGGGGCGCCGGTGCCCTGTCTCGCCCAGGGCACCAACATGTCTAGTTACGGCGCTGACTGCACTGCTGTCCTGGTGGTCGGCACGTTTGTCCTGACTTCTGGGAAGTTGGAGGTATGTTCCCGCTCACCATGGTGAGCAGGTGATGCGGGCACCTGCCCCTTGTGTGTACGGCAATTCAGAGGAGATTTCAGAAGAGGGGCTTAGCATGGCCCCAGATGGCATGAGCACGCCAACAGCATGACTTGGCCACACCCCTATTTGTGGGGGAGCACTCCTTCTCCTGATGAGGTGGAAGCCGAAAGTTTGGACAAACGCCTGTCCACCATATCTGACAGCGTGCATTGGAAAGCTCTCAGGTCTGGCGGCCTAAACCCGTCATAGCTATTCAAGTAGCTATATGGGGGTGACTGCCGCGTAAAGTATATAGTCACCGAACCAGTGTCTTCCCATCCAACCACACCGACTGCTGTCTGCTCTGCAGTCTGCCAGTCTGGCCGCACCGGGAGACAAACAACTTTTGAGTTTCTGAGATAACTGTGCAGAAGGTGCATTTGTTCAGAGTACTATACCAATACAGTTATATGTACCTGTGAGGTTTGCTGTAATAATCAGGGAAAAAAATACTTTTGAAATGGACTCACCTGGAAATTGACAATAATAATAAGTGCTGTAGCTGTTGTGAAAGCAAATGTCTGATAATCTGAATTTACTATCCCATCCTGCGTGGTCATTTGCCAGAAAGCCCCGTACGGTATGAAGAAGACGACGAGGGAGGACAGCGTGCCGTGTAAGAGACTCAGGAAGAATTTCTTGAAGTTGAACAATTGACCTGTCTGCCCAGGAATATAGAGGCTTGGACACTGCATGCTCAGCTTGTCACTGACGTCCTGTTGTAGGAAAAAGGAGATATATTGTAAGTGGAAATACATGCCCTAAATATCTGCATGCAAACATGATTTGTGATGTAATGAGCCTGTTTTGTGATGCATTTAATAAAGACAGTCCTGTTGTACCCTCATTCTTATGAGCAAGGGCATAACTAGTCCTAGCAAAGTTGTACAGGGGTCCCCAGGTATGCAGTGACATCTACACACTGGACATTCACACATGATGATGGCCCAAACTCAGCAAGATGTGTAGCATGAAGCCCTGAGCAAGTGCATCCTATGATGCACCCTCCCCATAGGCAAACTGAGGGGGATTTCCTAGTGCCTGGAAACCTCCCTCCAAGCCTGGGGCACTGTATAATTGAGGTGGCTGGACCCTTGCCCCCGCTTCACACAGCTCTGCTTGAAAAAGGAGAGCTGTGTGCACCTAACAGTAGTGCATGCAGCATTGCCCATGTATATTATGGGGATAGGAAGAGTTGGAGAGCAGCTAAGCACTGTGTAAAATTATAGCTACGCCCCCATGCATGCTGGTCACGCCCACTGGCGGTGTGGTGTGGAAACCCCCTCTACAAATCCTGCGTTTGCCCCTGCTGCTCCCCCTTCCCCACACACACCGGACTACAATATTGAGTCTGGGGGGATTTTCACAATTGAAACAGATTGGCGGTTGCTTACTCTGGATTAATTTCAAATATAAGTGCAGGATCGCAGGAGATCCAAAATAGGTTGAATTGATGGACTGGTGTCTTTTTTCAACCTCATCAACTATGTTACTATGTTGCTATGAAATCTGCCAGGGGGGCATGGCTAGAAGGGGCAGGTTGAATAGCAAAATGTGTCAATGGATGCAACATGCAAAAATCATATATGATGTCTCATGGGGTTTCTAAATTCCAAAGTCATTTTTAGATCTTTGTCAAAAGTATTCTATGACCAATTATTTTTTTTCCATATTGTCCAAAAATCTAATTAAGTCTCATCAGAAGAAAGTAACAAACTTCCACCAGACCATCTTTGAAATGATCCTACGATCCTCTGTCCAAAGAGTTTATATCGCTTTTATAATCTTTGTTCAACAAGGGAAAAAAAGCATGCTAAATAAAGTTCCACTCTACCGTGCAGAAACAAGATTTCATTTTGCAGAGTAAGAGCTTACTGTGCCCAGCCGTTCACCCGCAGCACAATGATTTGAGTTCTGCACCAACTCAGAGAGGGCGAGAGTCGTGTCTGGTCCTTAAACTGAATGAGACAAAACACATCCAGCACACCCCTTCCCCTCAAATCACCAACCAACCCAAGAGATAGCCTGGGCTGGTCTCCGTTATAACAGGGGTGTGGAGCACCCCTGCTATAGTGTCAGCTAGCTTCAGGCTGGTCGGTGCCTCTATGGGCAGCCCCTTGCAGAGACTGCCAACCCTTTTTAAAGCACTGTGTATCTTCCTTTTCCACTGCGCTGGGAGAGCCAGGGTATAGTAACAATTAACTCTGTCATCCCAGTAGTCCCAGGATAACAGACAGGGTCACTAAGACTCCTGCCCATTATAACTAAAGAGTAAAAAAATAAAGACACATAAAGGATCTTCACCACCAGCCAGTATTGGAAAATGTATAGTGGAATCCAGGATTCTGTGCCTGTCATCCGTAGTGTTTTTCCCCCCCATTTGCTGGATTAAGTAAGTAAAAACATTTTGTTTATAATGAATAAAGTGGTGAATGAGGGCTTTGGGGAGCCTTCTATTAGATTAAAATGTATTTCAAAATCATGTAATTGTCTTCCTTTACCTGTTTAATATAATGGGCAAGTCTCTTAAGGACACCTGTTCATTACTGGGACCACTGGGTGGGGGCAAATTTGCAACACTAGGGGCCCAGTCTTGTTAATTACCCTGGCCACCACATCCCAGGGAGGTCAGGAAGAGATCCAGAGCTTTTAAAAGCAGGGCTTGCAGCTTCTGGGGGTGGGGATACTGTTTTTGAGGGCCTCCCTCACCCCCCATAGAGGCACCAACCTGGCACTGAATAGTCTGTAGCTGGTTCTCGCTATAACAATGTGTACCCCCACTTGTGGCCCCACTGTAAAAGTGGAAAACAACCCAGGCTGCCTAGCACTGGGGCTGGTTGAGGATTGGAGGGGAGGTGGGCATTGCTTCCCATGGGGGGCAACACCTAGGGCAGATTCATCAGCTGCAGTACTTCATGGATAGCCAATGTGAGCTTACTTGAGTTCCAAAAAGCTGCTAGAGTTTGTTGCTGTCATTGGCTGCATTGCCTTAAAGCCCTGTGCATTGTGTAATGGAGATAATAGAGTGCGCTGTGCATTGTGCAATGGAGATAATAGAGTGTGCTGTGCATTGTTTAATGGACATCACAGAGTGCGCTGTGCATTGTGTAATGGAGATAATAGAGTGCAGTGTGCATTGTGCAATGGAGATAATAGAGTGCGATGGGCATTGTGTAATGGAGATAATAGAGTGCAGTGTGCATTGTGCAATGGAGATAATAGAGTGCGATGGGCATTGTGTAATGGAGATAATAGAGTGCGCTGTGCACGGTGTAATTTACATCACAGAGTGCGCTGTGTATTGTGTAATTGATATCATAGAGTGCGCTGTGCATTGTGTAATGGAGACAATAGAGTGCGCGAGCATTGTGTAATGGAGATAATAGAGTGCGCTGTGCATTGTGTAATGGACATCATAGAGTGAACTGTGTAGTGTGTAATGGAGATAATAGAGTGCAGTGTGCATTGTGCAATGGAGATAATAGAGTGCACTGTGCATTGTGTAATGGAGATAATAGAGTGCGCTGTGCATTGTTTAATGGACATCACAGAGTGCGCTGTGCATTGTGTAATGGAGATAATAGAGTGCGATGTGCATTGTGTAATGGAGATAATAGAGTGCATTGTGTAATGGACATCACAGAGTGCGCTGTGTATTGTGTAATTGACATCATAGAGTGCGCTGTGCATTGTGTAATGAAGATAATAGAGTGTGCTGTGCAGTGTGTAATGGAAATCATAGAGTGCGCTGTGCATTGTGTAATGGACATCATAGAGTATGCTGTGTATTGTGTAATGGACATCATAAAGTGCGCTGTGTATTGTGTAATGGAGATAATAGAGTGCACTGTGCATTGTGTAATGGAGATAATAGAGTGCGCTGTGCATTGTTTAATGGGCATCACAGAGTGCGCTGCGCACTGTGTAATGGAGATAATAGAGTGCATTGTGTAATGGAGATAATAGAGTGTGCTCCGCATTGTATAATGGAAATAATAATGTGCGCTGCGCATTGTGTAATGGACACCACAGAATGCGCTGTGTATTGTGTAACTGACATCATAGAGTGCGCTGTGTATTGTGTAATGGAAATAATAGAGTGCTCTGTGCATTGTGAAATGGAAATCATAGAGTGCGTTGCGCATTGTGTAATGGACATCATAGAGTGTGCTGTGTATTGTGTAATGAAGATAATAGAGTGCGCTGTGCATTGTGTAATGGAAATCATAGAGTGCCCGATGCATTGTGTAATGGACATCCTAGAGTGTGCTGTGTATTGTGTAATGGAAATCATAGAGTGCCCGGTGCATTGTGTAATGGACATCATAGAGTACTCTGTGCATTGTGTAATGGAAATCATAGAGTACGCTGTGCATTGTGTAATGGACATCATAGAGTGTGCTGTGTATTGTGTAATGGACATCATAAAGTGCACTGTGCATTGTGTAATGGAGATAATAGAGTGCGCTGTGCATTGTGTAATGGAGATAATAGAGTGCGCTGTGCATTGTGTAATGGGCATATCCCATTCACTATATCATTTAATATTCTTGTAAAATGCACTATACAACTAATACCAGAAAAAAAATCATAATCTGCATTGTAAAGTGTAGTAATTTTGTTGTATACTATACCTGATCCATTAGTCCCACAACAATTACAGGAAGACTGGAGTATAGAAGGTTGTAGAGAGAAATGAACGTTGTGTCATATACCGTCTGACAATAGAAGATAAGTTTGGAAATTAAACATGGTTCCAATAACACCAGGTCATCACTAACATATTAACATGAGTACTGTGAACATTCTGATGATCTGATTGGCTAATAAATACGTGGATGAGCAGGAGATGAAGACTGAATAAAATAAGGTGCTCAGACCCTAGTCAAACACACCTTAAATGGGAATCTAAATGACTTACCAAGACTGCAGTACTGACAAGACAAGTAAGATCCAATCAGCCCAAATCAATAGAAACTGAGGGGTCACAGTATTGCTCATTGTTGATTCGAACGCAATTTGGGTTTATGGAGTATAATACGCTTTTTAACTTCTGCACAAGTGCATAAAGCATTATTACCTAACCTAGTGGCTTGTGTGCATCCTCTGAAGTGAATAAACAGCTTATTATACGCCACAAACGCAATTTGCGTTCAACTCAACATGAGCCACTGTATCCACTGTAAACAATAAAGTAGAGTATATTAAAGCAAAAAGACAGTTGTCAGTGCTGACAACTGTCTTTTTGTTTTGTATACATATATGGGCATTTATATTGCCACGCAGCTGGTACCACATACAATATGGGATATACCGAGCGTGGGCTTATTGCCAAGCAGCTGGTACCATATATAATGTGGGATATACCGAGCGCGGGATTGTTTTTTCTCTGGTTTTGTTTCATAATATTGCCTTATTGCCATAGCAGCTGTCCATTAAGCCTATTTAAGGCACATTTGGGTGTGGCTCACAAGCCAGCCCTTGCTAGATGTAAACCCCTATACCTGGGAGGTGAGTGCATCTGATTTTAACTGCATTTTAATGGTGTTTAAAGCATATAGGTCAGTGTAGGACCTGCATATAATGAGGTACCCTTGACGTTGGGATGCAGGCTTAAGTCTTTTGATCAAAATATGAACTAATACCTCATGTTTTCATTTTGCTAGACACACACAGATATGCAGTTTAAAGGATAAGCGCTGATAACTGTCTTTTTGTTTTGTATACATTTATATTGCTACGCAGCTGGAACCACATACAATATCGGATATACTGAGCGCGGGCTTGCTTTTTCTCTGGTTTTGTTTCAGAGTATATTAAAGGTTTTATGACATCAGAATATAGGTATCTTCTTGCTTTGGCTGTTTTTTTTAAGTTAATAATAATAAGGAATAAAATAATGGGCAGCACGGTGGCTAAGTGGTTAGCACTTCTGCCTCACAGCGCTGGGGTCATGAGTTAAATTCCCGACCATGGCCTTATCTGTGTGGAGTTTGTATGTTCTCCCTGTGTTTGCGTGGGTTTCCTCCGGGTGCTTCAGTTCCCTCCCACACTCCAAAAACATACTGGTAGGTTAATTGTCTGCTATCAAACATTGATCCTAGTCTGTGTGTGTGTGTGTGTGTGTGTCTGTGTGTATGTTAGGGAATTTAGACTGTAAGCCCCAATGGGGCAGGGACTGATGTTAATGAGTTCTCTGTACAACGCTGCGGAATCAGTGGCGCTATACAAATAAATTGTGGTGATGATGATGATGATGATAATGTCCATTAGGTAAATTATACTGTATATTTGCCCAAACATTAGATGATGTTTTTTTTTAAAATTTGACGAGTTTAATAATTAATAAAGATAACATTATCTCATTTCCATGTAAATATGCTGGTGCTAATTTCACACCTTTAATAAACTGTGATAGGTCCTTATTACATTGCCCTGCACGGCACTGTGACGTTTGGTGCCCAAAATTGCTACTTGATTTTAGTACGATTAGAGGCCATATTACTCAGAGTTCCCATATAGAATACGAACTCCTTTCTTGTGTTGGAAACCTTCATTATTGTCTTAATAAATATTTAATTTATATTAATTGACGTTTAATAATAATGCTTGATATAATCAATATTTGATGTGGTTTAGTAGAAATCCAATCTCTACAGTACCTGACCTGAGAATCCATTGAAGAAGGCGTACCAGAAGTGCACTAGCGTATAAGCAAAGTTTTTGTAGAAGAAATAACTGAGGAACTTGCACATGCGGATGTACGACCAGCGGCCGTGGACCAGAATCAGTCTTTGGAGGAATCTGAACTGAGCAAAGGAGTAGTCACTGGACATCACCGCCTGCATCCCTTCTTGTCCACTTATACCGACGCCTATATGGGCGGCTGCAAAATACATAAAGACAATTTCACTACTGGGCAAAGCAAACATGAAAGAACAAAGGATTCCACCTTTCCACATGCTGGAAGCATAAACTTGCTCATCATCAATTCCTGCTACTCCAAGCCTGGACTGTTTGGCTACACCAGGAAATGGCCAGTCAGAAGCTGCAGATTTAAGCTTTATTTACATACAGTCAGAGCAAGCATGGATACGTACAGTTAAATACCTTATCAAGTCCCGCATTACATAATTGAAGCCTGTAGGCCAGGCCTTCCTGTGGCTCGCTAGTTATTGTGAAACTACAAGTCCCAGCATTCACTGACAACTATCGGCTCGCTATCTGTTGGCAGAGCATGCTGGGACTTGTAGTTTCACAACACCTGAAGAGCCACAGGAAGGCCAGGCCTAATGTAAGCACACAACCATACCACCCCCTAGCCCAACCCAATCCATTGGCCTTGACAGTTGCACTACAAACAGAACATAGTGCCACAAACCTACACAATTCACCCCCACCTCTGTTAAACTTACATTAGTTGTTTTTTTCCCTCATTCACTCAGTTAACTTTTCTTCACAGATGATAGAAAATTAATTTGACAAACATGCTGTATAGGAATAAAGCCACCTCTTAAACTCTGCTGAAAGTAACATGTAACATGAAAGCACTGCATTATGATCATGTCCAGTGGTCAGGTCATGTTGGAGGTGTAGTGTCCTATGTCTGTATATAGTGTAATAGAATTGCATTATGATCATGTCCAGTGGTCAGGTCATGTTGGAGGTGTAGTGTCCTATGTCTGTATATAGTGTAATAGAATTGTATTATGATCATGTTCAGTGGTCAGGTCATGTTGGGGGTGTAGTGTCATATGTCTGTATATAGTGTAATAGAATTGTATTATGATCATGTCCAGTGGTCAGGTCATGTTGGAGGTGTAGTGTCCTATGTCTGTATATAGTGTAATAGAATTGTATTATGATCATGTTCAGTGGTCAGGTCATGTTGGGGGTGTAGTGTCATATGTCTGTATATAGTGTAATAGAATTGTATTATGATCATGTCCAGTGGTCAGGTCATGTTGGAGGTGTAGTGTCCTATGTCTGTATATAGTGTAATAGAATTGTATTATGATCATGTTCAGTGGTCAGGTCATGTTGGGGGTGTAGTGTCATATGTCTGTATATAGTGTAATAGAATTGTATTATGATCATGTCCAGTGGTCAGGTCATGTTGGGGGTGTAGTGTCATATGTCTGTATATAGTGTAATAGAATTGTATTATGATCATGTCCAGTGATCAGGTCATGTTGGGGGTGTAGTGTCCTATGTCTGTATACAGTGTAATAGAATTGTATTATGATCATGTCCAGTGGTCAGGTCATGTTGGGGGTGTAGTGTCCTATGTCTGTATAGAGTGTAATAGAATTGTATTATGATCATGTCCAGTGGTCAGGTCATGTTGGGGGTGTAGTGTCATATGTCTGTATACAGTGTAATAGAATTGTATTATGATCATGTCCAGTGGTCAGGTCATGTTGGGGGTGTAGTGTCCTATGTCTGTATACAGTGTAATAGAATTGTATTATGATCATGTCCAGTGGTCAGGTCATGTTGGAGTGTAATGTCCTATGTCTGTATAGCTTTTAATAGAAATGTATTTGATTGTGTCTTTTTTTTTTTACTATAACTAAATTGCTGTTGAATTATAGAAGATTAAAGATATCCAATGTGTGTAATTTAAGACAACTGTCACTATTGTTTCCAGAATTTGATCTGAAATTTTACAAGAATTAACAAGTAATATTTTGCAGATAACCCAGTTACTCTCTTACTTTTTATCATGCTGACATCATTAGCGCCGTCTCCGATGGACAAGGTGATGGCTTTCTTGTATTTCTTTACTAAGTCTACGACCATGGCTTTCTGTTTCGGAGTGACTCTACAGCAGATGGCGGAGTTGCACTCGCTGGCCAGGTCCACAAAGTGTCGCTGTCTCTCCTTTTTCAGGAGATGCGTTTGGTTTTTCTGTTGCAGGTCCTTCTGCTTTTGGTATTCGGTCTTGGGAAATCTCAGCCGTAACCTCCTTCTTTTCTTTTTCTTCTTTTCAAGCAAGATTTCATTCTGTTTGGGTAATCATTCAGATAAGAGCTCACAGTGTTTGAAATATATATTTAATGTAACAGAGACAATAGTTGCGGAATGACCAGATCTGGTGGTAATTTGCACAGATCCAATCATACAGCGCGGTGAGAATCAACATCATCTCTAATAAAAATCCGGCTGATCCTGATTGGAATTTTAATGTTTCAAATTATTGTTATGGCTCCACACAAGGATCAATGTTGGGGGAGTTGAAATCATCAATTTGTACATGTGTGGACAACATAACAAGCTTTCACTTTTCATGTTGTTCTCTATAGCGTATATTACAATTTATCAAATGTCAGCATCAAGCATACACTAAGTTATATTTCTCATCAAGATTTAATGAAAGATTTTTTTTACGCCAGAACCAAAGAAGAAAGGGTATAACCTTCACCCTGGGAATCCTGTAAATTGCATCTTAGTTGCCCCTAGTGCAAATGCAGCCGCCCTTTCCACGGCATAGAAACAGCCACAGAAACAGAGTCATGAATCCAACTTGAAAACAACTGTTTTGACCTTGTCTGATCTCATCGGTACAAAATGTGGAGCAATAGAATGTGTGGCATCAGACATAGAGAGTATGCAAAAACTGCATTATTTTAGGTTATGTCAGGTTGACGAACCTAAGGCGTAGAGCTACTAAAACGGATAAGTGGAGGTGTTGCCCATAGCAACCAATCAGATCTCATCTATCTACAATGTACTATATAAATGATAGCTAGAATCTGATTGGTTGCTATGGGCAACACCTCCACTTATCCGTGCTAATAAAGATACTGTTTCCATATAAGAGGACTAACAGCGACTTGCTTTGAACGATATAAAAGTGGTCACTTCCATGTATCATTTTAAGAGTACACAACTGCAATTAATTCAGTAAAAGCCTTACCCAAATAGAAGGTAATCATAAGGACATAACGGCCACAGAAGCACAATTCCTAGACTGACCATGAAACCGTCTATGGATTTGTGGGACAATACCGGCTGCAATGAAATGTTTTTGTATGCATATGGCAGACAATAGGCACATTGAGTCAAAACATTATGTGGGTCCAACATGCCTTTTTGTGGCTTCGTAAATGATGGTTATTGGAGAGTTAAGAATACAAGCGTAGGCGAAAACCAGAGCATTTTACCACACTATAAATACAATGACTTGCAAAAGTATTCACCCTCTGAAAAAGCCAACAGATTTGTCTCTATTGCAAATGACACTTACATAGATTGTTCCAGGCAGTATTTTATTGTGATTCAGTAGGCACTTGATGTGAATTTTAAAATTCATAATGCATTATTAGTCTACAGATTTTTTCCCTATTACATTAGATCGGTGTTGTCACATATACCCGTGCTTTTCCATTGTCTCTTATAGCCATCACACTCTCCCTCTCATTATCAGCTATTATATAATACAAAGGGAGATGGGTGGGTCATATGTGAAAAGAAAGTGATAAATATATATATATATATAATATGTGTGTGTGTGTAAAAAAAAAAGTGATTGTATATATATATAATATATATATATATATATATATACAAACTTTTTTTTTTCAATTCCCCTTGGAGTCGAATCCTCTTCTGTTCTTCGTCACTGTTCTGCGCTTCTCCATGCTGTGCTCGCAGTGAATGTCGGGCGTGATGATGTCATCACGCCCGACATTCACTGCGAACGCATCACGGAAGAGGGGACCAGGGAGTGAGCCGGATCGTCACCTGACCTGGACGGTCAGATGACCGGACAAGATAAGTTTTGTTTTCTTTTGTTTTTGTTTTAAATAGGAGTCCTGCCTCGGGCCCCCTTGTCCGCTGAGCCCGCGGGCAACTGCCCATCGTGCCCAGTCAGAAAGACGGCCCTGGGAGGCGGTTTACTTTTTGAAAGATTGAAAAATGATGTGATTTATGTAGCCACTTCTCTGACATAGATTTGCCAATTTGAAAATCACTGTGTAAATGGCTAAAAAAAGGCCCATATAAATATCTACTTATGACAGTTGTTTTTGTAGATGTCCGCTGGTAGTATTTACTTACCAGCCATGAACCTGTTATGATCAGTGTTCGATTTTTGTTTGACTGAGAATTCCGCTCGTTATTTAGATCCACAGGATTCCCTTCTCTCTTCTGGAGATCTATCCTCCTCTGTATTAAGGTGCTGTAAGAACAAACACAGGTCGGATAGGTTTGGGTTGAAGTATGATCACTATGTCAGCGCTTATTTGCTTACAGCAGTAAATCATTGTCACAGAGAGAATATTATAATTAATACTGAGCAAAACAACTCATAAATAGCCTGGACAATGAGCAACTATAAACTGACAAATCTCCATGTTACAGAAATCTTCTTGTCCTTGGTCTTAAGACTATGGAAAACTACATTATTGACACCTACCTGACATTGTGTAGAGATTATGGGCCCAATTAATCTTCGGACATAAGCCCATTTGTGTGCTGTATGTTGTGTGAAATAGCTCTGCGCATGCGCCAGAACTCGACTTACGCCAATGAAGGAAATTACATGCGATACTTGTCCGAACGCAACTGTCACTTACAACTGGCACAGTGGCTTAGTGGTTAGCACTTCTGCCTCACAGCACTGTGGTCATGAGTTCAATTCCCGACAATGTCCTTATCTGTGAGGAGTTTGTATGTTCTCCCCGTGTTTGCATGGGTTTCCTCCGGGTGCTCCGGTTTCCTCCCACACTCCAAAAACATACTAGTAGGTGAATTGGCTGCTATCAAAAGTGACCCTAGTCTCTCTCTCTGTCTGTGTGTGTGTGTGTGTGTGTGTGTGTGTGTTAGGGAATTTAGACTGTAAGCTCCAATGGGACAGGAACTGATGTGAGTGAGTTCTCTGTACAGCTCTGCGGAATTAGTGGCGCTATATAAATAACTGATGATAATGATAAAGGGTCGGAAGAGGTGGGCGGACGTAGGCCATGAACATGAAGCGCGTTCTGACACAGATGCGGTCAATTCAAGTCCCCAGTTTCTTTTTTAACCATTTGCACCAGCTACGGGCAGATGTAAGTGCCGACTGATAGTGATGACTACAAGTATGCATGCCACTGGGTAACACAGAACAAGTGTTTGCAAGTAAGATACAGTACGTATTAAGAACATCCTGATTAATATGTACAATGTAAAAACAAAGTACAAAAGATTTTTTTTTAAAAACATATTTTTATTAATGATTATAGTATTAAAAGTTGTTCATTTATTTTAGAATATATTTTTTTGCCTAGCAGTCTGATAGGACTTTATATTGCACATATACATGTGTGTTTCCTGCACTGTGTTCTGTCTGTCTACATTAGGCGTATTTATACCCAGATGCAAATGGAAACGTATCTTGGGATCCGCTTGTCATAGAATACGGTCATACGTGCGTACTAGTTATGCGTATTTTTTTTTTAAACGCAAGTTGCGTTCTCATTGTGTTCGATGATGAATTAGGCTCTATTTCTTGAAGATAAATATAATGCATAGATCTTATGCTTGAACAACTGCTTGGAATCCGCAGGCAGTTATGATTATGATTATTTATAATGTATATATTGAGAAGTACTTACTTCAGTTCTTCTCCGTAGGTGATAATAGATTCGTTTGTTAAAAGCTTACAAGCAAAGCCAATGTTTTCTGCGGTTTCTAAAAAGACACAACAATATTTTCAATACTTCTTATTAGACATTAGGCAAGAGATACAATTTAAAATGTAATTTAATAGTGTAATTCAGTATAACATGACCATGTATCACTTCCAAATGCATAAATAGATGGTTATGCCGTGGATCATTAATTACAATATTTTGGGATTGTCAAAGAATGGAAACTAAGCCAGAGAGGAATATAAAGGCATATGTGTATGTGAGGAAATCTGTTTCAACATGAAGACACAAAATAATTTTTAAAGACACATTTAATCAGGATCTCCAGGCTAAAAACATAAATCATATATTGTAAACATGCATAATGATGCTATAACGCCACAAGGACATACGTGTATTAATCAATGGAAGCAAGGAGTACAATCAATAATTCTGATAAATGTGGCTTGTGGTGATAATCAAACTCCACTCGATCTCTTGTAGTTCTAAATGTCCCGCTTAGTCACTGGGTAGTTGGTCACTGGGACATGGACAAAACATGGATTGTTTTATAGCCCAATCAGTGTTTGGAACAATCGTCTGGAGATCCTGACTGAGCGCTGTCAGTTCTTTATTATTTTTTAGCGTTGTTGTATAGGAGATTGGGGCTACTCCATGGACAGCAGCTCTCAGGTATCACACGGGTGTTTGTTCAATTGATGCGCTGCCAATTATTTGTGCACAGAAAGACACATTTAACACAAATAATTCGGAAGTGTACAATTTTAGCGCTGGTTGTTAGTGCAGGTATCCTAAGCAAGGAAGTGAGATACGCCCACCAGACTGGTATATGTGGAAATCCCATAAAGAAATGAAGTGTGTTTTATAACATAAAGCAATGTGGCTGGCTATAAGAAGAAGCTTGGTAATAAACATTTTCCTTGGTTTTTTCTTCAGGCTGCTATTAATGATTTATAATTTTGAACGATTAGCACAGTGTCATGTAAATACCATATAGCACTTGGAAATACTACCACCAATTAGACTCTTACTTTATGCACTTACCTTTTTTGTCTCCAGTTAGGACCCAGATCTTTATGTCTGCTTTAGATAGTGTGGAGATAGTCTGGGGCACTCCGTCCTGTAACTTATCCTCAATAGCTGTAGCTCCCAATAACTAATAAAATATGAAAAAAGAAAATTCCATAATTACCGGTAAAACCAGAACTCCAAGAGATCCTGTGTGAAAAGAGGGACCAACATTCAACAGGGGGGGGGGGGGGGCTTCCTAAGTGTTGTTTGGGCACATACATACAAATATATATTTTTTTTTAAGATATCCTATGAAGACGATAGACATATGCACTTCCTAGAGGATAAAATATATATTGCATAGAAGAAATGGTGAAGGCGATAGTATGACATTAATGTTTGCTTGGGTCACTTACCACTAAGTTTGTTTCAATCTCTTCGTACACTTCATCCAGGGCTTCATCACGGTTGGCTATGGCTATGCTGGCTGCCTTGTATTTCTTATTCCATATCTCATACTCCTCCGGGCTGATGTCCTTGTAGCAGAGGCAGAGAGTCCTTAGGGTCTCATTGGCGAACACCTGACATAAAGTCATTGTTATAATGCAGAGCGGGTGCAAGGTATACACATACAGTACAGTATACAACATGGTGTCACTAGTGAGCAATCATAGATCAACCTTCCACTGTACTGTAGAATTATTACCAACAAGGGACTAATGCTGAAGGCTGCAATCAAATGGTATAGTGCAGGCAAGTCAGACGTGGCCCTCTCCCACCCAGTTTGTGGCCCTCAGCCATTTCTGCAAATTTCTATTAAACTAGGGAGCTGCTCTGTTATTTAGCAGGCGGGTTGGCTGCACCAATATTGGTGGTTTTCTTTTAAATTGTGTCTGGAAATGCAGATAATTGTACTAATCTATCTTCAGTCATTAAATTATAAAATTGACCCTCTAATGAAATCAATAAAAGAACCAATAAAAAGTACAACTCATTGTAGGCACACAGACTATAAATATGTATACATATTGCCAAATAATCCTGCATAGTTTACCATGCACTAGAAAGCCATTTCTTAATGTTTGTCCCATAATCCCTTTGTCCTCTGAAACAGCTTCCTATCAAAAGAATGTATATGTTATATTCCTCACGCTATTGTTTTGCTGTTGGGGGTATGGTTACCAGTGGGGTGTGGTATTCATAGCATGCAGCATTGCTCACCCAGTGGGCCTCAATAATCAGAAAAAGGCATAGAGCAAAATCCTACTTGTTGATGTCTCACACCGAGGGCCGGTGCTAGCGTCCTTGGCGCCCTAGACACACTTTCAAAATCGGCGCCCCCACCCAGCAGATTTTCAAAATCGGCGCCCCCACCTGGCACACTGTCAAAATCGGCCAAGCACACTCACAAAATCAGCGCCCCCACCCGGCACACTGTCAAAATCGGCAAGGCACACTTACAAAATCGGTGCCCCCACCCGGCACACTGTCAAAATCGGCCAAGCACACTCACAAAATCAGCGCCCCCACCCGGCACACTGTCAAAATCGGCGCCCCCCCTCCCCACGTCTTTTCTTACCTTAACTTGCCTCCATAAAGCTGCTCCTCTCTGCTCTGATGATGTCACGCCCGACAGTCAGTGAGTGGAGGGGAGGAGATGGAGCAGAGAGGCGGCGGTGGTGATCAATAGCCCCTTCCCCCTTCCCGTGGATTTATCTGAAGCTGTGCGGAGGCCGTGGAAGGTATGGTCAGCGGTCGCCGCACAGTTTTAAAGTAATTTTAATTCTGTGGCGCCCTCCAGAGCCCGGCGCCCTAGGCAAGTGGCTAACCTTGCCTAATGGGAGCGCCGGGCCTGCTCGCACCTCAAGTGGTGCGTCCAGATTGCCACCAAAGTGCACCGGTTTGAGAGGAGCAGATGCTTTCCCTGGACGATGGGACCAGTTGGGCGTTTCTAAGTACAGGTTAGTATCTGCATCTAGTTTTGCTGGTCAATATTTCATTTTGTGGACTTAGATTATTGTAATGAGATTAAAGGCTGAAGAGGGTGCACTTTAAGAGTTGGCCATTGCTCTGCAGAAAGGAGCACAGCCATTTTCACTTCCATAAACACGAGAATTTGTCACCAGTCAGTGCACTAGTGTGCTTGGTAAACCAAGTCCAATGTGTTGGTCCCTGTTTGGAATTACCATAGCTGTCATTCAAATTGAGACTGACATGCTTGATATAGAGCAGGATCATTCATCCAAGTTGACAGTTTGCCAAGACTTCCACATCTAGCCTATACAATGGGCACTTCTGGGGTTTAGTTTACATTTGCATTTAAAGAAGTGGGGTATATTTACTAAACTGCAGGTTTGAAAAAGTGGAGATGCTGCCTATAGCAGCCAATCAGATTCTAGTTATTTAGTATATTCTACAAAATGACAGCAAGACTCCGATTGGTTGCTATAGGCAACATCTCCACTTTTTCATACCCACAGTTTAGTAAATATAGCCCCATAACTCACTTTGTTTCGTAAAGTCCCCGTTCACAGTAATTACTCCACTATATTTTTATCTGGTGATTATACAAATAATATCAGTGTCCCCTATGTCAAAAAATGCCTCTTTGCATGTAGTTTTCCACTGCCAAGGTCCTGATGTATGACACCATTGTGAAGGGCCAGAGGAACCTAAAGTTCAGGGCACTTAGCAGCAACCATTAATGATGAATGGAAATACACAGATACCTGAGCATCAACTTAATTTCTATCTTATTGCTACAAAACCTTAATAAAAACACAGGAGCTTTTTGGCTCATCGCAGCTTCACAAATAGACCTCTTGGTGTTATTACTGGTGACCCGGCATACCAAAACACCCATGTACCACAGTCCTAAAACTCCGGTCCCCAAAGCTTTATGGAAGAACATACAAACTTACATCTAACGCCTCCTGCGTTTGCTCCTTCATCGGATTGTCTGGGTGCAAACGGGCATAAATGACGGTGTCCGCTCCCTTGCAGTACAGTTTTAGGTTCCCGTCCGGTTCTCGCACTGTAAGTAAACATATACATTGTTAGGAATCTAGATGCCACACGATGGCTCATTTCACAAAAACAGATTCATTGAAAATAAGTAAATAAAATTTGAATTAGCGCTAGCTTTATATTTCTATTTTAGAGTGATTTATGGTATCTCCGCTGTTTTCCATCAGAAAAGGTCACTGATGAGGGCACAGAGCAAAAACTCTTTCTTCTGTTGTGAGGTTACACACCTATTTGCGTCTCTGTGCCAAGATGGCAATGCCACTGGCGAAGGTGAAGAATTTAGCGCCCTCTGGTGGGAGAATTAGAATGTTCCATGTTGGAATTAGGCTGGCTGAAGACTCTTGTAGGATACGATTTTTTTTAAATTAACTTCAATTAGCAGAGAAAGACTTTTACACATGCTGTCATCACAGGGGCCCATTTACTAATTAACAGTAAAAGTGGGTTTCAGCATGCATGACAGGTAAACTGTGGTGCACAGGGGCTGGCTCTGCTGGTGGTCAGGGGGTCATCTGCCTGGGCTGGTTCCATAGTGGGCTACCTTGGTCTGGGTCACTGGGCCACATGCATTTTTTCCGTTTAAAGTAGGCTGCTGAGTCGAATCTTGCTCCCCGATTTGCCAGTCCCTGGTGGTGAGGAAATCCAAAGATCCTTCTACTGCAGTCCTCTCCCTATAGGATTCAATGACGTTAGCTATTGCAGATACGTTCGGAACTTGATAAAATTGCCCAGACCGCAATCCCCATTGAGTATTATGGGGACCGCGATTAATGTGGAAATTTGCCAACTGCAGGAGGCTTTTCTTAAATGAAGATTTTACTTAAAAATGTCTAAACCACGCGGGAAAAGCTGTTTCCGCATGGTTTAGGTCTTCATAAACAGGCCCATAATGAGCAGGTCCCAGTGCGTTAATGTACAATACGTGGCTCACCTAAAACAGACATGCGTTTTCTATCGCTGTTAAAGTCAAGAATAGCGAGACGTTCGTAAGTCACTTCGTTCCCGAGCTCACTAATGGTTATCGTACTCTGGGTTCTTGAAAGGAACACATAGCCAAAGTTCCTGGCGGCTGTTATCAGTGCGCCTTCATCTGGAGAGGCCGCTTCGTAGCGTATATCACCATCTAGAAGTAAGACAAATATGGACATGTTTAAGGGGAAACGGATGACCACAGAAAAAGGTGATCGGGATGACTGCCTGCAGTTACGTTTTCTGCCATTAGATGGCACTTTTTCTTTCACACAGTGCATTCAATAGAGGAAAAGCAATTTGTATTACAGTAGCTGTATTTAAAATAAAGTAATGTTTTATGTCTACAAAATGTTTCATATTTTAGAAATGCAGAACGAGTAAATTAAATTTTAATATACATACCCGTAGTTAAACAATAACAGAATAAAATTAATAAATAAAAAAGTAGCAATTACATATAAATCTACATGCATTGATTTATTTTAGCAAAACAGCACTATCATTTTTATTTATGTGGGATGAAGGCCTTGTAAGTGTAGATATACACAACTGACTCTATTATATGCGTTTCCAGTGGGAATATTTTATTTTTATTTATGCAGGATGATGGCGTTTTAAGCATAAATATCTACACAGTGGTGTGTTTTCTAAAAAAAACATATAGCCATCTTCCCGCTGGAAACATAATAGAAAACACTCCCAGGTGTACATATCTATGCTTAAGACACCATCGTCCCACGTTAATAAAAAAAATGTTTTTATACAATTTACAATAAAGAACATATGACTTGTGACAAAATGAGTTCGATAAAACCTTAACCAGCCTGTCCCTCGTTTCTCACAAAATGTGGAGCATCACAAGTACAGTTTATATAGCCCTGTGTTTGTTCCCCAACTCACCAGAGTACAACTGCAGTTGTCACAGACGTGACCTTAGTACCTGCAAGTATTGGCACTACTACACCAGGAGGCGCGGAGTCTAACACGCCGCTGGTGTTCACCAGGGACCCCCACAAGGAAGTTTGGACTTAGCGGCAACGACGTGCAGGTCGCGGCCCTCCCAGGTAGCTACTTGCGAGATATAGAGAAAGACGTAGTGAAACAGGCAGAGTCAGGAACCAACCGGGCAGATGAGGTACCGAATCAGAAGACAGAGAATGGTCAGCAGGCCGAGGTCAAACCAGAATATCAGGATGGAACAAATGGAGAATCCGAAAGCGAGGTCAGGAAGCCGGGTCAAAACACAGGAAACCAGATGTAACTATACAGGAACGCTGGAGACTAAGTAAACCAGTTGCTCAGAGCAGGCTTTAAATAGGAAGTGAAGCTTCCTCATTGGTGGGCAGGGAATCGGCGGTCAGCTGTTCTGACCGCCGACAGGAACTAGAGAGACGCGTCCCGTTGCTATGGCGACGGGTGCGCCTGCGCACCTCGTCGCCGGAAGAGGCGTCCCCGTTGCTTGGCAACGGGGCGCTCTGGAGACAGACGTCCGTCCCTGTTCGAGGAGGAGGCGCAGGGACGGCGTCTGACAGTACCCCTCTCCTTACAATTGGGGGAATCACTGGGTACAGAACGATGTTTCAGGAAGTCTGCCAGTAGTCTAGGGGCATGCAAATCTTCTTTAAAGACCCAAGATCTCTCCTCTAGGCCGAAGCCTTTCCAGTGTACTAGGTATTGGAACCGACCTCGAACTTTGCGTTCAGCAAGAATTTGGCTAATCTCATATTCATTGCCCATAGTAGTGGAAATGGCCTGAGGAACAGTGGAGGTATGAACAAATTTGTTTAGGACCAGCGGTTTGAAGAGGGAAATATGGAAGGTGTTATGAATCTTCATCTGTGGAGGGAGTTGAAGTCGAACCGTAACTGGATTAATTACTTGAGTTACTGGGAAAGGACCAATGAAACGAGGTGCAAGTTTCATGGAAGGAACCCGTAATTTTAGATTCCTGGTGGACAGCCACACTTTGTCCCCCACTTGGAGAGCTGGCACAACTCTTCTATGATGATCGGCAGAAGATTTATAATGCCGTCCGGATTTCAGGAGGTTCTCTTTGGTGGTAGCCCATAATTTAGCCATATCTTGAGTCATGGCATGGGCGGCAGGAACCGTGGAGGAGGTGGAAGAGAACGTGGGGAGGGTAGGATGAGTCCCATACACAGTGAAGAAGGGTGAAAACCCAGAAGAACAATGGACATGATTGTTGTGTGTGAACTCGGCCCAAGGTAGCAGAAGACTCCAATTAGATTGGTTAAGAGATGAGAAACAACGAAGGAACGCCTCCAGGTCTTGGTTTACTCGCTCCGTCTGGCCGTTCGTCTGGGGATGATATCCAGAGGAGAACTTGAGAGTAATACCTATATCTTTGCAGAAGGCTCTCCAGAAGCGAGACACGAACTGGACACCTCGGTCAGAGATTATTTCCAGAGGACACCCGTGGAGACGAAAGATTTCTTTGATGAAGACTTGTGCCAATTTGGATGCAGATGGAAGGCCTTTTAGAGGAACGAAATGAGCCATTTTAGAGAACCGGTCTACTGTGACCCAAATGGTGTCAAAGCCGCTGCTGGGTGGCAAATCAGTAATAAAATCCATCGAGATGCTGGACCATGGGCGATCAGGAATCGGAAGAGGTTGTAACAATCCAGCGGGGGATTGTCTAGGCACTTTGTTCTGGGCACAAATAGAGCATGAGGCTACAAACTCTTGGACATCCGTACGGGCAGTTGGCCACCAGTAATGTCGTGATAACAGCAAGAGAGTCTTCTCAGTACCAGCATGACCGGCAAATCTAGAGGCATGAGCCCAACGTAACGCCTTTAAGCGTAGATGTGGTACTAGGAAAGAACAACCCACAGGAGGAGTACGGGTGATGGCTACAATACAGGAGGGTTCAAACACTGGTGGGGGTACAGTAGTGGGTGAAGAATCGGAGACATCGAAAGAGCGAGAGAGGGCATCAGCTTTGGAATTGAGATAACCAGCACGATAAGTAAGAATGAGATTAAAGCGGGCGAAGAATGAGGACCATCTGGCTTGCCGGGGGTTGAGACACCGAGCATCCCGGAGATAGATGAGGTTCTTGTGGTCGGTGAATACCGTAACAGGATGACGTGCCCCTTCTAGAAGATGGCGCCATTCTTCGAGCGCAGACTTCACCGCCAATAACTCTTTATCCCCTATACCGTAGTTAGATTCAGAGGAAGTGAATCTCCTCGAAAAGAACCCACATGGCAGTAGTCCCCCTGAAATGGATTCTTGTGAAAGAACTGCCCCGACTCCTACTGCAGATGCGTCCACTTCTACCAGGAATGGTTTATCTTGATCCGGTTGAACAAGCACAGAGGCGGAAGAAAAGGCTTTCTTGAGTGCTTCGAAGGCGTCGATGGCCTCCGTGGGCCAAACATGAGGATTAGCAGTTTTCTTAGTCAGAGCGGTAATTGGTGCGATGATAGAAGAAAACCGTGGAATGAACTGCCGGTAATAGTTGGCGAAGCCAATGAATCTCTGGGTAGCTTTCAGACCCATAGGTCTAGGCCATTTGAGGATGGCAGATAGCTTGACTGGATCCATCTGTAGACCGGAGCCTGACACGATGTAGCCCAGGAAGGGAATCTGTGGCTTCTCAAATACACATTTCTCCAGCTTACAATACAACTTATTGGCTCGTAGACGAGACAGGACCTCTCTTACATGAACACGATGGCTGGTCAAGTCTGAAGAAAAGATTAAGATGTCATCCAGATAAGCTACTACGGAGATGTAGAGAAGGTCTTGGAAAATCTCATTAATAAAAGATTGGAAAACAGCGGGGGCATTGCACAACCCGAAGGGCATGACTAGGTATTCGAAGTGGCCTTCTTTAGTGCAGAATGCAGTCTTCCACTCGTCTCCTGAGCGTATACGGATGAGGTTATACGCCCCCCGCAGGTCTAGCTTAGTAAAGACCTTGGATCCCGCGATTCTATCAAAGAGCTCAGAGATGAGAGGTAACGGGTATCTGTTCTTTATAGTGATGGCGTTCAATCGCCGGTAGTCAATACACGGCCGTAGGGAACCGTCTTTCTTCTTGACGAAGAAAAATCCCGCGCCCGCGGGAGAGGAAGATTTCCTGATAAAGCCACGTTGAAGATTCTCAGAAATATAGGTGGTCATAGCAGTATTCTCAGGGAGAGATAGGGGATAGATTCTGCCCTTAGGAAGAGGTTTATCAGGTAGTAATTCGATGGAGCAGTCCCAGGGCCGATGGGGGGGGCAGGACCTCGGCCGCAGCTTTGCAAAACACATCCTGATAAGCAATATATGGAAGTGGCAGTTCAACGTGTGGAGATATCAGAAGACAAGGAAGAGAGGTCTGGCTGGGTTTTAGACCAGACAAACAGGACTTAAAACATTGTGGGCCCCAAGAAGTAACCATCGCACGATTCCAATCAAATTGGGGTGAATGAAGCTTGAGCCAAGGTAATCCTAGAATGACGGTGTTGACAGAACGAGGAAGAACCAGGAACTCGATGACTTCAGAATGTAGCACCCCTACCGTCAGCCGAACTGGGGCGCAGGCGTGAGAAACAGACCCGTTGGAGATCCGATTCCCATCTACCGCGGTGAGGAATAACGGCTGAGGCAATTTGATAGTAGTTAATTGGAGTTGCGATGCCAGAGTGGCAGAGATGAAATTTCCGGCAGAGCCGGAATCCACAAAGGCTAAGGTCTCAAAGGGGCCGACAGAGGTATGCAAGGAGATGGGCATGAGGCAGTCGTTGCTAGCAATGGTGTAGGGAGTAATAACTCCAACTCCTAAATCGGCCTCCCTTCCACCGATTAGGAGGGGGCGTTTCCCGGTCTCTTGGTACAAGATGAGATGGTATGACCAGGATCTCCACAATCAAACATAGGTTTTGCTAGAAGCGACGTTGACGTTCCTCGGCGGACAGCCGGGAACGGCCGATTTGCATCGGTTCTTCAGGAAGGACCGGGTTTTGAAACATGGGAGCAAGGCGAGTAGAGGACCGTCTGGAAGTGGCACGTTCCTGAGTCCGCTCACGGAAACGTAGATCAATGCGATTGCATAAAGAAATCAGGGAATCCAAATCAGCGGGAAGCTCACGGGAAGTTAACTCATCCTTAATTCGGTCTGAGAGTCCTTGCCAAAAGGTTGCTACCAAAGCTTCATTATTCCAACTGAGCTCAGAGGACAGCGTGCGGAATTGTATAGCATACTGCCCGACGGTCAGGGATCCCTGGCGGAGGTTCAGGAGACTGGAGGCAGCCGAGGAGATGCGTCCGGGCTCATCAAAAACCTTGCGGAAGGTTTCAATGAAGGTGGTGATGTTGGACAGCATAGGGTCATCTCGCTCCCACAGGGGGGAGGCCCAAGCAAGGGCCTGTCCGGATAATAAGGACATAATAAATGCCACCTTAATGCGTTCAGAGGGAAAAGATGCAGGACTACACTCGAAGTGGATCAGACACTGATTAAGGAATCCTCTGCATCTTTTAGGCTCGCCATCAAACTTGTCCGGTGGAGAGAGTCTCAGGGCTGTAGAGGAAACCACTGCAGGAGAGGAGGAGGTGGCGGCGACTACCGCGGTAGTCACGGGAACATTTTGAGCAGAAGCCATGGAGACCTGGAGGGTCTCAAGACGAGTTGCGACTCCTTGGATACAGTGAAGTAACTGTGCCTGCTCTGCTTCTTGCTTCTCCACCCTATGAGCCAAGTGGAGTAGAAGGTCACGTGCAGAGGGTTCATTAGCTGAGTCGGTTGACATGGCCAGAGCAAACTGTCACAGACGTGACCTTAGTACCTGCAAGTATTGGCACTACTACACCAGGAGGCGCGGAGTCTAACACGCCGCTGGTGTTCACCAGGGACCCCCGCAAGGAAGTTTGGACTTAGCGGCAACGACGTGCAGGTCGCGGCCCTCCCAGGTAGCTACTTGCGAGATATAGAGAAAGACGTAGTGAAACAGGCAGAGTCAGGAACCAACCGGGCAGATGAGGTACCGAATCAGAAGACAGAGAATGGTCAGCAGGCCGAGGTCAAACCAGAATATCAGGATGGAACAAATGGAGAATCCGAAAGCGAGGTCAGGAAGCCGGGTCAAAACACAGGAAACCAGATGTAACTATACAGGAATGCTGGAGACTAAGTAAACCAGTTGCTCTGGCACCCTAATGGTGTCAGAGCAGGCTTTAAATAGGAAGTGAAGCTTCCTCATTGGTGGGCAGGGAATCTAGGAACTAGAGAGACGCGTCCCGTTGCTATGGCGACGGGCGCGCCTGCGCACCTCGTCGCCGGAAGAGGCGCTCTGGAGACAGACGTCCGTCCCTGCTCGAGGAGGAGGCGCAGGGACGGCGTCTGACAGCAGTGTATAATTACATGTGGCTAAGGGAACATTGTATATTGTTTATTGTATATTTTTGATATAGCAGTGAAGCTGTTATTCATTGTCCTTAAAGTGAAGCCAGGTGAGTTATGCGTAAGAATCAGGATGCAAGATACAGGTGGGGGAAGGCTAATTAGTATCCATTGTTTTCTACAGGACTAGTCCAGACATTTTGTCTGGAACCCAGCAGGGAAGCTTCTGTGGAAGTACGGCTCATCTCCACTTCTCCTCCAACTCCCTAGTCCAGCACTCACCAATGTTTAAGAAGAATAGACCCAGGGGTTTTCCCAGGGATGGGAAAACACTGTGGAAATTTGACCCTAGATATAAGGAGCGACTGCAGGGGGGGAGGTGGTGTTCATTCTCAGGATTGATAACTGGAAGCTGCAGGGTGGCTAGTTTGGAGTTGCCGTTATTTACCAGTGGACTACATATCTGCAGATCCATGGGTCTTCAATTCAGGACAGCCAGGTGACTGTAACTCCTTAAGCTAGTGGGGTAAGGGACTGATGATGTGGTAAACATGCCTGACATTTACTTACTGCATGTGTATAATATTATGCGAACCTTATAAGGTACTGGGTAGACTTCCCTGACATAGGAAGGCACCTGTGGGTGGCCAGCCAGAGTGAAGGGTGTAGATTTGGGCCAGATAAACCCGGTATCCTCACATGACTACAGTGTAATATTATACCCTAAGAAATGTTATATAAACAGATAAGGTTAGATATACTCCTTTATTATAATATGCCTGGAACAGACATACACAGACTCCTCGTGTATATTTAAATATATATGGGATAATGTACTTCATGCTGTAAATGATATGGATATTACTTACTTGCCAACTTTTTGAAGTTGGTGTCCAGGAGCTCTGGGGGAAACGTTGGGCTGGAGGGGGACTCGATGAATTGCGTCTTTTTGGCCCCGCACCCTGTTATGAAATGCTTAAATACACAGTATCATCCCGATCATCCCTTTCTGGGATTATCCTTTAAATTCATCCCATGCTTAAGCAGCTTGTATCTTGATATTTTATGTATAAATACCAAGATGCTCCATAGTACTTACCCTCTGTCTTATCCACCATCACAGTGTGGCACAGAGCGATTAACTTAAAAAACTGGCGAACATTTGGATCAATTCCAGACCGGACTTGTTCAATCAAGTTCTTGTCATTGTAGGTAAAGTTCGGGTCAGCCAAAGGGTTCCAGCTGAAGTTCACTTGCTGAAAATAAGAAATCAGACAACGAAAAGATAAACTCAACAACAATCGCACCCAAAAATATGTTTTAAAACATAAAATATCCTCATCCCTTGTCTGATAAGAGAGTGACCATTCTGTTTTTCATTTTATAGTCATTAACTCAGAAGCTTGATGAACAGGCCACAGGGGCAAATGCAGGATTTGTAGAGGGGGGTTTCCACGCCATGCCCCCAGTGGGCGTGACCAGCATGCATGGGGTTATGGCTATAATTTTAGACAGTGCTTGGCTGGACTCCAATTCTTCCTATCCCCATAATATACATGGGCAATGATGCATGCACTACTGTTAGGTGCACGCAGCTCTCCCATTTCAAGCAGAGCCGTGAGAAGCGGGGGCAGGGTCCAGCCACCTCAATTACACAGTGCCCCAGGCTTGGAGGGGGGTTTCCAGGCACTATGGGCCACATACATACAAATCATGTAGCAGTAAATGGGGTTATTGGACAAATGACCAAGACTGATTTTGGTCTGGCTGAAAAATCTGATTGGACAACAACCGCAATCGGTGTGCAAGTGTTTCATTAGTTGACAGCAGTAATTGGACCCCCATGTAATCCAGCTGTCCAGCGTGAAAACCAAACCACCTGATTCATACAATTTAGCCACCTGAGCTTGTGGTTGAGCTGGCGCAGATCTAGCTGTCGGGCAATTAGGCCACATGATTGGCTCTACCTATGTGTGTGTGGGCGGCGTCAATCAATAAATTACAGCCAGTAGGATAAGAGCAGTACAGCCGGTTAGCAGCACACAGTCCTGTCAGTTATTATAATCTATGTGGCCCTAATTTAGGGTTAGTCGTAAATCTCAGGCATTAAGTTCTGCTTTGTTCTAGTTCGCTTGGGTGCCTCCACTATGCCAGGCCTGGGCTGGTCACACTATACCAGGAAGTCCTGCAGCATGGCTCTCCAAGCAGCTGCTTAGCACATGTTTCAGTTCCAGTACCATTACATTAAAAAACAAAAACTACTTTATAGAAAATCTCATAAAAATATAATATATAAGTTAAATAATATCAACCACCACAAGAAAATAAAATGTATTTTCTGGAAGGTAGGGAAATAATCTGATCCATTTCAAATAGACCTGCGCTGGAAAAAAAATGTATTTATTCAATTATTTTTATCCACTTAACAATGTTCTGAGTTGTATTTAACAGGTCAGGCATCGCTGCTGTACAAATACCTCCTTGTTCAGAAGTAAGGGGGAAGACTTTACCAGCAATAATTAATATTGGCAGAGTTATTGCCGCTCGTATTCTCGTTCATATATAGGGTAAAGTGTAAAAAAAACCCTATTGCTAGAAAAACACACATTTTTCTGCTAATACATTCCCACTGTACTACAACACACAGTGAGCAGTTATGAAAGCAATCATAATTTTCTTATATTTCTGTAAAACTTTGATTATCATCTAATGTCTAGTAACTTCACATTTAAGTCAACAGCATACTGACCTCACTAAGTTGCTTTCCAGTCGGTTTCTTTTGATCACCTGGAAGAATCATTTCAGCATTTTATCTCTTATGCGACAGAGAAAAACTTATGCATTAAATAATACAATCATTGGTGGGTATAATACAGCGCCTTGACCCTGCTCAGACCCTGGAGTTTCGGCTCCTCCCGTACATGATTAACACACTGTGTGACCACACCTGTCTGCAGCTTAGAGAGCTCAGTATAGGCTGTGTGATCTGCAGGAAAGCTGAAGGGACTAGCTGGAGACAGACAGGAGAGCTGTCCCAGTAGACTGGACCACATATAGGCTTAGTGATGAGTGTATTATAATTCTTAGATATTATCTCAGTGCCCTGAGATCCAGAAAATTAACACCAAAAATATTATATTTGTGAGTAAACTTCAAATTATAATTATTATTGACTAGAAAAGAAACAACCTCCTGAGCTGAAAGTGAGTCCCCATGGCAAACAATAAACAGATTATTGTATAAAGGCCATACAGCACCAGATTCGCCCCGAATGGACCATTCCAAATGAACCCTTCCTCGAATAAGCCTATGTATAAATTGGCGAATATCGGGGCAAACCTAGTGCCGATGGCCGTCCCTAGCATTAGCAAGTGTCAAACAAACAATAATTGTGAGTCAACATAAATATAATAGAATCCAATATAAATTTGTGTAGCCCCTCCGAGACTCCAGTGTCCTGAGATAAAAAATAACGTACTGCATCCACCCCTTAAAATGGGGGATTGCTGCTTCATTTTGAGACTGTCGTCCCAGGACTTGGGTAATGAGTGAGCAGTTGATGATTTCATTTGACCAGAAAACTGTTTTATACTATGTGATGAATACACACCCTGTTATATACTCCGGTATATTAAAAAGTGATTGATTCATATAGGAGAACGCATATACCTTTGGTGATAAAGAGAGTGTTTGTTCTATGCAGGAGGATGCTACTACTCATGGATAGCTGAACTTAATCATCTTAGCTGGAGATAATATCCCGAGTTTCAGGCGATTGGGAAAAAAATCTGAATGTGGAAAGAACTTTCAAAACTGTTTATGTGGTTATACAAACTACGCAGCTATCTGAAGAGTGCAAAGTGGTACTTTTTTGTAAACATAATTTTAGGCACCCAAAATATATTTTGTATATGCATATGTTTAAGATGATGTTTTTTTTAAAAAAGTGGAATTTTATGACTTAATATATTAAATATTTTTTTGATTGAGAATATTTGTATTGGTTTCCTTTTTCTGCCCTATGTGTTTTACTAATACAATAGACTTTATAGAGCGCTTTATTAATTAGTTTATGTAGTTGACTAAGGAGAATACTGCCCTACAGAAATAGAGAGACTACAGTGACTGACTCTGGAGGGAATCAAGAACTAACCAATAAACTTTGTGTCCCTGTGTGCTGCCACTAAGGAAAGTGATAAGTGGCCCCACAGGTCAGAGAAAAGCCAATCAGTGAGGTAGTATCCAGAATGGGGGCTAGATGCTTGTTAATTTCAGACTCTCTATTAGAAAGCAACTTCATGTTCAAACTCGGAGTTTGCTGGGTGCACCAAACCACAAGACACTGACTATAAATATATATATATATATATATATATATATATATATATATATATATATATATATATATATATATATATATATATATATGGGCAATGATGGTTCTGACCTTTTAAACTCCACTGTCTATACTATTTGTCAGGTAACTTTGTTCTGTACATGAAAGTAGTATAAAGTGATAAAAAAGCAAAAGGCAAATATTTTAACAGAAAAGCTAAATATATGGGGGATCTCTTATATAGCGGGAGAGATATGTTTCTATATTTTCTATCTAGTGTACAAATTCCCTCAGTTTACAATAGACAGTGGGTTACCAAAGGGCGGTTTCCACGGCGTGATGTTAGGGCTCATTCACACCCACATACAAAAAGTGGTTTTTTGCCTATATTTGGTGTTAGAAATACAAGTACAGTAGGTGTGATTGGCTAACACTCATACTTAAAACGCATTGCACATTCTTTCAATCCGAAATAGCAAGTGCCCAAATCCTACGTTTACTAGGTCATGTGAATGTAACATTACTTTGCATAATCAGATGCCCATTAACTATGACATGAGAATGTTCACCTGTTATAACAACTGTGCCTGGTTATGTCCATGTACAAGGGCTCATTAGTATTGGTTTATCAATTTTGATCCCAATAACAGTAAAAATTATCCTTCGTCCAAAACCAGCAATAGAAAAAAACCACAAGTTGAAAAACTCATAGATATTTTAAATGAATGATGAATAAAATCAGTAACTGTACCAAATACATTTAGAAAACAAATCGTCAGTCCATCTTATGTGCATTTTTATAATAAACCTAAAAGACAATTGCTGTCAGCGTTTATTCTTAACACTGGATATCTGTGTGTATCTAGCAAAATGAAAACATGAGGTATTGGTTCATATTTTGATCAAAACATTTAAGCCTGCACCCAGAGTCAATTGTACCTCATTGTATATTAAAACTTCCTGCAGCTCAGAGTGGTGTTCAACTAACAGACCTATGTGCACCTATGTGTGTTTTTTCTTGGCTCATAATACAACAAAGGTCTCATAATCATTTAATAACCACTCTGGGCCACTTTTGAGCTTAAATTTTCTTTATCACGCACAATAAGCCCAAATCTATTAATATACACAGCACAACAAATTCCCAAAGTTCATTTGAACATACGAGCCCTTCAACCCAAACTCACATTACCTCTCGTCGAGAGCATATGTGCACAACTAAAGACAGATTATTAGGCACCAAATTGTGGTCCAAATCATCCCTATATGTCTGATGTTTTGTAAAGGAATGATAATATCTACTTACCATAGGTCTTCCCAGTGATAGTACACTTCTTAAACGTCATTATATTCTGTGTCAATGTTCCGGTCTTGTCGGTGAATATATATTCGATTTGTCCCAGCTGCTCGTTCAGTGATGTTGTTCTGGCTTTGGCCGCTGTGTCTTTCTTGGGATAATACATGTGTAAATCCCAGTCAATAAGGTAACTTTGTCCCAAACGAATCATTTCAACACTATGAATAACATATTAACGTTGTTAGTAGGACTCGCTGTCCCCCCACAATGTTTTTTTCCAAACATACCATATTTTCACATTTATTTTGCTGCACACAACACGAATAAGAAATAAAGATGAGGTTTGTGTCATTTTAAAGGCATAATCTTTATCGGCTAATTGAATAGATTTAAACTGCAAATGTAAAAGACTACTTAAGACTCTTTGTCAGTTAGCTAATAAAGAGGGCCAAAAAGCTTTGATAATGGTTTACAGAAATAATGACACCACAAATAAAGTTTTTCCTATAATAATATAGTACATAAATATATATATATTACCTTACGTAGAGAGATATTGGCACCATAGTGTTCAGAACAATTATATAACCCCAAAAGCCAAGGAAGCCTCGATAGTTTGGTGTATAATCCTTCCCATCGTAAAGATACCAAGATGTATTAGCGCTGTTTGTATTGCTTTCCCAAAAAGTCTGTCCGATGGCAAGACCGGTTGCGGATAGAATCAGCAGGAGAAAGATCTGGAGGGCAACAAGTAAACATTTGGAATTTGTGGTGTTTCTCTAACAGATAAAAATCATTTGATCCAATAATTAGATTGACATTTGAACGCGTTCTCTATTATAGACAGCTATTTACCAGATACACCATGTTGTTCATGAGATAATCAATTGTTGTTCTTTTCAATGTAGTTTTTCCACTGTTTCTCATAATTTTAGTGTCAGCACCTAGGAAAGACAATGACATGGAAATTTGGAGCTTTGTAGATACAGGATAAGTATCTATTCCTCATAATGTTCTAGTAATAAGGCTGGGGCGGAGTTATGTCTACTAACTGATTAGTTTGGTCTGGTGACAGCATCGCCCCCAGCAACCAATCAGATTCTAGCTATTGTACTAGATAAATGAGAGCTAGAATCTGACTGGATGGTATGTGCAACACCTCCACCTTTTCTTTTTCAAAGGTTTGATAAATCTGGGTTGTAGGAACCGGGGGGGGGGGGGGGGGGGGGACAGTAGAGTGGGTGTTTGCCCCACCATGATTTCTATATTTCTATTGGGTGGCCAAAGACCGTGCCCCCCCCCCCCCCCCCCATGAACTTCAACACAAAAGCCTTCATGCTACTTTCTGAAGTCATGGTATCGATTCCAAACTTTTTTTACATGATAGATTGTCTTATTAGAACTACCAAATGTTCTTTTATATAGATTGCTTTAGTATAGATTTAATACAGATTGTTTGATTTGTTTATTTAAAAAACTCCAAGTGTTCCATTCATAAACATTTAATAAATAACCTGTATTGATGATGAACAACTATTCACTTTACTTTTACTCTGAAGTTCGTGCGGTGCGTCCAGTAACAAACATGAGATATAGCAATTTAAATTTATAGCACAGACCATAACCAGTGAGGTAGTAACTATACATTTAAAAATACTCCCAATCAAATGAGATTAGGCTGTCAATGAAATCTGAATAAAAATTGTAAATTTTAAGCTGAACAATTGAATTTATCTTTCTAACAACTATTGTACTGAGTGGTAATTATTATTATTATTATTATTATTATTATTATTATTATTAATAATAATAATAATAATAATAATAATAATCATAATATGTATTAACATATAAATACAATTTTGGCCAACCCCTGAAACCCTGACAAATATTAACATAGGATTTGGAGTCCTTTTATATCTACAGTTTTTGTTACAGCTGTCGTAAAATGAGATATCAAACATGAGAAAAGGAGCTCCAAGCCCTATAGTAGTAATTGGCCTTTTGTCCCCCCATGAAAATTTTCATTCCTATGCCCCTGCCCGTAGGGTAAAATAGGGTTGAATGCAGAGGCCGATTTCATGCCGCTTGTATGGCCAAAAGTTTTGAGAATGACACAAATATTATTATTCACAAAGTCTGCCGACTCAGTTTTTATGATGGCAATTTGCATATACTCCAGAATGTCATGAAGAGTGATCAGATGAATTGCACTTAATTTCAAAGTCCCTCTTTGCCATGACAATGAACTTTTTCCCCCAAATAACATTTCCACTTCATTTCAGCCCTGCCACAAAATGACCAGCTGACATCAGATAAATGATTCTCTCATTAACACTGGTGAGAGTGTTGACAAGGACAAGGCTGGAGATCACTCTGTCATGCTGATTGAGTTAGAATAACAGACTGGAAGGTTTAAAAGGAGGGCGGTGCTTGAAACCATTGTTCTTCCTCTGTTAACCACAGTTATCTGCAAGAAAACACATGCAGTCATCATTGCTTTGCTCAAAAAGGGCTTCACAGGCAAGGATATTGCTGCTAGTAAAATTGCACCTACATCAACCATTTATTGGATCATTAAGAACTTCAAGGAGAGAGGTTCAATAGTTGTGAAAAAGGCTTCAGGGCGCCCAAGAACGTCCAGCAAGCGCCAGGACCATCTCCTAAAGTTGATTCAGCTGCAGAATCGGGGCACCACCAGTGCAGAGCTTGCTCAGGAATGGCAGCAGACAGGTGTGGGTGCATCTGCACGCACAGTGAGGCGAAGACTTTTGGAAGATTTCCTGGTGTCAAGAAGGTCAGTAAAGAAGCCACTTCTCTCCAGGAAAAACATCAGGGACAGACTGATATTCTGCAAAAGGTACAGGGATTGGACTGTTGAGGACTGGGGTAAGGTAATTTTCTCTGATGAATCCCCTTTCAGATTGTTTGGGGCATCTGGAAAAACGCTTGGCCGGTGAAGGAAAGGTGAGCACTTCCATCAGTCCTGTGTCATGCCAACAGTAAAGCATTCTGAGACCATTCATGTGTGGGGTTGATTCTCAGCCAAGGGAGTGAGCTCACTCGCAAATTTGCCTAATAACACAGCCATGAATAAAGAATGGTACCAAAACATCCTCCAAGAGCAACTTCTCCCAACCATCCAAGAACAGTTTGGTGACGAACAATGCCTTTTCTAGCATGATGGATTACCTTGCCATAAGGCAAAATATATAACTATGTGGTTTGGGGATCAAAACATAGAAATTTTGGGTTCATGGCCAGGAAACTCCCCAGGCCTTAATCCTATTGAGAACTTGTGGTCAATCCTCAAGAGGCGGGTGGACAAACAAAAACCCACAAATTCTGACAAACTCCAAGCATTGATTAGGCAAGAATGGGCGGCCATCAGTCAGTATGTGGCCCGGAAGTTGATTGACAGCATGCCAGGGCGAATTGCAGAGGTCTTTAAAAAGAAGGGTCAACACTGCAAATATTGACTCTTTGCATAAACTTACTGTAATTGTCAATAAAAGCCTTTGACACTTATGAAATGCTTCTAAGTTTACTTCAGTATACCATAGCAACATCTGACAAAAAGGTCTAAAAACACTGAAGCAGCAAATTTTATGAAAACCAATCCTTGTGTCATTCTCAAAACTTTTGCCCATGACTGTACTCTTACCCTATGGGACAAAGCGACCACCCCTGTCCCTATTATGGAAACACATACTATTCCCACCAGGATATCTCGATAGAATAGCTGACCATTGGAGAAGTACAAACTTTGATAGATTCTTACACAATGAATAGAATTTGCTAAGACCTCTTACCATGACATCCACAAAAAAATGTCACTTCCCTCTCTCCCATCACCTTCAGTATCTACAAATGTGCAGATTCATTCAATCTCAAACACGCTCACATTCCCTTTGAAAGACAATGCATCTAATCTGTTGGCTGTAATTTCCATTATATAACATTCAATTTGGACACCTAATCTACGGGAATCCCACGAAGGAGGCTTGGAAGAGAGATCCTAGGATCAGCAATACTCTGGCACATTTCCTACATATAATACATTACCGGTTTACTCAACATTACACTGCCTGTGTTCTATAGGACTTGGGATGCTCGGTTCAGCTTCCACAACTGCTGAATTCTGGGAAAATCCTAACTCTAGTACACTAAATATGGGCTTTTTTGCCCCCCTATTTTCTTACTTCCCGCCTACCCCTCCTGGACCTCTTATTTTCCTTTCCCCTCTCTAGAATACCCTGCATTATTGATTATATATCTGTACTTCCACTTCTACAGATGTTTTGGGGTTCCTATGCCTTAGTCGTTGATGTGACATATGGATGCAGTTCATACAGTATCCTGCTCCTGCTTTGTATTGTTAACCGCTTCTTTGCACTTTGCAGTTTGAAGTGACATTTCCTTTTGCGATAATGTGACACCCTTGTGTAATGACGTAGCCTTCATCCTTGAATGTCATATCTTGTACCTTGTGTCATGTATTGTACTAAAAAGTATGAATGATTATGATTATGTTTCACAGTGTATTGCCCTTACAGCTGCGCTGCGACGCAGTACACTTGAATGTAATGTATTGTATATCTTTTGTACCTTTATACAAAATAGAAATACCTTTTCAATCAAAAAATACCGATGGAGATAATGGGGCCCGCAGCATGAATAACTAGTGAGCTATGGGCCCCCAATTCCCTCCTCCCCTCTTCCCTGCACCATGGCTCGCGAGTTCTACCTCTGTTGGAACTCACGTGAAAACTGATTCTTCTGCTTTAACGTTTCACTGTGTCTTCTTACGTACATTTACATTATCTCTTTTTCTAATCAAAACCAAAATGCTTCATTTTGTTACCTGCGTAAAGGACCATCCCGTGGCAGTAGAGCGTATTGCGGATTGTGCAGCCACGGAGCAAGATTTTATCATTGTCCACCCCGGAGCTTGATCCTCTCCAGAATAATGTGCCCACAAACTTATCCAAACGATTATTAGGTTCCTCGCATTCAATCAGTCCTGGAAAAAAACAAAATATAAGAGTTTTAACTCCGTAAAAAGAAATGGCAGCCTGTATGTAATTTACATATTAAACACACAAAATGTAATGCTATAATGAATGATTATGTGAAATATGTTATTTATGATAAAAGAGGAAGTCATCTAGAACAGCACAAATATAGTAATAAATAAATTTCCACCAGAGTGCATAGGTTTGTGGAGGAGCATGGCGGAGGATTTGAGTGTAGAGAAGGCGTTCCTGGCGGGGTGCAGGGTAGGAGCCTGTGTGTGGAACAGTGCAGAAACAAGGTTTCATTTTGTGGAGCGACATTATTGTAGTGTGGGAAGGAGTGGGGACATTTTTAGGTGCATCTTTTGCTGGCCATGAAAATTCCACCTCTGCAAAAGGACATGAATTATGTATCAGCTCAAAGCTGGCAGAGATTAAGAGGTAAATTTATCAAACCTTCTAAAAAGGAACACTGGATGTGTGGTCCATAGCAACCAATGCTAGCTATCATTTTCTAGAATGTACTAGATAAATAATAGGTAGAATCTGATTGGTTGCTATGGGCAACACCTCCACTTTTCCTTTTCAGGTGGTTTGATAAATCTATCCCCATGTCTCGTCCTATTCTCAGTCCTAGCAAGCACAAAGTCTCGGCAATAACAGTCCACAGAAGATAGTCCAAGTGAGCCAGAGGTTCTGGTCTGTAGGTAGGTCCGTGTAACTTGAGGATCCCAGCCGCTCGGCCAACTCTGCCCAGCTTGGCGGGACCCTGGGTATTAGTCTCCCTACCGATGTAGGCTCATTAATTCCTCAGAATCTGTGAATGTCTTCCAATGGAGTGGTGACATAAGAAACTCCTGCTATATCAATACTTTCTGGCCCTGAGAGAATACGGTTACTCTCAATCAGTCCAAGTCCTTGCTCTTCCAAGATTCTCCAACCCCTCTCTCTCCCCAGGCATCCCTTTTTGTCCATTCTCACAAGATACCCAATCCTGGCCCCCTCCCTGGGTCAACCCCCCACTCATTATCCCCTTGTGTTTGGTGTGTGAAGAGTTTGGGAGGTAATAAGAGTGGAGGTATAGCATGACATCAGTGGTCTTCCACCTGCTGTGATTGGTGCCATTCAGACTGAGTTGAAGAGTTGCTGGAACAATAGTTAGCAAACATACAGAGTCCACCTCCTGATTTTAGATAGAGTCCTGACCCTCCTGTTTTTAACCCCTTCCACTCTTTTTTGATGTCAGAGGTTACACAGCTGTTTCACATTTCCTGTGAGCTGCCTCCCCCCTCTCTCTCCGGACACCACAGCAATAGCAGATCTGGCCACCGGGCAGAGTGGGCCATGTTTGTTCATTTGGCCCACAGATGACAGACCGGGCTGGCACGATAATCTCAATGTAAGGCCTGGGTCTGTCACACTTATTATTCCTCCTTTTGTTTTTCTCCTTTAACTTATATACCTAAAAGAGTTTTGCCCCCCTTACCTACTGACTGGGCCATTGTCTCTTCAGCCTGTGCCGTTGCACAACTAATTACCTTCTTAGCCTCATTCTGTCTAACAAAAGTTACCTCTTTGTCTTCATTATTCTGAGTCACTAGTCTCTTTCAGGAAAGGAAAACAATCTCACCATCAAATTCTGAGAGCTCCTGTTCTTCTTTCAGATACTTGTCAGTTATTTCAAGGGACATTTTGAACTTCAAGTTTGTTTCACTGAAACAAAATAATACAATAAACATCAGTGTTAACATAAAATGCTCATGACGTTAGAAAGAATTTAGCACCTATGTAAAATGCAGGACAGAACTGGTAAAGTGCTGGAACATAGATATAGTCACAGATGCCGATAAAAGGTCTCTAGCAGACGTCTTGTCTGTCTTCTTACTACAGAGGGAAAGGGCTCCCATGTCGAGACAGAGGTGGAGATGGGAGGGCTCTGCTGCCTTCCAAAACATGGGGAAATGCTAAGTCCAGAGATATTGGCAAAAACGTTTCCTGCATATTATTATCATTATTATTATTATTATTATCTTCATAGATTTGTAAGGTGCCACAGCTCTCCGCAGTGCCGGACAGTGGGGAAAACAGGACATACATAAAACAGGGACACTTAAGGTAGACAATATAAATGCAGACATGAAAACAAAGGCCCTGCTCATGAGAGAGCTTACATTCTATTTGGAAGAGGGCGCAGCTGAAACAAGAAGAGCGAGTGTGGCTCAGAGTGTAGCTTGGGACATGTGAGGGTGTATTAGTGTGAGTAGTATCACCGGGGATAAGATAATCTCCAATAAAGAGATGGGTTTGCAGATGCCGTCTAAAGATTTGAAGGCTGTGGGAGAGTCTGATTAGGCATGGTAAGGAATTCCACAAGTGGGGAGCAGCACAGGAGAAGTCTTGTAGGCATGAGTGAGACGTGGTTATCAGAGCCGAGACAAGGCGCACGTCAGAGGTAGATCTAAGAGGGCAGGAGGTAGAGTAATTTGAGGTGACATTTGAGATGTATGCAGGGGTGGTGTTACTGAGGGCTTTGTAAGGAAGGTGAGTAGTAATAAATGAGCACCTAAATGCCAGAAAGGGGACCTCTTAAATGTGGTCACCTGGAATCATTCCAATTCCTGAACTGTGCCAGATATTTAACAATGGAATAGTTTTACAATGTACTAGTAAAGAATTGAAAAATTCATAATACTAAACAGGGACAGGAAAGTCTGGTTTCATAGACAAGCGTTGTGGACATGACTCCAACACATAAACACAAGACAAACTCTCCCACCCTAACTTATCCCTGCCTTATACACTGCTCCTGATGAACATGGTAAAGAGGAGAAGAGATTAGTTTAGAGGCAGATCAGATGGATATAAAGGGAAAAGTAAAGTTAGACCAGAGAGGTGGAGGCGATACTGCTATGGTGACGGGAGGTGACCACCAAGTGCTTTTTGAGATGTATTGAACAAAGATTTAGCTAGTGCAGGTCACACACTAGAGATATGGAAAATACAGGCTGTGAAAGTCGTATCTGCCTTTAGACTACAAACGGAGAGGAAGAGTCAAATGAATGTAACAATAGATGTAAAAGTAATGTAGGTGGCACAAATTATGATAGAGTGAAAGAACCTCAAATAGCAATGTGTATCTATGGATAGATGATTAGACAAGAAGTAGGAATGGGAACGATACTATAATAATAAAAGCTCAAGCTTGCGTACATTTACCTAACTGAAAACTTTCTCTTCTGTCAGCTCTGCTCCGAAGAGCAGAGCTGGGGCAGCGCATGTGGTGAGGGATCATGTGATCCCTCCCTGTCACATGACTCACCTTCTTGCCATCCAGGATGTTAGTGCGCATGCGCACTAGCAAAAAAAGGAGAAGTTCAGCTCAGCTTTCTTCGGAGTAGAAGAGGACGAGAAGAGACTGCGATGAAGAGGTGAGTCACTTCTCAGGGACAGAAGGTTATTGGCAGCGCTGTCCCTGAGATCCTTATCAAGGAGATAAGGATTCAAAAGTTTCAACCCAAAAAACCGAAGCATGATAAATAGTCCCCTAGATGATAAATGTATCCGCAGTCATAGGCCCAGATGGACAGTATTGCAGATCAATATGCCTGTGACATGTAAGTGCTTCAAGAGGTCGTACTTCATGTCAGCGTGTTTAATACACAACTTTACAAACCCTTGTTTTTCTTACACAATTTGGGTTAGTTAGTTAGTTAGTTAGTTAGTAATACACACTACATAATGCATGCAACCTTAAATATATGCACCCAGCAAAATTGCAAGTAGCATACTTTGCACCCGTCTTGTGCAAGTGCAGAACTTTTCTTCCTAAGTACAGTTTTTGAAGATACGTGGACACTAAAAATACAGCCACATCTCAAGGGGCATAGCTAAAGTATGTATTAATTGTCTGCACTTATACACCCTGGTAGTCCATCCTTGTACAGATCTTCAACAGTCTGACCATACAAAAATGCAAATTTTACGTCTAGGGGGTCTATTTATCATGCTTCAGTTTTTTTGGTTGAAACTTTTCAATCCTTATCTCCTTGATAAGGATTGAAAGTTTCCAGCAATGTATCAAAAAAGATCTCAGGGACAGCAGTGCCGATAACCTGCTGTCCCTGAGAAGTGACTCACCTCTTCAACGCAGACTCTTCTCAGCCGAAGAAGGCTGCGCTGAACTTCTCCTCTTTTTTTTTGTTAGTGCGCATGCGCAGACTGAAAACCTCGGGCATGCGCACTAACATCCTGGACTTCAAGAAGGTGAGTCATGTGATAGGGTGGGATCACATGATCCCTACACACATGCGCTGTCCAGCTCTGCTCTTCGGAGCAGAGCTGCCGGCAGTGAAACTTTTCAATAATGTTAATGTACTTATCATGGAGATAAGGATTGAAAAGTATCAAGTGAAAAAAAACGAAGGGTCATAAATAGACCCCTATGTGAGAACATTATGGAGCCTCATGAGCCCACATGGTGATATTATATCAGGAGGACTCTCTGGATCCAGGCAGACAGTCGTAATTTTCTTGCCATCTGCGGTCAGCACACTTGAACCCTGCTTGCCATGATCTGAGGTTTGACGGGTTCTTGCATGACAGCTAAACATTGAACTGTATGTCTGCCAAACATATTAAGTTTTATCCAGGAAGTTCAACAGCTAGCATTCAAACACTGTTGTTTCAAGTTCCATCGCATCATATATTGGCTCATTCGTTCTCACGTTTAGTTTAAAGCGGAATTCGCTGCAAATATATTGGATGCTTATTTATGAGCCATTCATTTAAACATTTGACTCCAAATGCTAAGTCAAGACATTGGAATTAATCCAGTGGAATCTTATCACATGCATGATTCTAGTGATACATTAATCCTCAGTGGCTGTCTGAAAATCCCACTGAGACATATGATAGTTCCCAAGTAAACATTTGCAATTTTGTATAATTTTATTACCATCTATATGCCTCGGTTTTAGTATGACTTGCTTTTATATATAGTATATTTTAGGTATATGTATTAATAAATTGTATTGTTTTGTTGATCTTGAGCTCACTGTGTTGGTATTTATCTATATTTTGAGCCATCTTCAGCGCTGTTTTTTTCTTCTTTTGTTCCTGCACCAATAAAGTGGCTCACACAGCCCCTAACAGCAGATGTTTTGACTCAATTTAATCTGCTAATTAGCTCTTTTGGATATTACTAGTAATTGTATTATACTCTTTCTATCTATTTATTTATTGTTTACTTTTTTAGTTCAAAAAAGAATGATTAGGTTTAGACATACGGTGCACAATAGGTTTTAAATAGATTCTAAAAGAGGAGATATTCACATTTATCATTTTGACGAAGTCCTAAGCAAGTTGCTTATCCAGCCGCAATTTGTTGTCCATAGAATCTTCTTCTGATATATATTAGTGATTAGTTACACTAAGTGGGCTCTTCTTACCACTGTAACATATGAAAATGTTTCATACGTCTTATGATAGCAGCACATTCTTTATGACTAGGCACGGTGCTTATATTAGCTTTAGTTTACAGGCTTTGCTTGCTTTCTAGCAGACAATAGAATGTGTTAGCAAGGTTAATAATAAAACATTACAATGACAAGTCGTACCCATCGAGTTCCGCTGTTTCCACGTAGCACAGGCTGTTTGGTTCAGAAGTAGATAGCAGCAGGACATCCGCCTGAAACATGGTAGGACATAAAACCCATCAGACAACTGGTACGTTGTTCTAAAAATCCTTCTACACATGAGCTCAGTGTTTATCCAGCTATGTTCCATCGGAATTCTGAAAAAGTGTATCATCCAGTCGCTGTCATGTGATGGCAAGTTACCTTGTGCCAGAGGAGAATGCTCTATAGCGATCCTCAAAATAATGATCTATTGACCAGTATGACCAGTATGAGGAGGGCATTGTCAGTACTTATGGTTCTCATTTTAAAAAGGAAAATAAAAGCCTAATATGTCTATGGGTTGTCTAGCATTTAAATGCGATATTGTAACAGTAGCTAAATATATAACTACTTTGAGGACTGTTGAACCCTGGTAAGCGCAGCATTGGGCACAATACCGGAGGCATGGACCCTTAGCTTGTGCCCACATGAACATTTATCTCTAATGTGTCGGCTGCGCTGAATCGAGAATGAGGATCCAAAATGAGTCAAACACCATTATTCAATCTCCCATACACTTCTAGACCCACTCAAAGGATTCAATTTGGCGCGAGGTGTCTCCGGAACGTCCGTGCAGACACATCGTGCCAATGTTATGGCAGGAATCTCCGCTCGTTTTCTCCCGCAACCCATAGAGGTGCGCAGAAAAATGCCGGCTATAGGCGCAGCTGAACATCGAGGCAATGTATATCAGCACCTCGCGCTGAATTGAATCCACCACAAAATGTCTATTTTGGGTACCCTATAAAGATAGTATTTTTAGGTTTTATGTGTTTTGACAAAAAAAAACCCCATCTTGGTGATTTCTGAAGATTATACAAGACTGGATTTTTTTTTCCGTAGAGTTCTAGATGCTCCAAGAGAAGGAAAAGCATTTTGGTCATGCATCAAGAGATCCACATTGATGTTACATCATGACCATGCCAATATAAATGACACTATGGTCTCCAAATACACCCTGAACAGTTGTGGTTAAAAATAAAACTGGATGGGCCATTGAGAGAATTGTTTGTGTTTCCTGTCCCCTTCTGTTTCTTAATTACTGTTTTGTTAATCATAATATGTTTGAATTGTTTTCCATGATTGCACAAGGTTATGGTACTTGTAGACCAGATACGAGTAAAAGGTTAATAGTAAATGTCAACGTTGTGTACAACAATGGATGTTTCATATTTATTTCTATTACAACAATTAAATTGTACTAACCGGAACAAATTCATCCCTGTTAATTCGTACGACATCCCCAACACAAATGTTTTTCCATCTGCTTTTCTTAAACCTTCATATAAAAGAAAATAATGAGTCTTAGGTTGGGTTTGTACATGGAAACATTGTATCATCTTTTTTGACAAGCAAGAGGACAGCAGAGAGACTTTCTATCACTAGAATAAAGTGTTTACAATGTATAATGTTTGTGTATGAATAAACTCAATCTGTGAGAGGAAAGAGGTGATAATTGATAGAAAACTGAAAAACAATGAAAATGCCAAATGACACTTAGTTATGCAAAATTTATTTCATGGACTAACTTCATTTCAGGCTTAAGGTTTCTATAACTAAAATGATTATGATTATTACAGAGAATAATATAAATGACAGATTCAGCAACTGAGATATATTTGAGGAAGTGTAAATCCCTGTAAATTTGGCAGAAGGGATCTAGGTTCATATAGGCAGTCACGTCATTGGTTACTTATTGGTGGGCAAATAAAGCGTTAACAGTCTGAGCAGCACGGTGGCTCAGTGGTTAGCACTGGGTTCATGAGTTCAATGCCTAACCATAGCCTTATCTGTATGGAGTTTTTATGTTCTCCCGTCTTTACGTGGGTTTCCTCCCACACAGCAAAAACATACTAGTAGGTTAATTGGCTGCTATCAAATTGATCTTAGTCTATATTGGTATTTGTGTATTGTGTCACGATCTGCTTGCTGCTTTGTATTGGCAGCTCCTGCCTCCAGGACTATTGGACTTTATTATTGTGTTCATTATATATATTATGGCAGTACTTCTAATCCACCAGAGGTGCTGCTTTTGTGCTTTTCATTTGTTAGTACTAGGGGTTAACCTGTGTCACTAATTATCTCCTGCACCTGGGTGTTCCCTACTTATACCTGCCTCTCTCCCTCTCCTGTGCTTGTCATTGTTGTTATGTTGCCCATAGTTCCTATGGTTTTGTTCTCCTGCTGCTCCTGTGCCCTCAGACTCTTAGATTTTGCTGCTAACACCACTTCTCCAGATTTCTCCCCACTTACCTTGCTACCTGTGTCTGCAGTATTCTTTGCAACCAGAATTCAGCCTTATCAGAAATCCCTCTGCAGGTTCAACTATATTGGTTCGTACTATTTATTTGTATTTTCTAGCAATAAACACCTTAATCTTCATCACATCTTGGACTCCATAGCTGTGATTAATTTTGAAGCCTGACAGTTTGACCAGCCAAAAAGACAGCTTTGGAGCCATGTGAAGATCATGTTTCAGATTTTCCCGTGGAACTCTTTTTGCAATTGTTTTACATTCGTTTCCTCTTGCAACATATCTGGCTTACAAATTACTGAACTACCATTGTTACATTGTTACATTGTTACATTGTTACAGACTCTACAAGCAGACATAATTTTGCTACGCTCCCAGTCTTATGGACCCACTCCGGAGATTGTCAGATTTTGTCTATCCCAGTTCTGATGCTGTTTATTTGTCTCATCCAACCATCTCTGCTGCTGACTCAGTACATACATCATCTCTTAATAGTGCTACTACAAATTTACTGTTTACCAAGAATTATGGTGTAACAAACTCTAGGTTCCCATGTGGCCCATGCCCCCATCTGACTGAAGAGGAGCGGCGGTGCAGAAGAACTAATAAATTATGTATCTACTGTGCCAGTAATATACAAATTTTACAAGACTGGGGCAGCACGTTGGCTTAGTGGCTAGCACTTCTGCCTCACAGCACTGGGGTCATGAGTTTGATTCCCGACCATGGCCTTATCTGTGTGAAGTTTGTATGTTCTCCCCGTGTTTGCGTGGGTTTCCTCGGAGTGCTCCGGTTTCCTCCCACACTCCAAAAACATACTGGTAGGTTAATTGGCTGCTATTAAATTGCCCTTAGTCTCTATCGGTCTGTGTGTGTATGTTAGGGGATTTAGATTGCAAGCTCCAATGGGGCAGGGACTGATGTGAGTAAATTTTCTGTACAGCGCTGCAGAATTAGTGGTGCTATATAAATAAATAGATGATGATGAAGACTCCTCTCCGCAGACCACGACAGCCTTCAGAACCGTCTTCTGTTTATTCCCCTCTTTATTCTGGATTTGTTTGCACTTCACTTCCCGTTCCTACATTACAGCCTGTTCTGCTTCCTGGGATGAGGCCTAGCTCGTCAGTTCCAACCGCCTGTCCTGAGGCACCAGTTCCAGCCGCCTGTCTTGAGTTGCCATTCTCTACTGCCAGTCCAGGGATGCCAGATCCAGCCGCCTGTACGGAGGTGCTCAGCCTCTGTCTCCGGTCCCGAGTCGTCAGCCTCTGTCTCTGGTTCCAAGTCACCAGCTGCTGTCTCCGGTTCCAAGTTGCCAGCCGCTGTCTCCGTATCTGAGTAGCCAGCCACTGTCTCCGGTTCCGAGTTGCCAGCCGCTGTCTCCGTATCTGAGTAGCCAGCCACTGTCTCCGGTTCCGAGTTGCCAGCCGCTGTCTCCGTATCTGAGTCGTCAGCCGATGTCTCCGTATCTGAGTCATCAGCCGTGTCTCCGCTGCCCCACAAATCTGCTTCAGTCATTACAGTCTAGTCCGAGTTGCCAGTCAATATGGTCCTGCCAGAGTTGCCTGTCATTACGGTTCAGCCCGAGTTGCCTGTCAATACGGTTGAGCCCGAGTTGTCATATATGGCCGTACAGCCTGAGTCGTCCTTCAAGGCGGTGCATCCCGAGGCGCCATTCAAGGTGGTGCAGCCCGAGTCGCCATTCAAGGCAGTGCAGCCCAAGTCGCCACTTGACATGGTCCTGCCCAAGTTATTACTTGGTGCTGTCCGGTCCGAGACTTCTCCCAGTGCTGTCCTGTCCGAGGCTTCTCCCAGTGCTGTCCGGTCCGAAGCTTCTCCCAGTTCTGTCCGGTCCAAGGCTTCTCCCAGTGCTGTCCGGTCCGAGGCTTCTCCCAGTGCTGTCCAGCCTAAGTGTGCCTCTCCTATGCCTGCGGACCCTCACATTTTGCTGCTAACGCCACATCTTCAGATCTCTCTCCACTTACCTTGCTACCTGTGTCTGCAGTATTCCTTGCCACCGGAATTCAGCTTTATCAGAAATCCCTGTGCAGCTTCAACTATATATATGGATCGTACTATTTATTTGTATGTTCTAGCAATAAACACCTTATGCTTCATCACATCCTGGACTCCATAGCTGTGATTTACTTTGAATTGTGACAGTATGTTAAGGAATTTAGACTGTAAGCTCCATTGGGGTAGGAACCAATGTCAATGAGTACAGCGCTGCAGAATTAGTGGTGCTAAATAAATAGCTGCTAACGATGATTAACAGTCCATGTATTGTCCTGGCCACGACTGCAGAATATATGGCAATGACAGATTAATGTAGTGTAAATACTGCTAAAACAATATTTGAGCTCTGAGCCCCCAAAATAGGTATTTGCATTGCTGGATGTGGGATTCTTACCTATAAACAGCTGATATTAAAAAATTGTTTACCCTACAACTGAGCCTCAACCCTCATCTGAGTTAAACAGCTTCATAAAATGTAAAGGTGTGAAGTTGTCTGTCTGTACATCTAATATCTGGCTGTGCTGTGCATAGAGGATGGGGAGAGAATGGGGATTCATATTAGGGGGGGGGGAACCATAAATGATAAGAGTTGTGATCACTTTGGAAGGGCTGGCACAGAGATCATGTGGCCATGAACCATTCCAATTGGTCCCTGGGTTAAGCCATGTGATTGCACTTGTTAAGAGATAGAATGATCACAAGTCTAGATGCGCATATGAAAACATGTGTCTAATATCATTTAGGACCAGTTATATACATTGGGGATAGAGATGGTGTGCTAACCCATTGTAAACATGAGCAACTTTGCCCACCCATAGTAATTAGGGAAATTCAGTAACACCATAAAACGCGTTACATACATTTTTTTAAAAAATATCTTTGCAATTTTATCACAACATTTCTAGTGTGTATTTCTGAATAATTACTGGAACCAAGGTGCGCTTCTTTAAATTAATGGAATGTGTAAAGTGAATAAAATCATTTGAGAAAGTGCAGCCAGGGCAATTAAGACCACTGTGTATATGAGAACAAACGAAAAGATAGTCTGGTGTTCTAAATTAAGCAATATATAAAAAGCACAACATAGCTATATTGGGATAAGCTCACCTGCCAACATGGAGGCACCTCCTGTAGGTGAGTCCTTAGCATGTGAAACAAATATATTGTATATTAAGGTTGTCACAATTAAAACGTTCCCTGTGGTGAGCTTATCCCAGGAGGCGCCTTGATGTTGGTAGGTGAGCTTATTACAGGAGATGCCTTGACGTTGGCAGGTGAGCTTAGCTCAAGAGATGCCTTGACGTTGGCAGGTGAGCTTATTCCAGGAGATGCCTTGACATTGGCAGGTGAGCTTATTCCAGGAGATGCCATGACGTTGGCAGGTGAGCTTATTCCAGGAGATGCCTTGACATTGGCAGGTGAGCTTATTCCAGGAGATGCCATGACGTTGGCAGATGAGCTTATTCCAGGAGATGCCTTGACGTTGGTAGGTGAGCTTATTACAGGAGATGCCTTGACGTTGGCAGGTGAGCTTATTCCAGGAGATGCCATGACGTTGGCAGGTGAGCTTATTCCAGGAGATGCCTTGACATTGGCAGGTGAGCTTATTCCAGGAGATGCCATGACGTTGGCAGATGAGCTTATTCCAGGAGATGCCTTGACGTTGACAGATGAGCTTATTCCACGAGATGTCTTGACGTTGACAGGTGAGCTTACTTCAGGAGATGCCTTGATGTTGGCAGGAGAGCTTATTCCAATATAGCTATGTTGTGCACAAAATTCTCCTACTTATGTATATGCTGACACATAGTGATTTATAGTTTGCTTTAAAGCACCGGACTATTTTTTTTTTATAATAATTCCTTTTTGTAATGTTGATACTTTGTTTAACAAATATTGGCAAAATATGGTAAGGGTTCTATTTTGTATAATGAACTTCGGGTTTCCAAGTGTGCTCCCCCCATAATTTAGAGCACCCTAAAATATAGTGAAGGGTATTTTAAAAAATACCTTTCACTTCCCATGTGCTACCACTTGTATTCTGCTAGCAGTGCTCCTCTGAGGGACTCTAGGAGATGCTGGGTGATAATGTTCAGTGTTTGACACCACTGAGCAGCAATAATAATTTCATAACAGATCCCAAATCTATAGCTGAAAAACAATTAAAATATGTATTATTACCTTCCATCTCTTATAACTTCACAAGACCGGTTATTTATCTCATTGTCCATTTTATGACGGGACTAGAAAAAGAAAAAGGGAATCATTGTGGTTTATAAATACAGTTATTTTCAAATACTTTAAAATTATGTAGAAATATGTTTTGATTTCCGATTTTAGGGTTACACCTCTCATATTTTTGTTACTTTGTATATTTGATACTTTGTTATTGTAAAAGATCCTATTAACATTAAATTGTGCCCACTGTCTATATATTGATGTCACTGGTCCCTCGTTTCTAAAAATTAGTTCATTTTCAATGTTTCAGATTGTCAAAACATCCCTTTCTCCACATTCCCACTAACAAAGTTAGTATTGTAACAATTCCCATACAATTAACAGTGTTAGGACCACGGTTTTTGAGAAGCCTTTAGAACCGGACTAGTAGAGGTCTTCACCTTTAGCAGCCGCCTTTCTCATAGAACACTATATGTTCGCAGGTACTCAGATGCCCCCAGGACTTATTTCTATGGTAGTAGAGGCTTATCAGATTAACCACTGCACCGGGTAGAGAAACTGGAAGACTGGTGGCGGGAAACAAGAGACTTGTCTAGGTCACAGGTCTGTAGCAACAGGAAGGTCAGGATACAGGTCAGAGGTCGGGGTAGGCAGCAAACAAGCAGGTCCAGAACCTTAGCAAAGGTCAGGGTCACAAGCAAAAATGGCAAAGTCCAATATTCAGGCAAAAGGTCGGGGCCACAGGCAACCAGGAAAGGTCCAAAGGTTCAGACAGGGTCACAACAGGAGATCAATCAAAAAGTCAGAAGACAGAGCAGGTCAACATCTACACAGGCAGTGATCGCTATAACCGACAGGGAGGCTAAGCCCTCCCTGCCTTAAATACATGGAAGAGCCAATCAAAGAGTAGGAATCTCAGCAGGGAGAAATCAGCCCTAGGAGAAAAATTATTAATTTAATCTATTTGCTCACTTGCCCGGCTGCCCCTTCTGCCGGGATGCAGCGATTGAGGAGCTGAGCGTCCTGACTATTGCCCTGTCAATGGCCGGGGCGAAACCGGAAGTGACATCCCAGTTGTTAAGGAGACGGAGGGTATGCAAACAGATGGGTACAGCTAGTCTCGGCGGCTAGAGGCACCACCGCGGCTCGTAACAAGCAGGTCTGCAATATAACGCTAGTGGCAGGGTTCTGCGTGATTGAGGAGAGGGCAATATTAGCCATGTGATCAACATGGCATGAGCAGGTTACCAAGTTTCCACGACCTCTGTTAACCATATCTTATGGGAAAAGAAGAGGATCTGCTTACTGAAATCAATAAAAAAGTATATATTCAATTAAGGAAAACCTTTGTAAACACTCTCTGAATATAGAAAGTAAAATTGGACCCTCTCTCCGTCCTTGCCACCTATTGTTTTGGGTTATCTGTCATACCGGATTACTAAACAGAGGACCTGTTCTCAAGACCAAGGCATAGTAATACCGTGAAGTGGGCGGAGTTAAGTGCAGAACAGTGATTTAAATAATTAGTTATTTTCTTGGTTTTCATACGTTGCAAATTGCTATGTATCATTTGACCAGTTTTCACTCTTGCAATATACTCTTCTGATGAAACAAATGACACAATAAATTAATAAAACACATTGAACGTCAGCCAAGATGATTCCTACAACTCAAAATTGCCTTTAAAAAAAAAAAAAAAAAAAAAATCTTACAATGTCATCCGCAAGGTCTTTGATCGCAGTGATGCCCAGAACAATCACCAGCGGTATTAAGGTGGTGTACCATGAGACCGTGGATATAGCAGGGATTGTCTGGAAGGAGACAATATCAAATATAATAATTGTTAGAAGTGATCAAACAAGTTGTGATTGCAAGTGAACCCAAGATCGCCTTATTAAACAGAAACAAGAACATTGTCTTTGAAGTGAAATGCGTTGAATATTTTGCGCAATTACATTGTGGCAGGAAATTTATTTGATCCTGGCCAACAACTTTAGATTTTGTTTCTTACCTGGATGATAAGCAGGAACAGGAAGTAGGCATTTGCAATTCTCCTAAATTGCTCCCATAAGTTTAGAGGTAGAAAGGTAATCACATTATACTTGGAGGTCTTGATTTCATTTTTCTGTATAAAGTTAAACAAAACATGTCTGTAATAAAAGTGGTGGTTTGTAATAATGTTCCACTACCGACTAGTAATATATAGGCGTAAAAGAGAATGTATTAATTGGAAGTAATTTTGCAACCACAAATCTCTATCTATATGTATTTATGAACTTGAATAAGATTTGACATGCTACTTGCTTGGCCAATGGTAACAACGCATTTTACAGTCCAATTAAAAATAAAGGTATTTTACAAATTTGAGAAATGCGTCCTAACATTTCTATTTGTGCAATTGTCTCCAGAAAATCATCCTACATCTACATTTTCTTTCAAACTCCTGCATACGCCAACTTTAGGACCCCCCTTAATGACAATGGGGATGTACCGATGTATGCCTCTAACTCACAATTTCTTCCTATTCTTCTATGATATCCAAATCGGTGGTTTCCTAGTATCTTCAGTTTTGTTCTACTTATTTTTATTTCTTTGTCCATCACATCAACATATAACATCTTATGCCAAAATCTTCAATGGTGTTCTGTATTGTACCTTGAATAATTCTGCAGCAATAGTTAATGTATTGCGATTTACTGTAGTTTTTGCAAACATATTGGGTGTCTTGTGAAAGTTTCAACTTGAGTTATTTACTCCAGCTTCATCTTAAGGGAAAAAAACGTGATTCCTTGTTATTGTTTGACTATAACATTCAAATTGCCGACTGGCATATCCACTTTGTTAAATGGACTATCACGGGGATATTTAAGTTGGGAGGCAAAGAAGGGTACTTGCTAGTTCCACATGCATTATGTCTACGAAGTATGTTTTATAAACAACATAATTATTTAAGCCCGCTGTGACAGGATGGACCTCCTATGCCACCCTGACCATGTTGCTGGGGACCGGCTGGGCTTGCCTTGCCACTGCCCCTTTCGTTATCCCAATTACGCCCCTCTAAATGCAGTGGGAAGGGCTTGCTGCTGCCACCACTAGGCTCCTTTACCGGCACCTAGAGCCACTTCCTTCTAGGTAACTCTCGCTACTAGTGCACCCCATTGCTGGGCACCTAGGCTGGTACCATCCAGAGCAACCCTTCAGATCAGGGTTGCTGTGGATGGTACCCCCTGGACTATCACATTGGCCACAGCTGCAGGGTAGTGGGCAGAGTGTTGTTATTAGACGTTGGATCCTAAACTCAGAACAGCTGGATAATGGATTAGATTGGTCTAATCTGTAGGTCACAGGAATTACAGCAGCTATAGGCGTCAAAGCAGGATCTTGAAGCAGTGAAGTTTATTAGCTCAAGTGTCCTAATAAGGACAGTTACACACTAATTTGAGGCACTAGTAATCCAGAAGCTCAGATGGTACAATACCCTGGTCAAACAGGGCTCTTTTTATACAGTTTTGGACACATAACCTGGCAGGAGGTAACCCAGCCCCCTTCCTAGCTGGCACCATAAGTCTGAGATATTACTTCAGATATTTAGCAAAAATTCCTAAATTACTTACTGGTTACATTATTCACGTAGTTCGTCTATCTTTTTAACAAGACAGGATAACAGATAATGACCCCCTGCTGTGTAATCAGGCTAAAAAAAGTCTTGGTAACTTGATGAAAAGACTCGGGATTGGCATTTCCTGCCTTCTTCAGTTACAAAAACAAATTTCCTCCTACATTGCATACAGAATCAGAAATATATACATTTCCGTTACATTGACAATTATATACATTGGCGCACTGCACCATTAATTGAAATAAATTTAGACAATAAGTTATCTATAAGAGATCAAGCAACACCCGCCTGTAGGGTTTGAATATTAGAAGGAACCTTGTGTGTCTCACTGAATTAATATTCTATTGGCGAATTATTATTTAATGTGAATTATAATTAATTGACTTTTCATTTATTTGTAACAGTGACTGATAGCGGCTTTTCGTTGGCTTTGTATTCTCAATTTTGTTTGGGGTTTTGCAGGTTTTATTTCTGAGTACATCTATCTAGCGACAGTCTTTTGTTCTTTGGTTTCATTAGATTATATATAGACCCTCTTTGCAGTTTATAAACCATTTATTCTTCTGATCACACACAGTGGCAATTTCTATTTTAGGGAGGTAACTTTTTCCTACTATTACCCGTGTGCTATCTATAATGGGATTGTAAAAGAAAGGCTATTGCTTTTTCTATGGAAGAACAAACAAAATACATACAGCATATTTGCTTTTCTTAAAACAGAAATATGATTTCTTCATGAATTGTTGCTGATTGTAGAAATTCGGATCGTTTGCTTTCACTTGCCAGTTGCAGTCTAAAAGTAGAATACAAGAAATTCAGTTGCATTTTAGGGAAATGCTTTAAAGTTACAGTAAAATAACAAAAACATCTTTAGAGCTACGCTAAACTGATCATATACTGAATATAATCATAACGCTATTCTGTAAATAATTAACTAACTACTGCAATATATTAAAGTTAGCTTCAATTTTGTCCAGGGTACACCTTTTACCGTTACCTTTCTTAGTGCCCCATATTTAATTAAAATTATATGTAAATATCTGTTTGCAAATACCTTTGGGGACCTGCGGTTCTGCCCTGTTGTCAATTCCATCTTCTTCGGGGTCAGACTGAGAACTGTCCAGATCATCATCGGTCTCGTCATCCCCGTACGGCAGCTCCTCGTCGTTGGGCCTCTCTGCGTCCTCATTTGATGCTGGCCAGGTATTAGCCATGCTGACAGTTTGCAAAAGAAAATATTGTAGGTGTTTATCAAAATCCTTTAGAGTGAATTTGAAAAAGAAAATTATTTTTGTCATGCAGAGATTTCTTTAACACTTCTTTCGCTCTCTCCAACCATCATTGAATCACCTGCCAACTCTTTGCCCTCTTACTCTACCAAGTCTCCTCATAGCCACAGAAATCTCAGTTCTGTTAATTTCCATCTATTTCCCACCTTTTGGCAACATCTTCTCTGCCCAATTCACCTAACCTGGACTGGTAGCTCCACACCTTAATCACAATCTAGCAACAATCTTTGATCGAGAGGTTCCAGATACTGTTTCTTCTCAGTGTCGACTGCAGGTCAACACACAAAGAATACACACTGCTTTCCAAAACTGTAATATAGAACGTCATTGGTGAAAGTCTCGTATTTCTGATGACTTAGTCACATATACTATTACATAGCGCTGCTACTAAAATGCTGTCGACACTGCCAAACAAATATATTTCCAATCTCTCCTTTCTACTCAGATCTTTAACTCCGAACAACAATTTAATACATTTAAATATCTTCTCAAACCCTCCCACACGAACCCCCCTGACCACCAGTACTGGCCAGTAACTTGCTGTCTACTTCCAGGAGAGGACTCACAAGATCTGATATGACTCACAAGATCTGATATGAAACAGTAATTGAGCAGGTCGCTGCTTGGGGAAGACCCCATGTACATTCTACAAAATGACAGCTTAAATTTGATTGGTTGCTATAGACAACATCTCCACTTTTTCAAAGCCGCAGTTTAGTAAAATTGCAGTATTATTCCTATTCTGAAAAACCCATTCAGATTACCCCCCCATCACTTAACGTCCCACTTGCCTTACATATGTAAGTTAGGCTATTGTTCCCAACACTCCTACTCACTTCTAATTCTCCTTGACCTCTCGGCTGTATTTGCCCTTGTGGACCACTCGCTTCTCGTACAAACAACTCAGTCCCTAGGTCTTTAGGACGTTGTCCTATTCTGGTTCTCATCCTACTTATCAAAGTGCTCCTTCAGTCCAGACATCTCAATTTCTGTTGGCAACACAACAATAAGATCTACCCCTCAAACGCTCTGCTGAGGTGTCTTTCTCGACTTAGATCTGTCCTTTGTTCCCTATCATCATCATCATCATTTATTTATATAGCGCTACTAGTTCCACAGCGCTGTACAGAGAACTCATTCACACCAGTACTTGCCTCATTGGAGCTTACAGTCTATATTCCCTAATATAGACACACACTCACACAGACACAGAGAGACAGAGAGGGAGACAGACAGAGAGGGAGAGACTAGGGTGAATTTTTTTGATAGCAGCCAATTAACCTACTAGTATGTTTTTGGAGTGTGGGAGGAAACCAGAGCACCTGGAGGAAACCCGCGCAAACACAGGGAGAACATACAAACTCCACACACATAAGGCCATGGTCGGGAATCGAACTCATGACCCCAGTGCTGTTACATATACCTAAGGGACATCTCTGAACTTTGTATATTACTCAAGACACTGCAAAATCTTTAATTCATTCACTCATTATCTACTGCCTTGACTATAGCAATTCACCACGATCTATTGGAATGCAGCGCTTAGACGAATTTTCCTTACAAATGTTCTTCTACTTCTGCTTCGCTCTGTCGTTCCCCATATTGGTGGACCGTATTTAATGAAATCCAATATAGAATACTTCTACTAACATACAAGACTGTTAATAACCACCAACCTACATCTAGTCACTAGTCTCAAAATATCTCCCAACTCGACCCCATATATCAGTTGGCTTTACAATACAGACCCTAAAATAGCTGTGAGGTTTACAAGTCCATGAAAAGTCACCGGTATGAACATGCCTTCAAAGAGGGCACATCCATTGCTATCAAGGTGGTGCCCAAACCCACTCAGTACCAGAGAATGTTAAATTAGGTAGCATTGAAGAAAACACCCTGCTTGTGTTATGCACAATACGCATTAAAAAATCACTCCTATCTAACCATTCAGTGATAAATGGTTATTCCATAACGCGGACAGGTATCCATGTAATTCTAGAACTCTACGACAAGTCCTGTTCTCGACATTCCAGTATGGATACTTTATTACAAGATTCAGTAAAGGTCTGTCTTCTATATTGTGTTGGGATTTCCAAGTACTTTACCCTTTATTGAATAAAGACCATGACCATCGCCGTCACATTCTGCAGAGGAATGATCTGATGTGAACAAATATTAATACCTTGGTACTCAGGTGTGAGTCGGAGAGGAGATGTCTGCAGGCATCCAGTACTAGTACATAATATGTATATAGCCCATGTTGGGAACAAAGTGAGCCAACCACAGCTGAATTGTTTGCTTAGTACGTACATTCAGAGTCATAATTTGTCACATTATTTGCACTTCAGGTTGAGACACTTGTTATTTTTGCACAAGATCTATAGAAAATGAACTTTGCTCACAGCCTTTACAGGCAAAACGAGAAATACTGGTTATTAAAATTGACTAAAGGCTATTGCAGCATTTTAAGTCATAGTGACAAACTATCATAAAAGTTTACCGCACAATGTGGTAACTTGTCTAACTGTGGAAAATGTGACATCAATAGATACTAGTGATTATTGTATTTTTTTATTTTTTTTTACCTGTTTATATATCACCATGATCATCATTTATTTATGTAGCGCCAACAATTCTGCAGCGTTGTACGGAGAATATTTGTCACTCACATCAGTTCCAGCCCCATTGGAGCTTACAGTCTAAATTCCCTAACATACACAGACATACACGCACATACTAGGGCTAATTCTGTCATCACATTTCAAATCATTTTCTTTCACGCAGAATATGCAACAAATTTTTAGCAGTGCGCCTCGTAGTGACTGTGGGAGAATTTTTTCGGTGTCCGTACATGTGCGTATGACTTCAGCAACTTTTACTTTTTAGCCTTTTTGCTTATCAGAACATTCCAAATAATGGGTTTTCAGCTATAAAACCACATAAATGTACCATAACATGTTTAGTTCCAGCAGATAATCAAACATGAAACTTAAGCTTTAGCAACAATGATACAAAATATCTTATGTCAGAGTAATGTTCAATCCTTTTGCTCTTAAATAAAATGATTGCTTAATATTTATGAACCAAACCTAGATCACCCATTAGGCAACCCAGACTCTGCTGGTCCTGATTGGCCCAGATGAAACCGAGTGTGTACTGATTGAGTGTCGGGGGTCAATAAGTGAATAAGACAAGCGCAGTCTTATGCAGCCCGGCATCTCCCTCAGAGGCACGGAAGGGGCAATATATCAAGCTGTGATTTTTTGGGAGAAATTTTTAAACCATTGTATTCACCTCCACACTGCCGGATGTATTATCCAGGGGTCTGGAGGGTCAAAACTCAATTCGTCGGCAATGTGCGGCAGTTTCACAACAACTAAACTGTTGGCAGTTTAGACACATTTGGCAGAAAAACTGCCAGAAAAGAAGGCAGCTTTTTTTTTTTAGACCTGCTTCATGCACCATTGCCAAAAGCGCCAAATTCCGAATCGCCATCCAAACTTATAGCCATGGTAACAATACAAAGCATGTCCTGGGAAAAACGCCCAAAAAATAGCGGTGGTTCTGAGACATTGATTAAACCGCTGGTAGTTAGTTTCACGGTACTGACTACCCCGACACAGAACAGAACGACTTGAGGATTCCGAATGAATCGTACACCGACCTGTGAAAAAACCTACTTACCGGATGATGCAGATGACTTCACATCACGACTCCCTGTGTTGCCAGCTGGAGAATGTGACGTCATCAGCAACCGCGACTTGCCTTAAAGCGGCGATGGACGGACCCGCCTGTCATTTATGTAATGTAAGTACTATTTTAGGGGTTAAGGTTAGTGTTAGGTTTAGGATTAGAGTTAACCCTAACTCCTAACCCCAATATCCCTAACACCCCTAACCCCTAAAAGAGTACTTACATTACATAAATGGCAGGCGGGTCCGTTCATCGCCGCTTTAACCCAAGTCGCGGTTGCTGATGACGTCATTTTCTGAAGTCATCTGCATTCCGATATGTAGGTTTTTTCACAGGTCGATGTACTATTTATTCGGAATCCTCATGTTGTTCTGTTATGTGTCAGGGTAGTCAGTACCGTTAATAGGTACTACACCCCATTAAACAGAATGCTTATTGAGCAATCTTGCCATTCAAAACAGTAGAGGAGCCACCAGTGACTTGTGAATTATGGGGGTAATAATTACTTATTAAGGGGGGGAAATAAATTTTTAGCTACCTTTTGGGGTAAAATTGATTTATAATCATATTAGGCAGCAAAATTATTGTTCATTACATTAAGGGGCAATATTATTTATGATGGGGAGACACTTGTTATTTAATGATGGGGGTTATCAGATATACTGCCCAATTGTGGCATAAATAATTATTGCTCCCATTAGCAATTAAATAATATTTTCCTATTAATATAATGATTGATAATTTTGCCCCTTAATATAATGATAAACTAAATCTTCCCCCATAAGTTAAATATCAATTCATTTTTTCCTTTTAATTAATAAATAAGCAAGATAACCCAAATAGTGGCAGTATGAGCAATTTCACCGCGCAGAAACACCTCATTATTCTTGTGGTTTTTTTCAGCTGATTCCCAGCTTGATACATCTAACGCTCTGCATTCTTATCGGGATGGCGATTTGAAAACGTCCCTTTTCATGCATTTTTTTTTTTTTTTAAATACGTTTTATTAATAACATCTGATCTTGAACAGCATTACAAAATATAAAACTCTTGAAAGGTACATTAGTGAGATGATAAATGCAGATACAAATTTAACAATGCATATGACACTCTCTCACAGTGATTTTACAAAACAAATTCAGCTTCATATGAGCATGATAACATGACAATATTATTTTGTTATAAATTATGCAAATAAAAGGAAAAAGATGAAGGGGGGGTATAGGGCAAAATGGGGGAGGGGAAAGAACAGATTGGAAAGGTTAGGGGAAGGGGGATGGAATTCACGCTTTTATGTTTTTTGCAGAGGGTAATCTGGGGTTTCAAGCAACAAATCGGAAATGACTAGAATTGAAGCAGGGGTTGGTTGTAATATGAAGCCCATGGAGACCAGACTTTGTTGAAGGACACGGAGGAGCCCCTAAGCACGCTGGTGATGTGCTCCATCTGATAGACTCGACCACAGACCATTTGGAGCGTTGGAGGAACGGGGTTCTTCCAGTGAGCAGCTATTTGGCAGGTAGCTGCACTGATTATATGCCGAAGAAGCTTATGGGTGTGTGTTGGAAGGTCTGGGAGAGGTAGAGGCAGTAATACATGCTTAGGGTTGGAGGGTACGGGAGTATCGAGAATAGCTGTTGCTAGTGCGAGAACTTCTGTCCAGAACGGGCGCAGTTTGGGACAGTCCCACCAAGTGTGCATAAAGTGGCCAGCACGCTGGGCTTGTTTGAGGGTATATAATATGGAGCCTAGAGGGGACGTAATACCATCTATGCAGCAATTTATTAGTGTTTTCTTTGATACGGACATTTATGGAACAACGTGCTGTCCACTCATAGATGTCCGACCATTCTTCTGGATCTAGGGATGTTCCCAAATCTGCCTCCCACTGTGTCTGAAAACGGTCCTTGGCCTCCGTGGAGGTAGGAAGTAGGGCATTGTATAGCGTTGAGATCAGACCTTTTGAGGATGGTCCCGATAGGCATAAGTTCTCAAACACAGTGAGGGGTCTAGCAGATAACTGAGCCTTGACCTGTTGGTGATAGTGTCTGATTTGTAAGTATTGGTGGAACTGTCCCTTTTCATGCAGTTTTGTATCAGTTCGCCCATTCACATGGGTGGTTTTTCAAACCACCACAAAATATCGCCTGATTTCTCAAAACCGAAGCTTGATACACTTCCCCCTAGGTGGTCTCTGTCAGCACTTACGCTGAAAATAGCAACATTGGGCGATTTTACCTGTAAGCTCATAATGGTCAATGGTAGTCATACCCAATGATTACTGTGCATCTGTCTCTGTATAACTTTGTCTGTGGTCGTATCGGAGGAGGGGGCAGAACCAGTATTTTACCCAGGGTCCCTTGTGGTCTTAATCCAGCGCTGTCTTGAGCTGGTTAGTGGTTATAAAAAGCAAAACATTCCCAATGTTCATAGTGTATTAGACTTTTTTACAATAACCATATATTTTTGTTTTTCAATTAGGCTGGAGCTTAGACTCTCCTAGATACCATTTCCCTTTCTTCTGAAAGGAGCGGAACATTTTGACGTGAAAGGCTTTGTTGTGCAGTAGGGAGCAGGCCGCCATGATTATGCAAATCACATTGTCACACACCCCTGTACTTGTTCCTTGGACCTGACCCCCGGGATCCCCCAAAGAGGACATCCAAAAAGTTGGCAAGTATGGTGATATAGTGTAGTGATATAGCATGGCATATGTGAATCATACTCCTAATATTGCTTCAATAAATAGATTTTTAATTACATCTGTAAAGGTCAAGTGCTTCTCTGAATGCGGTGAATGAATGTAACTACATAGCTGACGTTTTAGATAGACATTTGTTATTTCAAACTGATCCAAAACAAACAACCGCACAGAGGATTTTCTAAGATGTGTCACTTTTCCATTGTGAATAAAAATAGATCTTACAATGACAGTTGTTATTCTGGTAGTAATATTTCATATGCTGGAATGTGGTTTTATCCGCCTAAATTTCCCCTAAAACTTTTATCACTGGTTGGTTAGGCATGAGCCCCATTAAATGCAAACAATTCTGTATTCTGCCTAATTCATTAGATAATTTATTAGATTACATACTGACTGTGTCTCTTTACTGCAGTATAATGATACAGACATTAAGGAGTCACATTAGTTGTGAACTGAACACGTCATCTGCACAAGGTCGGAGGCGGCTATTTTAAGAGCTGCAGCTCTTTTGATGAAAAGAAGATCTATCAATAGACCCGGAATCAGAGCCTCGTGAATCCTGGTCATTAGGTGCCTCAGTCCCTGGTGAATAAATATTCCCATGAACATTGTAGACAACAAGCATACTTTAATTTGGAAAATTTATTTCAAAACCCCCAATTTTTGTCAAGAGAGACACAGTCTAGTGGAAGAGGGTTGGGTCTTGCAATAAAATGGTCATGCCATGTAGTAATCAATTTGTAACCGGGTAAAAGAAAAACAAAAACGAATCCCCTTAGTTGTAGGTTGATAAGCAGTTCTAAGACGGGGTACATGTGTTTCCCTTAATTTGCAGAATGCGAGGAGACAAATTCAGCAAACATTCTAGTGGTTTAAAAAGTGTCATTGCAAATGTAGCTTTAAGCCAATGACTGAAAGGGACTGTACGCTCTAAGAAGCAGGGTCCTCTCTAGTGGCTGCCTTATGTAATTATGTAATTTTGCAGGTTTAAATTTTAATAAAGTAAATTGGTTGTTTGCATTCATTTAATTTTTTCACTTTTGTATTTTTGTCATTTTCTTGCACGTTGTAACCCCCTATGTGCAGATCCCTTGTCGCTCCTTTCTGCTTTTTACACAGTCATCTAGAGAAATGTCTCAAGGAGAAGAAGAATACAGCTTCTTAGCAGATCAATGTGTACTAACTGTACACAGGAAAACAAACACAGTCAGGTGTACTATAGCTGATTGCCTTATAATCTATATATAAACCAAGCAGTAAAGGCATCCGGTATAATGATTGACCAAGGACTGCTGGGCTACTACAGCCAGGAAGGCACAGGAACCGGACCTTCATAGTCAACGTTGATTAGGAAAATCAGGGTTTCATTCGTGCCAGAAATCACAGAGACACAGGTCCTGCACCTCGTTTGTCCCCATTGTCTTTAATCGTTAAATATAAATATCCGCCCAGCATTAGTTTTTTGGGTAGCATTTCTTTTTTCACTTACAAATTAAGGTTTGAGAATATATATATATATATATATATATATATATATACACATATGTGTATGCATATGTATTTATATATATGTGTATGTATATATATATATTTATATATCTATATATATATATATATATATATATATATATATATATATATATATATATATATATATACATGTGTGTGTGTATATATGTGTATATATATATATATATATATATATATATATATATATATATATATATATATATACAGCGTTCATAATCCATTTATATAACTTTATCTGTAATTTCATAGGATCTCTCCTGTTAATTTTCAGATTAGCAGCAGCATTTTAATGGGATAAACTATGAATTATGTCTGCAATTTTATAGGTTTGACAGAGATCAAGGTGCTCTCTTTCCTGTCTCATTAAAGTGACAAGTTGACTCCTGAACTTGCCTGACTGTTTTGCAGAACACAAGACAATCTCTAGTAACATTAGAACACAACATATTATCTCCCGAGTTAAACCACTTTGATCTGACTCTTATCACATCTGGGTGCCTCTGGTTATATTGTCTAATGAGCTGAGTACTCATTCTTATTCTATCCACTCATCCACAAACACTTCCCCTGAGATAGTCCCTTCTTCCATCCCATTACTGTCTGCTATTCCACCATAAACATCTGATTCCACGATCTCTTACCTGGTGTGTCTTCAGGCGTCAAAAGCTAAGAATAAAATAAAGTCCTGTCTACAGTAGAAGGTGTGTCCATCGTGGCTGAAATGACTGTGTCAGTGATTGGATGGAAGTAGGTGGTTACACTGACACAAACAAGTTATACAGACTCAGTCTTGGTTACAGAAGATGAAGAGAAGATTTCTACTTGAACAGGTAAGGGAGCATTCTTCTGAGACAATGCAATCCCTCCGATTTCAGTCTAGCCAAGATTGTGACTCTAATGTACCAAGTATATGTCCACTTGTATAAAAATATCTTGCTTTTCATCACATTAATAACATTGCACTGTCCAAGACACTTGGCAGAAAGCAGAAAAACTACAATGTAAAGGAAAGTAGGGGTGAACACAATATATATTTATATGTTTTTTATATACAATGTGGGCTCGCCCCTCTTGCACCCCAGTTTGTATGGGGTAAAAAAGCATAGCAGTTAGATGTCTGAGCATCCAGAACTGGACCCTTCCCCCCCCCCCCTATAATTGCAGACCTCATCAATTGTGTTTGGCAGATGTTTAAACTCTTTATCCTGGTTTGTGATAGGGTCATCCACTTTCTATCTGTTTGGAATGCTTGGACTAAGTTATTTGAGTCTGATTCATTAAGGACAGTAAGGCAAAAAAATGAGTAAGTTTTCTCCTGGACAAAACCATGTTACAATGCAAGGGGTGCAAATTTGTTTATTACTTTGCACAAAAGTAAAATGCTGGCTGTCTTTTCATCTAGCACACAAATACTTCATAGCTTTATTTTTAAACTGAAATTTAGACTTGATCTAGGACATGCCCTACCCCAACTATAAATCTGTCCCTATATTTTAAATTTACCTTCCCTCCAATGCAACATGGTTTTGCCCAGGTACAAAGTTACTCATTTTTATGCTTTGCTCTCCTTAATGACTCAGTCCCATTGACTCTTAATGATTTGTTTTTTTTATTCTATCTTTTACTGCTCCTTCTTCTTCCGTATCCCGAGAATGATGCTTCCAACTTGCTCTTAACACCCCTCCCCCCCTTTCCTTTCCACCCCTCACCCCTCCACTAACACCCCCTCCCTTCCTGGTCTTCTTTTTGATTATCTCAATAATGCAACCCTAAGTATCTATCCAATCCTATCTAGTCACGTATTTATAGCTGTTTGTATATTATATACCATCCTGACTTATTTTTACGAATTATTATTGTAAAACATTTAAATAAAAACATATTTAAAAATAAAATAAAAACACGGTTATATTTGGTGTAGGACTGGCCAGAAAGCATAGGCTTTTGGCATGAGTTGGTCAGCTCACCATATGCTGCAATATGTGGAACAAACATTCCCTGTTTTTAATACAGGAAAGAAGTTAGAACAGCATTAATTGTGTATTTCATGAGTGCAGAGCATCAATGTTAGATATACAGTATGTTTGCTAATGGGATGATAGTTATGGAGGGGCATATTATATCTAAATTACATTCTGCATGGGCAGCACGGTGGCTTAGTGGTTAGCACTTCTGCCTCACAGCACTAGGGTCATGAGTTCAATTCCCGACCATGGCCTTATCTGTGTGGAGTTTGTATGTTCTCCCCGTGTTTGCGTGGGTTTCCTTCAGGTGCTCCGGTATCCTCCCACACTCCAAAAACATACTGGTAGGTTAATCGGCTGCCCTTAGTCTCTCTCAGTCTGTGAGTGTCTATATTAAGGAATTTAGACTGTAACCCCCAATGGGGCAGGGACTGATGTGAGTGAGTTCTCTGTACAGCGCTGCAGAATTAGTGGTACTATATAAATAAATGGTGATGATGATGATGTTGATGATTCTGCAAAGCAGTTTTATTTATTCGTTGTCATTGACATCATGAAGAAAAATTGTTCTGGATGTGGCAATTACAGGATGTATTTTCTGGTAGTAAAAAAAACTGGGACCCAAGTCACAAATAATCTAAAGAAGAATTCTGGCTGCTGTTAGGGCCGGCCGGGAAATGCGGCCGCCTGGGTGCCCCCCCGGGCTGACCTCTGCCAGCCCGCGCCTGGGCTGGACCCTGCTCCAGCGCCACACGGCTCTGCATGAAAAGGGAGAGCTGCGTGCACCTAACAGTAGTCCACGCAGCATTGCCCATGTATATTATGGGGATAGGAAGAGTTGGAGAGCAGCCAAGCACTGTCTAAAATTATAGCCACGCCCCCATGCATGCTGGCCACGCCCACTGGCAGCGTGGTGTGGAAACCCCCCTCTACAAATCATGCATTTGCCCCTGTCCACGGTGTGTGTAGGTGATCGCTACGCTTTATTGTGCAGACAAAACAGCACATTGCGGTGAGGTGTACTTATATTTAGTTGGTTGTCTTTGCAGAATTCCTACATTTTAAGAACATGGAATTGGGGAAATGGAACAATATTTGGAGCACTGGGCCTCCCCAGGCTCCATCAAATCCTTTGCATACACCCCTTCAATGCCGAGTGCAGAGGGCACACCTCCCAGGCTATTCTCCACATTGTTTTATACATCCTTATCGTTCCTCCTTTTGAATCTTTCCTTCGAATTTGTCCCTAATTTTGATAGAATTGGATGGATTATCTCTGCCTTGGGTGTCTGGTTGTTTCCTATATTAATAAAATCAACACACTGCGGTCCTGTTTCATCAAGGCACGTATCTGATGATTTTGTGCGCATCTTGCGCAAAAGTCCCCCTACGTATGCCCAGAACAGAAACGTCAGTGAACACAGCCCTGTTCCGTGCGCCTGTGAGCGCAAAGGGCAGTAACTGCAGCCTACGATTTCGGGGAGTATACGGGTCGGGGAAGGGGTGTTTTGCTGTAATTAGTGTACATTAGGGACGTGGCAAACTCAAGCATACGCAGCCACATCCGAATCAACGCTCTACGCACCTCAAAGTTACTTAATTTAATGTTGTATCTCTTGCTCCAGCTACAGGACTAGTCCTGATCGGTAGTGATGACGGTCTCATATGCATGCTATAGCATGTGTTTGCAAGCACAAGCAACTGTATAAATGTATTTTATGTATTTTATGCTCAGTAGACATTAACAACAAACTAATAAATGTATTTCATGGAAGAAAAAAAATCAAATAATGTTTTATCATTAATGCCTTTATTATTAACAGGTGACATAAACTCAATATTTTATTTTCCTGTGCGTTCTTTTGCGAATTTATAATACACATAAACATTGGATGTACCCTGAAGCGTCTTGTGCAGTAGAGCCCAACAGACCTACACTTGAATTCAACAGCGCACGTATCTTGAGATCCGTGCCACCCTGAATTCGTGAGTACCCAAAGCCTAAATACGTGCGTATAATATTGAACGCGGGTTGCGCTCAGGATACGTGCCTTGGTGAATCAGGCCCTGCATGGTTTATGGCGGTGTGAATTGGCAGCATTTGAACAATTTGCATTTCCAGCTAGAAATGTACAACATTCATACCAACTCAACCGCAGCCATGATGACAGTTTGAAGTGAAGTGGAAACTTTCCTCTGCTGTCACATGAGAGTGATGGAGCCTGGAAAATGTGCCGTGTGTCGTCATATCTCTGATTCATGTGACAGGAGAGGAGAGTTCCCCCTTCGCTTCAGTCTCAGGATAGAGATTGTGCTCTTATCAATACACCAGTTTGTTATTATAGAGTTATGCCATCCCTGTGCCTTGTGGTGTCTGAAACTCATTATAGCATTAGAGGAAAATAATCTTTTGTTAAATGTTGCAATTTGGCCGGTTGGAATGTTGGGGAAATGTCGCTTTGTTACAGACTGGACAAACCAGCTGTATATTATAGGTTCCAGACTGTTGCAGTTTCATTTCAAGGTAATGTTTGTGTTTTAATTTTATTTTATTTTTTTATTTTATTTTATTTTTCACACCCATGTATACATCTACACGATCTCTCTTCATCACCAAGAGGACTATTTATCAACCTATCATGGTGATAAGTGAAATGTTATATCCCTGCGTATTCTGCTGCTAAAAAAGTTACTTATTGCCACAATTTAACATTATTTCACTACAATGGCAGATCAGCTGCTACAGCGAAAAAATATCCAAAGCTCTTCTGAATACCTCCCAAGATTTAGAATACCGAAGCGGGACAAAATAAACCCCACCACTGTTACCCCAACTCTGCCCATAAGTGGCCACATTTTATTAAAAATACACACACTTTCCTGTTAACCCCACCCCTTTTGTAGTCTCAGAATAGGGATGTCTGGCCAAAATCGGGACAGTTAGGAGGTATGGTATTGGACATGTGCAAGGACCGGCCATATGGATTAAACTGGAAGCTCAATACTCAACTCCTGTTTTCGTCAGCAATAGGGCTCTTTGCAGTTTGCTAAATCTGCCCCTTAATGTGTTCTGCCAAGTTACTGTAACTTACATGCTGAAAATATATGTCATTATACTTCTGAATAATGGCCATTCAAAGTACACAAGTATTCTCTGGGAATGTGTACGACCAGTCTTCATAGGAATCAATCCTATTTTAAGTACATCCTAGTTATAGTCCCATGCAGTGGAGAATAAAGTACCAGAACACAGGTGCGTGAAAAGCAGACACACGTACATAGCTTTGTCAACTGCAATCCCAAGTCAGACTCCCTAAGCAATCATTATACATGAGATAATGCGCTCCCTACTCTAAATGATATAGATATTATGGGCCTGATCCCTCAAGGCACATATCTGACAATTTTAAGCATATCGCCCGCAAAATCACACTGCGCACGACCAGAACCGACAGAAATGTCCGTGAACGCAGCCCTGTTCCGTGCGCTTGCGAGCACTTAGGACACTTACTACAGCCTACGATTTCGGGGAGTGAACGGGACTGGGAAGGGGTGTTTTGTACAATAGGAGCGTGCCAAACTGAAGCGCACACAGGCACGTCCAAATCAAGCCCTATACACGCCAAAGTTACTTGATTTTCTGCCGTATGTATTGCTCCAGCTACAGGGCTAGTCTAAGTCCTGATCAGTAGTAACGGCAGATTCATATGCATGCTATAACATGTGTTTGCAACCACGAGCAACTGTAAAAATGTATTTTATGCTCAGTAGACATCACAGGAGGGCTGGCAAATTTTCGCCTGGGGGGCAAGACATGGCTCAGCAGCCTATTAGAAATAATTTAAAGGAAAAAATGCAGGTGGCCCAGCCCAAGGTAGCCCACTAAGGGAGCGGCCCAGGGGTGCAGTTGCCCCCCTGCCCGCCTGCCCCCCAGCCCAGCCTGCTCTTATAAGCATTAACAACATTCTAATAAATGTATTTCATGGGGAAAAAAATAACAAAAAAAACACTTTTTAATACCTTTTAACATTAATGCTTATATTATTTTCAGGTAACAATAATGCAAGATTTTTTTTCCATTCTCTGTTTGTTCTTTTGTTAATTTATAATCTACCACATCCTGCTGCGTCCGGTGTAGTAGATCACAGCAGACCTGCTCTTGATTTCAAAAGCACAAGTATCTAGAGATCCGTGCCTTGCTGAATTTGGGCGGACGCAAAGCCTAAATATGTGCGTATAATATTGAACGCGGGTTGCGCTCAGAATGGGTCTCTGGATGAACCAGACTCTATAAGTCAACATGGCGTTATGTGACCATATAAAGGCATCAAGATGTCGGCTGAGCACATTTATACAGGTCATAAAATTCTGAGATTACTTCTAATATCCATAATAATTTACAGTAAGGGGAGTGTTATTCCTTATAATACACAGGTTTTCCTGATGAAACCTCATGGGATGATATCAGAAACCAATGTGTATACATATATTATTTAGCTATAGTTGTATATTATATGTTTTTAAAGTGCCATCATTTGATGTATTCTATATATGTTGTGAAGTGTGAGACCTAACCCATGAATTGACATTTTACCATGAAGCGTTATTACTGCAAAACTCCAGGAAGTATTCACTTATAAGTATCCACAATATTTAAAAAATCTTGTTCAACTTGTTTTTGATACTGCATTTTTGAAATGACTTTGCAGCAGATATCTCTGTAAACTTGCAAATGACAAACAAAATCTTCTAGAATATATCTGTTCAGATTCTAAGATGTGTAAACAATGTATGTATCCCTCATGTGTTTATGAGGGTGCATATTCATGGAAAACCTGTGTGGATGTAGGAATGTTTAATTTTTTATGAACACAGTTGGTTGAGATGCTCAATCTGGTTGGACGAATCGGTCGGTAACTCAAAAGTGCGATGGAATTTCGTCCCCACCCAAAAAAATCAAGCTAAATTTGAGAAGGTTAAACAGGTGCAATCATGTTTGCGTGTTCCCACACGTTCAAGCCAGTCTGCACACGTGAGGACCGACTAGGACATGTTCTAAAACTTAACACTTTTTGCAAAATGCAAATTTAAATCACACAGTGTATGAGGCACAATTTTTTTTAACATTTTTTAAAATACTTCATTTTGTTAAGGAAAAATATTTAGTGCTTACAATAAATTAAAACTTTTACTGCAAACCGTTAACGCTAATGGTAAACTTCGAGCGATCAGCTAACTGCAAAGGGTGAAATGTGAGCCTCAAAGTTTGAACCTCAAATTCAAATTAGGATCTATTGACGATTGTTTCTTGAAAATGGTTTTGGTCATCAAACCGCTTTGAAACTGTTGAACATTCACTGAATAATGTGTTCTTTCCTTTACTCCCCAAATACAATTCTTTACTCAATTCTATCTCCTTAATATAGTCTGAATCAGACCCTTCCTCTCCATTGATGCCACTAAAACATTCATTCATTCTCTGATTTTCTCCCGTCTTGATTACGGCAACATCCTCCTTACTGGCCTCCCCTGCACCTGTCCGGCTCCTCTTTAGTCCATGCTCAATGCTGCTGCCCAACTAATCTTCCTCTCTCACTGTTCTAAACCGGTCTCCTGTCTCCCTCAAGCACTGCAATGACTCCTGGTCCATTACGGAATCCTCTTCATGCTCCTCAGGATCACCTACAAAGCCCTCTCTAACTTCACTGCTCCTTGCGTCTCCAACGTCATCTCCATTCATACGACTTCTCGCCCTCAACGTTCAGACAGCGACCGCCGCCTCACCTCCCTTCTGGTTACTACGTCTCCCGCGTACAAGATTTCTCCCATGTTGATCTCCCTCGTTCTATCAGGATATCCCCTAACCTGCAAAATTTCAAACACTCCCTTATAACTAGAGATGTACACTGAACCCCGTGTTTTGGTTTTGGTTTAGGCTTTGGTTCTGGATTAACTTTGTGTTTTGGTTTTGGCAAAACCGCCCTCGCGTGTTTTGGTTTTGGATCCCGATTTTTTTTTTCTAAAATCCCTACTTTTTTTTGTTGCTAAAATCACATAACTTGGCTCTTTTTCATCCCTACATTATTATTAACCTCAATAACATTAATTTCCAATCATCTCAGTCAATTTTTGTCAAGTGACAAGAACACTGCTACCCCTCCTGTTTCTGTGTGAACAATGGCGCTGGATCTCCTGGGGAGGGAGTTACTTATTGAATCCAAAACACGGGAGATCCGACAATGCAACGATGACGTTTTGCCTCGATCAGATCCAAGGACGTGCGAAAGTAACGAGCCAGTTCGCGAGCCTACTCGGATCCCCAAGTTCGGGTGGACTTGGTTTTCAGAAAACCGAGCCCGAGCATCTCTACTTATAACCCATCTGTTCAGGATTGCTTACCTTTGCTCTGTCTAACCTATCTCCTTCCTCCTCCACCCCTCTTCACAATCCTCCTTTAATAACTGTGCTATACCGCACCCTTATTCCTCCTCTGTTCCTCTGACTACCAGCTCTTGTTCCTCTCACCCTGACTCCCCACTTTGTGGTTCTCGTCAGTCTGCCCCTCCCTTTTTTTCCCATACTCATTCATTGCTGCTCAAACCAGTGACCGGTGCCAATAACACTGATTCACCAATATTCTGCTATGAGCAGGGGATTGTCGTATACCGTGATAAAATAGGACCTTCCAAGGACATTTACACACATAGTCAAACTTTACCTGCCAGAACTAATTATCGTGATAGCTCACGGTCTGTGTTCCATAAGTCACAAAGAAGTACATTTTTTTAAAAATTATGTTGTAAAGGTGATTAATAAACAGGCTGGGGATACTGGACAGAAAAGTTTAAATTCCCTGATATAGAATCCACTGACAGCCTCCAGAAACAGTAGTGGAAGTCTGCTAAAGGGTTTGGAAATGGGTAGAACTCCAAACTTTTTCAGTGTCTGTAGTGCTGTTGAACTAGTAAGAAAAATCGAGATTTAGGGAACACCACCTTAAACATTATAAACAAGAAGTGGGAAACTACCTTTATTTGTATTGTGCTATGTCCGTATGTATTGATTGCAATAAAGATTCTCCGATGCGATCGTTGTGGTTCCAAAGCACAAAGGTTTTAGTCGCAAAATGTTACAAGACAAAGTTTGGCATGCATACGCATGCGCTGTTAGCATGAACACAAGCTTCTGTCACAATGCTCTGGTTTCCAAAGCCAGAGGTGAATAATGTATACACAGTATAGTTGTAAAAAGCAGTGACATCACAAAGATACACAGCTACGGTATTAAGGTCTTCATTCATAGATCATTGGGTTATGACCTCCCATAAACTCGATGTACCATTAGTTGATTCCTTTTTTCATTGTTCCTTGAAGTGGCCAGGTGTCCTTCCTCAGGCTTCCGCCTCAATACCTGTATAAAGTGGTTCTTTAATGACATCTCTGGACTTGCTATTTGGTGTATGGAAAGTGATATTATTTATAACTAGCGTTTGCAATGAGCTTGAATAACACTGGAAACGTTCTCATGCAATTGAGACCAAACTCAATTTAATGTATATGTTTGAAACATTAATTAGCCTCTTCACCACTTTATATTTTATATCAAAAGACAGAAAATATGTTAAACATATTTAAATGTTGGTACGATAATAATTACTTTGCTTATTAATCGCATCACAAATGATTGTAGTGTACAGAAATTAGTTATTACCACCTTCGTCCAATTATTAAACTGCAACAATTGTTATATGGAAATCATGAAATGTAACTTGCAAGGAGGATAATCCAGTAAAAATTAGTAGTGCTAGTAAGATTTTTTTGTGGACCCCTTCACAGGTTTAAAGCTTTGTGAAAATGTCCTATTTTGTTTTTTTGTTTTTTTTTTACAATGTATTTTGGTAAGGCATAGGCAAGCCCTGTGCAGTGGGCTACAACGTAATGAGAAGTTAATATCTCACCAAAATTTTAATTTCCTAGGGCAGTGGTTCCCAAACTTTTTCAGTTCGCGGCACCCTTAGAGTCTCCAATTTTTTTCAAGGCACCCCTCCAAAATAATTACTGAGCAGTCCTGTTTTAGAAGTAGTTGGGTCAAAAAATTGTAATAAGTATTTAGGTCACGACAGAAATACTTATTTAGTTGTATGCAAAAATGCCCCCTCTGCATCCAGACACTCTGCCCCCTCTGCATCCAGACACACTGCCCTCTCTGCATCCAGGCACACTGCCCCCTCTGCATCCAGGCACACTGCCCTCTCTCACGTTGCCCCCTCTCACACTGTCCCCCTCCTATGCCCTCTCTCACACTGTCCCCCTCCTCTGCCCTCTGTCCCCCTCCTCTGCCCTCTGTCCTCCTCCTCTGCCCTCTGTCCCCCTCCTCTGCCTTCCTCCTCTGCCCTCTGTCCCCCTCCTCTGCCATCATTCTGTCCCCCTCCTCTGCCATCATTCTGTCCCCCTCCTCTGCCATCAGTCTGTCCCCCTCCTCTGCCATCTGTCCCCCTCCTCTGCCATCATTCTGTCCCCCTCCTCTGCCATCATTCTGTCCCCCTCCTCTGCTATCATTCTGTTCCCCCTCCTCTGCCATCATTCTATCCCCCTCCTTTGCCATCATTCTGTCCCCCTCCTCCTCTGCCATCATTCTGTCCCTCTCCTCTGCCATCTGTCCCCCTCCTCTGCCATCTGTCCCTCTCCTCTGCCATCATTCTGTCCTCCTCCTCTGCCATCATTCTGTCCCCCTCCTCCTCTGCCATCATTCTGTCCCCCTCCTCTGCCATCATTCTCTCCCCCTCCTTTGCCATCATTCTGTCCCCCTCCTCCTCTGCCATCATTCTGTCCCTCTCCTCTGCCATCTGTCCCTCTCCTCTGCCATCATTCTGTCCTCCTCCTCTGCCATCATTCTGTCCCCCTCCTCCTCTGCCATCATTCTGTCCCCCTCCTCCTCTGCCATCATTCTCTCCCCCTCCTTTGCCATCATTCTGTCCCCCTCCTCTGCTACGATCCCTCTCACACTCTTCCCCGCGCCAGGCGCCAGCCACAGAAAGAAGAAAGAAAACAGGAACTTACTAATCCGCCGGGCGCCGGGACCCAGCAGCATCCTCTCTCCCGCAGCTGTCACTGACGTTGATATTCAGTGACAGCTGCGGGAGAGAGGAGGCTGCTGGGTCCCGGCGCCCGGCGGATTAGTAAGTTCCTGTTTTCTTTCTTCTTTATAGGTCTGCCCCGCAGCACCCCAGTGACAGCGCCGGGGCACCCATGGGAGCCGCGGCGCACAGTTTGGGAACCGCCGTCCTAGGGCCTGATTCATTAAGGATCTTAAATGAAGAGGTATCTTATTTCAGTCTCCTGGACAAAACCATGTTGCAATGCAAGGGGTGCAAACTAGTTTTCTGTTTTGCACATAAGTTAAATACTGACTGTTTTTTCATGTAGCACACAAATATCAACTTTAAATTTCAGTGTACAAATAAGCTATCAAGTATTTGTGTGCTACATGAAAAAACAGCATTCTGTTTTGCACATAAGTTAAATACTGACTAATTTGCACCCCTTGCATTGTAACATGGTTTTGTCCAGGAGACTGAAATAAGATACCTCTTCATTTAAGATCCTTAATGAATCAGGCCCCTTGTGTCCAAAGGCAGCCTACATCGAATGGTTCAAACGTCTTCCTCCTGGCTTGGCAGAACGAGCCTGAAGTTAAAAAAAAATGCCTATAAACCCTCCCTTTACTCCACTCCCCTTGTATAAATCCTAGCCAAACAATGAAACACTCAACAACCAATCACAACATTTTTATAAAGGAAGATATATTATATGGACTTCAGAGACAAGGAACATTTCCGTGAGTAAGAAATTTTCTCTTTCCTTTATAACCTTGGAAGAACAAAGGAAACTGTATTTTATAGCAGTCCTGGTTGGTGAATGGATCCAATGATCCAAAGCTGTCTCCATAAAAGATGTACATACAGATTATAATAGTTTATGAGTGCATGTCCATTCAAAGGGAACGCAAAATGTTTCCTCCTACGAGCTTGCTGTAGATCTTGTCAAATGTTATTTTACCATAATTTGTCATAAGTTTTGTGTTTTTCTCACTGGAAATTTGGAAGTGGTGGTATGGAAAATGGAAATGAATGGAATTTGATATTGTGACTGGATCACTTATAAATAACTTATGGCATAAATTTATTTAAAGTAAATAGCATAGGGCACTAATTTATATAATTGCAAATGTACTTATGTTTGATATTATGTGCATGTTGGTAAAGGAGATATCTTTATTTCTGAGACCAGTGGAAGAAATTCATTTGTTTTAACTTTGCTAGAGGAAATGCATTATTTATGAGTTATATATCTGATACAATAAGCCTTTGTTGAGGAAGTCTTTTGTGTATCTTAGAGTAGGGAAATGACTTGTTTGGGGTTTTGTAACTTTCTTTGGGAATGTGTATTCTGCAGCTGTCTGAAGCAAGGACCCATTCTAATCTCATGTTAATTATACCTTTTGATGTGTGAGGGTCCAGCACCTGAAGGCACAGGAAGGTTTAATTAGACGTGCTACTAGATTTCCTGCGTCCAAAACAAGATGCAGTAAATCACAGCAAGTTTTAGGATACCACAGATAAGTGGAAATATTGTTAGCTTTGCATTGCATGTAAATCCATGTTCGGGTAAACAAATTTCATCCTGATTCTAAAAATAGCTCAGACCTCAGGGGGCTTGTTCACCCTGTGAAGCTGTGTTCAGATCTCTATAAAAAGCACTGTCTTGTATTAAAAATTGTTCTTATTGTTCCATCTGACATGCTCCCTGAGCAAATAAACATCACTTGCTTCAAAGACCTGCTTGGAAATATCTCTATCCCTGTGACCTACAGATTAGACCCAAAATCTAATAGGTTCAGTCTGTTTATGAGGTTTGGACCCAGCATCCAGTACCACCGCACCCAGTAGCTATGGCCAGTGTAATAGACTCGGGGGCATCCATCCACAGCAACCCTGATCCATAGAAAGAGGTCAGGAGTACCAATTCATGGACACCAATAACGGGGTACACTTGCAGCATCAGTTACCCAGAAGGAACCCAGTTCTGGATGCCGCTAAGGAGTCCATTGGTGGCAGCATTTGTAAGCCCCTCCTACTGCGGTTAGAATGTGCTTTTGGGATAACGAAAGGGAACGGTGGCAAAATAAGCCCAGCCGGTTCCCAGCAGCAACAGACAGGGTGGCATAGACGATCCATGCTGTCACAGATAGTGTTACAATGAACACAGTAGAAGAAGTGGCAGTACGGCATACAACTGTATACAGCCCCACTTCAACCACTAGTCTTTCTCCTTTTTACAGCTATGTATATAATCACTGTTTTCAAGTGTTTCTAAAATTTGTATCAAACTGTGGCCCAAAAAGCTTACGTCACTCAAAAGGCAAAATACAGAAATTATTTTTGGACAAAGTACTTAACTTAATCCATAATAACCTTATATCGACATTGGAAAGTATCTTGGAACCCTTAAGTATCTTAAGTTCCCTTAGAAAATCTGTGACAACTTGGATTTATAGCCAATAAATCACCTTTATGCAATCCATTGTCAATATCATGACCCAACTGAATTTGTCAGACTTGTCTTTAGTCATGTGCCACTGGATCTGCCACTATAGAGGCTTTACAGAGGGCTGTAGAGTATGTTCTTTTAAGGGAACCATCAGTTCTTCTATCGAAAGGACCCCAAAGAGCTGGGCTACCATTAGAGGTATAAATTATTTGTTTGCCAATTCTGTGTCAGACTTACTGAGCTAGATTTGTTATTATACAAAAGGAAGCGAATGTTGATTAAAATTATTAATGTGATGGTCTGTATGAATCCTTGAGGACAGAAATGAGAATGCAACTGCACAGATGATACATCTCAAAAATTCCATCTTAAATTTCCCAGTTTATGTAAACTTATTTTGATATCATAGGTCCAGAATCGTACGATATTGTTGTGGTTTTCTTTTTACACAAAAGATCCTGGAATAGAAGCCTGTTTCTATGATGAACTAGAACCCTGATAATTGCTCCCTGATTTAACAACAATAACTCTTTGATCTCCCCAGTTCTTGGTGGTGATCTTTGAATCTTGTACCCTAGATGTTTGACACATTCTAATGCATATGATCTTGCGATTGTTGTCAAGATCCGTAAGGCTGTAGTCATTAAGGCCCATTATTCTGATAACCTGGTAATCCTGTCTCCCACCACAAGATCCCCAGAAGGATGAACCTCGTGGGCATCATTAAGAACATTTTGTAAAACTTTGACTCCGTGCCTCTCTGCATCACAATCCCTGCCTTGAGTTTCCGGTGCGACATTGTCGGCCATAGCCTCTGACATGAAATGTGTTTGAACCACTTCCAGCTCTCTTATCCATCTACAGTTTTCAGGAGAGGCAGTATCTCCAGATGGAATTGTAGATTTTTTAAAACGTCTTCCATCCCAGGTTAATTGGCTGCTGTCAAAGACGGAACCTAGTATGTGTGTGTGGTAGAGAGTTTGGCCTGAAAGCTCAAAGGACTGAATGATTACATTTTCTCTGTAAAGTGCTGCATAAAATGATGATGTTACACAAAAAAATAATATCTACAAAAAAAGTCTTTAGAGCTTTAAAAGGGAGTAAAAGCTCCCTCTAGTGGACTATAATAATACATGCATGTCACAGTAACACTTTTTGTTTTGTGCTTTTTTTAACCCCCTCTTCCCCACTCCCGAGGCTGGTCCTCACTATAGGAGGGGAACTGGTTGTTTCCCTATTATAGTGGTTTAGAGGCTGAGGTTAGGTGAAGATTTCACGAGGTATGGCGCCTGGTATTTACGGCACTGTACACACGGGAACGGGGCAGGGCTTACAGACCAGAACCTTGCACCCCTGCAAGACGGCCAGTTCTTCGTATGTAGTATTGTCGAAATTTCTTATCTCTAGTTATAGCTCACTGTTTATTGTCAATATGAAACCTATAATTGATAGTGTTTGGAGCTCACTGTACTGTAGGCTTCCACAATGCATCTTCCCATGTAGATAGAAACTGTATTCTGAAAACTGTAACACTTGGAACATTGGTGTCACTAGAAACACTAGTAAAAGACATGTAACTATTGCTAGTGTTTACAAAGGAAAACGAGGTGTGTCTTGACATAACCTTACATGTCTACTATATGACAATATGATTGATTGGCATATGTGTGTATCTCTCTCTATATATATATATATATATATATATATATATATATATATATATATAGTACCAACAGCTTGCTAGAACTCAAGGGGCCTGGTTCGTTAAGGGACTTAAATTACGAAGTTTCTTAAGTCTCCTGGACAAAACCATGTTACAATGCAAGGGGTGCAAATTAGTATTCTGTTTTGCACATACGTTAAATACGGACTGTTTTTTCATGTAGCACACACATACTTGATAGCTTTTTTGTACACTGAAATTTAAAGTTTATATTTGTGTGAATAAACAGTCAATATTTATTGTGGGTCCCAGGAAATAATCCATAAAATACTGAATGGTATGAAAGGCAAGCCCTGGGGACACTGTCCTTAAGTTCGTGTTCTAAGACATCCAACAGTGCCTGTGCAGTGGGGCAGACCCAAAAAATACACTGTGCCGTTTCCCTTCTGGTGATACAAATGGGGCAGTGAACATATCTGCACAGGTTCCAGGAGTACATGAATGTCCCGAGAGGCAGACCCCCCTGGATAGCCATCCATGCAATGTCCTTATGTCTATTAGTCAGCCTCTTAGAGGCCACATTCTCCCACATGTGTTTTGCCGTAGCATCAGGGAGCCCTGGAACAGACTCCATAACATCTTTCACTCTGATGAGCTTGTGGACAGTTTTTGGGTTCCACAAGTCTAGTTTATGTCCCTCCAGATGTAATCCCTCACAAATTGTCCAACATCCAGGTAAAACCAAAGTGTAGTCCAGTTATAAGGGAAGGGGCTGTCCCACTTATCCCAACCAAGGGTCCTCCAAAGAGGCAGAAGGAAAAAGTTAGTCATCAACCTACCAGCAGAGCAAATGTTCTTTTCAATAAGAGTGCTGCGGATCATCATCATCATTTATATAGCGCCACTAATTCTGCAGCACTGTACAGAGAACTCACTCACATCAGTCCCTGCCCCATTGGAGCGTACAGTCTAAATACCCCAACATACACATACAGACAGACAGGTGTAAATTTTGATAGCAGCCAATTAACCTACTAATATGTTTTTGGAGTGTGGGAGGAAACCCAGGCAAAACACAGGGAGAACATACAAACTCCACACAGATAAGGCCATGGTCGGGAATTGAACTCATGACCCCTGCGCTGTGAGGCAGATCAATGAGAAGCGAATATTAGGGAAGTTAGACTGTAAGCTCCAATGGGGCAGGGACTGATGTCAATGAGGTCTCTGTACAGCGCTGCGGAATTAGTGACGCTATATAAATAAATGATGATGATTGTGTGCTTGCACTGACAAGCGCTAACAAACAGGTGACATTCAATAACCGGACGCAAATTAAATCCTCATTAATTTCCTGCACAGTTTATTTTGGAAATGAGACATACATACAGACAGACAGACTAGGGTCAATTTTGATAGCAGCCAATTAACCTACCAGTATGTTTTTGGAGTGTGGGAGGAAACCGGAGCACCCGGGGGAAACCCAGGCAAACACGGGGAGAACATACAAACTCCACACAGATAAGGCCATGGTTGGGAATTGAACTCATAACCCCAGTGCTGTGAGGCAGAAGTGCTAACCACTAGGCCACTGTGCTGCCCAACAATAAACAACAATATTGGTACAACCAAGCTAAGTAGTATGCAGCTGAAAAAACAGCTCTGATTTGGATATGCTAAACCAGGACTATCCTATCCTTGCCGAGCACTATGTATAAAATGCTGTACAGGTGATTGGTTTGCAGTTTTCTAGGTGATTGAAGTGCTTGTACATTTTGTCAGATTCAGAATATGCAACAGAGGCTCCTGTGTGAGGTTCAGGGCACTAGGCAGTTAATGTCCAGATCCACCTCTGAAGTAGCTAGACTGTAGGTAATTATTTTGACATTTTACAAAGTTATAGTAAAAATGATGCTAGAATATATACATTGTCAGAACACTCCATAGCCTAATGGAGTCCATTTATTTGTGTACATACATTAAGGTGTGAATTAATGACAAAATGTTTTTAGAATTATTAAAATAAAAACAAAACTATATATTTTATAAAATGGCCTTTCTAAAGACCTATGACAAAGGTGGATTCCATCGACTCCCACATCGTAAATGCTAATCCAGAATATTCCCTGGGGTCTGTCATCGCTTGTGATCAGGGGGGGGGGGGGGGGGGGGGAGGTTTTTTTTTCTAGATGTCGTTCATAGTGCACCAATGCTGTTCTCTCTCCAGATTGTTGATAACACAATGTCTGTATGAAAAAGAACTGATCTCAGCAGGTGTTAGTAGAGCAACAATGACTCTCACTGCACACATGGGGAGGGGCAGCCAGATCAGGTGGGATATTCTGGGATAATGTTCAACTTGGTGTATTCTATTGGGTGGTCATTGTTTAAGTGCAGTATTAATCCAGACTGCTCCCTTCTAGCCCTCAGCACATTATCACCTCTCCCACTCAAACCTCTCCTTACTAGTCAATAGAAGCCTGACAGAGTGATCTCAGGTTAAAAGCAATATATTGAGAAACGGTCTATATCAAAATAAATATTTGGCACATTTCATCGATCAGATCAGGAAATAGCTGCCAAAAATAGCTCTTTCCACCAAAAGATCAAGGGCTAGATTTACTAAGAATCGAGTTAGGTGGCGGTTTGAAACCGCCACCCACTGCCGGCAGTTTAGTGGTCCAAACCGATTTATTTACTATATGGCGGTTTGAGGCTTCAATTTAAAATGACTGGCGATGTGTGGCGGATGGAAAAAGCTAAACCACTGGCGGTTTTGTTGAAACCGCCATCCTAAAGACAGGACAGGACCGTTTTAATACCCGTTTCAGAATGGCTTGATAGCTCAAACATGCTGTTTGCACTAGTTTGCCATTCACATAAGAGAAAGCACCATTGACATTTAAATTATTTTATCAATCATTATTTATTGATTAAGGGACAAAATGAATTAAATACTGACTTATGAGGAAAAAAAAATTCATTATATTAAAGGGGATAAAATTATTATATTAAAATCGGACAATATGTAAATGACAAATTGTGCAACATAAATAATTATATCCACCATTAACAATAAGTTATTATATGTTCACAGTTCCCACATATTATAATGCTATAATAGTGTCCCCTTTAAAAAAAAATATTTATATATATATATATATATATATATATATATATATATATATATATATATATATATATATATATATATATATATATATATATATATAAAAAATTCCCTCATAAGTTAATTAATTTTGCCCCTTAATCAATAAATAATGATTTTCCAAATAATTAAAATGTCAAGTGTGCTCTCTCTTATGTTCTGATGGCAAAATAGGTCAAACACCAGCAGTTAGAGCAGTCTCGCCATTTACCACCTCTTTAATTTTGGCTGTTTGGATGGCTGTTTTGCGGCGGTTTTGAAAACCCAGCTTAGTAAATCCGGCTGTTTGCATGTTCATTATAAGGGTGTGCACCGGCCACTTTTAGTGTTTTGGGTTCTGAAAAAGCATATAAAGTGCTAAAAACCAGTTTTGTGTTGTTTTTTTCTCACTCCTACGCTATAATTAACCTCAATAACATTCAATAACAATCATTTCCACTAATTTCCAGTCTATTCTGAACACCTCACAATATTGTTTTTAGGCCAAAAGGTTGCACCGAGGTAGCTTGAACACATAATGCCAAAAAAAGAGGTACAAGATGGAATTGTTCTGGGCCCTCCCTCCCACCCCTCGCGAGATTCGACGCGAGACTTGGACGACAGAGGCTCGTTTTCAATTTTTCGCCCGCCGGAAATATCCGAACAGTGCTCTGATCCCGTTCGGATCCGCACTGTTCGGGTGGGCTCGGATTAGCGGAATCCAAGCCCGCTCATCTCTAGTTCATTATTGTTAAAATTGGGATGGTGGTTTGTAAAGTGGTGGTTTTGAAAAATGTCATTTCTGGACGTTTTGACGGCGGTTTGGGCTTTAGTAAATCCAGCGGTTTCAAAACAGCCGGAAAAATAGACAAAAAGCGCCAGTTTGAGCAAACAGCCCTTTAGTAAATCTAGCCCCAAGTATGCATTTCTGGCAAACGTGAATACTGTAAGTAAACCATTGATTAAGGAAAGACAGAAATAAACCTTTACTACAGTTTATTAACAACATTAAATTAACGCAAAGGTTAAAACGTAAACAAATATTTCACAGGTTGCTGTGCTCAAAATAAAAGTGTCTTCGGTAAGAAAAAAAAAATATCCAGTTAATCATTTTAAGATAGTTGACCATGAGAAAAATTAGGTCTAAACTGTACAATCGGTTTGACAGGCAAATATTGCATGTCTTCTTCTAAAGAGCAAGTCTTTGTATTCTAAAACTTGTGCTTCAGTAGGTCTGGCTCATTCTAATTGTCCCAGAAATTTTCAGACTCCGATGTAGAAAAAAATAAATGGATACTGAAAAATAAATTAGTCTTGTATACACTGTCTTCAGAAAAGCATTGTAAATTTCCACAATAAATTTACATTCGTATAAAAACAATCCTGAGAGGGGAAATGGTTTTTAAAAATATATTTACACAATTTCCATGTGCAAGCATTTGAGTTAAAAAACAAGTGTTGAAAATGACTGCAAATCAGGCATTCCCTGCCGATTGTATAGTTTCTGCTGCATTGGCACCAAATACAGCATTGAGTGGAGGACGCTTTTTAGCGATATTGCGTCCTGTGGAGATAAGATCAGCATATCCTCGCTGGTGGGAGAAAGCGTATGCCGAGCGTCTTTTAGAAGCACCACGGCGCATTGTGCTGGCCCGTGGCTTCCACTGAGCTTCTTCCGTCTTGTATTTCTTCACATTCTTTAGAATCTTAAACAGGAGATAGAGAGAGAAATTGGTTACATCACTTGTAATGAATGATTATTTCTTTATTTATTTTCCATTGCCCTGGTCAACTACTACCAAAGTCTCAAAGACCTTGTCACCACACAGGGGAGTGACACAAATCTACTGGGTCCACTAGCAATGCTATGAAGGACCCTCCTGGACTAATGTCTTTGATACCTTCTTTTGATGCCAACATTCTACCCAATACCTGTTAAAAGAATAAATCTCAATAGAAGAGAGCAGGTCTAGAGAGCCTGTGGATCTCAATCTCTTATTGAGCTAAAAGTTCAAGCATGCCCTGTCAGACTGGTTGATGGGGCACGATGGGATCTTTAGTGTCACAATAGCAGGTGAGCTATAGACTGCCTACCTGTAGGCTAGAACTTGCTGCACTAGTCTAACCGGCCCTGGCGTTAGAAGTGGGATGCAGAAGGCTGCCTGCCTTTGCACAGTATCCAAAATTAGTACTGCAAACAGTGGAGAGTCACAGGTTGGCGCGCTGAATACTCCCAATCAATTAGTGAGCAACACCTCCCTCTTTAAAACATACAAATCAATACACTACAGGGTAAACAACTGGGCAACAATCAATTTAGGACCCTTGACACATTATACAGAAGAAAATAAAATGGATTTATATAATGGTGCATATGTGATTTTCTTTCATCAGTTTAACAGGGATCTCACATTGTTACTATGTGCTATTGGTGGACACTTCATCTTACTTAGCGCCCCCCCCCCTTCCCCTCCTCACATCATAACACTGCCAATGTCACAACGCCCTCACTAAAATAATCACATGAGGTCACCGCCTCCCACAAGAACAGCGCAATCATCTCCTGCCGCTGTGACCAGTCTGGTGATTGGATTGGCTCCCGGTTGTTTTAGCCCTGCCAACTTCAAAACGGAGATGGAGAAAGGCGATATCAAAAGAAGCTCTGACCCGAATCACACACAAAACCACCTCCAATACTTTACACTTACGTTGTCACTCTCTGAAGGTTGCATTATCTTGCTCAAGAACCTTAGTGCAACAACAGGAAGCAAGCAAACAGCAACGGTTAGGATTATGGTGAGCCAGAGATAGGGCTGCCGTAGTGCATTTGGGGCGGCTCCTAAAATGAGGAAAAACACGAGAGTTAATTGCCATCAAAAAAGTCAATACACAAACTAATTAGTGCCTACTATGAAAAGAAACATTTATGACTATTTAGGCCCAAATCCAACCAAACCTTCATTAGTTCAATCCACATTCATGCCAGGGGAGGCCACACATTGCTAAATATAGTCCCTTTTGGTCACTGAAAATCAGGACTGTCGGCACGTAACTACTGTGTGATAAAACTGTAACTAGAATACTGAGAACTTGTACTGTGCTCCCTAGTATAAACTCATTGTGTAGCCATGTAGTATAGAAAGGACAAATGCGTCAGTGGGTTAAGAAAACTTACACTGTGCATGTAAACAGATGTCTGGTACAAAAGAGGATATTTACCTGTGAATATGAACTTGGATGGAAAGAGAACATGAATTCCAGCACTGTGGAGGTCGAACATTATTCCAAAGTAGATGGCAATGCTTCCAAAGACCGAAAACGCATTCACAAACGTCCAGTATGACGTGTCCAGACCAATCTGTTCACAATAGAACACATTTTTAGAAGTACAAAGAAAGTACTGAAACTTTTATAGAACACAAGAGCAGAAATCTATTCTTTAGAGAGCTTAATGCAGAGTTCCAAGGACGTTCCACTAACACACACACAGTTTTCATTTGCAAACGTAACTTCCCATTATTAAAAGAATATTTAAGGCTTTTAAACAAGTTGCTTTCATTAAATATATATCAGTGATGCCTGGGCACCTGTTTTAGTTTGGCTGCTCTGGGTAATTGACACTGTTCTGCTTGCTCTCCCCCAGATACTTAAATTCCATTTTGTGTTGCTTTCTCTGCAGACCTTAAACTCTCAGAATTCAGACACTAGCTGATGCTACCTGACTGAAGCAGTTGGTGAGGGTATCAGAAGGGAGAGAAAGTTCAGTGCATCTATTTGACGCATGTTTGCAATGAATTATTTGAGTCAACGCACAACTATGTGATAAAACAGCACTTCCCCCACTAGAACTGCATTTGGAAATACGCAATAAAAAGCTAGAAAAATAAAAAACTGGGACCCACAAAAGCTACTACAAAATGTATTTCTGGGATAACAAGAGAAACATATACATTTCTTGGGCAATCATTAACTTTATTGCCGATTTTATTTCAAGATGGAATAATTTTTTCTCCTATAAGAGCTGGAGTGAAGTACTTTGTGAAGGACTATATTGAATTATATCTGGCAGATTACTTTTGATTTCTCAAAGGCTATGAGCACCTCTCTCTCTCTCTACTCTGTGTCATGTTTTTGGACTTTTACATTCGTGGACAAACACCCTCCTTCCCCCTGTGAGGTCACGTCCTGCTTGTGTCTAAAGCTGGGTACACACTACTGAAACTCCGACCAACTTTTTATGCCGAGCGATTTTACATGCGATCGATGTTCCGATCGCTCGGTCCATGGACTGCATACACACTAGCCTTGTTTAGGACGATAAAGGGAAGAGCAGACATCCCGTTAGCGACTTTTTACAGCCATGTTGTCGTGAGCAATGACTAATTTTGTACTCACTGTTGTGGATCGGTCGGAAGTTTATATACACTACACAGCGGAAACGAGATTGGAACGAAAATATTAAACGGTACGACCAACCAAATGAGGCGACAATCGTCCATTTGGGCAGACTTTCAACCATCGTGTCACTGTACACACTGACCTGACTTTTGAACGAGCGGTCGTATGTCGGCTGATTTAGCCGATTATTGGTTGAAAACTGTGTAGTGTGTACCCAGCTTTAGACCACACTTCAAAGCTATTGTATTGTGGGAGGGTTATCAAACTTCATTTAGATTGACAGAAGGGCTCTGGGAGGAGCTTAAGGAATTATGATGAAGTGAGAACAAGCAATGGAACCTTACTTGTATGAATTGGTGCCAGCAGATTTACTAGCACCATCATATAAACTTAGAAAAGTCTTCTAGCAAGAACATTTTTTTTTAGAGATTCATCCCTTAATATTTACATTTAACAAATACAAAGTGAAAAATCGGGTCAGAACCCCTTTAGCACAGATTGGTTTACCTGGAAATTGACCGTTATTATGAGCGCCGTTGCCGTTGTCACCGCAAAAGACTGGTAATCTGAAGGGGCCTCTCCGTCCTGCCCCATTGTTAACAAGAACGCTCCGTACGGTATGAAGAACACAACAAGTGACGTCACTATGCCGTGAAATAAACTCAGGAAGAATTTCTTGTAGTTGAACAGTAGATCTTTTTGTCCCGGAATGTACAAACGTGGAAACCGTAGGCTGAGCTTGTCGCTGACATCCTGGAAGAGAGAGGTCAACAGTTCATTTAAAGTTTTAGATAGGAAGCAGCAAACTCCTTAACTAGGAGACCACATATTGTCGGAACTCTTGTAAATGGTAACAAGCTGGTAAGAGTGAAGGCAAAACTTAGAAGATGCTTACAAAATCTTAAAAGGGGTTTGATAAGTCATAGTATATGTTCTACTGTAATATTAAACAATGCATGACAGCAAAAAATTGCTGTACTTTACAGCAAATATTAGCTTTAAGTAAAGCACCGGGGGCAAACGCAGGATTTGTAGAGGGGGGGTTTCCACACCACACTGCCAGTGGGCGTGACCAGCTTGCATGGGGGCGTGGCTATAATTTTAGACCGTGCTTGGCTGCTCTCCAACTCTTTCTATCCCCATAATATACATGGGCAATACTGCGTGCACTACTGTTAGGTGCACGCAGCTCTCCCTTTTCAAGCAGAGTTGTGTGAAGAGGTACCAGGGTCCAGCCACCTCAATTATACAGTGCCCCAGGCTTGGAGGGGGGTTTCCAGGCACTAGGAACCCCCTCCCCCCCTCGGTTTGCCTATACGCAGTGTCCCTATGAGTGACATTAGTTTTGTGCTATTTATTTTATTTAATGCCCCTACTTTTCCAGCACAATTTATTATATTGAGCCAACACAAAGTATATCAATTGGTTATCTTTGGTCTTGTGACTGCTGATCAGGCGCTAGTGACGTACTTGATCCAACAAACCAACGAGAAGTACAGGGAGACTGCTATATAGAACGTTGTATAGTGCAATAAACCAGTCTTCATACACGGTCTAAAATGTGAAAGACAAGACAAAAGAAAAAAAATATCTTAGTTAACAATTAAAAATGAAATTTGCAATTTCAATCTGAGACATATTAAATATATTAATCTCCCCGTTCCCCTCTCTCTCCCCTCTGATCTACCCCTCCTTCCCTGTTTGTACCCCTTTTGACCTTTCCCCCATCCCTACATGATGTATTATGGTATACTAAATGGTACTTTGTTTTCTATACTGGTACACCTCATTTGTGTAATTGTATCTTTATATGCAATGTTTATTAATGACTTTAATGCATCGTTCAATGCAAAACAGATATATTTGTAAAAGCTGTTTAATTTTCTTTTCAATAAAAAAAAAGAATTTAAAAAAAAATAAAATATATATTAATCTATAGGGTAAGAAATCAATAAGTGCATAAGAAAAACAAAAACAAAAAAACAAAATATTATTTCAATTTAAATGTGTTCAATCAAAAACCTGGTTATCTAATCCATTTTTTATTTTGGTTTGCTTATAAATTTTTTTAGCCTGAGGATTTATTTTTAAATTTAGCCTTAGAGTTGCCCCTTAACACAGTTAATCCACCCACTTTGTCTGAGCACAGGCAAGTGGCAGAAGTAGATAGATCCATACAATTGGGGCTCCTTCCGAACAGCCAATATGCACAAACATATTGTGCTCAACTTCCAAAAAGATTTTCTAGCAGTCACGGTTAAAATCAGGAACATGTATGGGCACTATCACTCTCTGTCACTCCTTAACGTCATGGCATGCAATTCTAGGTGACATAACCTTTATGTTAGTATAGGAGCGCTTTGCTCCGTCTCCATGTTGCTATGCCAACCGCTGTAATCCCCGGCGGTCTAGGGAGGAAACCGGAAGTGGGGCAGAACTTCAATATCCTGATTGCACTACCGTGCATGTGCAAAACCATGAAACCGGAAAGTTTGGCTTTCCGCGCCGTTACTTCAAAGTCAGACTGACATGGAGCAGACGCAGCATCAGTAGCTGCGTGAATAAGTGTATATAAGTCCCCCAAAAGCATTTAGTAGGTGACCGGAGGCTCCCTATAGTCAGTAGGAGAGTCTGTGCCCACATCATAACAAATATACTGCACGGCTGTGCAGTCTACTGTTAGGCTGATGGTCTGTTCACAAGCTTACAGAACTACTTGGTAGAGGTCTTCACCTTTAGCAGCTGCCTTTCCCATAGAGCTTTATATGCTCACCGGTACTCAGATGCCCCCAGGACTTAGCTCCAGAGGTAGTGCAAGTTTGTAAATGCAGAACCGTATCGGTAGGCCAGGAGGCAGCGGATGGTCACATGTAAGCCGAGGTCAGAGGTCACTAGCAAGCAGAATGGTCCAATAACGCGCCAAAGGTCAGGGTCACAGGCAACACTGAGGGGGTCCAAGGTACAGGCAAAAGGGTCAGGGTCACAGGAAAGCAGGCAAGGTCCAAGGTACAGGCAGGGGTCATACACAGTTATCAATCCAAAAGGTTTTCACCAAATTTAGCACAGGAGCATGTTAGCCAACAGGGACACTGGACACTATAACCGGCAGGGAGGCCAAGCCCTCCCTGCCTTAAAAACTGAATGTGGCCAATCAGAGCCTAGCTCTGAAATCACCCCCAGCCTATGCCTAAACAATGAGGACATGAATTAGCCCACAGGCCAGTGAGTTAGTTGCGCCCGACTGCACTACGTTTCCGGGACACGGCGCTGCAGTGATTGGTGTCCGACCGTAGACCTGGAAGTGACGTACCGGTCGTCAAGCAGACATCCAGGATGCGGGGCAGAGCAGAGAGCGAGACGCGGCTCGTAACACATACAAAGAGCCCTGCCTGCAACCACATGTGTGATAGATAGATTTGATGCATTACCAACTGCATATCTACATACAAGTGTGTATTGCCTGAACTGCAACTGTACCACCAAAATCAACTATTGTGAGTACCTGCATTCTGTTATCCTCTTTAATAAACAGAAACCTGTTTAAGTTACAAAAGCGTTGTGGCTTAACATCTACATCAACACCACTGACCCCTTTAACTCCATCAGAAGTTATGACCAATACTGTAAACAGTCAAAAAGAGGTGCATCGCTTACCTGAGCTGAAAATCCATTGAAAAACGAGTACCAGAAGTGAACTAATGTAAACGAAAAGTTTTTGTAGAAGAAAAAGCCTAGAAACTTGCACATGCGGATGTACGACCAGCGGCCATGGACAAGAATCAGTCTTTGGAGGTATCTGAACTGAGCAAAGGAGTAGTCACTGGACATTACCGCCTGCATCCCTTCTTGTCCACTTATACCAACACCTATATGGGCGGCTGGAAAGAAGAAAACAGATTTTTAGTGTAGAACCTAGAATAAAATTGAAAGGAATGACAATACATCTGTAGATTGGACATTTGTCTAAAATATCTCTAGCAACTGTTCCTATGGTACGATTGTCAGCTCTATGGCTTTTATTACTGTAGTGCAATTGATCATTTCAGATGTCAACAATTTCAGCACTTAGAAACAGTAAAGAAAAGGGTATTCAAATCTGCTCCACTGTAAGGGTACTCAAATCTGCTCCACAGAGATGATCGTCTAAGGTCAATGTTTAGCCAGAAGCCAGAAAAACCGACAACTTGGCGAACATAGACCATAAGTAACCACTCCACTCCTGTTACCAACTTACTTTTAATCATGTTGACATCATTGGCACCATCTCCGATAGCCAAGGTGACTGCTTTCTTGTACTTCTTCACCAAGTCAACAACCATAGCCTTTTGTTTCGGAGTCACCCTACAACAGACGACTGAACTACACTCGCAAGCCAGGTCTACAAAATTCTTCTGCCGCTGTTCTTTTATGGCATAAGCTTTCCTCTTCTCTAGGAGGTCCTGCTCTTTCTCTTCCGCCGTCTTGGGGAATTTAAGTTTTAGACGTTTCTTCTTCTTTTTCTTCTTCTCAAGAAGGATTTCATTCTGGTTGTTAAACATAATTAATCATTCAGTATCAGGATTTTAGAAGCAACAAAGCTATCTGGTTGAATAAAGACCAAACAATGCTCTGCTGAATCCAGGGAACGTTTCATTTAATAACTGTAAGATCTTGTTTTTAAGGAACCTTATGAAGATCAGTATTCTAGAACCATGTAAGGATTCCGACTGCTTTTCTGCCATATGAACTAGATCACCATTTGGACTCTTAACCAATGGTTTACACAAAGGACCATCCGCCATTTATGGTTGACCAATCATTCGTTAATAAAGATCATTCAGCAAATATAAGTCAAACCTTTGTTTTTGTGTATCATAATTAGAACTGTAACTATTGGGAAGCCCGGCTTGTAACCAGACCTCTCCTGTGTCCTAACTGTAAAGTGTTGTTCAAGCAGGTAGGTTATATATTTTTTTAAACAGTTTCAAAAGATAAAAATAAACACATCATAAATTTACTACGCAAAAGGCATAGCGAGTTAACTCATTTGGGGTCAGCAGTCAAACAAAATATATTCCCGTTGTCTGACATTATTGCAATTTTTTTTGACAATTATTAAAGTGTATAGTGTATAGCCCTTTTGCTTCAGGACAACACAGCCTCTCCAGTCGCAACTAGCGACATCTCTCGGGCAAATAACATTTCTAGAAGAGGAGACTTCCAAAAGCTTCTTAATTCTACTAGAATCATTTTCGTGAATAGATAAAAAAGTAAAAGTGAGCGAAGAGTTTGAAATAACATTGATCACATACCAGCCAGGAACCGGTTATGATCAGAGAACGTTTTTGGTCGGTCTGGAAATAGGGTTCAGATGTACTGGAAGGTGCTCCTGGTGCGCCAGCAGTCTGATTTCTCTGATTTTCCATCCTTGTCTGCAGTAGGGCACTGGGGGAAAACAGACCAATACGGTACAATATATGGATATTACAAGTCACTGAGCTTCTTGACCAGGGGTGGGCAAACCTGTCCTCAAGGGCCATATCCAGGTCATGTTTTTAGGATTTCTGTCTATAGAAACAGGTGGGATAATTACTGACCCAGCCAAATAGATTAACTCAGCTGTACATGATTAAAGAAATCCTAAAAACATGAACTGGATATGGCCCTTGAGGACAGGTTTGCCCACCCCTGTTCTTGACCATACCAAATTCAATATAACAGATTTTGCTACCATTAAGAACAGAAGAGGCAGGGGCAAACTCACGATTTGTATAGGGGGATTTCCACACCATGCCGCCAGTGGGCGTGACCAGCATGCATGGGGGCGTAGCTATAATTTTAGACAGCTTGGCTGCTCTCCAACTCTTCATATCCCCATAATATACATGTGCAATGCTGCATGCACTACTGTTAGGTGCAAGCAGCTCTCCCTTTTCAAGCAGAGCCGTGAGAAGCAGGGTCAGGGTCCAGCCACCTCAATTATACAGTGCTCCAGGCTTGGAGGGGGTTTCCAGGCACTAGATTCCCCCCCCCCCCCCTCGGTTTGCTTATGAGAAGTTAATTTTCTTTAACGTGTTATGGGCAATGTCACATTGTAGGCTTCACAGCTGACGGCCATCAGAGGAAAATTAAACATTGTGTCTTGACAAAACCTTGTTTATTTTATTGTGGCCACTTACTTAATGTCTTCGCCGTAGTAAATCTTTGTTTCATCTGTTAAAAGCTCACAAGCAAAGCCAATATTTTCTGCGGTTTCTGGAACAAAGGCGAGGATACAAATAAAGTAAATTTAATAATTCTGAAAAGGTATAAACTTACTGTATAATTAGACCCCCGTGCAACAGTGTTCTGTATACTCACATTGGCCCATCGTAATTTTAAGCATTAGTTGTCTTAGGTTTATTTTTAAGAAGTTTTTAGAAATTATTCCTAACCCCACTATGTATGGAGAGAAATTTGTTTTCTACTGGCAAGGTACCACGTACGAACTATTTGTCATTTATCGCATTATCCAAATCCACATGGATGAACAAGTTATTATTATTAATTTTTATTTATTTGGCGCCACTAGGTGTCCATAGCGCCGTACAGGGACAAACAAAATTACAATACGAGACAAGACAGCACGGTAGAGTAAACAATAAGCACAGTAACTCAGTGAGCTCAAAGCACAGCTAGGGGCGGGGGAGGGGAGAGGGGAAGGTCCGCATACGATGGAGCCCAAGAGGGAGGGCATGGATAACAGGGAGACCCCCAGAAGGGAGAGGAGGGAGCGAGAGGGGACGGGGGGGTAAGAGGGTCCTCGAGGAGGAGGGCTAGGTAGCTGGAGAGCAGAGTTAAAAGTGGTGAAGACAGGAGGAGAGATGACCCTGCTCAAAGGAGCGTACAATCTAAGAGGTGGGGTAGACAGACAGAGAGACACGGGGGAGCGAAGGAGGAATGGAGCATAAGGATAAGGGAAGGGGAATGAAGGGGAAGAGGCAGAAGAAAAGGTAGGAAGTTAAGTGGGAGACTGGAAGGCTTTAAGAAAAAGGTGGGTTTTTAAAGCCCGTTTGAAACTGGACAGATATGGGGAAGTTCTGATGGAGGGAGGGAGTATCTATATGCTTAGAGCACTTACCTTTCTTATCACCTGTAAGTACCCAAATCTTTATGTCTGCTTTGGCTAGTTTAGAGATCGTATATGGCACACCGTCCTGCAGCTTGTCTTCAATAGCTGTAGCTCCCAAAAGCTGTTAAGATGAATTCATAATGGTTAAGCACGAGACACAGGCACTAAAAACAAAAGGTCACAGGATTATTAGTCATCGTCTTGTGTACTTACCAGCAGGTTAGTTTCAATCTCTTCGTATACTTTATCCAGAGCCTCATCACGGTCAGTCATAGACAAACTGGCCAATATATACTTCTTATTCCAGCTCTCATACTCTTCCTGGCTGATATCTTTGTAGCAGAGGCAGAGGGTCCTTAGGGTCTCATTGGCAAATAGCTGATGGGATAACATAATGAAAGATTGCAATCCGTTGTAATTTCAATTTTTACAATAAAAAGGTTTATAGTAAATCGTAAAATGTGTTTAAGATGAGCAATATCCAACCATACTTCTTACTGGCTGTATGGTGGCACAGCGATGGGGTCATTGGTTCGACATGATCTGTATGGAGTTTGTAGGCTATACCCATGTTTGTGTGGGTTTCCTGTGGGTGCTACGGTTTCCTCCCACAGTCCAAAGACATACTGGTAGGTTAATTGGCTTCTGACTAGAGGGAGTAAGTGTGTTAGACAATAAAGATTAAAATCTCCACTTGGGCAGGGACGGTGTGAGTGATTAACCACTCTCTGAAAAGTGCTGCGTAATACATAGGCGCTTTATATTAAAAATAAAAAAAGATTAAAAAAAAAATTAAAAAAAATGATAAAATGAATATTAAAAAAGGTATTAGCAATAAAGGGTTAATAAAAAATAAATAAAATAATAATAAAAAAAAAAAAGATGCAAACTCACATCCAACGCTTCCTGTGTCTCCTCTTTTCTGGGGTTATTCGGATGTAAACGTTCATATACAACAGTATCAGCCCCTTTACAGTAAAGTCTGAGGTTACCCTTGGGTTCTCTTACTAAGGGGAAAAAGAAAGGATTAATTCAATATATACCAGAAGATGGCATGTGTGTGTGCGCGCATATACAATATATATATATATATATATATATATATATATATATATATATATATATATATATATATATATATATATATATATATATATATATATATATATAGAGAGAGAGAGAGAGAGAGAGAGAGAGAGAGAGAGAGATAGAGAGATAGAGAGATAGATACACTCACACACACATATATATATATCCACACACACCAAAAATATTCTAACAACAACCACCACCGTGTTAGCATCACGAAGCACTAGATCAGGAAGACTGCTTCCATTTCAGAACAAGCATAGGCAAGATCCATTTTCTGCAACATCATAATCAAATTACACTACACTATAGCTAAGTTGCAAGAGGACATTTTTTGGGGTGTTAAAGCAGTGATGGGTGGTGTCACTTTGGAAGCAATGTTTGGTTTTTTTGAAGAGATTGTTGCCCCAACTGGAAGAGGTAAAAAATGTTGCAGTTTGCGCAGATTCTTACATGGACATTTTTATAGGAGCTACGATTTCCACATGGGAGCTTTTAGAAAGAGTGGCAGGGGAGCTTCAAAATTGGCAAGACCTCTGATTAGCAGAGAGCCAGACAGCTCTACAGTACTCACCCAGGAGAAATATGCGAACAGTGAAGATTACAATATTGGTCCATTTCAAAGAGGAATAAATACAATAATCATAAAGTGGGATTTCATTGATTTAAATCTGCAGTTTATACATTTTACATACGCACTGGAATATGTGGGCCAAGGTAACATACAGTGGACTTCTAATTGAGGAATTTGATCTGACTGTATATGGTTACCCTATGACAGTATTTTAGGATTTTAAACATATTTATTTTGTTTTTATTAATTCATTTTTTATCTGCAGCTATTTATATTTTTATTCCTGCTGCGTCCGCTCAGTACAATATTTATAGGTCTTCGTTTATTGGACATTTTATATTTAAAATATTCATTGTGATTACGAATATTTGATTTATCCGACTTAATATTACTTAATTGATTTTCTACATGGGTATTTTATGAATTTGTCTATTGATTAATGTCAGGGTTTTAAATTGTGTATCGGATACATATAGTTGTACACCTACTGTTTTTATTTAAATAATTAAACAATTTATGGCTGTGTCCCCCTCCCCCCTTCACCATTTCAGGACACAACCCCAATGTCAAAAATCTCCCGACACACACACACTATATGGACAAAAGTATTCGGACACTCGACCATTACACCAGGGACTGTAATGACATTGTATTTAAATACATATACTTTAATATGGAGTTGGTCCCCCTTTTGCAGCGATATCAGCTTCCACTCTTCTTGGAAGGCTTTCCACAAGATGTTGGAGTGTTTCTGTGGGAATTTGTGGCCATTCATTCTGTAGAGCATTTATGAGGTCAGGCACTGATGTTGGATGAGAAGGCCTGGCTCACAATCCCCGTTCCAGTTCATCCCAAAGGTGTTCGATGGGGTTAAGGTCAGGGCTCTGTGTGGACCAGTCAAGTTCTTCCACATCAAACCATGTCTTTGTAGTCCTTGCTTTGTGCACTGGGGCACAGTCATGTTGGACTAGAAAAAGGGCCTTCCCCAAACTGTTGCAACAAAGTTGGAAGCATAGCATTGTCCAAAATAACTTTGTATGCTGAAGCAATAAGATTACCCTTCACTGGCCATAAGGAGCCTAGCCCAAACCCTGCAAAACAGCCCCATACTATTATCCCTCCTCCAAACTTCCCAGTTTGTATCATGCAGTCAGGCAGATAATGTTCTCTCGGCATCCGCCAAACCCAGACTATCCCAATTGACTGCCAAACAGAGAAGCGCGATTCACCACTCCACAGAACACGTTTCCACTGCTCCAAAGTCCAGTGTTAGTGTGCTTTGCACCACTCCATCTGACGCTTGGCATTGGTCTCGGTGATGTGAGGCATTCATGTAGCTGCTCGGCCATGGAAACACATTCCATTAAGCTCCCGCCACACAGTTTTTGCGCTTGCATTAATGCCAGTGGAATTTCGGAACTCTTCAGCTATGGAATCAGTAAAGCGTTGGCGACTTTAATGCACCATGCGCCTTAGCAGTCGTTGACCCCTCTCTGATTTTACGTGGTCTTCTGCTTCGTGGCTGAGTTGCTGTTGTGCCTAAACACTTCCACTTTCTAATAATATCATATACAGTTGACTATCCAGTAGGGATGGAATTTTACAAACCTCTTCAGAACAACCCATTTTGTATCACAAATGTTTTTGCAAATGGACTGCATGGCTAGGTGCTTGATTTTATACACTTCTGGCAACGGGTCTGGATTGAAACACCTCAATTCAATAATGAACAGGTGTCGCCAAATACTTTTGCCCATATAGTGTATTTAAGATAATATTTCCCGATGTTAGATATGTAATATATGTATTAGTACCTGCCTCTTTTGGAGTCCCAAAAACAACGGCACACCGAAACTGTGAATCTCAGCTTAAAAAAAATAAAAAACGAAGCAGATAAAACACATGTAGCTCACCTATTATAGACATGCGCTTTCGGTCACTGTTAAAATCCAGAAGAGCAAGAACCTCATAAGTAACTTCTTTCTCCAACTCGCTAATAGTGATCGTACTCTGGGTTCTCGATAAAAACACAAAGCCGAAGTTCCTAGCAGCAGTTACCAGCGCTCCTTCATCTGGAGAAGCCGCTTGGTAGATTAACTCACCGCCTACAAGGAGAAAAACATATCATCAAATCATTTATCATTAAGACGTTTTCAAACGTTCTATAAAAAATAAATAAATAAATAAATTGAAAAAAAAAAAAAAAAAAAAAAAAAAAAAAATAAAAAATCGGTCTTTACTATTAACTTTATACTGAACATAGAACCTCATGAAATGTAGAACTTACCATCGTTCTTCTCCACCATCACAGTATGGCACAAAGCAAGGATCTTGAAAAACAGACGAACATCTGGATCTTTCCCCGATTGGATTTGTTCAATCAAATAATGGTCGGTAAATGTAAACTTTGCATCTGCTAAAGGGTTCCAGCCAAAATCTACTTCCTGCAGGTGAAGGAGAGATAGGGCCATCAGATAAGTACAAAGCTCCCCAGCTCAGAATCAAAGAAAAGTATTAGCTCAAAGTTCTCTTCTTACAAACCTGTCGACAAACATTCAAGCCATGTGTAAATTAGAGGCATCAAACAGGTCTCTGATCGTATACTAGTGTAATTTTGTTGGCTAAATAAATTATTTTCTCAAGTCAGATCTCTGAAATAAAATAGGGCTATAGTGAGGGGAACACTGGTACTTATACATCATATTACCAGTATATTTTATGCTGTATAAAAGCTTTTACATTTTTATTGTTACCCTTTTATTTATTTGTAATAGCAGTGGAACTGGACGGTCAAATTGAGCTCCCAGTTCCACACATTGCGAGCTCCCACACTTGCTGAGTAGAGCAGATGGAGGGGTCTTCCAGAGCGATGCGTAATGTTTATTGATCTGCACTGCTTTTGCCTTTCCATTTAATAATGCCCTGTCTTCGTCTTCTTAATGAATGCATGTGCCAGATACCATTAGGCTATAAAATAATACGTTTTTATATTGCAATAAGCATACTCATTTTAAAAAAATATGCCCCTTAATTCTTGTGCCATGTGTGCCCCTCACAGTAAAGGATTATCACAGTCTGAATTAAGTACTGTACATTGACAATTTACCAACTCTTCTAGAAGCAACTTCTTACACAAACTCCGTTCCTGCCCACTCCCCCTTATCTGCTTCACTGTAGTGATAAACGGTTATCTGCTTCTACTCAAGACTAGCCGCTACCTAAGAGTTAAAAAGGTGTATTTAATGGAAATCAGCTGTTCAGGATAACATACCTCACCATAACTAGACTTCTGTCCAGCGACTGGTCTTTCTTCACCTAAAAATAAATATGTAGTAATATTTAAAGGATTATTCGTTTAAAGGGGATCACACCCGTCTTTCATATCCCCTATGGAGAAAAAGTTGATTTGCAAAATGTTCTTAATTTTAGTCTTAAGCAAAAAACACATAAAGGCCTCTGTAATGGAGCCGAATACAACAAAATTACAGCATCTGTGAACTTAAAGACAGCTCACTGCCCCTCTAAATCACAAAAGGCAGTGACCAGTATGTGTATTATTAAGAAGAGGTAACTAACATTCTGAGATGTAAAAAAGAAATGATTTGCAGATTAGAAAATTGATGGCAGGAACTTAGAATGCAGTTCTGGAAATGTTTTAGAAGTTGTAAATTTGTGTTCTATTAATCTTTTGAGTATGTTACAAGACACAATTTAGAGTCTGGTTGAGGTTTTTTTTTTTAAATGGTCCAACAAAATGTTTGCCCAAACTTAATTGGCCATGTTATTTCTAAGGTTTTTTTATTTTACATGTGACCAGTGAAATATAGACTATTTTGACCTATGAACTCTAGCTTATGCTTCAGAGAATTTTGGAATAAACCAGATAAACTGTTAGAACGTACTTGTTGGTGTACGTGTTATACCTGGTAATTAGCAGCATGGTTTGCACAACGCTGTTCTCTGTATATCTTACATTCAGTTAACTAGCTCCGGGATTAATCTCAGAAAGTGAATCATCTGTATGACCCAATCTGTCACTTCAGAGACTAGCCAGCCCTACAGGATTTCCAGATAAACCAGATTTGTGTGTTACACATAATAATATTTACATATTTAATTGCAAGGACACGTTTAATTATGTTTTCTTGACAATTTAACACCTGACAAAAACCAGAAAGGGAGTGAGCGTCCTTCTACAACCATTCGTGATGCCCTGTTGTACATCTCACTGCCAACCAACATTATCAAGCCACTTACAGTCATTATTTCACATCTCTAACTTAGTTACTATTTATACACACGAGAACACACCCAACTAAAGTATAAAAATACTTATACATCATACATTTAAACTTATTTTTAATTCATGTCTTGTACAAATACCTAAATAAAATGTGTGTGATAAAGCAATATGCTTTCCCCTTTTCTCTCCGGTATTTCTATACAATTAGAAAAGACGGATTGATCCTGGGATATTAATCTAATGTTTGTACGTATTCCTATTTATTTAAATACTTCACTGGGGAAGTTTATTACTCCTGGGGAGTATCGGATAAGGCTGCCAATCCTACGGCCAAATATATTGTTTGAGGTAGTTGATTGATATGTAATTTGTTCCATTAGGATTCCTTGATGTCGCACTGTTACAACACTGAATAGTATATTTATGTGCTGTTCTAACTTGAGGATCTATACTTTATTCATTGTATTTTACACTACAAATGTTTGGTTGCATCACTTTATAGCATCTGCTATATACACCTATTTAAGTATTTGATATAAGTTGACAGAATAATACAGTGAACGAAAAAGTGGCGCCTACTTGTCTAGCCAGCCGTTACCGAAAATTGTGGGCATGCCTGTGGAACGGTGTTCTAGATTATGGACTTTGACAAATGTTGGTAAAGGGCTATCCGAGTGGACTTCATTTTCCTGTTAACCATTATTCTGTCAAAAATTCTTTCAAGTTTTTGGGCATCTCAAATATTTGAATTTTTTTTTTTTTTTTGACTGAAATCCTTGAGTTGATTCTGAGGTTTTTGTAGATGTGTTTTGATGGAATCTTGGGGCTTCCTCATAACTCACCATATGTCTCTCGGTTTATTGTGCACTTTTTGAAGGTCATGATATTCTGCGTGAGTGTCCCAGTCTTGTCGGAGAAGATGTACTGGATTTGTCCCAGTTGCTCGTTCAGCGTTGTTGTTCTAGCTTTGGCTGGCGTGTCCTTCTCAGAATGGTACATCTGCAGATCCCAGTTAATAAAGTAACTCTGCCCCAAACGAATCACTTCCACACTGTGAACGTATACCAAAAATACCGCAATGACACATCTTGCTTAACTGTAGCATGATTGACATCAACAAAAACACAAAACAGCACAACAAAATTGAAGGGCAAAATGATGTGGACAGGAAATCTGCTTGCAGAGCTCACTACTGAGGCCAGTGCCATTATTTGTTTTTTTTTATCCATAATCTATCTCCGCCTAGAAGTTTCCTATCAATCTAATAGAAGTGTGATCAGTCACAATACAATAAATTGGGGGCATGATCTAATGTGTGGGATACATGCAATATTATTGAATTCATGCCTTGTTCCAAAACAGGCAGAAGGTGGTAATGAAACCTGGCAGATTAGATTGCTCCTAGCATGCAAAGGGGGATAATATACCTTATGTGAACTAATGGGCGGCTTAGGATTATGAGCAATATGCTACGTTTTGAGATACAGTTTTACTGCCGTTGACTTAACTACTGAGGTGGCAGCTGCTACAGGGTTTCGACAACTGAGAGGGCCCCTTTAGTTCCTCAAGTAGCTACCGGGCCTCGCATAGCTGCCACCCGTTCCCCTCTGCCATTGTTGTGAGCCCAGAATAATGCAGCCATCGTGGTCAGCAGGGACTACTGGCACTGCAAGGCATCAAAGCCCCAGAATGCTGTGCGCATGAGTCAACATTCTAGGGGTCCAAAATAAAATGTGGCTTAGAGAGGGAAGGGGACTGAGGTTTCTTACCCCGACCAGGAAGAGCAGAGCAAAGTGGAGACGGGCAGCCAGCAAGGTAATTGTGGGGTGGAGAGAGTGTCCCCAGGGACACTAAGAGGGGGGATGGTACAAAGTACCGGGGCCCGGGTCACCAACCCGGGTGGAAGGAGTCACCAACCTGGTTTGGCCACTCCCTCTTCAGTGGCTTTGAAAGGGGAGCCCTGAAGTTGCTGTACTATGGCAGAATACAAAATTCCTCTTGGAGGATATCATTGTCCCACCCTAGGGAATTTGTGGGCCCTTTCAAAATATTGCTATGGGGCCAATAAATGTCTAGTTAGGGCCCTTGGTTACAGCTACAATTCCATTTATGAGGTATTGCTGGACTGTCTAGTGATTTTGTTGGCGCTAAGTAATTAAGATACTTGCCCAATCTGGATGCTGCCTGAAACACCAACAACGCAAGTAATCACTATAAACAAAAAAATGCTGGTCTCTAAGTGCACTCAGATTTCCGTGACCTGTATTAAAAGAACTTGGCTTGTAGCTCTTATATGGTCAAAAAAACTCTTGAAACCTACAATTATTGTGCTACAGCGTATGCTGGCGCTATAAAAATTAATGATAATAATAACAAACAACATCCGTGTAATTTACATTAGGCGATACCTTGTCCCATACGTTACTTTTATCATCATACATTGTGTGACACTTCCATCTGGCTCTTCATCTCACCTCACGTAGAGAGAAATGGGGACCATGGTATTGAGGACAATGATATATCCCCAAAACGCCAAGAAGCCTCGGTAAGAGGGTGGGTAGGCATTCCCGTCATTCAGATACCAGGACACGTTCGCTTGGCCTAATTTCGCTTCCCAGAAAGTTTGTCCGATAGCAAGTCCAGCTGATGCCAGGATCAGCAGAACAAATATCTAGTGGGGGAAATTTTTTTTAAAAATAAATAAAAAAAATTGATGTTTATTCAACACTCCCTAAAATATTTCAGGTGGCTGCCATCTCTAAAGGCACCTATTTCTCAGTGACCTACAATGACACTAAGGGTTATGCCTAAATATAATAGTGTAAAATGTGCACTATAACAGATAATAGGTGGCTCCATACCCAAAGAAATGGGTGTAAGGTAGAGTTATATGCAACACCCTTAGGGGCAGATTCAATTCTTAAAATATCCATGCAAGGTGCCTCCGGAACGACTAATACACAACAAGGACATTTTTTTTTTTTTTTTTTTTTTACAGAAGTCACACTTATTTTTGCTCAGGCTCCATAGCATGTGCATCCGTCATGTTCTTAGAAATATTACGAACAATTAAAACTGCCCCTTATAGTCACTGGGATCTTCTTGGCTTTGTAAGAGATCACAATCATGCATCTTTTGTAGATGTAGGCTCCTTAGAGTCCATCAGTACAATACAAAGTAAACAGCAGCCATATATAATGTAGTAATTCATTAAATCTTTTAAATATAAGAAAGAATGAATATTGGTTAAAACCAGCTTATGTGGCATATACTGTTTATAGACACTGTCTCTGCTACAGCGAGGATCCCACAGAGCACTTATTGTTTGTAGTGTACATTTCTTCTACAAATATACTCCACTATTTGTTCTAAAAGTGGTTTCAGGAAACAATTAAAAATATATTCTAATGCATGAAAACCACCGCAGCAACCAATCAATTCTAGCGATCATTTATCCAATACATTCTAGAGAAAGGAGAGCTAGAATCCGATTGGTTGCTACAGAAAACACTTCCACTTTTCCATTTTTAAAAGGCTTGATAAATCTACTCCTAAGAAAGCTATTAACGTTGTGATGGCTGAATTCAGCTATATTTCTAACAACTATAATCCTTTTGATTAAATATCTTATTTTTGTTACCGTGTAGACCATATAATTCATCAGATAATCAATTTTCGTTCTTTTCAGCCTGGTTTTGCCACTGTTTCTCATGATTTTTGTGTCAGCACCTGAAAGAAAAATATCAAAATAGTTTATTGTAATTGTATCTGAAATGTGCACACAACATACCCTTTGATAAACTTAAAAAAAATATTATCATTTATAGCAGAAGTATATAGCAGTACTGATTACATAAACATCAGAGACATCTCTTATCATTTATTTATATAGCGCCACTAATTCCGCAGCGCTGTACAGAGAACTCACTCACATCAGTCCCTGCCCCATTGGAGCTTACAGTCTAAATTACCTAACATACACACACACAGACAGACAGACACACACACAGAAAGACTAGGGTCAATTTAATAGCAGCCAATTAACCTACTAGTATGTTTTTTAAATGTGGGAAGAAACCGGGAGGAAACCCACTCAAACACAGGTAGAACATACAAACTCCACACAGATAAGGTCATGGTCGGGAATCGAGCTCCTGACCCCAGTGCTGTGAGGCAGAAGTGCTAACCACTGTGCCACCGTGCTTCATATATAAGTACTTTGGTTCAACAACAGGTTACAGCAAGTGAATTACCTGCGAATAGGACAAGGCCGTGGCAGTAGAGTGTGTTGCGGATGGTACAGCCGCGGAGTAGGATCTTATCTGCATCCAACGGGTAGCTCATCCCTCGCCAGCAGAGGGTCCCAACAAACTTATCCAAGCGATTATTGGGCTCTTCACATATAACTAGCCCTGAGGGAAGACAACATTGTTCATCATCACCACCATTTATTTATTTAGCGCCACTGATTCCGCAGCGCTGTACAGAGAACTCATTCACATCAGTCACTGCCCCATTGGAGCTTACAGTCTAAATACCCCTAACACACACACACACACACACACACACACACACGACAGAGAGAGAGACTAGGGTCAATTTTGATAGCAGCCAATTAACCTACCAGTATGTTTTTGGAATGTGGGAGGAAACCGGAGCACCCGGAGGAAACCCACGCAAACACGGGGAGAACATACAAACTCCACACAGATAAGGCAATGGTCGGGAATTGAACTCATGACCCAAGCACTGTGAGGCAGAAGTGCTAACCACTGAGCCACCGTGCATCAGAAGATACCATCTCTAGCAGGGAAAAATAAGAACCAACAACTAGCACAGACTGTCACTTAAAGAGATGTTTATTGTATAATATTTTGCAATTAAGCACAGGTAAACATTTTACTTTCTACAGGGTTTAAAAGAACTCCAAGAAGATTGTAGAAGACTTGTTCAATGACTAGGACCCAACACATAGTCTTACTTTGCACTTTCTCCAGGCTTGGCCAGAACACTGAAGACAAGGTAAAGAGCTGGGGCTACTCTTACTGTCTTTCTAGTTGAATGGGGGAGTTTGATTAAAATTTGACTGGACACTGGATTCCTTCTTCTTAAGAGAAGCAGAAACAAAGAATCCACCACTAGATGGTGCTTGCCATTTAATGGTAATAATTTACTATGTATTTGCATAGTGACGTCTGTTTTTGACATATTCATGGCTGACGTACAACAGTCACGTGACGAAACATGGGCAGTATCATCAGTCTTGATGACAGGATATCACTGAGCAGGAGAGTGACATGTTACCCAAGCTTGTTGTAGTTTTCAATTGGTTGCATGCTGCAGTATATAGTTACTAATAAACTTTTATTAATACTAAATTTCTTGATTTGTTTTACAAGCCATTTTTTTTTTTTTTTTTTAAACAAGCAGTACCACACAGGACTGAAGCTTTGCAGAAAACACTTGTCATGTCCGACTAGAGGACTGAACACACGTTTTGTTTTGAGCTCTGACGAAACGAGTTTGAAAACACCTTAACCAGCCGGTCCCTCGTTTGCTCACAAAATATGGATTATAGCATGTACGTTTTATAGCACTTGTTTTTGTTCCCCAGCTCAACAGAGTACAACTGCAGTGTTTAATTAAATGTGGATAAGGGGACATTGTAGCTCATTGTAAGAATGTATATATGGAGCCACTCCAGGGAGGGGATGGGTAGTCCATTCTGTGGATTGATTCCTGGAAGGTGCAAGATCTGGTGTTGAGTTGCTGTTCTCTACCAGAGACTACATATGCAGCTGATTGAGACCCATGGGTCTGTAAATCACTACAGTCAGGTGACTCCTTAAGCTAGTGGGGTAAGGGACGGATTATGTGGTAAACCTGCCTGGCATTTATTTACTGTGTGTAAATACATTTATTGTAATAAACAATCACTAGAAAATTATAGTTTTACTTTCTAACTGCATTGAGTGACTAATAAGAACCCTAGAGGGTACTGGGTAGGCTTCCCTGGCATAGGAAGGCACCCCTGGGTGACTTGCCAGAGTGAAGTGGGTAGAATTGGGCCAGAAACCCCGGTATCTTCACAAGAGCTTTTGCATCTCTACGATCCTTAATGACCAAGGGATTGTTATCACCATACCTCCCAAGTGTCCTGATTTAGTAGAAAGACTCCCAATCTGAAGCAGTAGACAAGCCCAGAGTGTGTGGCCACAGCCACTTTCCTGATGTTGTGCGCCCTCCCCTTTTCGAAGGAAGCGTGGCTGTCCCCCGATTTCAGTGATACGTTAAACACAATTATAAAGAATGTTCCCAGTGTTGCGCATCATAAAAGAAATCCCCCAAAAACCCAATTATGTCCAGTCTAATAAACAGAGTGTAAATAAGCCCTCCAATGAATTGATAACCAATCTTCAAGAAGGAAATCGATATAAACAGACTTACCATCAAAATCAGCCAGTGCGCTCTCCTCCTGCAGAAGCTTGTCTGTCGCTTCAAGAGACATTTTGAATTTCAAGTTTGTTTCTCTAAAAACATATTTATAGGACATAATTCATGCATTTACTTACATTTTTGAAAATCCAAAAGTAAAATACACAAATAAAATAATCCTTAAAGCTGCACTACCACCTAAGCAAATTTATTCCTAAAGTACTTGCTCCCCCCAACCAAAGTCCCAGAGGGCAGCTGCTATGTGCAATAGTTTTATCCAGGCCTCCTCTTTCCCTTATTCAAATTGCAGCAAAACCAAGTAGGTTCCTTAGTCTGTGATTCTTAACCTCCAGTGAGGTTATCACCGATAATGATCATCATATCTGGCGGTAATGCCATAGATTTATAGGATGCTACTATAATGAGGTACATACCAATTTGCAGAGAGTTTAAATTGCAAGCTGAACTGGTACAGTGCCTGATGTGAAGGGCTAAACATTCTAGAGCAGCATAAGTGGATGTAATATATAATATAATTTATATATTTTAAAAAAAATGGTTTCCTAACCTGAATGATTTTTTTTTGTTTTAAAGTGAAAAAAGTTCTACCAAGCTGGGGTAAAACTTTATGCCATTAGTAAATTCCCCTCTATATTTTTGGTATAGTACAGAATTAAATAATTTTTATTACAAAAGAGGACAGTCATCAATACAATGACATAAATTTATATGAGGTCTTTTTGCCCAATGTACTTATCCCGACACATTCCACTGGGGGGCGCTTCCAAACTCAGTGAAGTCGGACATTAACCGGGAGGGCCCTGTTCATATATCATTTACAATAGCAGAAATCATACCCGTCAAGTTCAGCCGTCTCTACATAACACAGACTGTTCGGTTCGGAGCTGGATAACAGCAGCACATCCGCCTGTGAAATGACAAAATATTGCCGTTATACATATCCGCACTTTTAGGATTTACTTTTTCTCTAACACAGTGGACGCAGTTTGCGTGTGTCTATCTGCTAACCACGTACGCAGATCCCCCTCCACTATGTGATCCACTACTTCTGTTTGAGAGCGAATGGCAGGATCAGCCCAATATGACCATACATGTATGCAGCCAGATTGTAAACTAATCCTGTTTCTCCGCACTGGGGTTGTGTGGCCAATCCATGAATGCAAAACTAGTAGTTGTCATATGCAGCTCTTACTGTTTTAAATAAGAAAACCTACATTATAGTTGTAGACGTCCTTTATAAGGTGGTATAAGTTATTTTCTTGGAGCTCTCTGAAGTTACATGCAGTTATTTTAGCAATTTGTATTTTGCCATCCAGTACGTGCGCAACGGACACTAACCGGAATGAACTCATTCTTGTTAATTCGTATGACATCCCCGACACAAATGTTTTTCCACTTTGTCTTCTTGAACCTAAATGAAGGCAATAATTATTTAACCTTAATGAGTTAGCCATATATTAGAAGTTTAAAAGAGAACACACAGCAAGTTTGTAAACTAACTATAAGGATTCCAAGAACAAATGAAGGCCAAAAACTAGAGAGCTTAACAGTTCTCCAAGTTACTGCTTACCTTCCTTCCTCTATAACTTCAGAAGGTCGGTTGTTTATCTCATTATCCATTTTATGTCGGGCCTTTGAACATAAAACAGATATAAATAATTACGCTTAAATAAAAGCAGAAAAAGCTTGCTGAGCCTAACTTTTACAACAGGTGCAAACTAAATCATAGCATAGTCATATTTTAAAAACTTTTGAAAGATATTTTAGAAATTGAGATCCAAGCACAGACTGGATTCATCCAATCAAGGATGTAAAGCAATAAAAAAACAAAAAAAACAAAAAAACAACTTTTGAAATCCCCCCAGAAATGACAGACAATAAAAAAATAATACTCAATAAATTGACTATAACCAATGAATACAGTATACTTAATTATAGCACAATATAAGCATCTAACTAGAGACTTCACTCTATGGTTTTCAAAATGTATTGCTTCAATTAGGTGCCGGAAGTAGAAAAACATTCTGAATGAGCATGAAAAAAAACCAAACTATCTACTACACCAAAATCCTAGAACTTCTTACTTATTTTTTTACTACCTACTGAAAATCCATAAGAATCAAAAACAGGTAGGCTTATTATATCAGGGATTGATTATTTAACCTCATACCTAACAAATATATTGTCCTTTCTGATATTAGAGTATTGCCATATTTTGTAGTAGGCACTACACATATTTAAACACATACTGAAACAATATTGAGTGGAAATATTATTATTAATATATATTTGTAAAGCAGTACATTCTACTTATAGATGGGTGTTTAAAAATGGTATATGGTGCTTCTGACAATCATTTGCATTGCACACATTTAAAAGCATAATTCATTTTGACTGTTAATTTTGTTTACAAACTCTAGGAACTGCCATGGGTACTAGGTTTGTACCGAGTTACCTGAAAATTGGCAGAAAAACATTGGCGTGCAAGTCTGAAAAAGGTTAACTGCTTATATCTGTACTTTAAATGGTGCCACTAAAGATTTAGAACATTTAATTGAACATAAATATAAATTTACAGTGCAATCAAATTTTCAGATCTGACAGTTTTAATCCATAACACCATTAAAACTAAAACAAATATCAGATTGGAACAGGTTTATGTATTAAGAGAGCTGCCATTATGAATGCTGGCTAACAAACATACCATACAACCAGTTATGGAGACCCTAGAGGAATCGTAATATATCACTTTTGAAGGAGAAGCGAAAACAATGAAAAACCATACTAAAGAAAATATGACCCTAATAACAACAGAACAATCAATACAAAAATGAGTGGGCAGGAAATTCTCATTAACAACAAATTCAAATGAGACAGAGTTTTTCATTTTCACGGCCAGAGTGCTGAACATAAAGCTTTCACAATTTTTTTTTTTTTTAATTGGACAGTGGACACCCCTCTCAAAAGTGATCCAATTATGAACACTATTTCCCCCAAGCCACACACATAAAGCACTCATAATTTAAAGTTATTAGTTGCCCCAAGTGTTTCAGACCCCAGTGTTACAGCTGAACTGTGAAAGGCAAGCAAAATTCGCATTTGGAAATATCTTGCTACATTGTGTGGAAGCACAGCGCATCTCCACTCCCCCCTCCAACCCTCTGATTCAGGACCTACTAATGTTTAAAGAGAGAGACCCAGGGGTTTGCCGAGGGAGGGGAATGCACTGTGGAAATTTGACCCTAGATATAAGGAGCCACTCCAGGGAAGTGGGGGGGGGGGGTTTCATTCATGGAAGGTGAAAGATCTGGTTTTGAGTTGTCTTTCTCTACCAGAGTCTACATATGCAGCTAAGAGAGATTCATGGGTCATCAAGTCTGAACAGCTAGGTGACCAACTCCTTTAGCTAGTGGGGTAAGAGACAGATGTGGTAAACCTGCCTGGCATTTATTTACTGTGTGTGCATAATAATCTAATGATTGTTTTTATTACAATAAATTTATTGTTTTACTTTCTAACTGCATTTGCCTGAGTGACTATACGGATTCTAGAGGGTACCCAGTAAACTTCCCTGGCATAGGATGGCACCCGTGGGTGGTCAGTCAGTGTGAAGTGGGTAGAATTGGGCCAGATAAACCCAGTATCTTCACACCATGTCACCTGCCTCCATCATTTAAATGACATTTCCCTCTTAATGAGCCTATGTTAGTCAATTTTCTTTCACACAATCTTGTATGCAAGTTTCCACCATTTATCCTCAACTTTTTTTTTTATTCCCCTTTTCACTTTTTATTTCAATCAACCTCTATTTTTTTACCTCTAAATTTTAATTTTATTTATAAATCCTTTTACTTTAGTCTCTACATGAGAATGTTAGTCTGACTTCTCCCTTATCACCTCATATACCACTCATAATTTATCCATAAACATGCGGATTACAATCAAACTATAAACTTGCTTTTGTCAGAGTTATTATTATTATTATTATTATTATCATCATCTTTGACTTATAAGGCGCCACAAAGGGTCCGCAGCGCCGTACATTACATATACAGAAAACAGAACCAAGACACAACATGATACACAAATATATACAAACACAGGTGCATGGGTAAAGCAAATCAGATTATATCTGACAGATAGTGAAAGGGATGGTAGAAATCAGCAGGAAGAAGGCCGGATCTTAATAAAACAGGTAAAACAGGGCTAGCGAAGCAGGCCAAGAGGTACAGATAGTGAAGGAACAGTAGAAGGAGCACACAAGGAAAGAGGGCCCTGCTCATGAGAGCTCACATCCTAAAGGGAAGGGGGAGACACAAAAAAGGGTGGTACTAACTAGGGGAGAGAGCCAGGACAAGAGAGTTAGGAGGACTGATAGACTTGAATAAAGAAATGAGTCTTAAGGGCACGCTTGAAGCCTTTGAGAGTAGATGCTAACCTAATGGAACGTGGAAGATCGTTCCACAGCAGGGGAGCAGCCCGGGCAAAGTCCTGAAGACGAGAGTGAGAGGAAGTGATCAGTGAAGTAGTGAGGCGGCGGTCAGAGGCAGAGCGGAGGGGGCGGGTAGGAGTGTAGGTAGAGATGAGATTGGACATGTAGGGAGGGGAAGATTGACCAAGAGCTTTAAAGGTGAGGGTGAGGAGTTTAAATTTAATTCTGTAGGGTATGGGGAGCCAATGTAGTGACTGTTGGAGGGAGACCGCAGAGATAGAGCGGCGGGAGAGAAAAATGAGGCGGGCAGCAGCATTGAGGATAGACTTAAGAGGATCAAGGCGAGAATCAGGTAGGCCAGAGAGCAGAAGGTTACAGTAGTCAAGGCGAGAGATAATAAGCGAGTGAACAAGGGTTTTCGTGGCTTCCGTGGTGAGAAAGGGACGTATCTTAGAAATATTCCGAAGGTGGAAGTAACAGGATTTAGAGAGGGACAGAATGTGAGGCGTAAATGAGAGGGAGGAATCAAGGATGACCCCAAGGCATGGAACTTGGGGGACAGAAACAAGGGTAGTGTTATTAACAGAAATAGAGAGGGGGGGAGGTGGGAGAGTCCTGGCAGGGGGAAGACTAGAGTTCTCTTTATTTACATTGATTGAATAAGCAACAGATTGTTCCCCTTTGGAGATGTCTTTCTACATGATTGTAAGACTATCAGTCTATTGCAAAAAAGAGAAATCTTCTAAATATCCCCTTATCAAGATGAAAGATGATAGATGATCAATTATACAATTCAATAAAAAAATCTGCAAACAAGAATTCGACTGACAGTTTATCAAATTTAAACCTGCTCGTTACTTTCACTGCTGGAAAATATGGAGAGTCCTAAAATGCTCCACAGACACCCCTTACGTCACACGACCTGGAGCCAATCTCCTATTGAGTCACTGCCGGTGACCAGCAGGAAAATCGTACCAAACCGGTTTCTCTTCCGCTCAACATCTTTGGAACATATTTACATCCTTACAGAAACTAGCACTGTAGTAGGAACACTCCTTCAAACATCACCATCAAGTGTCTGCTTTGTACCCATCATGATATCCAATAAGTATGGGGCAGCACGGTGGTTAGCACTTCTGCCTCACAGCGCTGGGGTCATGAGTTCAATTCCAGACCATGGCCTTATCTGTGTGGAGTTTCTATGTTCTCCCCGTGTTTGCATGGGTTTCCTCTGGGTGCTCCGGTTTCCTCCCACACTCCAAAAACATACTAGTAGGTTAATTGGCTGCTATCAAAATTGACCCTAGTCTCTCTCTCTGTCTGTGTCTATATTAGGGAATTTAGACTGTAAGCTCCAATGGGGCAGGGACTGATGTGAGCGAGTTCTCTGTACAGCGCTGCGGAATCAGTGGTGATATATAAATAAATGGTGATGATGATGGCTTAAAGATTTCACTTCAATTCCTCCAGCTACATAATACAAAGGGTACAGCCTCCATTTCTATATAGTGCTTCTAAATAGACGGTAGTAAAAATGCTTTTTGCAAGACTGTCACATACTACAGATAAGGCTACAACTATTGAGTGGATAATCATTTGTCTGCAATTATTTAACTATAGTGAATCAGTCCCCTTTCGGGAACCACCCTGGCGCTTAGCGGATGATACAACTTTATCCACCTATAGGAAAAAAAAGGGGGGGGGGCCTCTGTAAGCTTCCCTGCAGCTTAGACCACGGTACACCAGACCGTAACAGTAACTACAACATACACAAAAGGACGTCTAGCGCTGGGAAGACCTTACTGAATATTTGATACTCAATTGGTAAATATAGTATGGCAACAGTTACAAACTGTAAACTTCATTTATTAAAATAACATTATCACACTGTATAATCCTTCTCTGAGGTCACACATTGATACCATAATATGTGGCAAAATCTAAAATTCAGAACAAAACATCCCCATATACAAATTCTACTTTCCCAATCCAGAAAATGGACTGTGTATCTCGTGGTAACCGTGCCACTGGAGAGAGAGACGGCAATAAAAAATTGGTGAGGCCAAAAATGACATCAAAAAATGTAGTACATGCATGTATCAGAACATATTAAAAACAGTAAAGTATGTGTGTGTGTGTGTGTGGCACAACGTGGAAAGTCCAAAAATGAATCACCACTCAATTCCTATTTTCCTGAATCAGAAAGAGTGTTCCAAGTGGGAATATGCATCCGTTGTAGAGACCGGTCATACATATGCAATATACACAGTTTCCTCATGTATTTTGGTCAGAAACCTATAGGGGGTACGAAAGAGAGACACGGGGTAGATACAGTCCCAGACGCCCGGGAAGACAGACCCCATGGCAAAAGTATAGACCAACAGTCCCTAGAAAAGGTGAGAATTCTCCCGGTGATTTGGGAGCTAGACCCAAACAAAGAGGACCAGAAATCCCTAAGGACTCTAGCGATTTTTTAGAGAAGAGCCCAGAATGGAAAATGGGCTTGCATCAGAATCCATATCCCACCCTATATCAAAGAACACCGAAAAGAGGAAGAGAATCAGAGGAAAGAGAGGACGGGGGGAAAAAATGGAAGAAGAACAAGGGCGAAATAATATCGAAGGGCATATTTATCTAAGAAAGTCCTTACCCCCTACCAGTCTAAATTGCTCTCTAGAGGTTTGAATTTTGCCCCAACAAAAGAGCCCAATTTATTTAACCTATTTGTTGAACTAAATAGATATGTCAGAACTCTGTGCAGAAAGAGGTATTTTGCCATGAAGAAGTTAAGGAAAAGCTCTATAGAGGGAGTCCCGATCACTCTGGATCCAAATGATCAAAGTGGTCTAGAGATTTTGGAGACCCTATGGGAGGAAAATAGAGTGGAGGGCACTGAAGAAGCAAGTGTAAACATCAACCAACACAGCGCTGTGTGAGAAGAAAGAGCTATTTATGCTCGCGGCTTTCGTCTCTGTCCCACTTTTCTATTACATCAAAGGGGAACAAATAGCATAGACGACTGTTGCCCAGGACATTCCGATACCCGCTTCTGGAGAACCACTACGAAATAATTGTTTGGTGCACTAACCGTCTCCTGTGACTAGGATCTAAATCGGAGAGGTGTATGTTTTCTATTTCCATGACTCTTTCAAGGCGTTCTAGGATGCGGTAAGATTTGTTTATCATCGTATTCCGCTAGTTGATTTACGAAGAACATTCATGTTAATCTTTATGGCCACGGAGGATTATACAGGTTTCTGACCAAAATACATGAGGAAACTGTGTATATTGCATATGTATGACCGGTCTCTACAACGGATGCATATTCCCACTTGGAACACTCTTTCTGATTCAGGAGAATAGGAATTGAGTGGTGATTCATTTTTGGACTTTCCACGTTGTGCCACACACACACACACACACACACACACACACACACACACACACACATATATACTTTACTGTTTTTAATATGTTCTGATACATGCATGTACTACATTTTTTTATGTCATTTCTGGCCTCACCAATTTTTTATTGCCGTCTCTCTCTCCAGTGGCACGGTTACCATGAGATACACAGTCCATTTTCTGGATTGGGAAAGTAGAATTTGTATATGGGGATGTATTGTTCTGAATTTTAGATTTTGCCACATATTATGGTATCAATGTGTGACCTCAGAGAAGGATTATACAGTGTGATAATGTTATTTTAATAAATTAAGTTTACAGTTTGTAACTGTTGCCATACTATATTTACCAATTGAGTATCCAATATTCAGTAAGGTCTTCCCAGCGCTAGACGTCCTTTTGTGTATGTTGCAATTATTTAACACCTTTAATTGGATAAACATAATTTTGCATATACTGTACATTATTTATATATTGGCCTTTTTAGATATACAAAAGAGTCACTTATATTTTACGGTGTAGAACAAATCAAAACATTACATTATCAGCCATCATTTAAATCTTCTTTATGTTGCCCCCAGTAGTACATTTAAAGTTACACAATTAATTTAATTTCTGCAGCTCTCTTTTTAAGATTATCTAATTTACTTCCTTCATTTTTTGGAGAATTTTCAGGCATCCTCTTCTACTGTGTCATATTACAAACCCAGCATTTATCAATATATTGTTGTGTATTCTGTTTTTATATATTTGTTGCTTTCCATTTTGGTATTATTGTGTTCTCTTTATGTAGCACGGCTGCTAAATGTCAGCTTTTAATGGTCATTAATAAATCTGTTTATCAATTAACCATAGATCTATTTATTCCCGTTTCCTACACGGAGGACACTATTGATTGTTTCTATAATTACTTGGAATAAACAAGATTACAACAAACTATTCAGGAGCTGTGTCTTGGATCCATTTGCTACTTAAGCTCTCCCTACAGCATTACAAGAAGTCTCCACTAGAGGGCCTTCATGCTAAGGAGCACTGGGGATTGCTACACCTCATTCGTTGTCAATAAAATAAAAATGGGGTCTGAACAAGGCCAATAATAACACAGCTTCCCCCGTCAGTGTATATCCATCTTTTTCGCACCCATATATTTATTCAGTGCATTATTACTTACAATATCATCCACAAGGTCCTTGATGGCAGTGATGCCCAAAACAAGCAACAGAGGGATCAGGGTGGTTGACCAAGAAACAGTGGATATCTCAGGAATTGCCTGTAGTAAAAAATAAAATAAAAATAAAGTCAGATATAATCTATGGCCATAATTATGTATGTCCTATTCCACATGTATGTGGAATAGGACAGTTTATATATTTGTATTCACAGGACACTGCTTTGACTATCATCTTGCATGATGCAGTCATATCAATTTACTAATCGGACAACTGAATAAAATGTAACAGCCTAACAGTCTTCTAGAACGGATCTTATTTGATCAGGTTATATAAACAGCACTGGTGTGCCTGGGTGAGGAGTTATAGGTTCTTGGAACCAGAGGATGCACAGATATTCCATCAAACTATATAAAAAAAAAATGTTTCTATAGTAAAGTTTATAGGCTCAACGAAGGCAGGATTCAGATATGCCATACTGAGTTGTATACACAGTTCTATGTGATATATACATAATGTGCACAGATTAAAAGTGTTATACAGCATTTGATAAAGGGTAAAGGCGCCCATGAAAACTATACGTTTGCTGCAAAGTTCGGTTGCAATCATTTACGTGTACTTCAGTACCCCAACATTGTACTTATGGAGTGCGAGGACAAATCTATGATGATGCCCGGCCACGGAGAGCCCTCAGGACCATTCTGCAGGCACATCTGAATTCCCCTCTATGTATTTGCAATCTCTCACTTAAAAACCCTACACTTGCTCCTGAAAAGGGCTGGGCTTCTTAAGCTCTATCGACAAGTGGACTGCCAAGTAAATGTACATAATTTGTCATCGGATGCATCTTTTATGCTCCAAGATTGGCCACGGCCAATACCATAATAGAGTAGTTATTCTTAGAATAAAGCACTTTGTGTGTGGCTATATATTACCACATCTGGATTTTGTACCAGTACTGTACGAGACGTTATATTGCAAACAGATGCATTCTAAAATGATTGCTATATAGAGGTCAGTAGTTGCTGCTTTATATGCCTTGTGTCTACTAAGAGAATGGTGTAATTAAATTGAAAAATTTAAATTAATTAAAGTAATTAAATTGCATGAATCTCTTGTGTGCTGTTAATGTACCAATTGTATTTAAATGTTCTCCTCTACGGATACAGCAGAGGGATGGTTTTTGCTTTCAGTCTTCTGGTCGCAAACAAGAGATATTGAGGTTTAGAATCCTGTCACCAGGATACAATGGGGTCAGAAAAACTGTACTTTTGTATCGAATCTTAAGTTGTGCTTCTTTGGCTATTTGGAATGGCAGGACAATAGGAATGGCCACAATGTAATCACATAATCAAGTGTTACCAATAATGCTATACTGATCGTTCATTGTGGAATGCTCTATGTATTGAGACTATGTATCATTTCCCGTCCTCTATGATTTATAGGTTATGCTGACACTATAGGAAGAGAGAAGTTCCTTGTACATTATATCCCTTCATCGGTGTCATTATGAATGCAAATAAACACGTCCGGCCAGATAACAGGAGGTAGAGGCCCGATTATTACCTGAAGGATGAGGAGGACCAGGAAGTAGGCGTTGGCGGCCCTTTTAAATTGTTCAAACAGGTTTAGCGGCAGGAAGGTGATGGGGTTATACTTGTAGGTCTTGATGGCATTTCCCTAATGAACAAGCAGGTTTATAGTTAGGTATAAGTTACATGGAAACCTTAGTTCTAAACATCTGTCAAAGCTCCTATTATATTAAGCCAATATAACATCAACCTTTTCCTTACATATACATTTCAATACAGAATTATGGGGTTAAGGCTTCAACCTTTCATTTTCAGAAGGTATTCACATGATCATTAAGTAGGCGGCATTTACTTATTTACATTAAAAGGACTTTTACGCTTCCCATACACTGAGATTTTGGCTGGTTAATCTGGTTTGAATTGAATAAACTACCAAACCATTGTAAACAAATCAAAATGTGATCTGGTTTAATAAGTTTTGGTGAAAAGCGAGGTCAAACAATTACCCGCATTCAGCCCTGTACAGTCTCTCATGGTAAACAAAAGTAATTATAATTTTATTTCAGAACCTGCAAAATAGAACATACTTAAACTCTAGAAAACTAAAGATTTGGTTTGAATAATAATATATTATCCCTTAATGATTTATTGGGCTTGTATCTTTGCACCTTCGAAAGGTTAGGCAAAAATTTTCTGTGTAACTAAGAGGTCTATTTATACAAGGGCGATTGGACTTGTTGTCATATCAACCTATCTAAAGGATTTAGCCAGCAAAGGCTTCCAAATGCTTTGCAAGTGGAAGTCTATTTAACAAGTACCAGAACAAAAGGCATAAAAGAAAAAAAAAAAAAAAAATCCTGAAAATATATTTAAAATTACAAAAATAAAATAGTGACTGACTGGGCAAAGAGGTGGATTAATCATTACTGATACATACCACAATTGCTAGGGGGGGGGGGGGGGGGCACATAATAATACTCCAAAAACATACTAATAGGTTAATTGGCGGCTATCAAAATTGACCCTAGTCTCTCCGTGTGTGTGTGTGTGTGTGTGTGTGTGTGTGTGTGTGTGTGTGTGTGTGTGTGTGTGTGTGTGTGTGTGTGTGTGTGTGTGTGTGTGTGTGTGTGTGTGTTGTATGTTAGGGAATTTAGACTGTAAGCTCCAATGGGACTGATGTGAATGAGTTCTCTGTACAGCGCTGCGGAATTAGTGGCGCTATATAAATAAATGATGATAATGATAATAACAAATCAGCTACCTCTGATATTTTTATTTTAAAAGCAGAATATAAAAAATAAAAAAAAAATAAAAATTGCCTATAGATAAAATGTAATTACAGTTATCATAGCAAAAGCAATCATAATAAATAGACCCTTAATCTTGAACCACTTAAAAACATTTAATATTTAAAAAAAGCTAAACATGATCATTCTAGCAAAATAAAATACACACCGAGTATTTGCTTTTCTTTAAGCAAAGAAGAGACTTTCTCTTGAACTCTGGTTGGTCGTAGAAGTTTCGATCGTTTGCTTTCACCTGCCAGTTACATTCTGAAATTAGAGAAAAAAAAAGAAAAGCAATCCTAAAATCAACTGGTTTTAGTCTAATTCCTTAAGCTGGGTACACACTACATGGTTTTCGTCCAATAATCGGCTAAATCAGCCGCTCGTTCAAAAGTCGGGTCAGTGTGTGTAGTGACACAATGGTTGAAAGTCTGCCCAAATGGATGATTATCGCCTCATTTGGTTGGTCGTACCGTTTAATATTTTTGTTCCAATCTCGTTTCCGCTGTGTAGTGTGTATAAACTTCCGACCGATCCACAACAGGGAGTACGAAATTACAGTCATTGCTCACGACAACATGGCTGTAAAAAGTCGCTAAAGGGACGTCCGCTCTTCCCTTTATGGTCCTAAAACAAGGCTGGTGTGTATGCAGTCCATGGACCGAGCGATCGGACCATTGATCGCATGTAAAATCGCTCTGCATAAAAAGTTGGTGGAAAATTCTGTAGTGTGTACCCAGCTATACACAAGTTAAACTTAAGTACTGCAGCTTTAGGAAACCCGGAGCCGACTACGTGTGTTATCAGGTCGTCCCTGAACATTTTTTGATTTTGATAAAGCCCTTGATATTTAGTATTCATCGATGCCTCATGTTCTGCCTGGCAAGTGTAAGTCTCAGTATCTGTGTCCTGTATGCTGGATGTAAAAGGAAAACTTCACTCAAGTTTTAGATCCCCCTTACCCACCATTGTGCCCTCAATACAGGTTGGCAGTCCGAGCTTAGGAGAAGACCGAGAGGTAATAAAGTGTTATATTACAGGATGAAGGACAGATCCACGAAAGTCATCCCAACAGGAGTGAATGGGAAACTCAAAGGATTAGATAATACTAATAAAATAAATTAACAATACTACAATAATAAAAATACGAACGCCAACAACACTACTAAACATCAACGCCACCAATAACACTAATAAAGTGTACAAATTATAGTTAAAATGTCTTCAGACTGAATAGCAGGTGCTCCCTTCATCTCAGCAGGTGTCAGTGTCAATCAGTCTTAAATCTGATGGGACTAGTATTGGCGTTGGCCTAAAAAGGGCTCAGTTCAGAGTCGGAACTAGCAAGCTGTGGGCCCCAGAGCAGGCAAGCCAGGAGGAGGGAACCAGGGCCCACAGCTCATTAGTTCTCCATTATCTCCTTGGGCACCGGCTACACCAATGGTAGTTCCGCCACTGGCTCACCTAGAGGTTTGCTGAGGGGTTGGCGGCAGCCAGAAGATGAATTCAGTGAACAGAACTGTTAAGGGGCGAGTCTAGAAACAGGATTAATGATTACAGCTTAATGTATCACCCGGCAGGTTTACTAGAGGTCTCTTGGTTAGCAGCTACTCTTTGGGAACTAGAGATGAGGATCTTCACTTGTGCCCCCTCCTATCTCATAACTCTTCCAGGCTTCTTGATCCCCACGAGCCTGCTGCCACCAAAGGCCATGCAGGTTAGTATATATTAGGGATGTGCACCGGCGACTTTTGAGGTCTCGTGTTTTGTGTTTTGGATCCGGATTTTCGTTATTTTTGGGGTTCGGATTTGTCTCGCAAAACACTTGACGAAAGGTCTCGGTTCGGATTTAAGGTTTTGGATTCGGATTTTTTTTGAAAAAAACATAAAAAGTTTAAAAATCAAGTTTTTGGGCTTATTTTCACTCCTAGGCTATTATTAACCTCAATAACATTCAATAACAAGCATTTCCACTAATTTACAGTGTATTCTGAACACCTCACAATATAGTTATTAGTCCAAAATGTTGCAACAAGGTATCTTTCTGGACTGCGTAGAGGAGTGGGTCACCACAATATATATTAAAAACCCTGAACTTTTATGAATCGCACCAATAAATGTACCTGGACTGCGTAGAGGAGTGGGTCACCACAATATATATTAAAAACCCTGAACTTTTATGATTCGCACCAATAAATGTACCTGGACTGCGTAGAGGAGTGGGTCACCACAATATATTAAAAACCCTGAACTTTTATGAATCGCACCAATAAATGTACCTGGACTGCGTAGAGTAGTGGGTCACCACAATATATATTAAAAACCCTGAACTTTTATGAATCGCACCAATAAATGTACCTGGACTGCGTAGAGGAGTGGGTCACCACAATATATATTAAAAACCCTGAACTTTTATGATTCGCACCAATAAATGTACCTGGACTGCGTAGAGGAGTGGGTCACCACAATATCTTAAAAACCCTGAACTTTTATGATTCGCACCAATAAATGTACCTGGACTGCCTAGAGGAGTGGGCACTGGGCACCACAATAAAATATATAAAAAACCTTCAACAGGTCTGCATTACACTACACATACGGCTGCTCCTCCATCCTCTCCATCATATACATGTTGGAGTTTTAGCGTGTGACAACCTCTTGTTTTTGATAATGTCAGTGCATTTTGAATATTTTTCAATTTGCCCCACACCACTGAATGTACTTTATCTATGATACGTATCTATCTTGACTGCGTAGTGTGGTGGCCCCGGTACACAATTTGGTACCGAGGCCACAATATAATAAAAAAATTGGGCATCAACAGTCAACGTTGTTTAATATCTGATACACCTCTATCTGGACTGCATAGTGGAGTGGCCCCGGTACCCAATTTGGTACCGGGGCCACAATACCTCCTCCAAACATGGTACAGACAATTCGTCATTGAGATCCCATCAAGTATGTTAAAGACAGACAGGGTCGAAGTGTTATTGGTTGACTTTGTAAACCCAAAAACTGTCCCTGTTGCACAGTCGTGCAATGAAGACTGACTTTTTCATTTAAAGGCACCATCTTTCAAGTATAGTGTTTGTAAGTCTAAGTCATATTATACTTTTGGTAAAATTGGTTTATTTTGTTCCTCTTTATGGTAACTACTAATAGAATTAAAGTATTAAATAGAAGCGGCAGTTCCTCTTTATGGTAATTAGTAATAGAATTAAAGTATGAAATAGAATTAAAGTATGAAATAGAATTAAAGTATGAAATAGAATTAAAGTATGAAATAGAGTGGTATAGAGTTGTAGTGTGGTATAGATAGAGTGGTCCCCACAATATAATAATAAAACCCTCAACTGGTCTGAATTCCACCAAACAAGTATCTGGACTGCGTAGTGTGGTGGCCCCGGTACACAATTTGGTACCGAGGCCACAATATAATTAAAAAATTTGGCATCAACTGTCACCGTTGTTTAATATCTGATACACCTAAATATGGACTGCACAGTGGAGTGGCCCCGGTAGTAAATTTGGTGCCGGGGCCACAATACCTCCTCCAACTTCCAAGTGTAGTGTTTATAAAGACAGACAGCGTCGAAGTGTTATTAGTTGACTTTCTTAACCCTAAAATTGTCCCTATTGCAAATATTCGTGCAATGGACAGTTACTTTTTTATTGAAAGACTCAAGCTTTCAAGTGTAGTGTTTATAAAATATAAACAACAATACAGTAGTTTTAGAGCACGTCAATACCTCTTGTTTTAAATTATGACACGGCATTTTACTTTTGGTTTAATTTCTTGTATTTTTTTAAATTTGGTTTTACTTTTTGAACATGGCAAACGACTGTTGATTGGTCATATAATGCAAAAAAAAAAGGTCCAAGATGGAATTGTCCTTGGGCCCTCACACCCACCCTTATGTTGTTGAAATAGGACATGCACACTTTAACAAACCAATCATTTCAGCGACAGGGCCTACCAAACAACTTTGGCTGAAATGATTGGTTTGTTTGGGCCCCCACACCAAAAAAGCTATTCATCTCTCCCTGTACAGACTAAACAGGCTCTACTGAGGCAAGATGTCGTCCTCATCCTCAACCTCTGATTCCTCTCCCCCTACAGTGTGTACTTCCTCCTCATCACACATTATCAATTCGTCCCCGCTGGACTCCACAACCACAGGTCCCTCTGTAGTATCTGGAGGGCAGTGCTGTACTTCATTGAGGAATTGATTATTCATTTTTATAAACATCATTTTTTCAACGTTGTGAGGAAGCAACCTCCTTCGCCGCTCACTGACCAGGTTCCCCGCTGCACTAAAAACTCTTTCCGAGTACACACTGGAGGGGGGACAACTCAGGTAAAATAGAGCCAGTTTGTACAGGGGCTTCCAAACTGCCTTTTTTTCCTGCCAGTAACAATATGGACTGTCTGACATGTCTACTTGGATGGTGTCAGCAAAGTAATCATCCACAATTTTTTCTATTGTGACAGCATCCAATGCAGCGAGAGTAGACATGTCTGCAATGGTTGGCAGGTCCTTCAGTCCGGACCAGATGTTATCAGCATCCCCGCCAGTGCCTCTTTTGGGAAAACTGAGCTTTTTCCTTGCAGCCATAGATGTGGAAGAAAATGAGGGTGGAGCTGTTGGCATGTCACGGTCCTCTTCAGAGGACAATCTCCTGACCAGCAGGTCTTTGCACCGCTGTAGACTTGTGTCCGCCGGAAACAGAGACACAACATACGCTTTAAACCGAGGATCGAGCACGGTGGCCAGAATGTATTCCTCTGACTTTAAAAGAGTGACCACCCTCGGATCCTGGCAAAGCGTACGAAGGGCTACATCCACAAGAGCTACATGCTTGGTGTAATCGCAATGGCTTACCAGCTCCTCCCTCACTTTCTCCAGCTGCTTCTGCAACAGCCTGATCAGGGGAATGACCTGACTCAAGCTGGCAGTGTCGGAACTGACTTCTCGTGTGGCAAGTTCAAATGGCTGCAGAACCTTGCACAACACGGAAATCAGTCTCCACTGCGCTTGACTGAGGCGCATCCCCACTCCTTTGCCTATGTCGTAGGTGGCTGTGTAGGCCTGAATGGCCTTTTGCTGCTCCTCCATCCTCTGCAGCATATAGAGGGTGGAGTTCCAGCGCGTCACAACCTCTTGTTTGAGGTGATGGCAGGGCAGGTTCATGCTTTTTTGATGTGCCTCTAGTCTGCGGTAGGCACTGGCTGAATGCCGAAAGTGTCCAGCAATTTTGCGCGCCACCGCAAGCATCTCCTGCACACCCCTGTCACTCTTGAGGTAATGCTGCACCACCAAATTAATGGTGTGGGCAAAACATGGGACGTGCTGGAAATTGCCCATATTTAATGCCCGCACAATGTTACTGGCATTGTCTGACACCACAAATCCCCATGAGAGTCTAAGTGGGGTAAGCCACTGGGAGATAATTTCCCTCATTTTCTCTAATATGTTGGCAGCGTTGTGCCTCTTATTAAAGCCTGTAATACACAATGTTGCCTGCCTTTGCACGAGCCGCCATTTTGTAGTTGCTGCTACTGATGCAGCTGTTGCTGTTGCTGCGGAAGGGGATGCATCTACCCAGTGGGCTGTCACAGTCATATAGTCCTTCGTTTGCCCAGAACCACTTGTCCACATGTCCGTGGTTAAGTGGACAGTGGGTACAACCGCATTTTTTAGAGCACTGAGGACACTTGATCGTACTTCTCTGTACATTTTTGGTATCGCCTGCCTAGTGAAGTGGAATCTCGACGGGATTTGGTACCGGGGACACAATACCTCCATCAACCCTCTAAATCCCACTCCACTGATGGCGGACACCGGGCGCACGTCTAACACCAACATTGCAGTTACAGCCGCAGTTATACGCTTTTCAATAGGGTGACTACTATCGTATTTTGTGGTCATGGCAAACGACTGTTGGACGGTCAATTGTTTTGTGAAAGACTTAGCGGTCTTACGACTTCCCCTCTGGGAAGATGACCGACTAACAGCAGCAACAGCAGCAGTGGCAGTAGTAGGCGTACCGCTGCAGGATTCCTCGGATGAATCCCGTATTGAGGAGGACTCAGTCTGGCTGCTGACTTGGGCTGCAGGACTGAATCTGATGGAGATTGTGGAGGAAGTTGACGAGGAGGGTGTTGCTGGTGTGTATCCAACTGGACCACGGGATTTAGGTGTCCCTGTACCGATGAGGGTCCTAGCCCCAGTTCCTGAACTAACCACTGAACTATGAAGGTTATTCAGGTGACGTATAAGGGAGGATGTTCCTAGGTGGGCAAGATCCTTACACCTGCTTATTTGAGCTTTACATAAGCTACATATGGCCATACATTGGTTGTCTGGATTTGGATAAAAATAACTCCAGACCGAAGAGGTGCATTTTTTGGTCTTCTGACCAGGCATGACGATGGGCTTTTTCATCCCATGGACATCAGCTGTTCCCCCCCCTGGTGCCTCATTTACAATAACCACATCACCATCCTCATCATCAAGTTCCTCCACAGCGCCAGCTACATCATCAATAGCCTCCTCCCGAGCCACCTCTTCCCGTACAGTGATGGGAAGGTCAGGCTTGACAACCACCAACATCCTTGGACACGCCTTGTGGATTTGTGATAATTTCTCTTTAGAAGGCAGAGTTGTTTGCTGTTTTGTTGCTGACAGCATAACTCTCTTCAATTTTTTGTAGGGGGGGGGGAGGAGGAGGAGGAGGGCTAAGATCCGTGGGTGAAGCTGAACCACTAGTCATGAACACGGGCCAGGGCCTAAGCCGTTCCTTGCCACTCCGTGTCGTAAATGGCATATTGGCAACTTTACGTTTCTCCTCAGATGATTTTAAGTTTCTCTTTTTGCTACTTTTTCTTAACTTGGGCTTTTTGGATTTTACATGCCCGGTACTACGAGATTGGGCATCGGGCTTGGAAGACGACGTTGATGGCATTTCATCGTCTATGTCATGACTAGTGGCAGCAGCTTCAGCATTAGGAGGAAGTGGGTCTTGATCTTTCCCTACTTTATCCTCCAAATTTTTGGTCTCCATTATATGTAGCACAAGATACTGCAGAATGTGTGAACTTGGTAATATTGCAGTACCAATGGACTTATACTGCTGTATTGGTTTTGCAAATTTGGTTATAATAATTATTATATATTTTTTTTTTTTTTTTAATTTTTTATTTTTTTTTACTTTTTTTTTATTTTTTAAAAACTTGGGAATAATGGGGAAATAACTATGCCCTTAGAAGCACAGAGCACAGGACACAGCACCACTGGACTGAACAGGACACGGCACAGGACCCAGCAGCACTACGGAACTCAGCAGGACAGAGCACAGGACACAGCACCACTGGACTGATACTGCAGAATGTGTGAACTTGGTAATATTGCAGTACCAATGGGCTTATACTGCAGGATTGGTTGTGCAAATTTTGTGGTAATTAAAAAAAATTAAATTAGTTTTTGGTATTTTTTTAAATAACTTTTTTTTATTTTTTTAAACACAGGGGAATATTGGGGAAATAACTATGCCCTTAGAAGCACAGAGCACAGGACACAGCACCACTGGACTGAACAGGACACAGCACTGGACCCAGCAGCACCACTGACCTCAGAAGGACAGAGCACAGCACACAGCACCACTGGACTGATACTGCAGAGCACAGCACAGCACAGCACAGCACTAAACAGCACAGCACGAGATCTACCAGGACAGAGGACCACCTAACACACCCTCCCTCTACCCTGATCAATGCCCGAGTGAAGATGGCGGCGACTAGCGGGGAATTTATAGGATCAGAGTATCGCGAGATCCGACAACGGGATTATGAGTCAGAGCCTCAGTTTCAGATTTGAATTTGGCGCCAATACCCGGATCTGTCTCGGATCCGACTCGGATCGGCAACGTTCGGGTGGGCTCGGATTTCATAAATCCGAGTGCGCTCATCCCTAGTATATATTAGTGCCAATCAGTGCTGTCACAGTATTGGTGACTGGCAACACACATCCAACTTTCCCAGTAATGACACAAGAGTCAATGAGTCACCACAGAAGCCCGGGACACGCCCAGCAGCTGAAAAACAAAAAAGATTGAATAATTTGTTTTCTTGCTGGTAACCACATATCCCTTATGGAAATACCTACTCAGCAATGTAAACACACTAGCGTGTCTGTGCAGCAGTCTCTGTTAGCCAGTATACAAGGCTAGTGGCACAGTACAACTTCTCTTTACTATCTACTTATTTTCTATGTTCTGAAAGCAACAACTTATTGAAGGCAAAGATTAAAACGGAACGAATGAACGATCATTTTATTAGATTCCAGCAGACAAGTCACTGGTGACCCTTCTTAGCTATGGTATACGCTCTGTATGAGAATATTGCTTTATTATTTCGGCGAGGATTCAGACCAGACATATAGCCAGAAGTCAGAGTTACGTTTCCTTCTACAGCTCAAGAAATACAGAAGTACAAAAAAAATAAAAAAATCCAGTATCCACGCAGGACCCATTGATGTCCATTTCCGTTAAACATTCATTGAGATACAGACAAGGTTTAAAATTAAATGCAAAAATCACCAGGTGACACTTAGGGGAAATATTTAATTACGTTTCCGGTCCGCGGGATCGCGCCGGAATGGGCCACGAAGTTAATCCACGGTACCGCAATAAGGTGGATTTTTGTTCGCATCCCATAGGGTTGCGTACGAAAATCCGCGTTATTGTGGTACCGTATTACCGGCAATACTGGGCACTTTCCGCGGTATCGGGCATTACCGCAGACCAGAATCCTAATTGAATATGCCCCTTAGTGTATAGAGCAGATTTCATGCAATGGACCCACGCAAACATTAAAATCGATTAATACAACAGTGTTAGATTTTAAAGTACAAAGCCCAAAATATTCTTCGAGTTTCTCAACTCTAAATCGAAGATCAAAAGTGTAATAGCGGCTGCTATTGGGTAGGTTTTAACTCTAATATACAGATCTGCCTGCAATTAATTTTCAATAAAATAAAAGCACTACCACGCTAAGCAAGATACAGAGTATCGCTAGCGATACGGAGCTGCGCAATTTTGTGGCTGCCTTATAAATGACCGATGCCAGTGAATTCGTGAAGGAACAGTTCTGCGGCCGGTCAGCGCCAGCGCCTTATTTAAAACGGGAGATAAATACAATCTGCCAGTCTGAAGGTATTTGTGTGAATAATTCAGCACGGACCTGTTGGTTTTGTCCAGCTGTCAGCGCACAGTTTAGAGATAAAGGCTGGCACGTGTAAGCCCGTGTATCTCATAACTAACAAAACAATCAGACACTGTAAATTAACAGACGTCCAATCGCATGGTGAACTTACGATTTGGACACCTTATTTAGTCGACAATTCAGTATACAAGTAAGGAATGGCAATTAAGAAAAGTACTTTATGTACTAGGGATTCACACATTTCTCGACAAAGTAAAAATCTTGTAATTGTATAAAGGAACACCCTCATGATGTTCTATAAGTATCGGGCATTCTAACGTTAAGTCACACAAAGGGGCAGATTCAATTGGCCGCGATGTTCCTCAGAACATAGTGGCCACGCATTTTAACTGTTACTATGGTAAAAACGAAAGCTAATTTTTGCTATGGGACGCAAGCAAAGATGATAGTCACATCTGTAAAAAGCAAAATACGCGCGAGGGGTCTCGCGGCTGTTTCCGAGGCACTTTGCGCAGATTTTTTTTTAATTTTTTTTTAACGATTGAATCCCCCCCCAAAATGTAGCGAAAAGAGTGTTCTCAAAGTTTGCATCCAGCAGAGTGTACTATGGGTTCCATTTATTATTGGAACCAGTGGGGTGGTGATAAATAATGTAGTAACTGCTGCTATTTACCACGCCAGGGCTGCTCTGCGAGTTCCAAAGAAATCCACCCCACGGTGATAATATCCAGCAGCCTCACTCTGGCAGCGAAAGGAGGAAGGGCTATTGTACATGCGTAGCCAAGATCCGGCCAAGCCTTAAAAGGCTTATGTCTGATATCTTGACCTCCTTTACCTTCTTACTCTTATTTAACTATTACCTTAAATAACGACACAAGACATGTGTGGCAAAAATTAAATGATTTATCTAACTATGGTGGAGGAGAATAAAGCAGTCAGTCCGACATCTGCCAGGCAAAACCCAACTGTCCCAGCATAACCATTGGGACTTCATCATCTGGGGAACAACCAACCCCCGGGGTTCAAGTGGGGGGGGATCAACCAATCACACACCGGACGCACATATCTACCTTGACGGGACACCGCGTCCCGATTTTACAGGACCCGCCCATCCTCTGGGCTAGACGGAAAGCAACCACAGGGCAACCCACAGGGGCGGTACCTGAACCGATACTATAGCCGATTCACTCAAAGAGAGGCAGGTTCATCGTGCCCAATACCGTAAATGTGCGCTCAAAAACCACTGGGCAATGTCCGGATCTGCAAGGCTGAATAAAACTCCACCCATCCCACTTATAGCCTCTGTTCCCCTCCCCTATGACACCAGATGGGCGGACATCCCAATAGTTAACTATTAACACTCCAGCGAATAATTCAGTTAAAGATACAGCAAAGCTTTTATTTTCGTTCGTTCCTATCCAGAGCTCAGTTCTTATTCTGGGGCTGTTGGACATAATTGACCAGATTAATTTACACCACTAAAGTTTTTCGACACTTAATAAATTTGTCACAGTCACCGTTCCCATAGGTCTATGGGGACAGTGTTAAGGTCCGGTAACTAAAGTTAACCCTTTGTTAAATAAGGAACAGGGGTGAAAAGGCTTTTACAGCGGCCTTTTTTTTTTTTTTTTTTTTTTTACCGCTTGTTGCATAATGCTTGTGAACACTGCATAGAAAGTCAAAATCCTTTTTTTGGACAGTCCGTCAGCATACCCCAGGACACTTATCCAGGCAAGAGTTGGGGTAAAGTAAGACCAGTCCAAATTCACACGTCTCCAATTTACTCAAAACCAGACGCCCTCTTTCTGATGAAGCCTCACCCTTTCAGGGGTGTGCATGCTGAGAACTCCGCAAAAAACAAAAATCAATACTATTCGTGTTAGGAGCCGCGGCGACCGCGGGCACCGCCTTACTTCAGTCCCCATCTGGCGTCCTGGCCGTCTCCTTGATGACCAGGACATCCCTTCCTGTATTCGGCCAGGGCAACGGACGCTGAATTAACAGCTATCACGCCCCAGCAACACAGGGCAGCCAGACGCGCGCTCTACCACGCCTGTGGGCTAATTTACCTCCTCATTAATTTATTACCACAGCCTGGGGGTGATTACAGGGCAAAGCCTTGATTGGCTGCCATCAGTATTTAAGTCAGGGAGGGCTTAGCCTTTCTGCCGGTTATAGCATAGACTTTCTCTGTTGCGGACCTGCTCCTGCTTTCCTGTGAATACTCTGCCCGTTTACTATTGGACCTCCTGTTGTGACCCTATTGCTTTGTTCTTGGATTCTGCTGTCGTGCTGGTGACCCTGACCCTTTGGCGTGTTATTTGACCATTCTACTTGCTTGTGACCCCTGACCTCGGCTTACTTCTGACCATCCACTCAGCCTCCTCTGACCTGCCGCTGCAGTGTTGTTAACGAACTTGCACTACGCTAGGACTTAAATCCTGGGGGGCATCAGAGTTCCTGTCAGCACATAAAGCTCTACGGGAAAGGCGGCTGCTATAGGTGAAGACCTCAGTCATCGGTTCTGCAAGTTCGTTATCAGACCAGCAGCCCAACAATTAGGAGTAGGACACCAGAATAAAAAGAGCATTTAGCAGCCTTTAAGAACGTGCACATTTCACTGGCTGAAATGTGTTTCTAGTACAATAGTCGTTAGAACGTGTTGAAACCTATTAGGCTTTTCAATTGTTTTTTAATCGAATCAAACCTTTGAGAAATTTTAGCTAAATTTTCAAATTTTTGTATCAATTTGTCGAACTGGTTAGATCCAAGGCCGGTTTGAAGGCTTAATTTTAACATCTGTCCGACAGAGACATTATGATTTGAGATTTCAGCGTTACAGTCCGGTATCACTTGGTGACAGCAGATAAAACAAGCAGTCAAATGCAGGGTCATTGAGGATTACATTACTAACATTGCACAAAGGTGCATGTAAATTTGCAATTTATAGCAATCAATCAGCAATTATCTGTCTAGTGCAATTTAGACAATGTAAGCAAATGTCAATTTGGTTGCTACAGTTTAGTGCAAGTATCTTTGAAAATAACGCTCTCCGATAAGTAGATGACAATTGTCTAGTTAGTGTTATTACAATGATCTGTACAGAAAAGAGATGACTATACAAGTCTTCAGTATAAACATCTAAAAGTTATGTTGACAGTTAACAATAACCTATTTTCTACCACTATATAGACTGAAGACCGTTTGGTAATCCCATAACCAAATCAATATTCCAGTAAGTATAGTGTATAGCATGCTTACGATTTCACAGTATCCTTTTTCTTTCAATTTCTGGGTCTATTGTCAGGATGACACAAGGAGACCCTTGCTCTAGCTGCACACACAGTTCAGCTGCCTAGTCACTGGCCACCTAGCTGGCATTGGCTGTCCTGCCCACAAGAACAGTCCTTATCCTCCACCCAAGCTCTACAAACCCATCACATTCATATGACACACCTGTGTGCTACAAGAGAATATAGACACACACTATATAAATAGCTTCTTATAATTTTTTACATACTCTGAAAACCCAAATGAGGTATGCATTGTTGTTCTGAAAAATATATTTTGATAGAAATATCTTATAAATATGCTTTAAAGGGCAATATGGTTTACCATGGTGTGTATTTACCTTTGGGGACCTGCTCCCGTGTCTGTTCAGCTTCTTTGTTGATTTTGTTTTGTTCCGGTTCAAGAAACTCTGGCGTATCCAGCTCGTCATCCGTTTCATCGTCACTGTACGGAACAACTTCATCGTTTGGCACCTGCGAGTCCTCCTCAAAGGTAGTGTCGTAATCTGGATCCATGATGACAGTAACCTCCTAAAAACAAGAAGGAATCAGTAGCTAGAATCTACGTTGTGCTAAAATTATAATATATATTTTTATTTTTTTAAATACACAAGTACAAGGCCCTCACTGGGGTCATATGATCAGAATAATTTTCCTTCTATTCTTCGCAGTTACTCAGATATCAGTGCCACAGGTTAGTCCATGATTAGAGGGCGATTTCAGTGTAACGTGCGGTCAGTTTGTACAACCAAGGGCTACATGATATGCCTGTGAATATCACAAAGCCCACCCACTGCTAGGTCCAAATACATAATTAGGCATCAATATGTTGAGGTCTACATAACTAGCTTGTATTGAGCAGAATTACAATATATTCATATTGCATTGTGGCTAAGTGGTTAGCACTTCTGCCTCACAGCACTGGGGTCATGAGTTCAATTCCCAACCATGTCCTTATCTGTGAGGAGTTTGTATGTTCTCCCCGTGTTTGCGTGTGTTTCCTCCAGGTGCTCCGGTTTCCTCCCACGCTCCAATAACATACTGGTAGGTTAATTGGCTGCTAACAACATCGACCCTACTCTGTGTGTGTCTGTGTGTGTTAGGGAATTTAGACTGTAAGCCCCAATGGGGCAGGGACTGATGTGAGCGAGTTCTCTGTACAGCGCTGCGGAACTAGTGGCGCTATATAAATAAATGGTGATGGTGATATTCATCTATTTGTATACCATACAGTATGGGCAGCAGGTGGTATAACTACAATGCAAGCAAGTCACAGCTCCTACATATTCACCCAATGGCCAGCTCAGAAGATAGACCGTCACAGGCTTACCTGCTTGTTGACCAAATATATGGTGGAGGTGGGATGGTTGGGTAAAATTGACAAAAATAAAAAAAGGCACTGCCTATCAGAGTCCACACACACTGCTATCCAACTAGTTGGCAAAACCGCAACTTGACCAGATCAGTGAGCAATTTGGCCGCATACAGTGATAAGATTTTCAGGTACCGGGAGCTAAAGCTAGATTGCTGTGTAAAGCATTTATGCCTAATTGTGCCAAATGTGATGATGGAGAGTCATTGTTTGACTTGTGTCAAGTTCTACCCATCCAATCAAAAATCAGATTATTTTGAAACCAATACAATGGTTACTAAGGTAAACTACCCAATGGACCAACAAGAACCACACTGCATGCGGCCAGCTGAATAGAAGGGTGTTCACAACATAAAGGTTATCCGATGTTATTACTAAAACACTTCACCTTATAGAATGGTATACAAGAGTGTTTCTCAAATCCAGTCTTCAGGGGCCCCTTACAGTGCAGGTTTTCCAGGTCACTAGTGAGATAATTATACCACCTGTGGATCTGTTAATATGAGTCAGTCAGTAATGAATACACCTGTGCTCCAACCAGGAGATATGGAAAACCTGCACTGTTAGGTCTCCCGGAGGACTGAATTTGAAAAAACCCTGGTATAGAATCTAAGGTGACCACAAATAATGCAATGTTGGTAGGTCATATAGGGTATTTGTTTTTGGGTGCAAAGTAAGAATTCAAAAAAAGCACATGGATTTGGTAATATAGAGTTGAAGAAAAGTTGAATGATGACCAGTGTCTTTACGTCATAGATTATGACAAAAGTTGCCTGATCCTGCATACGATAATCCTATTCTATCCTAAATCCTCTTATGTTAATTTAAAATAAATTCTATCCTGAAATAACAAAACATAGCAGGTAGTCTCAATAGGTCACAAAACATGTGCTAGACATCCGCAAGACTGAATTCCCCCAAATTGCCAATTTGCATTCATAGCACACTATTCAAAATGTGATTTAATAATAAAAAAAAATTGTTATTCCCAATTTTCCACACTGTGTTTAATACATATACAGCATATTAACAATTAATTGGCACTTTCGAATTTCACACTATATCCGTATATCTAGAATGCCTGAGAACCAATGAACTAGCCTTAAATACATCCCCCCCCCAGCAGTCTAATCTATACTGTAGTTGTTCAAGACAGACAGATGTAAATAACCACGGTTAACACAACATTCCTAAAACCAATACACAGGTCTCAGTAAATAATGGAAATCTGTAGTAAAATAAAAAACACAAATATTAGTCTAAAATGCTAGATTTGAAAGCCTTTTCTAAACATTACACTGAGAGCGAACATAATAAAAAAAACCTTGGTTTAGATGGAACAATGGGGGCTCACATTTTCCTTGGCCATTGTTAAAGAAGACTATTCATAAGATGAAAAGGATAGAACCTTATGTAAATAATTTAGCAGATTAAATATTAACTTCAGAGCCTTATAATCTATTGTACAGGTCCCTTCAAACTAGTAATCTGGAAACACTTTGAGAAGGTTATCAGTGCAGAATGAAAAAATAATAAGGCTTTAGAGACCTTGCCAAAACAAGAGCTGTACCACAATACGGCACATACAAAGGGCCGTCTCTCAGCATTCAGTCTTTCTGTGACAAAAAAGGGTGGAAAAAAAACAAATACTTTACGAGAGAGAGAGAGGGAGGTCAGATCGCCAATGACGTTTCCATTCTTAAAGGATTGTAATATAATCTCTGTTCATCACAATAAAGATTAGGCTGTATTCCAAGCAACACCAAAGTGCTTACAATTATGTGTGGATCATGTTGCAATCTCAGTATTGACCCCCCAACCTCAAGAGGGGAGAAAACAAAACTATTTAGAATACAATGGACCTCACAAAGTGCATGGATAGACTCAACACCCCCTCCTCTACAACAGGTAGGAAGCAGCAGGGTGGCTGTCTATCAACCCCCGCTCAGATGTAAATAGTTAAACACACTCCCCTCTTCAACAATGTTATTTTCATACTTTGTTGGCAAAATGTTGGCACTCTAGATGGCGGCCAACGTCTCATAGTTGTAAAGCCAATACAGTCTAAAAGACCGTAATATACGGGCAGCACGGTAGCTCAGTGGTTAGCACTTCTGCCTCACAGCACTGGGGTCATGAGTTCAATTCCCGACCATGGCCTTATCTTTGTGGAGTTTGTATGTTCTCCCTGTGTTTGCGTGTGTTTCCTCCCACACGCCAAAAAAACGCAAAAACATACTGGTAGGTTAATTGGCTGCTAACAAAATTGACAGTAGTCTCTCTCTCTCTGTCTGTGTGAGGTTGTTAGGGAATTTAGACTGTAAGCTCCAATAGGGCAGGCACTGATGTGAATGAGTTCTCTGTACAGCGCTGCGGAATCAGTGGCGCTATATAAATGGTGATGATGAATATACAAACTGATATTTTTTTTATTTTTTGCTTAAAGAGTACCTGTAATAAATTGGTTAAGCTCACTAAACAATTCAACAAACTATGCCGCTATCAATTCCCTAGTAATTAGCGACATCATGAATGCATAAACGCACAAGTGACTGTCACTAGATCCTAACGTATGGATCTGCTGCGTTTTCATCAATATTATTGGATCCATCCAAAAAGTGGCTACCTACAGTGTTAGCAAATAGGTGCAAGTTAACTAGACATGTTTCATCATAGAAGTACATGTTGGTATGGCTTACAGCTTTCTTTTACTGTGTGTTCAGTGTCGGAATCCACACCTATTTTTTTTAAAAAAAATTTAATGTTTGCAATTCCCTCCGCCACTCCCCTTTGCTTTTCAAGTCTGTTCACAATGGGAGAAGTAAGAAGATACGTCTCTATCCAGTGAGATGAACTGCACAAAGCAGGCAAGATCCAAAAAGAAGAGGGGTAAGTAGAGGCACTCCGGTCCCCAAGGAAATAATGTCAATTAAAACTAAATTTTATTAAATTCTTATTAAAACATCAAATAAAAGCGGCGAAATATGAATAAAAATGTAAGTTGTGTATGTAGTGTGTTTAAAATACAAACACCCAGCAGTGGCAGGTATAGGATATCACAAGGGCCAGTTGAGTTGCATTGAATACATCCAGGAACGTGTCGCTTGTCAATAAAAGGTTCCGCAATCAATTCATATCAAAATAGTATCCAAAACCATATGGATCTACCTATGGCCTATTGAAAATGTGTAACCTATAGGTTAATCCCTATGCAGTCCAGCTATGAAAGGGGGAATAAAATCTTGCCCCTAAATGTGTGTGAACATCTATGTATGACCATAATAGTTCAAAAAGTGGGAATATAGAGGAATTGGAGAGAGAAATGTGTCACCATAGTGTATAAATTATCATGGGTAACACTTGTAAAGCATTGTCTATAGACGTTCATATAAAACATTTATTGTATAGGTTCTTTACTTGCTATGTTGTCATAGTATTCTAAAATGTGGTATATCGGGTCTAAATAGCAAGAGACACATAGTTTGCAATCACTCGAAAGGTAAATAAAACGTGCGCTTGCACATATATACCAAAAAGTGATATTGTAGGGTAACCTTATCACTTATTGAGTGTATCACCACTCTAACACCTAACAGAGTAGTGTAATAGCGTTCCCATTACGACCCACTTAATTCACACATATAATCGTAGCTATAATATAAATCACTGCATCCCGATCACGCGCATATTATTTGAGGGTAAATGAAATACCTCTAGCGCTTTTTACTATATATACACGGGACTGCTAGCCACGGCATGCACCACCGGGTCCAGATGCCACTGTCGGGTGCTTGTGACGTCACAAATGACGCCACTAAGCCTCGACGTACGTTTCGCACTTTGCTTTCTCACAGAGGTCAAGAGGCAGACGAAAGAAAAACATTTAGATCCAAACACATCTATTTATTGGCCGCTATATATCCAGAAAATGGAATATATACAGTGTCAAACTGGGGTGTGAGGGGGAGGGGCTTGCCTACTCTGGGAAAGTCGGGAGAAGCCAAAAGTTCTGGTAGTGCCAGGAATGCAGGTCTTTCTCCCGGATCGCGCCCACTTCAATAGCTGCGAATGGCATTATGTTGGACCCAACCCCGCTGCAAGTATGGGCATAAAGAGCCCAATGGGGAAAGAAACCGTAGGGGCTCACAAAACAGTGCACTTAGAGGGGCCGATTCAATTTGGCTGTGTTCGTCTAGGAATAATGTGGCCTGCGCACTATTACCATTAGAATGGTAATTTTAACACTCAGGCCTGGAAGCAAAAATCTGGGTAAAATTACTATATTAACGGTAATACTAATATCGTTATAATATTAGCGCCACATTACTCCTAGAATAACGTGGCTGAATTTAATCGTCCCCAGAGTGCGTAGCAGAGGATATGACTAGCGCAGTTCTTCAACCACCTTCCTCCCCTCCTTTTTCAGATTGACCCATGTATGCAGGACAATCAGGCACTACGCTTATCCATTGCTTGCTTCGCATTAACGTCATCTGTCATACTGGCTAACACTTGGAATGATTACTGCTTTTAAGTACTTTAATAAAGTTTTTATTATTTTTACATATGAAGGTTTGGGGACCTTTTTTTTTTCTCTTAAAGAATCGCTTATTGATAAGTAATATTGAGTGATATGATGCTTCTATATTCTTTAGTATTGATATTTATGGGTCATGCACTCCGTAGTAATCTGGTGCTGTTTTATTCGGTCTTCCATCAGGCCATGGATAATAAAACACTTTGCATGATTGGAAAATAGGACCATATTGGTCCTGCAGGTACAGTGACAAGTGAACACACAAAGGATCATTTACGGAAAGTAATGGCCCATAGGTGCATGAGTCTTTTTGTGCTTTAAACCAGGCACGGCTTTGCCTTCTGAATGTATATACGATTTGGATTTTCTATAACAAATCAAGAAAGAGTGGATTTTTGGATTGGGTTTTGTATCAGTTTATCACTATTATCATGCATATATTTGCTACTATTTATGTATTCTTTCGAACAATTCTATTTTTCAAGTCAAAAGGATCTTGTTACAATTGTAATATACAGTAACCATGATCATCAAATGCAGTACAGTGCCTAGTCTAATCTACTATATTAAATACCTAGTCTAATCTACTATATTAAATGCCTAGTCTAATCTACTATATTAAATGCCTAGTCTAATCTACTATATTAAATGCCTAGTCTAATCTACTATATTAAATGCCTAGTGGCGGGTGTGAAAAAAAACCAAAACAAGCTGCAGCGCCACCTGCTGGGCAGAGTTATACACTGACCTATATATTTCTTGAAGGAGAAGTGACAGTTGGGAGTGGTTGGTGGTTGCCGGGGGTGACAGTGGGGAGTTTTTAATACCTTAAGTAGCTTGATGAAGGATGTGGCGATGAAGATGAAGGATGAGGTGATGGAGAAGAATGATGAGGTGGTGACATGTGGACAAAACCATGTTAAAAAAGGGCGCTTGCGTCGGGAAGTAACGCTCTTCCCCTGAGGAGGCCTGGACTAGGCCCAAATGCATGACAAGAACCTTTTTAACACCTTAAGTAGCTTGATTTGACTAGAATGCATGAGTATCATGCACGGGTTAACTTGTATTATATATATCTATCTATCCATCCATCCATCCATCTTCTACACCACTGCACCGATTGGGATGAAACCAACAAGAGGTGGTCCAGGTGGATGGTGGCCAGGTTTTAGGAGGTATCAGGTCCCGGTCTTCCCATTGGTGTACACTGTCCAAAGCTTCTCACTGGATGGATTTGGATAACATTTATTATAAAAACAGAAGTGACACTGGGCAGCTACCTCATGGGTGCGTTGGAAGAGCTTCTAAGCTACTAATCATTTATATAGTGTTGGCAGTTACATCCAACTCATTGATAACGTAATAACTTGAGGATTTAAACACGGGCAATGCTGGGTACTTTAGCTAGTTACTGAATATTAGGACATTTTTTTATCACGGTTTGCCTTTATTACACAAGTTTATGATCGAACACAGTTATAATTTCCCATTTAAGCTCTGTAGTGATGTATTTTTTTTAGAAGAATTTGAATTCACTCTAATCATCTGAACTATTGATTCCTTTTTAACTTACTTCACCCTAAACTCAATGGTTTCTCTGCATGAATGGGGGGTCTGGAAATTGTATTCAAATATTGTCAGCCATGCATCTATATAGAGGAGATGACCCCCTACGGACGACGTTTACTCTACACTGAAATGGTCAGGTCAATAGAGAAGAGAATTTCAGATCACAACGCATATAACAGTAATAGTTTTATGGATATGCAAATATACCAGTGAAAGAGCAAACCATAGAATTATAAAATATTAACAGAACTCAATAGAGGACAATACCCTCTATAGTAAATGGAGAATACAGGAAGCCGTCAAGTAATTGTGTGACCATATAAAATGCAAAACGATGCAGGGCGAGTGCTTATACATGGGGCGCTGAACTCAGCTGACCTCTAATATTCCCACACTAAATAAAAAAAATAAAATAAAGAGTAGGAATTGTTCTACTATTCCTTGCAAGGCATGAGTCCCTAAGAAATACTGCAGATTAGCTTAATTTAACAAATTATTTAAGATTATTGGCTGTACGTTAAGATTATGTAAAATCCGTACCCAGATAACCGGTCAGGGCAAATGTCATACAAAAACACGGGAACTACCAGTAGATGAATCGTGGTAACAAATCATTTGCCCCAATTATAGGATTCCATCGGAGGACACTAACCATACACAAATGTGGGTACTTGAGGATCTCAGGTAAATGCACGGGGCCATCGATAGCTGTAAGGTATATACATAAAGGGGCTTTCATCAATGATTGGACAATCCATGGTGGCAGCTGGCTCTATTTTCTTGCACCCATGGTCTAGCTAACATCCTGTAAGTATTCTCTGTACTATTAGCCTTTGTAAGGCTCTATGATCCCTATTCCAAGTGCTGTTCGTGCTGTGACCACCAGGCACCCAACAGACCACTGCCGGGTGGAAAACACCCTTTGTACACAACCCTTAGAAAGAGCGTTGTCCAGCTGCAATAAAATAAATTATACAATACAAGCTCCCAACTTCAGAGATTGGAGAAGCCCCCAGAGGACCCTCCCTTCTCTCCAAACACTCACTTTCTTTACATAACAAGCGCTGGATGTTGAGAGGGAGATTTCTGAACAACGGACAACTATCTTTACGTCATTTCTTAAGACACGCGCGCACACACACACACACACTTCGACTCCTACACTAATTTGGATAATCCCCTCTATTTTAAGACAAATCTTTCCAATTAGCTCCCAATTCCTGCTCCTCACAACAGTGCAAACAGGGAGCCGAAATAATGAGGTTGAAAATAAAATAGTTACAATGGCAATGCTCATAAACCATAAAAAGTTATTATATACAGTTTTACATGATAACGGAAGGAAGTGATTATCTCTAGGTTAAGCCCCAGAGCTGAAACTAGAAGCAAAGTTATAATCAGTCAGGGCCGACGCCATCAGTGGGCAAACCATACATTGCATATTTATTTTGGCCTCGCCCCTGGGCAGGTAGGGTTGTAATAGAGGCCCCAATCCTGCAGAATGCTGGAGAATGACCTGCTCTCCCAGGAGAGCAGACCTACCTGGAATTCAGGAGTCTCCTGGACGTTCCGGGAGATTGGACAAGCATGAGTCAAACCTCAGCAGTCGCATAGTGTTCCAAAAACACTTAATCAGCGTCATGTTAGTGGCCGGTGCTCCCCCACTTTTCACCCTCCGCTGACATGTAAAGCAGACAGCTGCTGCTCCTTGGTTTAGTAATGGGGAGGGCGTGTGGTGTTGCACAAAAATGTCACAGCCCAACACCACACCCCCAGCCTGAGGAGCAGAAGATCTGACCCACCTGCCCCCTCCCCACCACCCACTAGGTAAGAAGTAGGGGGACTTAGTGGTGCCATTCAGGGGAGGGGTGGCACCTAGGGCACCCATGAAGACTGTACAAACCTTGCACCCAGTACATGAGGCCTATTGAGTATTAGTCCACCGATTGCATTGATAGAGATTATATATATATATATATATATATATATATATATACATATATATATACACACACATATATATTTCATATTTTTTTTTAGTTACGCAAAATCCGGCATCTATGGAATTAAAGTATTGCAAAGCATTACCACTCTGCAGTTGTGCACACGCATGCGTCGGCTTGCCGGCTCACCGCATGCGCAGTAGAACTGAAAAACGGAAAAATTTAAAAAATTAATTTGTTAATGGACAAAAAATTCTTTATTCCAATATCAAAACATTCTCTTTTTAATGCTAACACCATCCAGAACAGGTATTGTGCATGGTACTTATACACTGGGGAAACTTCCAAGTGTAGGAGGATATATAAACTCTCTTTTTCTCCGGCCACAGGGCTCTGCTCACCTTATGCCACCAATTAGAGGCAGGTCTCTGATAAAAGCATTAGGCTCATTATAAAACAGTGCACATGCCGAGAGGACCATACAAACATAAAAGTTAATTTTCACATATTGTGGCAGCACGGTGGATCAGTGGTTAGCACTTCTGCCTTACAGCACTGGGGTCATGAGTCCGAATTCCGACCATGGCCTTATCTGTGAGGAGTTTGTATGGGTTTCCTCCCACACTCCAAAAACATACTGGTAGGTTAATTGGCTATCTAAATTGACCCTAGTCTGTATGTGTGTGTATTAGGGAATTTAGATTGTAAGCTCCAATGGGGCAGGGACTGATGTGAGTGAGTTCTCTGTACAGTGCTGCAGAATTAGTGGCACTATATAAATAACTCATGATGATGATATTAATTTTCAATATCACAACTGGACAGTTAGCGCAGTATATTATTCCTCATACCCAGGACATAGCTGGACCGGCAGATGCTCAGCGGGTGCACCGAAGCATGTTACACCCAATTCTGTCTCAGCAGACCCTGGAGCACTACCAAGCCCAGCATGTCATGTTTACTGAATTGTATTATAACATGCATTTTAGCATTTCAAATATTCCTACTCAATAAATATTAACTTACAGAGCCCCGAGAAAAAGAAATACATGATAAGAATTGCATACAACATGGAGAAAGACACGAATTTTATTGTTAAGTGGATCATTATTGAAAAATAGGGACATCTTCAGGGACGAAACCTTGGACAGCCCCTGAAAACTAGGACAGTTGGCAACCATACCCAACATTACCCACACATGACCCAAACACTATAGCGCAGGGCCCTCTTAAGAACATCTTGGGCCCCCGGGCACAGCAATGCACCGGGGCCTCTATATATACAGAAAAAAAAAAATATGGATGTCGGGCGGGCGTGATGACGTCACGCCCGACATGCACTGCGCGCGTGACGGAGGAGGAGACCATGGAGGGACCAGGATCGCCAGCTGACAGCACGGTAAGTATTTTTTTTTTTCAGGTTTTTTTTTTTTTTTCCCTCCTCCGACGGGCCCCCCTAGGCTGCAGGGCCTCCGGGCACCTGCCCATTGTGCCCAATGGGAAAGACGGCACTGCTATAGCGATGCTCCAGTCAAGGCGTTTAGAAGAGTTAAATGGTTTTGAACCAAATGTAAATAATTTAGGAAGCGAACACAACTACAGCGGGTGAATTATTGATAAACCCAGGTAAGCCCAGAGGGTGACACGTCGCTACACAGATCTAATGATACATTCACACAGCTAGTGAGAGAGAACAGTTAATATTTCATCATCTCATACACCTGGAACAATCCACAATCTAGACATCTTCAGATAGAATCATTGGTATGAAACTAATTTTTGACCAAATCTTTATTACATTTGTTTCACAATGTTTTCAAGTTATTACATATTAAGTTGCAGGAGAAAAGAAAAAAACAAAACACATTAGTAGGCTATTTAATATACCAATCCTCAGCCATTCCAAATGAAGTCCTTTCGTTGGTTGAGAACTGGCACGGTGGCTTAGTGGTTAGCATTTCTGTCTCACAGTACTCGGCTCATGAGTTCATTTCCCAACCATGGCCTTATCTGTGTGGCGTTTGTATGTTCTCCCTGTGTTTGCGTGGGTTTCCTCCGGGTGCTCCGGTTTCCTTCCACACTCCAAAAACATACTGGTAATTGGCTGTTATCAAATTGACCTTAGTCTCTCTCTATCTGTGTGTGTGTATATGTTAGGGAATTTAGACTGTAAGCTCCAATGGGGCAGGGACTGATGTGAGCGAGTTCTCTGTACAGCGCTGCGAAATCAGTGGCGCTATATAAATAGCTGATGAGGAAGGATTCATGGATTTACTAAACAAGTTTTTTTTGGGTCTATCACATTTATTTATAGCAAGCTCATCTTTTTAGCCACAGGGCAGATTGTTATCATCATTTATATAGCGCCACTAATTCCGCAGCGTTGTATAAATCAGGAGCAACTCCCCCTGTAATGCTTAACTGGAGTCTGTTACACAAGTGGGTGTGTATAAGCTGCATAATTCAGATGTCCAGTTTCCATGCACTTATGCCATTAACAGAATGTTATTTCTTATTACTTTATTAGCGTGTAATAACCACACGGACATCAGATATAACTTGGCAAAATGTCAGTTTATTTTTATTTAAATGAAAGTAAACGCTAAGATTTTGGCGGCGAGAGCAGAGCAGTCAGCAATCAAACGCAAAGCCGAACAGTGTAAGGTCAGACCATTACCCACTGGTCCCAGGAGTAAACTCCTTTATAATTGACTGATGTTAAATCGGGCTAACGAGACGACTGCGCCCCTCCTGGACTCACCATTGGCACCCACTCAAAGCCAACCAAGGGGCCCTTCACTCAGAAGGGCCAAGAGTCGTGACTCTTTGGAAGGTGCAGTGACCCCAGCCATTCTGGTAACACCATATGCTTATTATCTGCTGACTGCCCCCTCTCCTACCACGGTGCCTCCTTTGTGAAAGGAAAAAGGGGATTGTGAGAGTGAGCCCAAATAAGCCAGGCGGGAGGCAGGCAAGGGATGCGGGAACCAAGAGACCCGCCCGCCCCCAGAGGGAGGATATATAGGGAAGACCTTGGGTCCTCCCTGTGACACCCATTGGCTGGGCACTGCAGCAGCATTAAACCTCAATGGTAAGTCCCTGTCAGACACACAACATGGGTTTAGGTGCGTTCAGCCTATTATTTCTCTTAGCTTAATAATATTTGTGCAAAACGTATTTTTCGAATGACCAAGTTTATAACTACCTGACTTGTCTACTCTCCCGGAATGTCTGGGAGACCCTGGAATTTTAAGTAGTTCTTCCAGAGCCCGCGAGTTTCCTAGTGAAGTAGGCGGGAAGGGGGCCTCTGACGCAATTCACTGAGAATCACACAATTTTGAGAACAAAGCAATCACGCAATTTCGCCATGGGTGCAAAATGTCACAATTCGCCGTGCCACGCCCCCACCACCACTACACCCCCCTGCACTTGCCCCTTGTCCTCCCCAAAAGGATTACTACTATTGTAGTCCTTTGGTCACAGCCTGGAGGACTCAGAGATAATATTGGACCCAGTACCTGATCTTAAGTGCCCTACTGATGGAATGGGGGAGTCGGGGGTGGGATCCCTCTTCCCAAAGTCTCTATCTAATACATCTGATAGTAAAGAGGATGTCCAGCCCTTCAGAGAATGATACTGGCCACGCAGTCCTGTTTATTTTTAGATTGGACATCAGATCTGCTATCTATCCAGCGCACAGGCCAAGGGCAATGGAAATAAATGTATCTGGACAATATAATTATAGGGTGTATTTATTATTAATATAATTAATTATTATTTATTAAAGTCCTAGAATGGGTGAAAATCGATCCCTATCTACCAAAGCCATCGGCCGGTGAACTCGATCGCTGGCCTATTTATCATGGACAGAGGCGGCACCGCTGCGGTCCTCCCGTTGCTACAGTCAGGGGTCAACAATGGCAAAATGTCTTTTTAAAACAACAAAACAGTCTCACAGGTGTTTGGGCTGTAAGGGAGATCTGGTCATATTTAGCAAAGAGAGAAAAGACCCATTTTCGGCAAAGAGAGGCGTTTTTGCTGGAGACAGAGCCCCTTCCCCTCTATGAAGGGGTTACCACCGGTGGCAGTGCCATTATTGCCAGAGGTGACCCCAGCGGCGATGGGGGAAGGCTATTTAACAAGGATCATGTGGTAAACGTACCGCAATCATTCTGCTATCTCCATCAGGCTGGTTACAGGAGGAGATACTCCATTCAAAAGAAATCCATTATTATTCAAATGAAGCACCTTTTCAATTTATTTAATTTTTTTTTTAAGTTATTTTTAAACGTCAATAGTCTTTTTCATTGATTTTCAAAAATTAAAAAGGGATATTTTTAAAGACCTGAAAGAGAAGTAGTAAAAAGGAGAGGGGAAAAAGTAAAAGTGAAAGAAACAGCTGAAGTTGAAATAGCCAAGTCCCTTATCCTGGGGCCACACAGGATACATTCGTTACAAAGCAGAAGTGCCGGCTAATTGTCACACACATTTCCACTGCTTTAGCTCTCTGTGTATTATCACACAACGTTTTGTTAGTTATTATCAGGTTATTCATTACACGTAGGGAATGAAGAAGTTCAATGCATGAACTTTGCTTTCTTTAAAAAGGTGCCTCAACCACCATCTTCCTGCACTTTCTACAATCCAACTTTTAGGAGGACCATTCGCTCTCCGGTCTGTATGCTAAACGCCAGGCGGCCAGATTTTTGTCATGTACATAATTGTATATGGACAAAATTTGAACAGCTAGGTCAAACACGGATCTATGAGCGTGGTCAGGTGATGAACAACGCAACATGGCCATCGTATGGATCTACCATCCCTCCAGGTATCCGATGGCGCGTGGTTAGGCGCTAATCTGGGTTGGTGCTCAATATAGACCATTACATGCTGCAGTTTGTGGTTAATTAGCTCTAGAACCTTTAGTCTGAGTTTCCATTTTCCACCACTTCCCCTCCCCACATGGTGACATTGCCCCTGTTATATACAGCACTGACAGGTCACTGAAGATCAGCACATTCATCTCCTGAAATATTCTGTGCTGCTTTTCAACATTCTGATTTGCTAGAAATCTGGGGACAATACAGATGAGCAGGAGATGAAGACTATTTATTAAATGGAGAAAAGCCCCACTCCAGGCAAAAAAATTCGGTCCACTCACTATTTAGCAAAGAGTCACTGTGAGCGATAGTAACGCTATTGGCAAAGATAACCCTTGCTGGAGATTAGATTTGCTAGGAGAGCCAATTTAGCAAGGATTGGGCGGTACACTACTGCCGTAAATCACCCACCCAAGACGGTGATAACAGAAGATAATATATGAAAAATATCTATCTATTATATGAATAAAAACCATTTTCTTTTCATACAACAATAGTTTTAAAATATATCTTTTTTTTCTTCTTTTCATTCAATCGTGGACTGTCACACATACCTGTATTACTCCCAAGACTGATCTGGCATTGCGGCAAGTTAAATCTTACCACTCCCGGAACAGTGTCGCTGAGTATCTCAGGTGTCACAGCAAGATTTAAATGAAAAATCATGGTGATGGGTGGTTTTCCATTGCTGCAATAAGTGGAAGTTATAAACAGAACAGGTATCGCTGTAGAACAAGTACTTTTGAGATACTTGTTCGATAGACTTTCCACATGCAAAATCACGGGGAAGCCTTGTTTACCAAAGCTGGTGAATCTTACCAACAGCACCCACGTGTGATCGGGGTTGTGTCATGATGTCGGGAGGGGAACGGGAGCAAGCAGGAAGCCACAGACTGAACATTATTTAGTGGAATGAGCAGGGTCCTCCCAACAGTACGCAGTAGTGTACGAGTTATGCTGCAGTTAGATTGTGCTCTGTATGACAAAGTTCATACAACCAACTGGTTTTGTTATGTGGATTCTGAAAATTAGGGGCAGATCTACAAAATCAGGATGTGCAAACTGTCCTCAATGTCCACCAACTGCTGTACCGTCATGTGAACCGTAGCATTGGTAGTCTGGACAGGATGATGCAAACTAAATCATCGTGGCCACATTATACCTACGTCTCCCACTGTCTGGGAGAACTAAAGACTTTATCGGGAATCCATAACACACTGTACATATTAAATGACAACACAACTATACGTGTACATTTAAAAACACATGTAAGGTACATTTATTCTTGGCCCTATAAATCATCACCTTGCTGGAGGGAGGAGAGGATTAACTATATCAGTGCTGGGTATATTCAGCCTTCTATGAAGGACAATTTAGCTTTTTAAATAGCGGAACTGTTCAGAATAATTCAAAGTTGTTGTTTTTTTTTTTATCTATAAGATTTCATCGTAAAATATACAAACAGGGGCGTTTCTGAAAACGGTCATGTAGAAAAGTGTGCTGTAATGCTTAGCAACCACATTCCGTTATTCTTCTAATGCATAGGAACAGTGGCGGGCAACAGACGGCCCACGGAACCTTCACCTGTGGCCCCACATTCATCCAGCAGGTCCCAAACTTGTTCCTCTATATGTTTAAACAGAGAAAAAGAGAACGGGGGCAGCAGATTTCTGCATCATGTGACCTCACCTGGCACGGGGGGGGGGGGGGGGGGGACCCTCCATAACAGAAGAGGGTGAGTGCAGTCTGCTCTCCCTCAGTGCGGCCCTTTGGAAGGTTAGAGGGCCACAGATGCTCCTCCAAGTTAACCAAGTTGTCCATCACTGTATTAGAAATAAAAAGCAAACAGTATTAGAACTAGAGATGCTCAGGCTTGGTTCCCCGAGAACCGGACACACTCGAACTCTGAATTGAAAATGAGGCAAAACGTCATTGTTACGACCACGGCGATCCAACGCCATTTCACAGAGGGACACAGAAGGGGTAGCACAGTTCTTGGCAGTCTGTAGAGCAGTTGGACAGTGTCATAGGTAGAAAAGAAAGAGGAGGGGTAGCAGTGTTCTTCAAAGTCTCCAGTGACATTCAGGAGAGCTCCATTGCTCCATTGCTAATTGTCATTGCTGAAATAGAAATAATAGGGCTGGCAGGCTTGGTCTTCTAAATCTGCAATCTTTGTTTGAAAGTGTATGAAGATATTATTGTGACCTGTGAGGTGGTCAAAATTGACTGCAAATGACTTGAAAATTAGTTTTATTGAGGTTAATAATAACGTAAGGCGAAAAAAATAAAGCCAAAGCCAAAACCACTAAATTAATCCAGAACACGGGGGTCAGTGAACATCTCTAATTAGAATGTTATCATTTACCCACAAGACGAGGAGTTGTTCCAGACTACAATACCTGCCAACACTGCACCCTGCGTGACGAACTTAGATGCTCAGCAGAGAAGTGTTCCTGAAAATTATTATGAAATGTTGGCATCTATGTCCTTTGTGCCCTTCATCAGAACACTACCAAAACAATAATTCACATCATGCAAATTAAAGCAAACATTTCCTGAACAGTTAGCGAGGTCAAAAGATCCGAATCCCAATAGTTGGCCCCTCCAACAGGGAGGAGGTAGAACATGTGTTTTGGCAAGGTAAAGGTGACAAACTGCACTCACCACCTTATCTGAGGTCATCACACCATGGCTTCATAGTGGAGTGCTCAGTGTGAATCACAGTGCTCACAATTCTTAAGCACTGTCATGAGATGTGTCACCTGATTGGATGATAGCATCTGTCCAATCACATGCTCCCTTTGCAGACTCAGACTTTAAATACAGGGACTGTTTAAATGGGGAAAAATAATAAATCAACTGGTGATAATACCAACACTTTTAGATGTAGCGTTAAACACACGAACCGTATACCGGATTGGAGAGAATTATTTTGATTTGGCCCTTTCTTAAAAAGTGCTTTGATGGGTCTGATATTATTGTTCTTATGGTCTGTGTAGCAACAGATGGTGAAGCTATATAGGACCGACACAAGATATCCTAGAAGGGATGTCCGTCTAATCATTTGACTATTGATAGAGAACTTTAAGTCATATAGCAAAAATAGAATGAAGTACTTTGATTTTTATGTTATTAAATAGATTTTGCTATAACAATCCGCGTTGGTGTTTGAGATCATAAACAGTATATAGATTGCGCTCAGTGCAGTCTATATACTCTCCCTGGGAATAAAAGCGGGAGCAGACTACTCACTATTTCTATATATGTAATTTTTAGTATATTCTAGAATAATTTGTACCTTACCATTTAGTCAATTTATCAATTAGAGGAATTATTGTTGGCCGTACAGTGTGCCATTAGGAGGTAGTTTGTGTTTATGTATTGATGGGTGTTTGGGGTTGGGGGGGGGGGGGGGACGACTCATTTTGGTGGCACAGCGGTTAGCGTGGTTGACTAGTAGTAGAGGGGCCTTGAGATTGTTTCTGACCCAGCTTGTTATTCACATGGAGGGTGTATGTTCACCTTTTGTTCACGCAGGTTTCCTCTAAGTGTTCCAGATGTCAAGAAAATGGTTATTAGGAAGACACACCTAATGGTCGTGTTACCAGAAAATCCAGAATGTGCAGCCCATTAGCACTCCCATATATGTAATAATAGCACACCCACAAGTCATGCAGCAATACCTTGTATTGCAAAATACAAAGCAAACATTTATACATAACGTAAGTTTCACTGGTGCCAAAAAAAGCCACCGTACAGCCATGTGCGAGAGGTACAGATGGGATGAGCCTAGTTACTATGGCAACAAACATGATATAGGGGTGTGTGTGTATAATATATATATATATAATTTTTTATTTTTTTTTATTTTTTTTTTCCTCACACACACACTTTAGATTTAGGGTTTCTCTCTATTTATTCCCCGGCCTGTTAACAGCTATTGCAAGCAGGTAGCCATCGCCGAGGGCCTCTTGCGACGCCTCGACATGTGAAGCCTAATTACCAAGGACATTGACAATACAAGTACCATCGCTGTCCTCTGATTGCATTAGCCGGTGTTGCCCAGATTAAAAAGCACTTTATCATACTATTTTTTGTTTTGTTTTGTTGTTTTTTTCCTATTTGTTTTTCTATTTTATCTCTCTTTTAACTTCAATATTTATTTATTTTTGTAGAATCTGGAACTAGAAGCCCAGTCCAGGCTTCCAATTCCACTCTCATGCCTCAGCCGGCATGCACAGAGGGTCCAAGAACTGGCAACGATAAGAATGCAACATAACACCATTTAGTTACTTCTCTGTTCCTGTACATTGGATGTTCTCGGTATCAGTTTTATACACAACACAGCCTCCTTTTATGGTTTATAGCTATAATGTACAGCGGTTTTCTGTTTCATACTTTACACCGTACTCGCCTACTCTCCCGGAACGTCAGTGGGAAGCTCAGAAAGTTTAGTCGTCCCTCCCAATCCCGGCAGAGGCGGGGCGTAATGACATCAATAGTGTCATTGGGACCCGTCCCCCGCTGTGCGATGCCGTGAATTTTCCCATTTCATAGGAGGGGGCGGAGCCACTGTGACGTGATTGTGGCATTACCCGGAGAGGAAGTAAAAACAAAAGTTGGTTAAAAGCTGCACTACCAGGACAGAGTACGGCATTACAACTTTTTCCATATATTTTTTGGGGGTTAGTCTCGCTGTGGCTTCTCATTCATTCTCCTGCTCAAACAACTGTTCTGCAGTCATTTTAAAAGTGGTTTAAAAAAAAAAAAAAAAAAATGTTGGTGGTAATATAGCTTTAATTCGAGTTCAGCCTGGATAGAACATGGGGCCTTCCCTTCAAAAACCTAGCATACTTTCATCTGGTGTACTTGTTTGTGCTCGAGTACAACACGTTGGATGTGTGGGCTTTGTTTTGTGTGGAGGGATATCCGACACCAGGGTGTATCCGATCAGTTTCCTGTGCAGGTGATACTATTTAGATGCATCGGTGGCTAGCCCCTCCTACTTACAAGTCCCTACATAAGGACAACCAGGAGTTACTCGATCTTAAATACTCTGCTCTGCTTTTACATTTAATGGGAATCGCATCTACACGCTCTTGTCCTTATGATCTCTATAAAGTAGGCAAGCATGTGTTATATAGGGGGCATAATCAGGGAAGGGCTGGCAAATTTTAGTCCCGGGGACAAGGATCAACTTGAGCAGCTTATTAGGGACATTTTAAAGGAAAAAAAAACAAACTATGGGAGCGGGCATATTTATGAAAGGGTGAAAAGACCCATTACCCCCATAAAACGGAAGGCTTATAAAGGGAGTTTTTAAAACTGCAGTACTAAAGACAGAGTTATGTTGATGCTAAAAATGTCCCAAAGTTATTGTGTAAAGACTGAATCATACACCGCAGCTTTATGTACAGTCTTCCCAAACAAAATTCCAGGTTCCTTTTTCCTTTTGCTAACCCTATGACCCAGCAGCCAGTAGGCACAAGTTGAGCATCCCTGCTATGTGCAACTCTCCTGCTGGCACATGTTGGATCACGTCCTGAAAAATAACCTCTGCATAGTTATGCAGAACAAAGACAAAAAAAAAAAACAACAAAAAAAATAAAAAAATGGGCGCTGGTGCTAAAGAAAAGAGTTAATGAGGCAAGAGGTGCGAGGGTGCTGCCGGCAGAACAAGTCCGGATCAGACATTGCTGCAATACTGGAGGTATAAAACAATGGAGTGATTACACGGAAGTATAATAGGTCAAACTCCTTAGAACATTGTATAAGTAAAATGCTAAGAAAAGTTATTTTGACTTTTACTGTTCTGTATAGAAAGCCATATAGTTCTACTTATTGGGAAACTGTTGCAAGTTGACGCTTCACTTTTGCAAAAGAAAGCTCACTAATGTGCGATTATTGAAGGCATCAGCCAGTACTAAATATACACATCTATGGAGCTATGAAAGATTCAGCTCCATTATTATTATTAATTATTGTCCTTTATTTGTTAGGCGCCACAAGATTACCGCAGCGCCGTACATAATACAAACAGTAGACTATACATGGTGAAACAGTACTGAACAAGAAACAAATAATACCAATATTTCAGAAACTCCAGGCATGGCTATTGCAGTAGAGATGGAGCAGAAGAACAGGTATGAAGACAGGAGGGAAGAGGGCCCTGCTCATAAGAGCCAACATCCTAGGGAGGGTAACATACATCAGGCACAGAGGGGAGTCAGTTGAGGGGATATAGCAAAGGGGAGTGAAGAGGGGGTCGGGAGGAGAGAGGGGAGAACGAGTGAGTGGAGGAGATGAGAGGGTTAGGTGGATGGTTGGTAGGCTTTGAGGAACAGTTGAGTTTTAAGTGCCTGTTTGAAGGAGCACAGGTTAGGAGACAGACAGATGGAGCGAGGGAGGTCGTTCCAGTGACGGGTGGGGAGTACGGGAGAAGTCTTGGATTCTGGAGTGGGAAGGGGTGATCAGAGTGGATGAGGGGCGACGGTCATTGGATGAGCACAGGGAGCGGGCAGAAGTGTGAATGGAGAGGAGGTTAGAGATATAGGGGGCAGTAGACTGGGAGAGAGCCTTGTAGGTGATGGTGAGGAGTTTGAAAAGGATGCGGAAGTGGAGCCAGTGTAAGGTAAGGCAGAGAGGGGAGGCAGAGGAGGAGCGGTGTGAGAGGAAGATGAGTCTTGCAGCTGCATTGAGTATAGAACGAAGGGGGGTGAGATGGGAATGGGGGGCGGTTAGGAGGAGGTTGCAGTAATCAAGAGGGAAAATGAGTGCATGGATGATCATCATCATTTTGGTGGCATCCTGAGAGAGGAAGGGCCAAATGCAGGCAATGTTGCATAGTTGGATGCGACAGGCTTGAACAAGGGATTGAATGTGGGGGACAAAAGAAAGAGGAGTCAAGGGTGACGCCCAGACAGCGGAGTTGGGTGACAGAGGAGATGGTGGTGTTATTAACAGTGATAGAGAGGTCAAGGTGGGAGAAGAATCAACAATGAGTTCAGTTTTAGAGATATTAATTTTAAGAAAGCGTGAGGACATCCAGGAGGAGATGGCAGAGAAGCAGGCAGATACACGAGAGAGGAGGGTGGGGGGAGATCAGGAGAAAAGTTGATACTGAAGAGAGATGAGAGCACCAAGGGATGTAGTATAAAGCGAAAAGAGTAGAGGGCTGAGAACAGAGCCCTGAGGGACTCCTACAGGGAGAGGGGGTGGAGGAAGAACCAGACGTGGATACAGAGAAGGAACAGTTAGCAAGGTATTAGGTGAACCAGGCGAGGACAGATCCCAAGAGGCAGAGAGAGAGAAGACTTTGCAGCAGAAGGGGGTGGTCCACAGTGTCGAAGGCTGTGGAGAGGTCGAGGAGGATTAGTAGGGAGAAAAGACCCCTGGATTTGGCTGATATCATTAGTAACTTTGGCCAGGGCAGTTTCAGTGGAGTGGAGGGGGCGGAAACTGGATTGGAGAGGGGCGAGGAGGGAATTGTCCAAGAGGTGTCTGGTGAGACAGTTGCAGACAATCCGCTCAAGTAATTTGGAGGCATAGGGGAGAAGTGAGATAGGTCGATAATTAGCAAGAGAAGTGGGGTTGAGGTTTTTTGAGGATGGGAGAGATATGAGCATGTTTAAATGAGGAGGGGACTATGCCAGAAGAGAGTGATAGGTTGAAGAGGTGTGCAAGGTATGAGTAGGCAGTGGGAGAGAGAGCGCGAAGGAGATGAGAGGGGATGGGATCAACATGACAGGTAGAAGTGGGAGATGAAAGAATAAGGGAGCAAACTTCTTCACCTGAAGTAGGGCGGAAAGAGCACTAGGCTTGATTGTTGGAGGAAGGTGGAGCGATGAGGGTGGTGGGAGAAGGATAGAAGGAGGAGATGTTTAGTCTAATGGCCTCAATTTTGGAGGAGAAAAAAGGTGGCAAAGTCGGAAGCAGAGAGGGAATGCTGGACAAGTGTGGGGGGGGGGGGGGAGAGAGGAGGGAGTTGAACATGGCAAAGAGGCGGCGGGGATTAGAGGACTGAGAAGAAATGAGGGACTTAAAGAAAAATTGTTTAGCAAGGCAGAGGTCAGAGCAGAATGAAGAGAAGTTCATTTTAAAGTGGAGAAAATCTTGTTCCCTGGCTGACTTCCTTCAGAGGCGTTCAGCAGCACGAGTGAACTTTTGAAGGAAGCGGGTGAATTTTGAGTGCCAGGGTTGGGGAATTAGGCGGCGCCAGCGGATAAAAGAAGCCGGGGCGACAGCATCCAGGGCAATGGTGAGGGAGGACCAATAATAAAACTGCTCCTGTCTAGATGGAGATAAAGGAAAATGTCAGGAATATGCCCGATAGAAAAAAAATTGGTAACATTTCAATTAACTTTGGCTTACTTGGCTCCCCTTATATTCTGGGCATGATTGTCACTGCACCCCTGAACCAGTACCTTCTAATTATAAGTAAGTTCCCATGACTATTAGTCAGGCAGTAATACAGTTACTGAATCCTAGCAAATTGATAGGCTGCCCACTGGTCTAACCCATACGATGGCTGCCTCCACTGTGTATAGTGAAAGGTCGATATTAAATATGACCGGTTTGAAGTAGTTGGCTAAAGTAGAGAAGGTTTTGCTGCACATGTGATTTTTTTGTTTATAATGAAGGCTATGTAGATCTTACATCTAGGAGGATCTAAGTATAAAGGCTACTGATGCCATCACTAAAGTCTTTGGGCAAAATGACCCTTGTGACACCAAAAACTGTGGTTTGCATTTAAAAAACAAAAAACAAAAACAACATTAAACTGGCAGACCAAGTGGTCCATTTATTATAGGAAGAAAAGACCTAGCTCCAGAGAAAACAGGGGGTAGGGGGTTGTTGCCAGATTTTGCGCTCCTCCCTATTTACTGAAGCCCATTTCCCCAAGAATGAACAAGACTATGAACCATGCTTTAGGCAGCAATAGACAATATGTTTTCAACGCTCATACAGTCGTCCAAATCTGTATGTTTGTAACCACCGGCCAAGATGCTAACCAGTCATATTGCTGACCAACAGGGTCACACAAGTGTGTAACAAAACAGATGGATCAGGATTGGTCATTTTGAACTTAAACAAAATCAGGCTGAGACTGATTTTCATGTTCTGTAATAAATATCTTTTTTTTTTTTGGGCAGCACAGTGGCCTAGTGGTTAGCACTTCTGCCTCGCAGCACTGGGATCATGAGTTCGATTCCCGACTATGGCCTTATCTGTGTGGAGCTTGTATGTTCTTCCTGTGTTTGCGTGGGTTTCCTCCGGGTGCTCCGGTTTCCTCCCACACTCTAAAAACATACTGGTAAGTTAATTGGCTGCTATCAAAATTGACCCTAGTCTCTCCCTCTCTGTCTGTCTGTCTGTGTGTGAGTGTGTCTCTATATTAGGGAATTTAGACTGCAAGCTCCAATGGGGCAGGGACTGATGTGAATGAGTTCTCTGTACAGCGCTGCGGAATTAGTGGCGCTATATAAATAAATGATGATGATGATGATGATGATGATGATGATGATAATGGACAAGTTTCACAAACAAGAGGAGATCCTAGAAAACGTTATCTATGGACTTCAGGTTAATAGAGGTTCAGGTTGAGCTACTAATATTTCCCCGAACAGAATTGAAATGAATTGTGTAATTACCCAGAAGAAAATAATCAGGCAATCAGATCCACGATGCATCACATGAGCTGGTCGTACACAGGTAGATCCATCGACTAATGGCCCTTGAGCCAAAAGAACATCCAGTTTGCACACATACTTTTAGATAGATAAATATCCATCCAGTCAGTAGCTCAAGCTGGATATTACAAGGTCCAGCAAGTGCAGCCAATGACCACACAATGTGGTATCATTTTTCATACCACCACATAACAGAATAACTACTTTTTTCCCCATGTTTAGTCATTAATGAATGAGAAGAGACATTTCACAGTTTCTTGGTTAAGTCTGATTTTGGCAATTCACAGTATTGTTCCAATTATCAGTACTATATACATTAATCATAGTTTGCAACATCTTTGTCCAGGGACACTAAGGACTAGATTTACTAAACTGCAGGTTTGAAAAAGTGGGGATGTTGCCTATAGCAACCAATCAGATTCTAGCTGTCATTTTGTACAATGTACTAAATAAAGCTAGAATCTGATTGGTTGCTATAGGCAACATCCCCACTTTTCAAACCCGCAGTTTAGTAAATATACCTCCAGGTGTCCTACAAAGTGTCTCTACAGAGCTTGAAACAACAATTCCCATTATGTCACCTTTACTGTATTCAATCGCCACAGTTACTTGCATTTTAAGTAGCCCTCTTCAATAAGTCAAACTTGCCTACTCTTGAAATCCCCCCTCTGGGAGGGGAGATCTCAGTGATGTGGTCTGGGGGCGTGGCCACATGAATCGCGTCATTAGGTCCTGCCTCCACCGCAAATGACGTGGTTTTCAGCCTATGGCAGCAGGGGGCGGGGCCATGATGACACGATTCTCTGTCAATCACGTCACTAGGGAAGTGACAAGATTCGGAAGGTGGTTCTTGCTCTCCCAAGGAGTCTGGCAGAACTCCCAGACATTTCGGCAGAGTAGCAAAAAGTATTCACTTGAAAAGCACAGACAATAAGAATATATTGTAAGACTTGTACCTTGCATGCAGAAAATTGGGGCTGTATTGTATAGTTGGGCAATATCGAAAAATCAGGGCAGCTATTGAAAACATGCGACTGTCGCTGGCAGATTGGTACAGTTGGCAACCATGATTAAATAGCACAGCTTGTGCCAACATTTATACAAACAGAGATTTTAGGTCCAAGTCAGGATTTGTAGGAGTTTAGATGCGATTTTAGGGTTTCACCGTTCATAAAATTAATCTACTTCATGTTTTTATTCCATACCTCCCATCTCTTGTGATTGGTGGACTGCCAAAGGGGTGGAGCTTAGACAAATTGGCAGAGCTCTGCCAATAGTGTTTTCTTGGGTGATCAGGGGTGGGTGGGGCTTATTTAGTCTCGATTGTGCACATATAAATGTTGTGAGGTATGCCATTCCTAGTGATACATTTACCCCCATGTCTTTGTATGTTTCAAGCTGCGAGCTTCCGGCGGGTTTGAAAAGTGGAGATGTTGCCTATAGAAACCAATCAGATTCTAGCTATCATTTTGTATCATGCACTAAATAAATGACAGCTAGAATCTGATTGGTTGCTATAGGCGACATCTCCACCTTTCAAACCCGCCAGAAACTCACAGCTTGATACATTTACCCCCCTTGATCTCTGGCTGAAAGCCATTTGCCAAATTCACAACACAAGTCCTCACGTTCATTAGAACACACCAGAAATTTGTTGCATATTCCCCCACAAACATTGTCATACCATATATGTGTTTTGTGAAATCAGAAGTTGTTAGCATCCATTATCATGAAGAACCAGTTTTATAAAATGAGCAGCTAAACACCAACCAACATCCTGACTGGGCAAAACAGGGGAGCGATTCTTTGCATTTCTGAAATGTCACACTTGCATGGTTACACATACAGGCACGTTCTCACAAGACTACTGAAAGCTGGATTCTGAACAACGAGTCCTATAACTGTGTATGGGGTCGTTGTTGTACCAAACAACTCAGATGAACATGAAAATTTATCACAACTGTTATGCAAAATGAGGTGAATGTTTTGCATGTTTCAGAGGTATAAATGTGGCCTTAAATGTTCCAAGTCCCACCCCACAGAGCAGAATGAATTTACCATTGTTGTCACAGCTATGCTAGACTAAGCGCCACAAAAAAGAAAACACTATATTGAAACGTTACTACACAGATTGTCAAAGCAAAAACAGAATTCGAAAACTGGATCATAGAATGTTACACCTCTGAAATAGCCTGTTCCACTACGAAACTCAATTTCCACAAAATTTCACCCAGACTTGTCTTATCTCTACAATACAGAACAATATGGCTGCTCACATCACAGAGATTGTGAAACACACGTATGGTAGAGTAGCGGAGTGATCTAATTGGTTGGCTTCTGTGCCCAATAACCTGATCTCTGCATGTGGGGCGTGGTTTAGCACAATCTGGATACAAACCCAGGAACATATTTGTTTCTTGCAGGCTTACACACTTTTACTGATGTCTGACATGTTTAGTTAGGAGGTTCTTTGAAGGTGTCAAAGTAGCTACAATCTACAGGACAATTGGCAATTATGTACTATATCTCTGCACACCACTCACATCCATGCCTGTGACACAAATTTTATACTATCAGTAGAGTAATTCAACATCATGTCACTTTAATATTGGATGATCTGAATAAAATAAGCCTTGCCCCAAAAAAAAAACATATTTTGCCACAGAGTTTGATTACTAACTGGTGTTCTTTATTTATATAGCGCCACTAATTCCGCAGCGCTGTACAGAGAACTCACTCACATCAGTCCCTGCCCCATTGGAGCTTACAGTCTAAATTCCCTAACATACACACACACACAGACTAGGGTCAATTTGTTAGCAGCCAATTAACCTACCAGTATGTTTTTGGGGTGTGGGAGGAAACCAGAGCACCCAGAGGAAACCCACACAAACACAGGGAGAACATACAAACTCCACACAGATAAGGCCATGGTCGAGAATTGAACTCATGACCCCAGTGCTGTAAGGCAGAAGTGCTAACAACTTAGCCACTGTGATGCCCACACTTGCTAAACATCACACGTCAACTGCAATCATGTTGGAAATGCAGGGGTTAGCTAACACAAGAACTTGCCGAGGAAGATACCCCAATACAATCACAAGTACATGGGCAGCATTTTAAGAATGGTGCTGAAAAACAAACGCTTGCAAATGCGTTCCCATCCCCATTTACACGCTTTTACTAGCTACTAAAAGCTTGAGAGTGGATAAAAGGCCTTAGGTTGGTATCAGACGAGCACTTTAAACAATAGTTTTCTGGGTAGAAGACGCAGTGCTCTTCTAGCGCATTGTTGACACATTGAAATAGTTGGACAACACTTATCCAACGCGCCACAGGATTACGTGCAGAAAACATGGTGCGCAGCGGCTTTAGATTAATAACCACCTTGTGGCAGGAGACGAGTGGTCACCCTTCATTTTAACGAGTCAGCATGGAGCAATATGGAAAAGCTCTGGCATTCAAAGCGCCGATCGGACACCGCCCTGAGGCCAGGGACGGTCACATTTTCACCATTTGTTTTATGTAAACATCATTAATAGACCTTGTGTTCAAAATATTTCTACCGTACAAAAAACACACACTCACAAATACTGAAATGACCTCACCAAGACCTGAACTTTACCTGTGTTATTAATCTTCAGGCTGAGGTCAGTGATTTTACCTCCTCATGTACGTGGTCTAAAAATTACAGTAACCACCTAAAGAATATAGACCCCAAAATAAAAATAAAAACTTGTCTTGTGGGATATATTCTGTTTATTTTCAGTGGGAAAAAGGTTTATGATTGAGGCTTTCTCAATATTTTTCTTAACAAGTATCCATTTACTGTATATGTATATATCTCACAAAGAGGGGGGGGGGGGGAGGGCAAAAAATAAAATTAAATCAACCACCATTTTTCCACATCTTATTCTTTCCTTAAATTCAGCCTAAAGTACCGTTGGGTGTACATCTATCTAACCTATACAATGTATGCAGGTTATAAAATTAAACTGTATATACACAGAATTAACCCATTAAATGAGATTATAGATTGCAAAGTGCCAACAACTGGTGTGTACAATGTATGATTAAATACGACACCATGATGTAATAATGATAATTAAACAGTGTATCCACTATTTCAAAATCCTGCTGCTATGCAATGTATATACTTTAAATAAACATGTTTACATTAATTGGAACAACCTGATCAATGCAATGTATCCAAAATAAAAATCAATTATTTCTGTAATATATCCATTACAATATCCCTGGTCTATACAATACATCCATATTGCATGGATAGCCCTGGTCTATAACAGTGTTTCTCAAACCCAGTCCTCAAAACCCCCAACAGTGCAGGTGTTTCAGGTGAGAAGGGAAATAATTAGCACCACCTGTGGATCTGCTACAATGTGTCAGTCAGAAATGAGTACACCTGTCCTAATGCAAGGAGATAGGGAAAACAAGCACTTTTAGGGGTCCTGAGGACTAGTTTTAAGAAACATTGGTTCATACAATGCATCCATATTACATGGGAAGCCCTTGGGGTAAATTTATCAAGCTGCGCATTTGAAAAAGTGGAGCTGTTGCCTATAGCAACCAGATTCTAGTTATTTAGTGCATTCTGCAAAATGACAGCTACAATGTGATTGGTTGCTATAGACAACATCTCCACTTTTTCAAACCAGCAGCTTGATAAATTAACTCTGTGGTCTATACAATGTACCCATATTACAAGGACAGCCCTGGTTTATACATGTATCCATATGACATGGGAAGTATTGATCTATACAATGTATCCATATTACAAGGACAGCCCTGGTTTATACAATGTATCCATATGACATGAGAAGTATTGATCTATACAATGTATCCATATTACAAGGATAGCCCTGGTTTATACATGTATCCATACGACATGGGAAGTATTGATCTATACAATGTACCCATATTACAAGATTAGCCCTGGTTTATACAATGTATCCATATTACATATGAAGTCTTGATCTACACTATGTATCCACATTAACAGTACACCTTAGTGAAAGTTGCCAGATGGTATGGGCCATCTCACGGACTCAGAGTTGTGGGAGGGGCAGGTACCACCATCAGTTCCCTCAGCTGTGAAAACAAGATGTGTACAGACAAGTAGTAACCCTCATCCACTCACCTGTGGAGTGCTGCGAGGTCAGTGCACCCTCCACTCACTCCTGGAGTAACCTCCTTCTCTTCACTACAATTCTGAGAGATCCTGTTTCAGTTCCAAATCCCAGAGCTGCTCTGTGTACCTGATGCACTCAGTCCATCCTCGCCAATGGCTTCCTGCTTGTTGTGTCACACACTTGACAAACTAGTTTGTCAACTTTTAGCTGCCTGTCCCTCCCCCAGTGTGGAGAGAGGTTCACACGGGGAATGTGTTCACCTGTGCTTTGGGTGGGGTGTCTGGTGTGGGGTCTAGGGGGGAGGGGCCCAGCTCAGGGTCAGGTGACCTCAGGTAAAGGAAAAGGCCTGGGGTCCTTGGTGATTATTATCCCTCCTCCATCAGTGACCGCAACCCTCCTCCTCCTCCTCCTGGCTGCTGTTTAAATGTGATCAGGTTACAAGATACATTCAAATAAAATGGGATTAGGTAAAAGCAGGAACTGCTGGAACGCCGGAACGAGTCAGCTTCATGCATCTCTCTCTGCTGCCCGGTGTCTTGACTGAAGCTTGTTATACATTCTCACCTTGTATAGTGCAACACAGATGGGTACTCTGTACTGTGTGCAGTGTTTTTAAGTATGTATGTATGTATGTATGTATGTATGTATGTGTGTGTGTATATATATATATATATATATAGCCAGAGTTTTGTAGGAAGGCAGCCTCCATACGTGGAAGAGGTGGTTATGTGGGTATAAACCTATCAATATATACAATACTGTTTTGAGCGCCAGTGTTTACATTTTGCATATATATATATATATATATATATATATATATATATATATATATATATATATATATATATATATATATACACACATAAGCAATAAAAAATGTGGAATAGTTGTGCCAAAGATAGGAGATATATATATATATATATATATATATATATATATCTCCTATCTTTGGCACAACTATTCCGCATTTTTTATTGCTTATGTGTATATATGAATGGGGCTATGGGTACATTGTTCATTCATTCCGGCAGTCAGAGCGGGGTTCAGAGTACCCTAAGCATCCATTACGCCTGCCAGAATGGGGCTCAGAGTAACCTGACCATCCAGTCCAGCAACCAGAATGGGGCCCTGAGGACCTTAGTCATAACTTCTGGGTGCCGGAATGGATGTCTGAGTACCTTAGTCATCGGATGTTTAATGTACTCAGACATCCATTCCGGCACCCGGAATGAATGACTAAGGTACTCAGAGCTTCATTCGTGTACCCGGAATGGATGGCTAAGGTATTCGGACATCTGTTCCGGGACACAGAATGGATAATGCCAGAAATTGTACTTAAATGCATCCCCCCATTTTCCCTGTCACCTACTATGTATTCTCTAATTCAGGGTGGGTAAAAAAAAATTTTGTTGTTATTTTTTTTTCTTTCCTGATTTAATTTGTGCTGACATATCAGTTTATTTCTCTTTTACTCTAGGGGTAAATGTATCAAGTTGCATGTTTGAAAAGTGGAGATGTTGCCTATGGCAACCAATCAGATTCTAGTTATTTATTTAGTATAATTCTACAAAATGACAGCTAGAATCTGATTTGTATATATAGACAACCCCACCGCTTTTCAAACCCACTGGAAACTCGCAACTTGATACATTTACCCTGGAGGGTAAATTTACCCTGGGAGAGGGGTTGTGCTATGAGTTTTCTACAGATAGTGACACACTAAAGAGTAGGAGCTTTGAAACTCCAAATAGAATAAAAATTAGGTGTGATTTCATAATGTAATACATTTTTTTAGGCATATTCAATTTCACATATTTAAAATAAATATGTAAACATATGTAAATGTATTCAGTCTGTTTAGTTTTCTTTTTACCTTTTTTTTTTTTTACATTTTTCATGCAAATAATCTAGAAATAATCAGTATATAGGAGTAATATTATTAATGTAGTTGCATGTAGATGTACAAACTTCCGCTCAACTTCAAATATGGTCATAGGCAATGTACAAATTAGCATTTGCATTGCAAGCAAAGAGTTTACACCTGCTTTGTGTTGGCACAAAAAAAACCCTACCAGACACACATATTAGATGCAGCTCTATCCCTAAACACCGGCAGTGCCCATAGATCTCTATCAGGGGCGGATCTAGAAAATAATTTTACGGGGGCGCGATTGGGGGGGGGGGGGGGGGGGCGATTTAGTACCCGCCCCCTATTTGACAGCTAAGGCTGCCTACGGCAGGTCCGTTTGGCACAGACAGGCAGGGAGAGTGTGCTGCCCAGGCATTATGATTGCTTTTAAAACACAATAAGAGCAGCCGGGCAGCACAATCTCCCCTCTCCCTGCCTGTCCCTGCACATAGTGTGCAGCCGCCGGCAGCAAGCCACTGCTAGGGGGCGATTGCCCCGATCGACCCCCCCTGGGTCCGCCACTGATCTCCATAGAGTTTACTGAGCCACCATCTTTTTCAGCTGATGGTTATGATAGACGAAGAGCACAGATCTGAAGGTAAAACATATATAGTGTGTACACATGAATCGGCTGCTGATCAGGACATTCAGTCCTTGGTAAAATTGTTAATGATATCGCATCAGGAGAACTTCTCTGTAGTATGTACCCAGCCTTAATTGGATCAGCAACTAGTTGATGCAGAGGTGCAGTTAGTGGATGTCTGGGTATTGTAGGTGTCCAGTGTTCTTCCACACCCTTTATATTTTTAAATGATGTCTTGACATCCTCCTCTTTACTAAAGTCTACCCTCCTCCCATCTATACTGGTCACACTGGTACACCCTAGTTACTATCCCTATCTCCCCTCTGAGCCAGACTCGCTCCTCCTACTTCGGCTCTGTCCCCTTTATTGTAAGCTCTCATGAGCAGGGTCCTCCCTACCCTCTGTTTTCAAATTTGCACTTGTTTTGTCTTCCTTGTATGTCCCTGTTTTATGTATGAGCTGTTTTCTCATAATGTTAAGAAAGGTTTCCTCAACCATAGTGTATCAAGACATCAATAAAGATCTGGGGGTAAATGTATCAAGCTGAGAGTTTTCCGGCGGGTTTGAAAAACCAATTAGATTCTAGCTATCATTTATTTAGTACATTCTACAAAATGATAGCTAGAATCTGATTGGTTGCTATTGGCAACATCTCCACTTTTCAAACCCGCCGGAAAACTCTCAGCTTGATACATTTACCCCCGATCAGATTTATTTTTAAAGCCATATAAAGTTTGAAATAGGTCTACAGGGGAGGTAAGAGGAAGATCCTGTTATCAAATTGAGAATCCTATTGGATTCTTCAACTAAACATTCTGACGCCCTTTGGTCTTAATAAAGACAAGATAATGTCTGTTTTTTAGAGTACAATTATTTTAATTGATAAGTACGAATTAACATAAATGATCTCTATTTTGAAATAGTTTCTATGTTGTATAATTATATTTTTAAAGTTGTCTTTGTTTAGTGTCTTCCATATATATTTTAGGCTCTTCATCATGTGTTCAGGAATATATTTATTTATGTATCAAATTAGTATACTGTGACTTTGTTTAATTAAGGACCTAATTATGTATTCAGCACACTGGAACCAACCAAACTCTTGCATCCTGTACTTCAGTGCTGCATGTGATTCTGAAAGCCACCTGATGACTGTATCCATAGATACAAAACCTGTCTGGTGTGGCTATCGGTTTTCGGGACACCATACCCCTATAGGAGTACTACCCGAGAACTGTTCACAGCACAACCAGCTTCTCTTCCTAGCAGTGGTTTACCACCAGCTGTCATCAAATGACTTGTATGTAGATTCATCAAACCTTCTAAAAAATGAAAAATTGAGGTCTTGCCCATAGTAACCAATCAATTTCTAGCTGTCATTTATCTAGTACGCTCTAGCAAATGATAGCTAAAATCTGATTGGTTGCTATGGGCAATGCCTACACTTTTCCTTTTAGAATGTTTATACATACTCTACATTGACTATACTTTACTGTGTTGGGCTCCTTTTATTTATAAATATAAATGAGGTTTCTGGATCCTTAGACTTGGAAGGTGCGTTACTGATTTGTGGATTTGAAGTGCCTGAAAACCATTCGGTCTTGAATTTAACCAACAAATTATACATTTTCCAGCTCTTCATCTTCATGGACCACGCCTTTGGATATTGCTAGAGGACCAGTGGTGGAGGGCAAAAGAATGGGGAAGGGTGTAGGTGGGGGCAGTGGAGAATATTTTAGGAGCACCCTAATATATATTTGATATAGTAAAACTTTTATAAAGTATATTTGCACAATTTGTTGTAAACATATAAGGGCTTTAATTATATTTTTAGCAATTATGTTTTGCATAGTTTGCACTTGGGAGAAATACTTCCCATACATTTAATAACAAAGGGTTAAAGTGTCATCAGGTTCAACTTCAATCCCATTGCGGTCAACCTGTATAATCATCACACTCATCACTATTAGCAAGGACTTTGTTGATCAGTGACCGTTAGCGCTGGACAGTGGGGAAAGCAGAGCATGCGTAGATGTGAAAACAAGGATAGGAAGGGTTCTGCTCATGAGAAACCCTACAGTCTGTACCCTTTTATGTCCTCCTCTGTTCCCACAGTAGTGAGAGCAGTAGATAACCCTCTTTATGTCGATTGGTATCTCCTTATCATCTTGGCTGTCTTGTTCCACACGTATTCTGTGACAACCTGACTGTGGATCCCCAGACTCTGCTGAATATGACTGAGCTCTCTGACGGATGCGGAGTCTAACGGGTACGTGGTTTTCACCAGGAGTATGGACTTAGCGGCACCTATACTGCAGGTCGCAGACCCACGAGAGAGTATACTGCAGAGATGTGAGGAGGAACCAGAAGGAGGTAGAGGAGTCACTGGAACAGCAGTGGTTCAATGCTAGAGGAGAGCAGGCTGATACCACAGAGGTAACTCGGGACAGCTGCAGAGGAATCACGGAACAGCGGTAGCTCTGAGAGGCAGCGCAGTGAGAGAACTGAAGCTGACACGATACAAGTAACTCAGGTAGTGGTAGAGGAGTCACTGGAACAGCGGAGTTCAATGCAGGAGGAGAGCAGGCTGACACCACACCACGCAGGCCACACAGGAAGACAGGAGCCAGATCCTAGAGCTACAGGAAGTGAGCTTGAAGAACAGGCAATAGGCAGGTGAACACGGGAGGTTTAAATAGTGCTCCACGATCCCACGGCCAATGAGGGAAGAGGGGAGGTTTTCAAAGGAGGACTACGATTCTGCACATACACAGAGACTGATGCCAGGATATGCCGACATCACTGCCTGTGAGGAGAAGGTAAAAGGCACAGGTGCCCGCAAGCGGGACCAGAGCGTGACACTGATGTAGCTGGCTTCGTATAGTCTATAGAGATGAATTAAACAAAAATGAGACCACTCTCCCTGACAAAATCATATAATCGTTTTGATGAGGGGGATACGATGGGTTGTCCCCCAGATTAACCTTTGTTCATCTTTTGGACAACAGACACGCAATGACTCCAACTCCTGGCACTTCCGGTAGGCGCTACCAGTTCGTGTGGGGTCAGTCAGCTTGCTGTAGGTCTAGAGTTGATGACATGTCTGAATGACTGTGGCTCCCTTAGGGTACAATCACCAAGTAACAGCATTCCAACATAAGTCCCACATGGCACAAGACGTCAACACACCTGAACCATGTAATGAATTTATGAATTATATTCTGCCAAAGTTTTATGGGTCTAGGGCAACAGTGAAAGTTAGAAGCTTAAAGCTCCATTATCACCTGGAGTGAATTAACTTCTCTTCCCCCCTAGAGCCCCGGAGGCTGCCGTATGCTGCCATGTTTCCTGGGGCTGTTATGCTCGTCTATCAGCCCCAGCTGATAAAAGATGTTGGGGGGCTTGTGTGGGAGGACCAATCAGAGGCTGCTTTCATGGATATTGAGGTCTTGGATTGGTCATCCCACCCAGTCCCCCCTTCTGCAGCCATTTTAAAGCTGTGAGCGAAAATATCTTCTACTTTAGGTTGTAATGCAGCTTTAAGAGATGTGGCTTTTTAAAGCAACTCAAAGAAGTGTACAGAGGCTAATTTATCAAAATCAGAGCTACCAGTTATGGAAGTTTAAAGTGAAGGTGCTGCCAGAAAGGTACATGAATTATATAACACAAGAGGTCATGCCTCTTCTACTCCAAGATGATTGGATCAAGGAATATTAAAGAACTCAAAGTACCATCTTCCTCAGCATGAATGAAGTTAATATGTCTGGCAACATGGTGTTCTTATCTTGCAAACTAGTCCATTGTTTCAGCCTAGGCAAAAGGATTATTGTCCACCAGTCCTATATGAATGTACATCACACCAGGGAGTCTCTTGTCTTTTTTTAGCTGTGTGTCTGTGTGTGCTAGCATAGGGCAAATGTCATCAGGTAGGTGACTACATTATATATTTAAATGTAATGTTTCCTGATTGTTACCTAACTTGTTTAAACAACTTCTGCTATATAGCCACAAAACAATACCTGTCCCTAATTGTATCAAGAGCAAATCATCTGCTATCTGTGAAAAGATAAACACAGAAAAGGCAGTTCCTGAAACTCCTTCTGCCTTTAAATGCCAACTCCAGAGAACAGCAAATTGGCATTCACAACCCAGTGATAGCTGAAGTCAAACTGGAGTTGAGGCTTCGGTCTCTGCCCTGAAAAGGACAATTGGTCCCTGGAGTCCTTCCTTTGCCCTGATCTACCTCTACAGGTCTTGGGGAGCTATGTGTCCGCCGAAGGCGGAGTGATCATGACTCAGGACTACTACTTTGCTGGTAGCCTCAAAGGAGAGAGGGGTAGAGGCTTGAATGGATAGACAGCAGTCCCTGAGAGTGGCTAAGATACTGGTGAGGTGTTTTCATTGTACCCTGTATGTTGTCTGTGCCAGACTGTAGTGTTATTTGTTGCAGGTTATTATTTAAACATGTTTATTGCTGCTTGGTGCTAACATTTTGTTAAATAAACTTATTTATTTTATTTCGGATATTTGCCTGGGTGATTTTGAACCTTGGATAGGTACCGATAGGCCAGCTGTGTGGCACAGAGGGTTACATTAAACCTGGCATTAAACCTTCACAATATGCATTAGAAATGATAGAGCACCTACCGCTATTGAAGTACAATTAAAAGTTCCATGTACAGGCGTTGCTACTCAACAGTCTTCTAGATGGCTATTAAACACCTGTGAATACAGGTGCCAAACAGGGAGAGATTAAAGACAAAAGATGAAACCTATTTTAAATCCCTAATTTCCACCCAGTTGACCAACCTTTGTTGCTCCTTTCCACCATCAACTTACTTCTCTGTAAACTCCCACCCTCACTGCTCATGACATCGCCATCAATAGATGAAGTATCAAAGGCAAAATCTACACCATCTGTTATGAAATATCCTCTTGCCAGATTCATTTCAACACTCGTTCATTCTCCTCCACTTATATACCCACCTTCTTTCTTTCCTGTTACTGAGGATGAGGTCTTCATAATTTCCCCTTCCCCCTAAACTTTCCCCTTGACCTTTTTCCCTCCTAATTCCTCCACTCCCTCCCCACAATGCTTGCCTCCTCTTAGCTCACTTCATCAACCTGTCCCTCTCCACTGGCACTTTCCCTTCCATCTTCAAACATGCACTCATCTCTCCTATCCTCAATATACCTAACCTACCTCTATCCTCCCATTGGCTTCCAAACTACTTGAGCTCTTGTGTACAATGCCTGACTCACTTTCTGTTCACACATCCTCTTCTTAACCCTCTGCAATCAGGCTTCCATCTTATCCAATCCACCGAGATTGCCTTCATTAAGGAGGCTAATATCTACTCATGACTCAGATGAAGGGTCACTTATCCCTGTTAATGTTCCTTGACCTACCACTTTCTATATAGTTGTTCACCCTCTTCTCCATACTCATCACTCACTTCAATTGCAGCGCTGATTTCTCCCGGTTCATTTTATACCATTCTGAATGCTCCTTGAGTGTCTCTACAACTTGCACATCTTTTCTTCTACTCTGCTATCTGTGGGAGTTCCTCATAAATCTGTTTCCAGCCGTCAGCTTTTATCTCTTAATTCTTCTTTTCTTGGTGAAATAGTAGACTCCACTGCCACCTCTCTCCAGAGGATACACAAATCTACCTCTTCTACTCTTTTTTATGAACTTTTTATCAACTGCCTCCACCTGGATGTCCCAAAGCTACCTAAAGCTCAGCATGTCCAAAACTAAGCTCTTCACCCCCATCCCCCACCTTCTTCTTGTTAGTACCCCTCCTCTAGTCTCCCTCATAACTTCACATATCTCCCCTCTTCCACAAGCTGCTGTCTTGGTGTTATCTTTGACTCCTTCCTCAGCATCACTCCGTGCATCCAGTCCCTTTCACTGTCTTTTTACCTCCTCCTACTAAACATTTCCAGAATACGCCTCTTTCTCATGATGTTACTAAAACCCTTATTCAGTCTCTCATTATATCCCACCTTGACTACTACAACCTCCTATTATGTGTATGGGCATGCTGGGCAGTTGCCCGGGGGCCCCACAAGCATAGAGGCCTAATAGGCTTGCCAACTTTTCAGTATAATATTACAAAAATTGCATTAAGAGTGTTCATGTGCATGTTGGTGATCAACTGTGCAAGAGAATGCTCATTTTCAAGACTGAAACTGATAAAAATCAGCTTTGTAGCACAATGAGACTTTCACTCATGTTCACTCAACTTCAAGGCTCATGTTAAATTGTCCCAACGTTTGTGTGGATTAATCTCTGCAGTACACCATGTTTTTTACTGTTTACTGATTTTGTTGGAGGTACCAATAAATATAAGCTTAAATTTATTGGTAATATACATATTTATTCCTGTGAGTGGTTGTGTAGGTAGAGCCCCAGTACACTGCTTTTCCCTCGGTCCTATAATGCTGTTAAGATGGCCCTGATTATGTGGCCTTTCCCTCACCCTTCTTCCTCCTCTACAATCCATCAAAAATCTAGTAACAAGACTGATCTTCCTCTCTCGCTGCTCCACATCCACTGCTCCGCTCTGCAAATCCCTAAACTGGCTCCACATTACCTACAGAATACAATTCATACTACTCACCTTGAAAGCCCTCACCAACTCCTCCCCAAACAGGGGTGCACGCAGGATTTTTAAGGGGAGTTGCCCCCCCCCCAAAAAAAGAGGAAAAAAAGCGAAAGCTGCTGTGCATGCGCAGCAGCTCCGCTTCGGCAGCTCTGTACAATCCAACAGCCACGACGTTGTCATAGAAGCGTCCACGCATCTTTGACAGCGCCGCGGCTGCTGGATAGTACAGGGGCACTTCTTTAGCAGAGGGGAGACCCAGAAACCCCCCCCCCCCCCCCACTGCGTGCGCCACTGCCAAAATACATCTATGACCTTATTACTATATACACTCCTTGCCCTCTTGGATCTGTCTCTCACCTACACCTCTGACAACCACCTTTCACTCCTGCTTCCGAGACTTCTCACATGCTGCTTCCCACTTATGGAATTTCTTACCCCACCTGACCAGATTCTCCCCCATCCTTCAGTCCTAAATGCTCTCTGTCAAAAGCCACCTCTTCACTATAGTCTATCGTCCCGCCACCTTATACTTCTCACTCTGAATGTTCTACCAGCTACAGTCCCACGTCCAACCAGAGCCCCACTAACGTCTATTGTATCAGCGTTGCCCTCCATCTCTGTAAGTTCTCTCTACCATCTGTCTCACATCTGCACCTCATTAATCAACCTTGTATGTACTTGTTATGTTTTCATGTGCATTTTATATTTTGTGTAATTTGTAACTCTGACTGTCCAGCACCGTAGAGTTTTGTGGTGCCTTACAAATAACATATGACGATGATGATGATTATGAGGATAAGAACTTTAATTGCTAATATGAAACAAATTATTGTTTTGTGTCATTTGCAAACTGTCGAGTTTGGAAAGCTAGAATGAATCAGCGAAGAAGCAAAACAATCAACAGAAAGCCAAAAGTATCATAAAAGAGGATGACAACACAAGACTGCCCTTACAAATGCATCAAGCATGGTGTATTGATTTTGGAGCCATGAGTCATATGGCTACTAATATAAGATCTTTAGCTCTCATCTTGACCAAACTAAGAAAAGAGTTACAGTTACTAATGGACAGTATATGTCCTCAGAAGGAACATGTGAAAACTACTTCATTTCTCACTGTCCCTTACATTCACCAAAAACATACATATAAAGAACGTACTACATGTACAAAGTCTTGAAAGCAATTTTTTTTTAGTGAAGAAACTCACAAAGAAAAGAACTGTTGTGACATTCCAGAATGACAGCTACATCATCTCACTAGCAATATAAAGATTAATCAGTACAGCCAGAGGGTGGAACACACTAACTGCTTCCACGGGAAATTGACAAAGAAATATTTTCCAAATACCAACAGTAAAAAGCATGAGCTAAAGCATAGTAGAGTATTTGGAAGCAAAAGAAAAGAATACCCAGTGGGAAACTCATGGAAAGGAAGGAATTCTGGTTGGCTACAGCAAGAACCAAAAGGGATAAAAAGACTTTTACAACAAGAGACCAACAAGATAACAATTATCAGGAGCGTGGTGATTGCAAAGACTCTGGGCTAGATTTGCTAAGCTGCGGGTTTGAAAAAGTGGGGATGTTGCCTATAGCAACCAATCAAATTCTAGCTTTCATTTTGTAGAAGGTACTAAATAAATGAAAGCTAGAATCTGATTGGTTGCTATAGGCAACATCCCCACTTTTTCAAACCCGCAGCTTAGTAAATCTAGCCCTCTGTGTCACTCAAATTTCCCAAAATTTCGCAAGTAGTTTAGCCTGAGCAACAAGCTCAACCAGAAACATTGAGAAACAAGAAAAGTTGCATTGCAAATTTGCAATGTAATTAGGTGATTCAGTTGTTTAAGAAACAGAAAGAGTTGTTTCACCTCAACCTTCAGCTAGAAGACCCACAAGGTGAAACAATTACATTCCAGATAAATGCCTATCCTACATAGAAGAAGATGCAGGAACTATACTGTACTGTTTTGCTATAAGTTATTTATTTACCTTTGTCCTATAGTGCCACCAATTTAAGGCACACTTTGCATGCAATGTTTAATCATTCACATCAGTCCCTGTTCCCTGGAGATTGCACATAAACACACACAGTAACCTGTAACCAGTAACCTGTATGTTTTTAGAATCTGGGAGCACCTGTAGGAAACCACACAAACACAGGGAGAACATTCAAACCACAGCGGACGTACTCATAATCACGGTTTACTAAAATACGACAGTACTTACCATGACTCCAGGATCCCGAAACTCTGATGCCAGACATGCTGACATTGATGACCCGTTATAAAAACTGAAGTGCAACCATTTCGACGCATGAAGATCCCGGCTCCCAGAATGACGTCAGTTTCCACGGCGACAGTGTGATTGCGGCTGTTAAAGGGGCGACTCAAGGACACGCGTTATTATAAAAATAACTTCTTTATTTTTAACTTGCCTGGACAATGCCCTGAATTATCTGCAGCTAACAGATGTCTGAGCATATTTGCCCTTATTTTGCCAGTATCAGTGTTTGGTTCATGGTTTGGTGGTAAATTTTCCTCCTCATCTGACATATATATAGAGGCTATATTTTAATTAAAAATATTGGACACAAAGCAGACATGGGGGAGGGGAGGACGGGATTCACCAGATAAGCAGACAGGCAATAAGCAGACATGCAGTTTGGCAATTTCTTGGGGGCCCCAATTTGGAATTTTGCATACTATGGTCATGAAAGAGGGACACTGAGAAGTGCCCTGATGGATCCGCTCAACACACTCCCTGTATATGTTGTGATATTCACCACCTGCGAATCCCTATTGACAATGGGAATTTCATTTTTTCCATTAGACGCAGGAAGTTTGTTGTGCATGAAAAAAATATTTCCCCACTTTCACCAGTTTTATGTCAAATATCTTTGATACTGATAAACTCCTGAGACTTTTTCATATGTATTTATAAATGTTATTAATAGCTCTTTTATTTAAGGCAACTGGTATGTTAGGGTCTGTGACCCTTTGACTTTTTGAAGTGCCATCAGTTTGACTGTACATTAAGTCCCATTTGTATTCATGAATTAATTTATTTTTCTGGTAACACTATGTTGATACTTGATAAATAGGATACTCCATGTATAAGCATGATGGTGCCTTGGCTGGTCGAGGCAACCCCTTTGATAGATAGGTCGATGTGATATCGAGTCCCATCGCCAGTCAAATTACCCATTTTCTCTGACAATAGGCCCCCGGTGTGATAGTATGATCTGTCTTGACATCTCACCTATTGATCATTAGCTATCACTCTCTCCTAAAAAGAAACATGCACATGGGATTTTAGAAGAACAGACTCCAGAATAGTCTCTTGACTTTGGCGACCATGGTTTTGAAAGAGGAACTGGACACTAGGTGATATAAAGTTGGCTCAGGATATAATTAAGACTCCCTCGTCAATATTCCTAAGACAGTCACAGTTTTTCTCCGTGTAAATGTCGAAGATTACATTTTTGTTTGCCTTGGTTCAAATTCTCAATGCACTCAGGGTCACAGAATTGTGCCATATATAAGGTGAAACAGCCTTAGTAGGTTATAGCCGTTTTAAAATATCTGGCACCAACAAGGAAGCACAGAGTGGCTTTTATGGTGAGCGGTTTTTCACCTGTGCCTTAACATCCCCCTTAATAAAATGTATTTCTCCTAGTACCAGTACAATCCTCAGTTCCTTGGTTACTGAAAACATTTCTCAGTTCACATTGCAGGGATCTTTTCAATTAAGGACCAGTAGCTCAGTAAAATAATTGGGTTATGCATTAACTTGCTCGCTCTCCAGGAAATGTACTCTTAAAGGGCCAGGAAATCTATAATGCTGAAAATTCTAACAACCCTTTATCATCATCATCATCATCGTTTTTCATCGCCACAGATTCCGCAGCGCCGGACAGACAGCATTATAAAACATACAAGGTATAACATGTGCATAAAACAAAAGATTACACAAAGATGTTACACAATCAGCTTAGGCATAAAAAAAACATGACATAGGACAGGTACAAATGAGGTAGACAAAGTAGGTGGAACATGAGACAGAAGAACCCCTATGAACCAGCAACCCACCCAATGTCATTCATATCTCCATGCTTCCCTCTCTCGCTTTCTCCTGTGCTCTCTGGAATTACAGATCCATCCGCAACAAACTGCACCCCGTCTCTTCTTTACACCTTCGCCACTTTAAAGCCCAACCTTGGCACTCTAAATTCACCTGATTCCTTCAAAAATGCACATATACTGCTAAACGTCACTGGAAAAAATGTTGTTCCGTGGCAGACTTCCTACATTTCAAATTCATTGTCTCATCCTACAGTTCTGTTTCTCCCTTGCTAAACAATCTTTTTTCAAGTCTCTCATGTCTTCACAGTTCTTCAATCCATTGTGACTTTTTGCCACTTTCAACACCCTCCTTTGGCCCTCCCATTATTATTATTATTTATTTATTTATTTATAAGGTGTCACAGATTCAGTAGATACAGAAGCAAGTAACAAATAGATGAGGTAATACACAAGTTGCATAGATGAGTGTGAGTAATGTTATGAGGACTCACACAGAGTGCAGCAAAATACAAAACAGGACATACCAGGGAGTCAGACAATAGACTGACAATAGGTAGAGAGGAGAGAACTCTGTCTACGAGAGCTTACATTCTAGAGGGAGGGGTGGTGAGAGACAGTAGGACCAACTTGGAGAAAATGTAGATGGCAGATGAGGAAGAAAAGGTGATGGATAGAATGGTTAGAAGGTGGTAGGATAGGCAAGCTTGAAAAGGTGAGTTTTGAGTGAACGTTTTAAGGACTACTGCCTCCAGACACGAAATCTCCTCCTCCCATTACTTTTCTGCTACCCCTACCACTCCACCCTCCTTTCCCTCCAGCCACCACCTCTTGTGTTCCTTCTGCCCCCCTAATTCTCTTATATTATCCTCTCCACCCTCAGCCTGCCACCCTGGAACTCATCCCCTCTTATGTCCTTTGCTCCCCTTCCCCCACTGCCTGCTCCCACTTTGATTATATCTTCAATCTGTCCTTTTTCACTGGCATCTTTTCCTCATCCTTTACACATGCTCTTGTTTCACCCGTTCTTAAATAATCAATCTTGACCCCACCTCACCCTCTAACTTACGTCCCATTTCGCTTCTTCCCTTTGCCTCCAAAATACTTGAGTGGCTTGTCTACAACTGTCTCAGCAGCTACCCCTCTGACAGATCCGCCCCCTCCACTCCACTCTACAGAAACTGCTTAGACCAAAGTCACAACGATCTTCTCTCAGCCAAATCCAGGGGCCACTTCTCTCTGCCTACCCTGTTGGCCCTCTCTACTGCCTTTGATACTGTGAATCACCCTTGTCACGCCTAAAGATCTGTCTGTATCCAAACTGGGTTGTGTCTCTGGAGCTGGACTGGTGACTACATAGACAAAGCTGAGTGGCCTGATAATGTCCCTCTGCATGTAGTGAATGGACTGATGCAGATGGTGGTTACACTAGCAGGGGGGAGCAAAAAGGAACTGAATTACTGGACCGGACTGGAACCGGAATGCTGTAACCGGAATGCTGGAAGAGGATTGCTGTAATCGGAATGGAACCAGAATGCTGTGACAGGAATGCAGTAACCGGGAGGAACCAGAACGCTGTGACAGGAATGCTGTAACTGGAATGGAACCGGAATGCTGGAAGAGGATAGCTGTAACCGGAATGGAATCGGAATGCTGTGACAGGAATACTGTAACCGGAATGCTGGAAGAGGATTGCTGAAACAGGAACGGAACCGGAATGCTGGAAGAGGGTTGCTCTAACTGGAATGCCTGAAGGAACCAAAGTGGATGGAACCAGAGTGCTGGAATCGGACTGGAGCCAGAATACAGACTGCACTGTCAGAGTTGGGTTAGTAGCAAGACTGTAGCAAGACAGTGAGCCTACAAACTGCAAGGAACCAGTTTGGTGTCTGGAATACAACATTGCACTGGCAACAGGCAAAGGCTCTGAGAAGTTCTTTTATAGTTGCTGTTGATTCCTGATTGGAAACTGCAGTCAGCTGGGCAGAAGCAGCACTCTGAGTTGCTGAAATGGATCAGGTGACTATATCTAAGGAGGCAGCTCCCATGAATTTGTTTTGGAGGGAATCTGAAATGGAGGCTGAGAGAAATCATGTGACTGAACCCAAGATGGCCGCACCCATACTCTGATTCTGGAGGGATCTTTGGAGTGGAGAAAGACTGGACAACATCTTACAGAGAAGTCTGAACCATCAAAGCCTGAGAACCGCAAGGACAACTTGGAAAGGCAGTGAAGAGGTAAGTGACAGAACCTGAGAGTCTGGTGTGTGACAACCCTTTTCTACTTCACACCACTGGCCTTTCTGACACTGTCCTTTCGTGTTTCACATCCTACCTCTCCTTCTCTGTTTCTACCTCTGATTCCTCCTCCTCCCCATCCATCCTTCTCATAGGAGTCCCACAGTGTTCTGTCCTTGGCCTTATGCTCTTTACTCCTCCCTGGGTGAATTCATCAGTTCTTCCAGCCTCCAGTACCACATCTATGCCGATGGCACTCAACTCTAACTCTCATCTCCTGATCTCTTCCCTTCCCTCCTCCCTTGGGTGTCCAGTTGCCTATTTGCCATCTCCTCCTGTCCTTACACTTTTTCAAACTTAACATGGCCAAAACTGAACTCATTGTCTTCCCTCCATCAAGAGTCTTCTCCCCTCCTGTCCTCTCTATCACTGTTGACAACATCACTATCTCCTCTGTTCCCCAATTCTGCTGCATGGGTGTCATTCTTGACTCCTTGTCTCCATCTGCCCTCACATTTGGTCTCTTGCCCAATCCTATCGCTTTCAGCTCTGCAATATTGTCCATATCAGACCCTTCCTCCCCAAGGATGCCACCGATGCCACCAAAACTCTTATCCACTCACTGATCATTTCTTGTCTCAACTACTGCAACCTTCTCTTTACTGGTCTCTCCCACTCCCATCTCCCATCTCGCTCCACTACGTTCTGTACTGTCGCACATCAGAGTCCGGCTGTTTCGTTTTAAACCCGCTGTCGGGCACACTCCCTCTACTCTTCCCTCTGCTTCAAGAACAGAACCTTGTGCCTTAATAATACTTTATACAACAGAAGGTGCATGGCCCTTTAAGAGCTCTGAACCTGTGATCATGTGTTCTGACCTGAGACCCGCCCTATTATCAGCTCAGCTATTTAAATCTGCTCTGTGCCAGAGTATTAGGCTCCTAATCTTTACTCCAACATCCAAGTACTCCTTGTGGCTAATCCCTGTGAATTCTGACCTGAACCATTCCTAACCGCTCTTCTGCAAGTTGTTTGGTACTGTGGTGTCCTATGAATAAAACTTAATAATAATAATAATAATAATAATAATAATAATAATAAAGTGGAGAAAAAAGGTATAAGTAGGAAGTACGAGGAAGTGGGTGCAGAAAGAGTAGTCTCAGGAGAGGTTGAATATGCAAATGTTTTCATCCCATAGTCACAATGGTCTCCAAACTCTGCTTCGATCTATCCCAGTGGCCTGGTCTCCTTGTGAAAACATTTCATCAGTCTGCTATAAGTTGTGTTTTGGTTGAATAGACTGGGGGACTGGTGATCTCACTTATGAATGCAAGGGTAGTGTGGAATCCGGAACCACTATTTTGACTGTAGAGTAAACCCCATTTACAGGAAGGGTCAGCTAGGATACAGGCACTGGATGGTACTGGGTGCTGTAGTAGTAGTGAAGTAGGACATACCTCCCAAATGTCATTGTTGACCAAATCCTGACTAAGCGAAACAGTCATCCATGTTTGGTATTGCCCCACCTGAATCAGAACAGTTGGCAGACTATTCTGCTTTCTCCTACCTGTTCTTTACATGTGGCTGCTGGTGTCTTTAGCTCAGTTTCTGCTTGTCTGGATCCTGGAATGTTATGGCCCTAGGGGAGTGTTATTCACCTAGGTTTACAGTCCAACTTCCTTGAAATACTTGTGGTGGTATGTTACTTGCACTCTAAGATGCGTTGTTCTGCCGTTATTGACTGTAGAGCTGCCGGTAACTTTCTTGACTTGCTAAAAATTTGGGGAACCTTGTACTCCTTTGACCCATCCTCTGATTTTGAAAGGAGTAGATGATACACTTCTAACCGGCAGTCCTGTCTAGAGTTTCACAGTACCAATCACCTTAAAAGTTGGCATGTTTGCCTCTGAGTTGTCCTCGTTCTTGAGGATCAACAACCCTCAATTGCCTGTAAATCTGGGATACCCCTGGCTTGAGGAACATTACCCTCGGATTAATTGGAGATCCAAAGAAATTGAACAGTGGAGTGATTCCTGACACAATGAATGTCTTCACATTGCACTATGCACATCTGTACTAGACTTACCCCTATGTCCACTTTTCTGATGTCTTTAGTAAAACTGCAGCTGATGAGATGCCTCTTTATAGAGACTATGATTGCACTATGGACTTGATATCTGGGGCACGCTTGCCCAAAACCAGGCTTTATTCTCTCTCAGCCCCCGAGGCCCAGCTCATGGAGGAAAACATTCAAAAAAATCTTTGGAAAGGCCCAGCCTCGGACTGGCCTGCCGGGCAGCCGGTCTATCCACCGGTAGGCCCGGTGGGGTTGAAGCTCCGCCCCCTCCGCTGTTGGGGCGGAGCTTACTGGATTAGTAAGAACTATAGGGCGGTGGGACGGTAACCTGGAACTTTTCTAGTGTTCACTTAGAAAAGGGTGCCCATGTCACGTTATAGGGGCTGATTTCGGCTACGGATGACAGGGTGAACAGTCCTGCGGGCATATTGTAGCTCGCTAGCTTTTGTGGTACTATGTCAGATGTCAGCGGGGGCGCACTGTATTATAGGATAACCAGCGCCTCCGGCAAGGCACAGGTTACGCGATCTCCTGCTGGCTCGCTGGTCACGTGAGTTAATCCGTGCGACTGATTACCAATACATTTGCTGATAGAGAGTGAGTTCAATAATGTTTATTTATTTATTTATTTATATATTTTGTTTGTTTAAATTTTGGGAAAACATCAGAATGGCATTGAACTGGAAAGAGCGAGCTGATAAGCAGCAAGTGGTGGCAAAATAATTGAGTATTGTATTGTGCGCTCACTGAAATAAATGAGTCTCTGTGTATTATCATTTATATTAATAGCTAACAAGCTCTTGGATTAAATAGTTAGGCAAGATGTATTAAAAGTACCCTCTCACCCACCATGGGGTCTCATGACCCCTTAGCTTGCTGTTTAACTCCTACCGAACCTGTCCAGTGAGGTTTAAATGAACAGTTAAGATTAAAGCAGAGTAAGACCTATAAACCCCTCATCCAATTACATTTAACCCAAGAGCCATACACCCTCAGATAGTAAGATAATGACAATCCAACTTTTCACTCAATATAGCTACCACTTTTTAGAGGTTAAGCACCCAAAAATGTGACATATTAATGATCGATCTATAGATAGAGAATATATATATATACGTTGCCCTACATGGGCTGACCACACCTCCTTGACTGGCCACACCCACTCTTACAGTTGGCCACACCCCAATGTAGTGGGCCCCTATCACTGCATTCCCCCGGTGGGCCCTTCATGCCCCAGTCCGACACTGGAAAGGCCTCATACGTCCATCTAAATCATCAGTAAGGGCTGAGGTTTTTTTTGGCAAGAAAGATGAGGGGCTAAGGCACTGCATAGATTTTCAAGAGCTTAATAAAATTACCATAACAATAGCGGTATAGCTTACCTCTGATCTCTGAGCTCTTTGACCAGTTGCGGAATTCTAAGGTATTCTCCAAGGCTGATGGGCCCGGGCATGTCAGCGGGCCCGGCCGGGCCCTTGCGCTGACGATTTTTTTTTTTCAAAACTTTTTGCGGCGGGGGGGCTCAGTCGTTGGTGGGGGGAGCAGGGTAGTTAAAAAAAAAATCCATACTCACGTGATCGCCGGCGTCTCTCCTCTCTGCTGATCTGTGCTCCATTCAGACTGAATGTCGGTTGTGACGTCATCATGTCACGCCCAGCATTCAGTCAGTCTGGGGCAATGGAGCACAGAGGAGCAGAGAAGACCAAGAAAGAAGAGAGAAGAAAAGGTAAGTGAAGGGAGGAAAACGGGGGGTGGGGGGGTGGGCACAGAGGGGTTAAAAAAAGGGGGGCAGCATGACACAGAGGGGTTAAAAAACGAGGGGGGCATGGCACGGAGGGGTTAAAAAATGGGGGGCAGCATGACACAGATGGGGTTAAAAACGGGGGGGGGGGGCAGCATGGCACAGAGGGGTTAAAAAAAGAGGGGGGCACAGAGGGGTTAAAAAATGGGGGGGCAGCATGACACAGAGGGGTTAAAAAATGAGGGGGGCACAGGGGGGTTAAAAAATGGGGGGCAGCATGACACAGAGGGGTTAAAAAACAGGGGGGGCACAGAGGGGTTAAAAAATGGGGGGACAGCATGACACAGAGGGGTTAAAAAACAGGGGGGGGGCAGCATGACACAGAGGGGTTAAAAAACGAGGGGGGCACCAAGGGGTTAAAAAATGGGGGGGCAGCATGACACAGAGGGGTTAAAAAATGAGGGGGGCATGGCACAGAGGGGTTAAAAAATGGGGGGGGGCAGCATGACACAGAGGGGTTAAAAAATGGGGGGGCAGCATGGCACAGTGGGGTTAAAAAACAGGGGTCAGCATGGCACAGTGGGGTTAAAAAACGGGGGGCAGTATGGCACAGTGGGGTTAAAAAGGGGGGGAGGCATGGCACAGTGGGGTTAAAAAACGGGGCAGCATGGTACAGTGGGGTTAAACGGGGGGCAGCATGACACAGTGGGGTTAAAAAATGGGGGGGGGCATGGCACAGTGGGGTTACAAAGCGGGGCAGCATGGCACAGTGCGGTTAAAAAACAGGGGGGTGCATGTCACAGTGGGGTTAAAAAATGGGGGCAGCATGGCACAGTGGGGTTAAAAAATATGGGGCAGCATGGCACAGTGGGGTTAAAAAGGGGGGGAGGCATGGCACAGTGGGATTGAAAAAGGGGGGGAGCAGCATAGTATAGTGTGATGAAGGGGAGCCAGGTGAAGGGGCACAAGCAGCATGGAGGGCGCAGTGTGATCATAAGGCATGGCGATGATGAAGGGGCTCATTATTGTAATATAGGAGCTGGAGGAAGGCCTAATTATTAATCGTGGGGGGTATTGATTTAACGCCAGGGTTGTTTGGAATGATCTAAATGTAGCCATTTTTTTCCAAATAGGGCCCCCAGCATTCCAGGATCCAGACAAGCCGCAACTAAAGAAACATGCAGCCACAGGTGGTGAAGGTGAGAAGAACAGGTAGGAGAGATCAGGACAGTATGTGAAATGTTGTGATTCTAGTAGGGACAATGGCAATTTTTGGTGAGTGTTCTGCCCAATGTAAGGTGCAGGCCAAGACTGAACTTTTTGTGTACACACTGCATTCTTTCTATACTACACTGTGGTGCAAGATGTCCTGAAAGTCAGGAGTGCTTGGACATATGTGACGCTCCGGTGAATTGAGAGCCTAGTGATTTTGATGTGTTAGCCACGCCCCAATGGCGCATTTACCACGCCCCCAAATGCATGACCACACCTAAGGCAGCGCAAAATTTCTAAGCATACTCGACTATAAGTGGGGCCCCATGAATTTGTTGTACCGGGGCCCTGAATTCCTCTTGGCAGCCCTGAATATCAGACCAAGGCTTTAGCATCTACCCAGTTAACCTTAATACTATCATCACCATTCTTTACCATTTATTTATACTATTATTTGTTTGGAGCATTCTACCAATCTCAAGTCTGTTCAGAGGATCCTGGGATTTGCGAGTTATTACAGACTATTAATTCCTACATTTTCCTGTATAGAGAAACCCATCACTCCCTTGATTAAGAAGGGGGCAGATCTGTCTGATTGATCACTAACTGTAGAGGCATTTGAGACGTTGAAGAGAGCATTTGTTTCTGCACCTGTCCTGTGGTATTCAGATCCACAAGCCCCATTTATTGTAGAAGTTGATCGGGGTGTTTAGCTAGTGTGGCTTTGTTCTAAGTGTGATTTGTTACAAGTGTATTTACTAATTTATATAGCATAGTAAGACTTACACAAGAGTTCTACTTCAGAGAGTAGAAGGAATTACTAATATCTGCATCCTCTGTTTCATCTACATGTAAATATTTTACACCCTCCTTGCTCCAGTTATCTTTAAAAGGATCAGATGTGCTGTTTTGCTCTTTAGATATATGGTAAATATTTTACATCTTCCTTGCACCAGTTATCTTTAAAAGGATCAGATGTGCTGTTTTGCTCTTTAGATATATGGTAAATATTTTACATCTTCCTTGCACCAGTTATCTTTAAAGGATCAGATGTGCTGTTTTGCTCTTTAGATACTATATATGGTAAATATTTTACACCCTCCATGCATCAGTTATCTTTAAAAGGATCAGATGTGCTGTTTTGCTATATAGACATATGGTAAATATTTTACATCCTCCTTGCACCAGTTATCTTTAAAGGATCAGATGTGTTGTTTTGCTCTTTAGATATATAATAGATATTTTACACCCTCCATGCATCAGTTATCTTTAAAAGGATCAGATGTGCTGTTTTGCTATATAGACATATGGTAAATATTTTACATCCTCCTTGCACCAGTTATCTTTAAAAGGATCAGATGTGCTGTTTTGCTATTTAGATACAGTATATGGTAAATATTCTACACCCTCCATGCATCAGTTATCATTAAAAGTTATCAGATGTGCTGTTTTGCTATTTATAGATATGATTTATATAACATAGTTAGCGTTACTTAAGAGTTGGACAAGAGGATGAACAGGAGGGGAACATTCTACTTGGAAATAGAGCTACATAAGGACAACATTCAACAAACACCTGTGAGTCCTATTAACCCCCACTTCATGCACCTGCCTTGTGCACGGCCTGGACACTCCCTGATGAACTGTTTCTCAACTTTGATTCTTACAGCTGCAGTTATATTACGACTTGTTGGTTTCATGTCTGCTGTTGTTTGTATTCCCACCTTCAAACCACACTTGCTGCTCCACTTACTCTGATTCTCTAACTGCTACCCATAGCTCAGTGATCATACACAGCAACCTCACTGCACCTTCCATTTTGCCTAATGTTATTTGGCTATTGCTATGTAGGCCCTCTCAACTCTTGGCAGATGTCTCTGTCAAACCTAACTGTGTGTTACTCACCCATCCCTCATCCCTACTGTCCCAATTACTTTCCATTCCCTTGCTGATCTTATTAGCACTTTTCCACCACTTTTCTCTCCTGCTACCTCTACTGTTTGTCCCTTCACTCACTCTCTCCTTTATCACCATTACCTCACCTCACTTCTAACCTCTCACCGTCCTTTCTTTTTGTCATTCTTTCAATTCTCTATTTCACGCTTATCTCTAGCATTATCATGATTTGCTCATTTGTCTTCTGTCCTCTCCCTCTATCCCTCTGGTTCCCAAATTTTCTATGTCCTCCCCTCTCCTCCCACCCCCTCTGTATTCCAGTTTCCCACCCTATTTCTCTCTTCTCTTCTCTCCTCTGCCCCTTATCTTGCTTACTGCCTTCTCCCTACCCCTCAAAATCAGCACCATCTCCACTCCTCTCCCACCTGCTGTTCCCCTTCCCCCCTGCTGATGGGTCCCCATCTAGTTCTGTATATCAACCAATTCCAGCTCTCTCTCCATGTTACGTCCCTCGCTCAAAATCATACCCACCCTTGCAGTCCAGGATCTCCAACAACCTCCTCCACATCTATCCTCTTCCCTCTCTTCTTCTATCTTGTGTTCTCTGGAATGCCGGCCAATCTGTAAAAAATTGGCCTCTATCCATGATCTCTTTCTCTCTAGATCCTTCAACCTGCTTGCCATCAATTAAACCTGGCTATCCCCTGAGGACACTACCTTTCCCACTGCTCTCTCTTTTGGGAGTTTGGTCTCTCTCATACACCCAGACCTGGGGGCCGGCAAGGTGTTGCTGTTGAAATACTTCTTTCCCCCTACTGCTCTATCCGGATTCTTCCCCCAGATCTCTCCCTCTCTTTCTCCTTCTTTGAGGTAAACTCCATCCGCCTTTTACACCCAGTCAACTTCCATGTAGCAGTTATTTACTGTCCTCCTGGTCTTGTCTCTCAATTCACTGATCACTTTGCCACCTGGCTCCCTCACTTTCTCTTCTCTGACCTCCCCTTCCTCATCTTAGGGGACTTTAATATCCCTATAGACAAGCCCTCAGACCCTGCTGGACCTCCTCTCCATCCCACCGTAGTGGCCACTCCCTTGATCTGCTCTTTTCCCACCTCGGTACTGTCTCTGACAATAATTTACCTTTCTCTCTCTCTGACCACCATCTCCTCTCTTTTAGCATCTCTCAACCCCTCTCACCTTCCCCATCCCCTAAAGTTACTCTCACCAGGCGTAACCTTGACACCATTGATTCTACCATGATCTCCTCCACCCTGGTCTCAAAGAAGGTTCCCTCAGTTCAGTTCTGAGTGACAAAGGTACAAGATGTCTGTAATTCCCTGAAAGCTGTTTGGAGAGGAGTTAATGGGGCTTTGACACAAGCTGCATGTAGAGCCAAAACATATTTTTATAGGTACCATAGAAGGTTCAAGTTGTGGGTAGGAGGTTTTGTCTGGCTCTCTACCAAGAATATTAACATTTACCAAGAACTGCTAAGTTGGATCCTAGATGTATTGGTCCTTATACAATGATCAAGAAGATAAATGCAGTGACTGTATGTCTTGCTTTACCCAGAATTTTGAAAATGTCTACATCTTTTCATTGTTCCTTGTTGAAACCTGTGTTCCAATCAAGTTTTATTTTGTAAAAGAGTAAGTTCCAAGACTCCTGACCCAGTGAATATTGATGGTTCTCCTGAGTATTCTACGGATAGAATTTTAGATTCCCGTAGGGCTGATATAAACTACAGTATCTGGTACATTGGCAGGGTTATAGTCCTGAGGAAAAGTTGTGGGTCGATGACTGAAACTTACACGCTGGTAGACTCAAGGCTAATTTCCATCAGAAGTTTTGCAGCAAACCACATTAGAGATCTCTAGGAGGGTTAGATTTAGGGAGAGCTAGATTAAGGTCAGTGTTAGGTTTAGATTAAGGAAAGTTGGTGAGAGTTGGTGAGAGTTGGTGTGAGTTCAGAGAAAAATTGAGATTTTAAGGAGAGCTAGATTTTGGGTCAGAGTTAAGGTTGGATTTAGGGATAGAATTGGAGGGATGTTCAGAAGTAGCATGAGAGTTAGGAAGAATTTAGAGCGAGGATCAGAGCTAGGGCTAGGTTTAGGGATAGTGCTAGGGTTAGGGTTATAAAGTGATTTTGAGGTCCTGGAGCTTTCCTCAGGGCAGAATACTTTTGTACTGCTTTAAGTGCTATTGGGGCCAGCTGTTCTGAGGGACTCTGGGTCTGTCTCAGAATACTTTGGATTCTCTGGACTTTGTTATATACTGCTGATAAGTACACTGTGACATAGCGCTTTACCATGTCTGCTGATTTGGATTAAACTCCTGCTTTGATATTGGGACTTTCTGTATCCTGCATTTCTGCTGTTGATAGCTGAGCCATCGGCATATGATTCTGAACCTGATAAATCCACATATGATTCTAAAACTGATAGTCTGCATCTGATACTCTGTATATACTGTTTGTTGCTGATCAATTGTGTTATAAAATAAAGTCTGTCATTGTAAGTCACACATGGTGACATCACCTTGTGACATCAACTGACTGCGTGGGCCGCCCTTGATGGCAAGTAGGCAAGCACTAGGGAAACTAATTTTTGGGAACCCTAATCTGGAGTGAATAAGTGTAATATGTTTTCCCAGAAAAGTTTTACTTGAGGGCATTCTCAGATAACATGATAGAATAATCAAGCTCTGTTCTGACATTTATCTTTAGCTATTACTATCTTATTTCTTGCACATAAACATAGCCCAGCACATGGGATCTTGTTAGAGGAAGAGACAGCTCCAGTATAGGTAAACCGTGACTGTGGCACCAATGATTTTGAAACATTAAATGGACACTCAGTGCTTTTAAAGCATTTATTTACACATTTATAGTAAAAGGAGCAAACATTAAGACATAAGATGCTCATTCATACAGTCAATCACACTTCTTTAGACCAATATTCGTGTCATCTTGTGACATAGAGATTGCTCACCATATAATTAGAGCTCCATTGTGTGCTCGCTTTTTGAAGACGGTCCCAGTTTGTCTGGGTGGCAATCTGGACCATGAAATTTTTATTATTGCAAAAACTTCTAATGCACTCAGGTTCACGAAATTAGTGCCTGATACTGTAGAACAACCATCGGAGGCTAAAGCTGTTTTTCAATATCCAGAACCGACAAGGGCAAATGTGGTGGTTTTTATGTTGTTTTATGTTTTCCTTTTCTAAAATATGGCACCCTTAAATATAATTACCACTTTACAGCTGAATGATCCTTGTCCTACTTATCCTGTCCTTAATTAGTCTGGACTTTAGGAATATAGGGCCTGATTCATTAAGGATCTTAACTTGAGAGACTTCTTATTTCAGTCTCCTGGACAAAACCATGTTACAATGTAAGGGGTGCAAATTAGTTTTCTGTTTTGCCCATAAGTTAAATACTGACTGTTTTTTCATGTAGCACACAAATATCAACTTTAAATTTCAGTGTACAAATAAGCTATCAAGTATTTGTGTGCTACATGAAAAAACAGTCAGTATTTAACTTATGTGCAAAACAGAATACTAATTTGCACCCCTTGCATTGTAACATGGTTTGGTCCAGGAGACTGAAATAAGAAGTTTCTCAAGTTAAGATCCTTAATGAATTAGGCCCATAGAGTTTCGAGTTGAGATGGCCGCACACAGGCTGACTTGGTCAACCAAACTGGCTCTGTGTTGCTCCATAATTGATTGTAATGGACAATCAAATTGTGATCGTAAACCCTGGTGTGAACATTGGTGCATGTAAGGGGCCATTGCCTGCCACATGATTGGTAGACCACCTTCATATTGTGACCTAGTCATTCAACAAAACTCCGGAATAGTCAGATCTGTGCAAATTGGCAAAATTGCTTACAGATCTAGTAGTCCTCTCCTTGATCCAAACAACCACATTGCAACTTGGGAGACTAGCATACAAGTCTCTAAAACTAGGAATATTCTGAGAATACTGAAACACATGGGAACCTGAGCTTGGACTGATGTGTGTGCTTAACTGTGCACAATCCTATTGGTATATTTTGGGCAAGGATTCTATTAATTAATGTTCAGTTTGCTGCTAGTCAATGTACTTTTAGCAGAAGATATTCCAGTAGTAAGGTCAAATAGGCAAAGGGGTTAATTAATTTCACTATCAAACCAGTATAGCGTGTTATACATATGAAGACACACCTTCCCTCTGGCCCTGATACAATAAACATAGAGTTGCAACATCTCTGTGCCAATTTTGTTCATTACAAACATGAGTAAACCACCATATGTACATGTTACACCTTTCAGGTTTTGACAGTTTGAAGTTGAGTTGGATTCAGACTGGAAAGAGAAGATATTAATTATATTAACAGCTATTTTGTCATCATTGTCGTCTGTTAGGCGGTTCAAAACCAGAGACCAGCTGAGGACATGGGAGTGGAGGGAGTCTATTTTGTTTGTTTTTATTTTACTGAAGCATAAGCTGTATTATATAACCAAACTGAGAAGAGGATCATTGACTAAGGGGCCTATTTATTAAAGTAATATTTATGTTAGCAATTTGTCATTTTGCCTAATGCGGCGAGAAAAAAATTACTTTGCAGCTGAGTGGCGCCAACTTTGAGTTCCACAAGAACAAGGAAAAAGACTTAAAAAAAGAAAGAAATAGAAGCTTTTTTATATAGAAATATACTGTAGAAATAATATATATATATCTTATTATCTATTGCTTAATTTTCCCACCCTGAACATAATATTTATTCTCTGGGGACGGGGCAATATCCCCATTCATTTGAAAAATGTGTCAATATTTTTTTTTTTTTATTATTATTATTATTATTATTATTATTGCATAAATAACTTTTTGAGTCTGTTATTTCTGTTAATGCCAATTTGTGATGGCGATAAAAGAATGGGTAATGCGAAACTCTTGATAAATAGGCTCCCTCTTAAATAAAGGAGTTGGTGATACTTACGACTGATGGGGTTATTGCTGGTAATAATAGAGTTCTTGCTGGAGGTAAACTGGCTTCATAGATTGTGCCAAGCGAAACTCAACTATTTTAGTTAGTGAAAACACCCGGCTCTTTGTTCCTCCATAAATCCCTATTCCCCATAACTTTCAACATTCTCAAAGCAAAGTTAGGATTAAAAAATCCCACTTCTAATTCACTAAAACCCAGATCCCCATCCAGACCCACATTATTGTGCACGGACACACACTTTACATGTAATCCCCACGACTTTCAGGGTCTAAAAATTGGGATAGTCTCAGCAAAAATTAGGACTATTGTGAGGTATGTAGAGATGAACAGTGGTTCAGTGGGGAAAGATTTCTGAGCAATATGGCAGCATGCTGGACGGAACCAGTTTTCCTTTGCATACCTCCCAACATTACTAAAATAAAAAATAAAAAATCAGAGCACAATAAGCCAGACACCCAATTCACCAAAGTCATGCTCAGATCTATCCTGCCAGGTACCCATTTAGCCAGGGGTGGAACAGTGAATCGCCAGGCACCATATTAAAAATTGGGTAAGGGTCTCTCAGATTGAGAGCAGAGCTGGGGTCTGTGCTGAGCAGACACAGCAAGGGGCTTCACAGCGTATGTCCCTGACCCGCACATGTTCAGAAGAAGCCTTGCTGAAACGGTGGTAGTCATTATAGCGACAATGCTAATAGCGACATTAGCTATTTAGACATAAAAATGCCCATTACGATAAAGCCGACATGTCAATGTACAGACTTGCCAGAACACATACACAGAACATGTCCGGAACGGGTGACATCAATTCCTGGTGCAGAAAAGCCGGCCACTGGGATTCACGTTATTGGCAATTGCAAGAGTGAGACTCCTGTTTTTAAAGTGGCAATGCATGGATACGCCATATATATTATCTACAACCCTTAACCCTAATCCTAATCCTAACCCCAATCGTAACCCTAATCCTTACCCTAATGTTATCCCTATCCCTAACCCTAATCCTAACCCTAAACCTTCAAATAGATTATAGAGGCGACGTGTATAACATATAATAAATACACTCCTCTGTTTTCCTCAGTCTTTGCCCATAGAATGTATTGATCATTGATGTAAGTTATCTAAATGCTATTCCTAACCTGTCTTCCTGGAAATTCATTCTGGGTTTTTTTTTACTTTGCTTCTCTGCTGCCTGTTCCTGAGTGTTTGATGTTTCCTGGATTCCTACTTTCCTCTCAATTTGGTGTCTAATATCAGCAGCCTCCCATGAGACCGCTTTGGGATATCATCCTGTGGTCTCATGGCAATGGAATCCAGATCTACTTAAAAAGTTTTTGAAGACTACACTCCAAAGAAACAAGTTGTCACTGTCACGGCTAACAACCACCAAGATGAGCTTTTAGAGCGGGTAGTATCGAGGTCTTCACTTTTAGCAGCCGCCTTTCCTGTAGAGCTTTATGTGCTCACAGGTACTTGGATGCCTCCAGGTCATAAACTCAGTGTAGCAAAAGCTCATCTATAATTGCCGTAGAGCCGATGGAACCAGAGGCGGTAGCACAGACTGAAGTAGGTGGTCAATGGCTGGCCGGGGTCAGGCGCCCATAGCAGACAGAGTAGTAAGGGTAAATCCAAGGGGTCAGGGCCAGCAGCAAGCAAGCAAATTTGGAATTCAAGCAGAGGTCAGGACCAGAAGCGAAATAGCGAAATCCAGTATTCAGGCAACGGTCAGGGCAACAGGCAAATAGGCAAGGGTCACAACAGAAGGCTAGGGGAACCGCCGCAGCTCATGACAGTCACAAAACTTACCAGCTCCATATTCCTGTGCTGCTGATTTCCTCTGCCTCTGGTTCAGGCAGTCACATGATCATGGCTGGGAGGCGGCATATTCAAATCTGCAGAGTATATAAAGCTCACTCTGACACTGCAGTAGTGTCAGAGCAATAGGTTCCTACACCGTTCTAACTCCCTGTTATGCTACAGAAGCTGAGATTTCCTGTGCTTCTCCCTTGGATTGCTTCTCTGCCTATTAACTCCTTGTGTACCAGTGCTTGCTTGTGTTTGACCACTCTCTTTCGGATCCTGATTTTTTACCTGGCTACCGCCAGTGTACCAGTCCCCGACTTGCTGACCAGCTACTGGATTACCTTCCTCCACCTCCGCTGTGTTACTCCTAGAGGCTTTTCAGAGGACCGCGACCTGTGGGTTCCTGGCTGCTAAGCCCATCCCGCCTTGTGGCCTTTCTTGGTGAAGATCAGGGAATCCATTAGACCCGCGCCTCTGCTTGGCCAGCGCTAAACTGGGTTACCATGTGTATCCATTACCTCAGGGCTCCCTTCCCAATGACCGCATTGCACCAGAGCTCTTACACTGCTGAGCTGGAGGGTTCCTACTGCATTACAAGTGCTGAACCTGGATAGACATATCAGCATTTATGTTTGCACATTGATAGCGTTCCAGTCCACCAACCTGAATCAAAGTCAAACTTGATCATTTGTGGCTGAACATGCAAAAATATTAGAGCCAAGCTGGCTGAATGTATCACCCCATATTTTGCTAGCCTTATATTTGAAGTGTTTCTCCATGGTCCAGGACTAATCTTCTAAATGATCTGCTATGTGTGGAAGTGGAGGCCTCACACCTAGGCACTAGACTCCAACCTACAACATGATAACGTGGAGGAACTTACCTGAGAACTGTAATGTGCGTATTGTCGCTAACCAATAACGATTGTCGAACCTCGATTTGTGTTTCCAACGCACAAAGATTTATTCGCAATAAGTGGAAAAAATATGCTCAAGCGATGTAATAGTAAATACAGCCGTTACTTAACGCAGGCGCTCTGGATCCAGTGCAGTCATTCAATCCTGAAGTCTGGGGACAAGAAGTCTGCACTCTGGATCACAAGCTGCTGCTTATATACACAATCAAGTACAGTAATACAATGAAGATGGTATGGCTTGCATCTATTGGTCCGGGTCTCAGGAATGTCCAAGGGGTCATCAATCATTGGCTGGTTCATCCTAAGGAATCCAAAGGAGGGGGTCATCTCTGCAGGGGGTATGCTCTGCTCTTCCCGCCAGAATTCCTTAGTCTTAAGTAGTTCATAATTCCCTATCATTCATAACTTGCGTATGCACTCTGCGATTCCCTCGCAGAGCGCACCAAACAGTAGGATATGTAACAAGGTTCATTATGATACCACTCATGATGTTATTCCTTTAACCCGTTCTGTGTATTTCACTAATATGCATGTAACTCTGATATAACATTTAAATACTACTATATTTCGACATAACTGACTATGTGTTGCAACTACCAATAATGTGTACTATTTTATAAGTATGCGTGTTTGTGCGAATGTATGGTAAAAGACCAATTACTGTTGCTGCCACGTGTAGTGGATGCGTACGCCCTTTCACGCCGTAGCGTGCCCTTGTACGTCATAGCGTACCGTACGCATCTTTTCAGACAAAGACAACCAAGTTTGCTAGACTTTAATTGAAATGACTTTATCCAATTTGCTGACTTCGACAGTTCCACCCTTTGATAGTGTAATAAACTATCACCCAATCACCGTTTCAAGTTCAGGATTATACAATACTTCTTCACAGACCATGATCTCGGTATCTGGTACCACCCTTTCAGTCTCTTTCTCAGTGTTACTCTTATGAGACCGTTTTCCACACTTCAACACAGTAGGAACACATTTGACAACTAAACCAATTGCTAAGATGACACCCAGTATAAGGAGAAGGAGCTTACCTACACTCGCAATCATTTCCTGTACCCACTCCCCCAGACCGGAGAACCATTTTGCTGGGTTCAACCATGAGAACCAACCCGCCACCTTTTCCCCGACCTCATATAACGAAGAATTATGGCTCTTTCGAAATTCCCATTTCAGCTGCAAAATTTCATCCATCTTCCGGTCTATAACCTCTTTAGGGTCTTCCGTATTATTAGTAATGTACGTGCAACATTTGACACCGAACTGGGTGGCCAGTGTCACACAGTACCCACCAGTAATAGAGGTGAGATAATTTAGTACCAGTCTATGTTGCACCAACTCCTTCTTGTACGCTTGTAGCTCCCTTCCAGTATACCTGAAAGTGTCATCATACATCTCGGTGATATTATCTATTAATTTAGCTAGGTCTTGGATATATTTAAAGTTTAATGTTCCCCGAGCGGTCCTGGTGAGATCTAGAGCAACCATAACTTGGAAACCAGCAGTTTCACTAATCAATTTTGTAGCTATGGGTTCCTCACCAGGAATCATATTTCTCTTGCCACGGTGTTCATACTGTGTGTGTATGTATGGTGGTGATGTAGTCTTGTGAATATCTACCATTTCTTCATGAGTAATAGTCATGATTTCAGGAACCAGTTTAGCTAAGAAACACAAGCCCTTGGAACTCGGAGTCACCCAAGAATAAGCTTTCCTCCCACAAACAAAATACACATCATCAGGGAGAACATAAGGAACAGTATGCCCATGAATTATATCACACAGAGTTTTGATAAAACTACCCATGCCTAGTGTCTCCATCTGCTCTAGACACGTGTCGGCATTAATGATATTTTCACATTTATCTGTAGAGACTTTTCCAATAGATACCTTCTTATGTTTGGTTATGCGCCCTAACTTGTGACTTCCATCAGCATTCCTGCCTAGTAGTGACCTTGTGAGTCTCTCTCTAAAATGAGTGTGGCGAGCCATTGTCTGATCTGATAGGTCAGCCTCCCAATTCTCCAGGCGCTTTGCATGAGATATGTTTAGGCACAGCAAAGATCTGCCTATGGAGTATTGTCGAAGCGTCAGACTAGGGGACCTAGTGTTATTGTACCTCCCTTCTATGGGCCTCCCACCCCTTAATTCGAGTACTTCGGATATGTTTAGCGGGAATGGCACTAGTCCTATGTTATGCTGCCCTTGAGGCACGTGAGAGCACACCCAACACTCAGTTTGGTTTAGCACCTTACCCACCAGGGAGTGATAATCCTCCAAAGGATGTCCGCCTATATTCAGAGTACTGGGGGACTGGCATCGTTGGATGCATCTCTCGTCAACTAGGGAGTTGCAGAACTTGCAGATACAATACTCATCAGACAATAGCCCCTCACACTGCCTCCGAGTTCCTGAGCTAGCAGACCTTTTCATAACCCCTGGACCAAGTTTGATAATGGGCTGCTCAGGATATCCTATTAACTTTTCTTCGGCCTCTATTTCATCCGTATCACTCCCAGAACTCTCCTCCGTCCTCCATCCTCCTTCACAAAAATAGAATGTCCTAGAAAAAGTAAAAACAAGGAAAATCCTGGAACAAAAGAAAAACAAAAACCGCCACTCCATCGCTGGAAAGATAGTTCTGAGGCAACGTCTCTGGTTCAGGTGTCTCAACTGCAGGCTTTAGGTCTCCCGGAACAGGCTCACAAGTGACAGCTCTATGTCGTCGGTCTGAGCCTTGTCTTGCACTTTCTCCGGATTATGGACTCTCCTGCAGTGGGTGGAATGGACCCAAGTGTCTCTCTCTGCCACCTTCAGTGATGTAGTACTGGTCAGCAGCACTTGGTACGGGCCTTCCCAACGGTCTGTTAAACAACCTGAACGTAAGAAATTGCGGATCATAACATAGTCTCCAGGTTCAACATCATGACAGTTCGTCTCTGGCATACCAGGTGACAGCATTTTTAGTTTTTGTTGTTGTTGTTTCAGCTGTCTACTCATTCTTATAAGATATTGTACAGTCACTTCATTATTACACTTTAAGTCGTCTTGTGGACTCACGATCAAATGAGGTTGTCGTCCGAACAGTATCTCAAAGGGGGACAGATTAAGAGGAGGTCTAGGAGTGGTTCGAATGCTGTGGAGGACCAACGGCAAAGCCTCAGGCCATGCCAACCAAGTTTCAGCCATTATCTTACCTAGTTTGTTCTTGATAGTACCGTTTACTCTCTCCACCTTACCACTGGCTTGTGGTCGGTAAGGGGTGTGAAGTCTGCTACTGATTCCCATGAGTTTACACATATTTTGGAAGACATCACCAGTAAAATGGGTACCCCTATCACTTTCAATGATTCTAGGGATACCGAACCTACACACAAAGTCTTGTACAATTTTCTTTGCAGTGAACACAGCAGTATTAGTGGCTGCCGGATATGCTTCTACCCAACCGGAAAACACATCAATACACACTAACACATACTTCAGATTCCTGCACGGTGGTAGTTGGATATAGTCAATTTGTATTACCTGAAAAGGTCCGTCTGTAGGAGGGATGTGGGATTGCTCAGTTGGAATAGTTTTCCCAACATTTTTCCTCAAACAAGTAAGACATGACATTGCTTTCTTACTAGCTTGAGAGGAAAATCCGGGAGCACACCAGTATGCTCTCACCAGTTTGCACATACCTTCTTTACCCAGGTGAGTCAGGCCGTGTGCTGCTTCAGCCAGGCTTGGATAGTATGTTCGGGGAGCTACAGGCTTACCTTGTCCATCCCTCCAGAGTCCTGAGGACTCTTGACCACATCCCTTCGCCTTCCAGACCGCCTTCTCCTGCAGGGAACACAAATCTTGCATTTCAATTAATTTCTGCGTGTCTAATGTCTGAAAAACCATCATAGTCTCGGTCGATACAGTCATAGGTTGCCCTGCTGCCCATTTAGCAGCTTCGTCTGCCCTGTTGTTGCCCAATGACACTGGGTCTTCTTCAAAGGTATGGGCTTTGCACTTTATGACGGCTACTGTTCTGGGTAACTGTATCGCTGTCAGAAGTCCTTTTATGTGTTGTGAGTGTGCCACTGGTGTACCTGCTGCTGTCGTAAAGTTTCTAAGACGCCAAAGGGCCCCAAAATCATGCACTACCCCGAAGGCGTACCTAGAGTCAGTATATATGTTGGCTGATTTACCCTCTGCCAATTCACACGCTCTCCTTAGTGCTACTAGTTCCGCCACCTGGGCTGAGTGAGGTGGACCAAGGGGTTCAGCTTCTACCACATCCTGATCGTCTACAACAGCGTAACCAGTACATAGCTCTCCTGTCTCTGTCTGTCTATGGCAACTTCCGTCGGTATAAAACGTAAAATCTACATTTTCTAAGGGGGTGTCACATATGTCGGGCCTTGCAGTAAAGGTCTGATTCAGGTGTTCCATACAGTCATGCGTGTCAGTATTCTTGCCTAACTCATCATCAACCAGGGTCTCCTCACCTCCCACCCTTTGTGTCTCTTGAGACACATACGGAAGGTATGTAGCTGGATTTAGGGTGCTACATCGTTTGATGGTGATGTTTGAGGGTGCCATCAGGGCTAGTTCCCACTTTGTGAATCTAGCTGAAGAAACATGTCTGGTTTGGGCTGAATTTAACAGAGCTGATACAGCATGGGGTGTATAGATGGTTGAATTATGTCCTAATACTACATCCTCGCTCTTACTTACTAGAAGGGCCGTTGCTGCTACACTTCTGAGACATGTTGGGAGTGACCTTGCCACATTGTCTAATTGTGCACTGTAGTATGCTACCGGTCTGCTAGCGTCACCATGTTTCTGTGTGAGGACACCTGCTGCACAGCCATCAGCTTCTGTACAAAATAGCTCAAAAGGCTTTTCATAATCAGGTATTCCCAATGCAGGTGCTCTTGTCAGACTATCTTTAAGATTAAAGAACGCTTGCTCCGACTCTTCTGTGTGTATGACACGTTCTGGTTTTGAGGAAGAGACTAGCTCCTGCAATGGTAATGCCAGAATAGAAAAACCTGGGATCCAGGACCTACAGTATCCACACATCCCCAAGAAAGTACGAATCTGCTTCTGGCTCTGCGGCAGGGTCATGTGTTGTATGGCCTCAATTCTGTCGGTTGTCAGGTGTCTTAGCCCCTTAGTGAGGCAGTGTCCTAAGTATTTGACCTTAGTCTGACATGGCTGTAATTTATCCTTTGCCACCTTGTGCCCTGTTTGTGAAAGATGAAGCAACAACAATTTAGTATCATGTAAACATGACATAAAAGAATCAGAGCACAACAACAAATCGTCCACATATTGAATTAGAACAGACCCATTGTGGGGTTGAAAGGATTGCAAACAGTCATGTAAGGCTTGGGAGAAAATACTGGGGCTGTCAATGAACCCCTGGGGTAGTCTGGTCCATGTGTATTGCACTCCCCTGTAGGAGAATGCAAAAAGGTATTGGCAGTCAGGGTGAAGAGGGACTGAAAAGAAAGCAGAACATAGATCAATGACAGTAAAATGACTGGCAGACGGTGGAATCTGCATAAGGATGACAGCTGGATTCGGCACTACGGGGAATTGGCTCTCAACAACTTTGTTAATTCCCCTTAAGTCCTGGACTAATCTATAGCCCCTCCCCCCACTCTTCTTCACAGGGAAAATGGGACTATTTGCTGTACTGGCTGTACGAATTAAAATCCCTTGTTGTAACAGCCTCTCAATAACAGGATATACCCCTAGTTCCACCTCCGGTTTTAATGGATACTGTGGGATTTTTGGAGCTATCCTACCACTTTTTAGACTGACCATGACAGGGGCTACGTTTGCCATCAGTCCAGTGTCCTGTCCATCTCTGGTCCATAGGGAACCTGGTATTTCCAGCAACATCCCCTTTACTTGAGATGGACTTTGTTCTATAACAGGAGAGTGTAACATTAACCTTGGAGGGGTGTCCAATATGTCCTGTACCTCATGTGCAACCTTCTCGGGTATATCTAGGAACACACCATCTGAAGTACAGTATATGACACATCCCATTTTACATAACAAGTCTCTCCCTAGCAAGTTAGTAGGAGCCGCTGCAGCCAAGAGAAACGAATGCTTAGTATGCAGAGGCCCGATAGTAACTTCGGCGGGTTTAGTTAGAGGATAATGTAACACTTTTCCCGTCACCCCCATAGCTGGAATAGTTTTGCTGGTCACCTGTAGATTGAAAGGAGAGGTTATCACAGATCGGGCCGCCCCTGTATCTACAAGAAAAGTTTGTTTCCTGCCAGCTATGTCAACTATCATTGTTGGTTCTTCACTCTGACTCTCAGTTAACCTCACTGGCTGTAGACTACAGGTATGACCTGACCCCTAGCGCTGACTATTGATTTCCCGCGCAGCATTTGCTGCCGTAATATGCGCGGGTAGATGTGAGTCTTCTAGTCTATGTGAATCCTTTCTTGGAGGATATCTATGTGACCCACCCCTATGTGTATTGAGTCTTTCTTTATTACAATCTCTCCTGTAATGTCCTTCCTCGTTACAGTTGAAACACCTGATCACTTTAGGTTTCCTGTTATATGGGTTGTATGCTGGTGGTCGTGTATGCACCCCTTCTAGAGCCTGTATACTTACCGTCATTAACCTATCACTTTTCTCTTCCCTTTTTCTAAAAAGGTTCTTGTCATGCTCCACAGCAGACTCCCTAAGGAAGTCTACCGTGACGCCTCTCCAATTAGGTAATGTGGTTTGTACTCTCGTCTTTAAATTTTCCCTAAGGCCATCCATCAGTACCCCTACAGCTACCTCTCTGTGATGTGGGTCCTCACTTATGTTGGATATCCCAGTAAATCGTGCAATCGCTGTTATAGCTCTAGCAAAGTAATCTGAGGCAGTTTCACTATCCTTTTGTTTAATGGTGAAAATCTTACTCCAATTTACTACTACTGGAAAACAGATGGCTAAGTGTTTGACAATTTGTTCTATATTCCGTTGGTTAATCTCATCAGTCAGGGTGTCATCTTCCTCCAACAAACAATCTCCAATAAATTTTTGTATGTTAGTATTGGGAGGAAGACACGCCCTCAACACTACCCGCCAATCCTTACTGGTTGGTTCATGAGCATTCCCTAAGTCTTTAACAAATTTCTGACATTTAGCTAACTCTTTTCTAGGATCTGGGAATTCAGTCATAATGGAACGTAATTCTGATCTAGTCCAGGGACAATGCATTGTAACATTTCTTAAAGGAACTACACCATCCTTATCCGGTTTCCCATTGGGAACTGATATTGTGCGGACCGGGAACACACCCTCTGGTACACTAACTTCAGGGGACGCTACAGGATTTACAGGCCCTAGATTTAGAACACTTTCACTCCTAGTGATCACGCTACTCTCACCTATCTCAGCCATTTTCTCATACTTGCGCTGAGCCTCTAGTACATTAACAGCATGGGCAATGGCCGAAATCACAGTGGGTTCATCTTCGTTTTCAGATACACTTGATTGAAACTGATTTAAAACAGGGTACAACTTAGTAATTTTTCTATTTTCAGTTTTAACAACGGCTGTACTTACCTCTCCCGCCACATAAGGTGGCGGGGGCGCGCTTGCGCTGAGTTCGCCACGCTTCTCAATGGTTACATCCGCCTTGCGCGCGCTTTTCGCCACGCCTATTTCCGGTTTGCATTCGCTGCTCTGCAACGTGTTACCTTCCATTGCCACAATTTTCTTTTTCGTTGACTTGATCAACCATATTCTATCTTTTACAGTATTCAGTACCTCTGCATTAAAACTCCCTATTGTTGGGAAAGGCCTATCACAAGCTTTGGTCATCCCGACCCACGTGTCACAATACACAGTTGCATATGCACCATACTTCTTACACATGAGAAACCTCGCTGAACCAATAGGGCCTTCCTTAGGCAGTACACTGACCATCTCTAGCGTATGCTTAGCACCCATGTTGAACAATATACCTTCTACCCGGAACACAGACACACCGCAATGCTCTGTTCCTTCCGGCCAAATGTGAAATACAGACACACCGCAATGCTCTGTTCTTTCCACCTAATAATTTCAACTCTGTTGCTATACTCACCGCTAGAGATCTATAATCCTCGGTGAACGTATTTCCTTTAGCCGCGCTCACTCGCTTTTCCCTAATACAGAAATATCACTGTGGGCCCCAAGGGCTATCAGCTCCTCGATACCCTGGCTAAACCACAAAATCTGCTGAGTTTATTATCGCTGGGAGCGCAAAGTCGATACAATCAACCTGCCTTTCCAGTATAATTCCTCCTAGCTGCTTCACCAATTCGCACTAACGGTGCGACCGGATCGCACTGCCTACCAATACTAATTATTAGCAAACCTTGCGATCTATTGGTAGCGCTTTGCGAAAACCCAGTTTTCGCATTCGGTATACCTGCCCTGTATACCGTCCTTCAGTTGGGCAATCCGCCTCGTCAGACAGCAACTGAGCACCTCAACAATAAAACAGTGTATCTACGTTACAACATCACACACTATACACCTTTTCTGCGCAGAAAATCAAAAGTTCCCAACAATAGTAATAATGTCTCAGAGGCTTTCACAAGTAATTATACTATGCATGTATAATAACTATCAACACGATTGTTTAACCACGTGGCAAGTTTACCGGAAGTTCGCGTACGCACAGCAGGAAGTACACATACGCTAAACAATGCAATACAGTTAAAACGCACAATGACAGAAAAAAGAAACAGTTTTCTCTTTTGTCCCTAGGTTCTAGTTAGCGTGCCCTAGATAATGCAAAACGGACATTCGGTTTCGCAACACAGAGTAAAATTAAGGTTTTGAACACCATGCGTTCTTACCCGTTTATGACGCGTCTCCACCCTTTGTTGAGGAACCGAAATCCGTTGGTCTTGCGTATCATCGGCAACGAAACCTCCAAAGCTCACGAGCCCCCAAATTGTAATGTGCGTATTGTCGCTAACCAATAACGATTGTCGAACCTCGATTTGTGTTTCCAACGCACAAAGATTTATTCGCAATAAGTGGAAAAAATATGCTCAAGCGATGTTATAGTAAATACAGCCGTTACTTAACGCAGGCGCTCTAGATCCAGTGCAGTCATTCAATCCTGAAGTCTGGGGACAAGAAGTCTGCACTCTGGATCACAAGCTGCTGCTTATATACACAATCAAGTACAGTAATACAATGAAGATGGTATGGCTTGCATCTATTGGTCCGGGTCTCAGGAATGTCCAAGGGGTCGTCAATCATTGGCTGGTTCATCCTAAGGAATCCAAAGGAGGGGGTCATCTCTGCAGGGGGTATGCTCTGCTCTTCCCGCCAGAATTCCTTAGTCTTAAGTAGTTCATAATTCCCTATCATTCATAACTTGCGTATGCACTCTGCGATTCCCTCGCAGAGCGCACCAAACAGTAGGATATGTAACAAGGTTCATTATGATACCACTCATGATGTTATTCCTTTAACCCGTTCTGTGTATTTCACTAATATGCATGTAACTCTGATATAACATATAAATACTACTATATTTCGACATAACTGACTATGTGTTGCAACTACCAATAATGTGTACTATTTTATAAGTATGCGTGTTTGTGCGAATGTATGGTAAAAGACCAATTACTGTTGCTGCCACGTGTAGTGGATGCGTACGCCCTTTCACGCCGTAGCGTGCCCTTGTACGTCATAGCGTACCGTACGCATCTTTTCAGACAAAGACAACCAAGTTTGCTAGACTTTAATTGAAATGACTTTATCCAATTTGCTGACTTCGACAGAACCGGGGTCAGATATAGCTGTACTGAAAGCCAAGCTTCAACAAGCTAAAAAGTAAAGTTAGAAAACAAAGGGTGGAAGGAAGTAGACCTGCAGGTGGATGGAGAAACCCATTCAGGGTTATATATCACTTAGGCATTGTTGAAGTTTATGGTATTCTAATTAAATCAAAGTAAATATAGACTTACTTCTAGATAAACAGAACTATAAAGTTCACTGGTTCATTCATTCACGTTTCTCTTTTTTTCCTCCCGCTTAACAATAAGATATAGTCCCTGCTTGTTCATTTTTATGATGTCCTTCTTGAATTTAAGTAGGTTCTGCTGTTCCTTTTTGGCTCAACACTGCTGCACATGATGTCATGCTTGTAAAGTGGTGGTAGTGTGGCCCTTTCACCTGTTTTGTAGGACAATCCTGTTTTGTACTTCCATTGCTGAAACCTTTATGTACGTGCTCCTGTCTGCACGGGTTATGACAAATAGATTGACATGAAATGTCATTTCTAAAGCTGCAAAAATTCTGCCCAAAAATTCAGCACCAATTTTCTTTTGTGTGGAGATACACGAGTATTTTCGACCTAAACGCCCATTCTTGTGGGTCAGTGCATTGTTTAACACAGTGATAGCCAACAGGCGGCACTAGGGCCAAATGCGGCTCACTTATTCTCGCCTGCGGCCCCCAGCTCCTTCCTGTCATATTGTCAGATTTGATTGTTACAGCTTGTAACACTTGTATAAAATGCCTGCTGATTTATTATTACAGATAGGGGGTCTTTTTCTTTGATTAAAGGGACTATTTACCAAGCATAAATGTCAAGCGCCGTCCCGCGATCTCTCTGGGTCGGCTGCCTGTACTGTCCCCTCGCGCGTCTGGTTGCCAGGCTCCCCATTGGTTTGCACCAGCTTTATAAGGCACTTCCCGGCTACCTCTCAGTGCCAGAGTATCAGGTCCACCTACCTGCCTCCAGCATTCCTGTATCCAGTATCCTTGCATTGTATTTGACTCTTCTGCCTGCCAGTGACCCTTTGACCCGGACGGTTTTGACTACCCCTTTTGGATTTCTCTGTTGTACTGCGTCTCCAGAATATTACCGACCCAGTTTGTCTCTCCATCCCTCCGAATACTCCTTGTGTACTTCTAATTGCCAGCACCGTTACCGACCCGGCTTGTCTGACCATTCTTCTTACGTGCCTCGCTATCCGACTTGGGGAAGGACCGCGACCTGCGTGTCTCCTGCGGCGGAGTCCGTACCTCCTTGCGGGGGTCCTTGGGGAATCCCAGGGGCATGTTTGATTCCGCACCTTCCTCCGAGTAGTGCCAATGCTAGCAGGTACACAACACATAGTTGTGACAATAAATCCTCAGTTAAATCCCAGAAAATATCCGTTTTCGGGGATTAACCGCAAAATTGTCATTTATGATCATTGCATCGCAGCAGCTATCATTGATATCTGCTGCTTTCCATCTCTCTATGTTGTACTGAGCAGCCCCCATAACAGTGTATGGGGACTGCTCAGTAGTGCTATTTATCAATAAAGAAAAATCACTTTTTTTACATGTTGAAGCTGAAGCTGTCGCACATTAACATAATTGAAACCATTCACTGAAGACAGCTCTGCTCCGAAGAGCAGAGCTGCATAGCGCATGTGTGGAGGGATCATGTGATCCCTCCCTGTCACATGACTCACGGTCACACTACAATGGCTCCCTATGCGCATGCCCGATACTTTCGGTCAGCACATGCACACTAGGGGGTATATTTACTAAGCTGCGGGTTGGAAAAAGTGGAGATGTTGCCTATAGCAACCAATTAGATTGTAGTTATCATTTATTTAGTACATTCTACAAAATGACAACTAGAATCTGATTGGTTGCTATAGGCAACATCTCCACTTTTTCAAACCCGCAGCTTAGTAAATATACCCCTAAGAGTTTAAGGAAGATGCCATGAAGACCCTTCTCTTTGCACTGAAGAGGTTGCGAAAACGCAAGTGAAAAACTTTGCAGGCACTGCTGTCCCTGCTGAAGTTTATTAATAACTATGAAAAAGCAATCAAACTTCTGATTAGAAAATTTGAGCCTATCAATGTCTTCCTTTCTGAATGCGGTGTGAGTGCTCTGAAGCACCTCATGTTGCTCTCACCTGCAAAAATTAGATATCATTTTGCATAGGGAGAAATTGAAATAAGTTTCTAGGGTTGAAGAGACCCGGTTAGTGGGTTGCCATAAGGCTTCTTTCTCCCTGCAAAATGAATTGTTGTTCCTTGTCTTTGTAAGTGGTGGAGAACGGGTCTTGGCCATACTTTCATAGGGATATCATTTGCATTTTTCAGGCACACTCTATACAGGAAAATGTCTTTATAGGCAAAATTCTACCAAGGGCAGGATCTAAGCTTGAACAAATGTGTCCTAGTTTTTTATTAGTAATATTTATATACATGGAGAGAAGGAATAAAGTTTCGAAGGGGAGGGTATTTCAGAGGAAATTAAACGGTAGATTTATTAATGCTTAAAAAAAGGAAAAGTGGAGGTGTTGCCCATAGCAACCAATCAGATTCTAGCTATCATTTTCTAGAATGTACAAGATAAATTATAGCTAGAATCTGATTGGTTGCTGCGGGCTACATCTCCAGTTTTCCTTTTTAGAAGTTTTAGTAAATGTAATGGCTAGATTTACTAAACTGCGGGTTTGAAAAAGTGGAGATGTTGCCTATAGCAACCAATCAGATTCTATTTATCATTTATTTAGTATGTTCTACATAATGACAGCTAGAATCTGATTGGTTGCTATAGGCAACATCTCCACTTTTTCAAACCCGCAGTTTAGTATTTATACCCCTGAGTTTTAGTTCTAAAAGTCATGCACTGAATCTGAAGGGACAGTTCAGGGGCAATGTGTAGAAGGTAAGCTTACTGAGTAATGGATGCTTAGAGCAAACTCCTAGCATTTAAAACATTAATTAAATAGAAATATTTATGTTGACATAAATAAAGAGCTATAGTAAAAACGAAAAAGACTAAAAAAAAAAAAAAAAAACATTTTTTTTTTTAAACTTTTAAAAGACTTTGAAAATTAACATATTTTTCTTAATTCCACTCAGGACTATGTTTTTACTTTGTAATGGAATAATGATTGATATGTTTCCTCTAGATTACTATTTTTAAACAATTAATTGTCTTGCTTATAATTTGATTATATTCTGTACAGCTATTATGTATGCAGTATGCCTGTATTATATAACTTCATCAATGGATGCAACAACAGTCTACACTCTTATCACCATAATCTTATTAAAATGCAAATATTGTTTTCTGTTGCACATATTAGCTATTTGTGAATCTATAAAAACATTTGCCTACAATTATTTAGGCAATCCATCATATGCTATTGTTGTCTATAATAAAAGAAACAAATCTATGGAATGGTATATAAAACTCTTCCCATTGTATATAAAGTTGACAATAATTAGTTTTTTTTTATTCCGTTTCCAAATACCCACACAGGCAATCATGTTGGTGTGGGTATTTGGGGTGAATAGGGGTGGAAATCCTTTACGTATAAACAGTGAGTGCGTTTCGTAAGCCTAAGCACACATACACGGGTAAGTAGTAAGTATGTTTACTACGTCAACTGTTACAATGAATTCACATCAGAGTGCACATAACTTTATTTTTAACTGGTAACAATATAATTACAAACCAGCTAAAAAAAAACAAAAAAGCAAAACAAATTTAACGATATATTTTTCAATATTGTCCTCATATTTGAGATTTTGTTTTTTAATTTCAACTATTATTTTAAAATAACTAACTAAATAACTCTTCAATGCGTACAGTGCGTAGAATGCGTCTTTAAAATAAATCTTTAATGCGTACAGTTTTCCTGTGCTAGCTACTGAGACGCATGCCTGAAAGGTTGTAAACAAAGACTAACTTTTCATATACCTTCTAAACAGCGAATAAATCATCCGATCAGAATCGGAGAGGTAATGTCAAGCTGGTATTCACTGATCCAGCATTTATATCTGCCCTGTCGCAGATGCAAAGATAGGGCTTAGACTAGGTGCACACTGAAGACTTTTCCGACCAACGTGTTATCTCAAACGATTGACCCTAAGACTAAAGGTCCGATCAGTCTGGCGATGCATGCGAACACACTACACAGGATTTACCTTCAGATCTGTGCTCTTCATCTGGTCCACTAGTCTTCAGAGAATGACAGCACAATATTCATTCAGTCATTATTGTTACATTGTCACATTGATTAAAACGCCTTGTTATAACTATCCACATGTCCTAACGAATTTCGTTAGCATCTGTGACTCTAAAACAAAACATTCTGGGCCTGAGTCATTAAGGCAAAAAAGGAGTAAATGTTCTCTGGGACAAACCATGTTACAATGCAAGGGGTGCAAAAATGTATTATTTTGCACACAAGTTAAATACTGGCTGTTTTTTCATCTAGCACACAAATACTTAATAGCTTTATTATTACACTGAAATTTAAAGAAGATCTAGGACATGCCCTACCCCAAATATAAATCTGTCCCCACATTTTAAATTTCTCTCCCCCTCCAATGCAACATGGTTTTGCCCAGGTGCAAATGTTACTCCTTTTTTATGCTTTGCTCTCCTTAATGACTCAGGCCCTCTGTCTCTAAACGAACAAATGAATTATTCCTTCTACAGCACTCTGTACATTTATTCACCGGGACCTTCATCGCTAGCATCGGCTGAAAATAGTCAAGCTCTGTAAACTCTATGGAGATTGTGACTATGAGTGCACACACACTACATGATCGGTCGGTGATTGGTTGGAAATATTAAACAGTACGACCAACCAAATGAGCCGGCGATCGACACTTTGGAACGACTTTCAACCATCGTGTTACTAAACACACTACCCCGACTTCCGCTCGAACGGTCGTATGTCGGCTGATTTGTTCCAGTGTGTACCTAGCCTTACACTAAACAAGGGATTTGAATTAGCATCTGCATGAACTTGCCCTGGTACATGTACATGGTCAATGTTTATCCACCCCTTCCTCCCCAGTTACACCTCTAAAATCATAAGGGGTCGTAAGTGTCAGAAATTAATTCTGTGTAACTGCGTAAATTTGGGTTCTTGGCACGAACAGTGCAAATTCACACAAGATACGCTATGCAAATTCCCGTACGTTCGGACTTCAATCAGGCCCTTAGCGTACAGTGACCTATGTCACCCAGAATGCTTCTCTTACAGAGGTGTCTATAGAGTGTCTGCAGAAATATTTATAGGCAGCTGTGAATTCACGTTTGAATCACTTCTCTAATATTAATAATTCCCAGAATCCAGCTTTACCCTCAAAGCCATTTGTTTCTAGTATGTGATAATAAACTAAACCCATATAGTAGAATACAGTTTAAACAGGAACCAAAATAATTTAGGTTGACTTAATTAGAGCATGGATAATTAGTACAAATGTCACTGATAGAAGCAGAAGATTAGAATTTAAAAGCCACTCCCTGTCCCTACTTCAACCACAGAAGCAGGTAAACAGATGATTATTCAGATTAAAGGCGTCTATCAACCCGCCTCTTACTTAAATTGAGTTTAAGACTATATACATAGGTTTAATCAACAAACTCTGTGGAAGTTACAAAAGCAAATATGCTGTGGACACGTGATCATGCGATATGATCTGGTCACTGTTGACGCTGAGAGAGAACGCTGTCTGTTTTGTCCACTGTAACTAAATCAGGCATCTACTTAATGGTTTCCTTTCTGTTTTTTCCAATTTCCTAGAGCGTGAAGACAGGGAAATGGGCAGAATTGTTTAGAGCAATTACATATTCTAGGCTACTGAATCATGATAATAATAATAACAGTGAATGAAATTGGTGGCTGTTGTGGAACTACAAATGCCAGCACATCCTGATAGCTTCCAAGTGACATCAACAGCTGATAAGCCAACAGGTTCCTAAGTGTGATGAAGACACTAGGGGTATATCTAAACTGCGGGTTTGAAAAAGTGGAGATGTTGCCTATAGCAACCAATCAGATTCTAGCTGTCATTTATTTAGTACATTCTACAAAATGACAGCGATAATCTGATTGGTTGCTATAGGCAACATCTCCACTTTTCCAAACCCGCAGTTTAGTAAATCTAGCCCTAAAGGTCTGCGGCTCTGCTTTCCAGAGCGGAGAGAACTAGGGAGCGAGAGAGAATCTGAGGGGGAGGGAGAATCTACTATGAATAGGATATTGAATGGGATGGAGGGTCCGTAATGTATATCACACATTGCCCTGAATTTGACACCTTAACTGTGCACCCGTAATTCTTGTCTATAGGTCTGACTATCGCATTTCAACTTACTTTCTTAATGGGCGGAACCCACCCATATAAATCCCATTTACTATCACTTTAGGATAAACCCCTTTATACATTAAAACTTTTCAGTTTTTTTCTAAAATACTGCTCAGTTCACTTTCATCTATGTCTTATATGAATCATGAGTGATGGGCTGTTTTTATTACACGTAGTACTATTATATGTTACATTGGTGATGCAAATCATTATATGTATAGGGACAATCTCCACCGCAATGTGGGGGTTGCCCCTGTTAATGTCCCTTCTACCACTTTCTCATTTAAATAATCCCATCCCATTTCATGAATAAGTAGGCACACTTGTGTACCTTATATGCACTTAGCAAGGAATGCCACCCACACATTTTCTCCCATTGGCCTTGCCAAGGGAGATCCTACCATCTTAGCAAAAGATCCATAACCTTTCATGAAAAAGTAGGTGCACTTGAGCAAGAGTATGCACATGGTGGGAGTATTCGCACTACATATTTTAGGCACAGTTACAGCACCAGCTAAGGAGCAACATTAAACTTTTTATTTAGATGCCTATGACATACTTGGACTACTTTTCCTACCTTGCTTTTGGGAAAATCGGAGACATGGTAGCAAAAGATGTGGAGAGAACATCTTAACTCAATACTCCACTGGTGGCAGCGGTGGGATGATGGCCCATGCTCCTAGGTGTTTACTGAGGTGGGAAGAGCTTGTTGATGTGGTTTGCATCAAGTTCCTGTGAGATGGTGCCCTCCTGAGGCTGTGAAGAGGGCGAAGAAAGGAAAATAACTAACCCATACTGTGGCAAAGTGCAGGTAAATTCTTCATCTTTTTTTCAGGGTGGCCCAGCGCTGGTGACAGTGAATTAGAAGCAATTCACTACCAGCCAATCAGTGGACAGAACAGTGAGCCAATCTGGGCTCACCTCTGGCCATTTGAATTTTTGGTGCCGCGGTGAGCCAATCAGGGCTCGCCACATCACCTCTCCAGCCATCCTGTACAAAATGGTTTCGGTTTGACAGCAGAGGTGAAGCTGAAAGGAGCCCCAGAGAAATATTGCACTCAAGAAAGAAGACGTTGGAAGAACCAGAAGAAGCGCTGCATCTGGTCACATAGCGTGTTTGTTAGGACCAGGGGGCTATTGTTGTGTTATTGCAGCTAGCACTAGTGTGAGAGGTACATATAAGCCCGTAGACATCCTTGTGGTTGGGATGTTTTGCATTGCCTTATTTTTTTTAATCACTAGGATGCTCTCTGCATGCATGGCGGTACCGAGAATGCTCTCTGTTTTGTATAGTTTTTACTAGAATGCTCTTTTTTATTCTATGGTGGTCACAAGAATGCTTTCAGTATTGTATGGCGGTCACAAAAATGTTCTTTGTATTGAATAACAATCACAATGTTCTCTATACTGTGTGGTGATCACAAGGATGCTCTATATCAGGCCTGGCCAACCTGTGGCTCTCCAAGTGTTGTGAAACTACAAGCCCCAGCATGCTTTGCCAGTAGATAGGCAGGTATGCTGGGACTTATTTTATATGGTGGTCACTAGGATGCTCTTTACATTGTATATTGGTCACCAGGATGCTGTCTATTTCACATAGAGGTCACTAGAATAGTCTCTGTAATTAATATTAGTCATATGAGACTGGTACGTGTTGTATTTGATTATAGCTCTTTGACATAACAAATTTCATATATGTTATTAACTATATATAACCACACCCACATTATACACAACACATTTCTGTAGTTGGCCCAATGGTTGAACAGCATGGGCTGCTTGTTTGGGTTAGTCTCTCAGGCCAAGAGTTGCCAGCCCTCCACTGTCAGCAACCACTGCGATCTTACACAGAGTGTGTAATAATGTATGTTATATTATGAAGTATGCATTATATACTGCGTGATCGTTTGTATGTACTGTCTGATATGAATTTTATATTGTGTGGTATGAATCATATAGGGTGTGATATCTGCTATAAACTTTTAATTTGCAGTTTGTAAGGTGTTGTAATTAATGGCACTTACATTTTTTAAGCTGGTACCTCATCACAATGTGTTACTGGAATTGCTTTTCTTGCAAAGTGTACATCAGCTCTTTCTTTCAGATCTCACAGTCCTGACCACATTATTATGATAAACAGCCCCTTTGTCTTGTAAAAGAACATTTTGCATGGCGCACTCATGGGAGCATTTTCGTTCAATTCGAATACAAAAGCATTGGGTGAATTGTAGTTTTTCTATATTTTTCTATATTTTTATTAATATTGTCCAATGGACTTTGTCATGAATTAGTATAAAGTGAGAACATTCCACCGGTTTTCAATAGGCATATAAAATGGCAACACGGTGGCTAAGTGATTAGCACTTCTGCCTCTCAGCGCTGGGGTCATGAGTTCAATTCCCGACCATTGCTTTATCTGTGTGGAATTTGTATGTTCTCCCCATGTTTGCGTGGGTTTCCTCCGGGTGCTCCGGTTTCCTCCCAAACTCCAAAAACATACCGGTAGGTTAATTGGCTGCTATCAAAAATTGACCTTAGTCTCTCTCTCTCTCTATGTGTGTATGTTAGTGAATTTAGACTGTAAGCTCCAATGGGGCAGGGACTGATGTGAGTGAGTTCTCTGTACAGTGCTGCAGAATCAGTGGCGCTATATAAATAAATGGTGATGATGGTAATTTTTAATTCCTACTCAATAATTCAATGTAATTCCATATATGAGGTGTTTATATGTCTGGTATTTGTTATATATTCAGAATATAATAGTCATTTTGGGCTGTGGGTTGTGTACTGCAGCGATGGACCAATGAGCCTGGCCTTCCCTACACCTGCGGCCCCCAGCTCCATCCATATATGCTCTACCAGTCCTATTATATGCTCTATGCTCCATTGGTCCCAGTTCTTCTTCACTGGCGAACCCAGATTTTATTTAATAGGATAAGGGGCAGTGGGTCAAGATCAGCAAGTCATAAAGCAGAGAATATGTCTGATCTTGATCGTATTCTTTGACCAGGGCAGTTATCTTCCCCATCACACAACCTCCTCCACACAATGTTGGAACGCTCAGCCTGTACCACAAGGTCTTCCTCTTTCCTATGCATTAAATAACTGTGGGAGTTTTGATTACTTCATTAAATCAAGGTAAGGAATTTCTCAGATAGACCCTGTAATGCCGCAGTGTGCTGCAACGTTGTTGTCAATGGTTGGTTCCACTTACACATGTGACCAGACATTCTCTGTCGTGGGGCACATTAAATACAAGAAGTGCAACCAGTTGATGGATGGAAACCTATCTCCAGAATAGGGTCATGCCTGTTCCAGCCTTACACTTGACTTTCAAAAGCTGATGTCAATCTGGTCACCCAGAAGCCCCAGTGAATTGTCAGATTTGTTTGTGACACTTGTTTATCTTGCATAAAGATGGCTGCTGAAGTGTCACAGATTGCCCATCCCTGATGTAAGGGAATCTGCTGGTGAATCATAACTTATATTGTAGTGTTGAGTCTAGTGACACCTACAGGTAACACACTATACAAATCATTGTTAAAATCATTGTTAAGATGCATATACACATTGCAATTTTGCAGGCCAACTGGTTCACTTTGGGCCTGATTCACCTAGGAATGTAAATCCCATTATATGCCGTGTCTTTGCGTAATATCGCTCTGCACATACGTCAGAAAGAGACTTACGCCAGTGAATACAATTGCATGCAATTCACGTTCTCTTCCAACTGTCTACGACTCTCGGCCACAACAGTGCCTAGATAATATCACATGAACATATGCCCATGGCCTATTTGTTAATGTAAGTTCCACACAGTGGACCTGATTCATCTTCAGACGTAGATCTATTTATGTGTCGTATTTTGCACAAAATAGTTCTGCGCATGCGCCAAAACTGGACTAACGCATATGAAGGCAAGCAGTTCATGTCCGAACGCAAATGACACTTGGAACAGCCCACGGCCTCAACGGCGGAATGGGGGTGGGAAAGGGAGGACTACCATAGGCAATGTTCAGTAAGGGCTTACCAAGGTCAAGCGCACGCACATGCAGCTGATTCAAGCTCTGGGCATCTCTGAGCTAAGTTAATTACAGCTGTATTATTATTATTATTATTATTACTATTTATTTATATAGCGCCACTAATTCTGCAGCGCTGTGCAGAGAACTCACTCACATCAGTCCCTGCCCCATTGGGGCTTACAGTCTAAATTCCCTAACACACACACAGACAGACTAGGGTCAATTTAATAGCATCCAATTAACCTACTAGTATATTTTTGGAGTGTGGGAGGAAACCCACGCAAAAATGGGGAGAACATACAAACTCCACACAGATAAGGCCATGGTCGGGAATTGAACTCATGAAGTTTCCCTTTACAATGCAGCGCCGCTTGAAATTTAATCGCCGAACACGCTGAACACGCGGGTGTTGAAGAACCCGCATGTTCATACATTTACCCCCCAGTGTCTTTTTAACTCCTGCAAGGCTTGCGAACTGAGAGGCGTGAGCCCATCTTAACAGACTGGGAAAAAGTTTTGGAATAGCAAATGATTTGCTAGAGAAATAGGAGTAACGACAATGATACAGTTTGGATCAATGATGGGATTACCCTCCAAAGACTATTCATGATCTAAGGAATCAAAGGAACGAGATAAAGCATCAGCCTTCAAGTTTCTGAAACCTGGCCGAAAAGTGAGAACTAAATTGAAGCGGGAGAAGAACAGGGACCATCTTGCTTGGCGGGGATTAAGAAATTGAGCCATTTGTACAGTAGGTACAGAAGAAACCAATGGTCTGTATAGACGATCACAGGGACGGAGGCACCCTCCAGAAGATGTCTCCACTCTTAGAGTGCTTGTTTAACAGACAAGAATTCAATATCTACAATAGTATAATTCTTCTCTACAGGTTGCAGTTTCATGAAAAGAATCCACATGGATGGAGTTACCCCAAAGATGCACGTTGGGACAGGACCACCCCTATTCTAAATGCAGAGGTGTCTACCTCCAAGAAGAAAGGACAAGATATATCTGGTTGACAGAGAATGGGTGCAGACATGAAGGCTTGAGTGTGCGAAAGGCTTCAATGACTTCAGATCACCATATCGTAGGGTTAGCAGTCTTCCAAGTCAAAGCGGTAATGGGTGATACTACCGAGGAATAACCTTTAATGAATTGACTATAGCAGTTGGCGAACTCTAAGAAGCGCTGTGTGGCCTTAAGACCAGTTGGTTCTGGCCATTTCTGGATAACCTTTACCTTCATGGGAACCATCTGGAGAGGAGACCCAGAAACTATATACCCTAGAAAGGTAGTTCTTGTTGTTCAGACATACACTTCTCTAATTTTCAAGGGAGATGATGATCGAGAAGTTGGGTCAATACTTCTGCCACATGTTTGCTGTGAGTCTTAGGGGGGGAGCAGGTTAGGATGTCATTATGATATATTACCACAAACAGGTATAAATCATCTCAGAAAATTTAATTTACAAAATTTTGAAAGCCAACCGGAGCATTGCATAACCCAAATGGCATCACAAGATATTTGTAATGCCCATCCCTACGGCAGGTCTCAGGTCAGAACACATGATCACAGGTTCAGAGCTATTAAACGGCCATGCGCCTTCTGTTGTACAAAGTATTATTATAAAGGCACAAGGTTCTATGCCTGGAGCTGAGAGTAGAGGGTGCGTGTCGAACAGCAAGTTTGAAAAGTAGCTGCTGTACTCCAATGGTTGACACACAGGGTGTGTACTTGATGTGACAATCGCAATAACAATGTGATAGTAATGATAATAAAATGGCATTCCCTTAGAACATAACAGGGTAGCATTCGTCCTTAAAGCACCTCTTGTTTTCCAGTGAAAATGATTTGTGAACAATAAATATAAGGACTCCCTTATAGTGTAGTATTATTAAATATCTTTATCTCAGGCGCCGTTCCAGCAGTTCTCCTCCTGCTCGGGGATGGCCGCCTGTCTCTTCCGGATGCAGTTTCTCCCGACTGGCCCTGCTCGTCTGTGCACGACACACGTTTGCGTTGCTGGGCGACAGGGACGCTCCTCTCAGCTATCAGCGGTCAGTTATGTCACTGACCACCAGGAGGGACCCATTCAGGCTCAGTCTGCTTCTATTAAAGGCTGACTCTGGTACCCTTAGGGTGCCAGAGTATCAGATCACCCTCCTAATCCTCTACTTCTGCTACCTAGGCTACATTACTAGGTTCTAACCCAGCTTGTATTACACCGCTCTCATCTGACCTCCGATTCTGCTGCTATGCTATCTCCTGGTTATTGATCTTTGGCTCACCTGACTACCCCTTGAACTCCGATTTGATTCGTCACTGCCTGGATAGTATTGACCCTGGACCGTCTACCCACTCTCTGTTCACCTACAATCATACTTGCCAACTCTCCCGGAATGTCCAGGAGACTCCCGAATTTTGCGAGAGTCTCCCGGACTCCCGGGAGAGTGTGGCAATCCCCCACATCTGGCATAATTCTGCCAACTTCCTAGTGAAGTGGGCAGAATTAGTTCAAAAATGCCGGGATTCACCAGGCTCCGCCCTTACAGTCAAATGACGCAATTTGCGTCAATACGTCAAGGGGGGGGGCCAAAATTGACGTGAAGTTTGGAGCACCGCCCCATCACGCCCACCTCCCCTGGTAGGCTCCCGGAGCAAGACTTCAAGAAGTTGGTAAATATGCCTACAATTCGTCTTGGAGAGCCGCGACCATCGTGTTCCTTTGCACCTAAGACCATACCTCCTTGCGGGGGTCCGTGGTGAATGACAAGGGCATGTTAGACTCCACGCCTCCAAGTTCAGTTGAGTAAATACCGGAAATGGAGAAACAGCTTCCCCTCTCTGCACTCCCAGCTATAAATCAGACCTATTCAATAGCAGTGTGGGCACAAACCTAGAAGGAGCTGGCAGCTGCAGGTAAAAACTTGCACGGTTACCTGTTGCCCATCAGCTCAGAGATGTATTCGGTCATTCCTATTTTACAACCAGACATGCCGTTTTATTATCTGTCAGTAGAGGGAGATATATAACCACGAAACACAAGGTAGTACACAAGTTTAGATTTACAGAAACTCTTGAGTAATTACTTTACTAAATCAACTGAATTAATTATCTGTGTCAGAGAAGAAAACAACATTATTGATTTGCAATTCTCCATTTCCAAATGCTTCATTACACATAATTCATGCACAACAGCAAAAGGAATAAAATATGCTGGATCATTTACTGATATACGTGTGCTTGTTTGCTCTCTAATGTAAGTTTGATCCAGTCTGCATAGGACAAGATGATATGATTAATTGCATGTTACACTTCAGGAACTAGCTGCAAAGCCATGTCTAGCATCTCCTCCGTCCTCCCTAATTGTCCACCCCATGAAACTTAATTCCACTTTTTAAAACGGGATTTTAAAAGCCAATCTCCCCCATAACCAGAACGTGAGAAACCTGGGACTTCCTCTATCTATATTGGGGGGGGGGGGGTTACTGTAAAAAACTGAGCCTCCACAAAGGAGGACCTGACTTGCAGAGTAGACTACAACAGAGATTAATGTCAGGACTTCCTAATGCATATCATTCTGCCTGCTTCAATCCATCTGTGTAACTATATTTCAGTTTTAGATGTAGAGTTAATTAGCAGCGAGGTCCCAGGTTAGCTTTGCACATTTTTCATCGCCAAATGTTTCTGGCAATAATCTTTGTTCTGTGAGGTGCAAGCAAAAATGAGCAATGTTTTCTGTACTGTAATAGCCAGATTTGTGCGCAGAAATAAATTGAGCAAGGTTCCTATAGGATAATTGAATAAGCCCCTTAGAGGGTTAACCAAACGCAGAAAGAAAATTAGGCCTTTCGGAGTTCAGAATTTTATTATTACTATTAGATATTATTCTTCTTTTACACATGAGTAGAGCTCAATGCAATTTCCTAGGCTCTGCTTAGTCCAATTGATACTGTGGGGCTCCCACCCAGGTTTTAGGCTAAAAATTGTTTTTGAATATACCAGACACATAATTTGATGAGAAGACTGGATATTGGCTGGACACTGACCTCCCCGTACATGCGGAGGGGGACCTGCAAGAAGGCATGCTCCCTGCAGCTATAACCATCAATATTTTCCTGAGCCTCTTACTATATTTTGTCATGAAGAATTTTCTGGCTATGAAGAATTTTCTTGATGGTGAGAAAATCAATATGGCCCCTTCCATGCAGAAAAGCCATGACCTCCACCCGTAATCAGTTATGCTCAGATCTTATAATAGAAGTTTATGGAAATGATGTACAGAGAATATTTGTTGTTCACATCAGTCCTTGCCCCATTGGAGTTTACAGTCTAAATCATACCTCCCAAGATCTGGAGTTCCGAAAGAGGGACAAATAAGTCACGTTGTTTGCGCAGTTCGCGCATGCGCAGTAGCGCTTTTAGGACAGACATCCTGCCCCACTTACTCCCGGACCATCATGGAAACTGGCTGCTATGGAAATGGAGCGTGGCGCTCCGATACCGGGACAAATTGTAAGTCAGGCGCAGGGCCGGACTGGGACTAAAAATCAGCCCTGGTATTTAAAGCACACAGGCCCACCTGTTGTGGGCTCCATGCACTATATTGTTGCACACTGATGCTGGCGCAGTGCACGTTGCTGGTGCAGTACAACATGATGTAGTATGAGTGAGTGTGTGGGGTATTTATTTCTCCTAATGACCCTCAACATTACATTGTTATCACCCTCATTACATCAATAAATACCATGACAATACATTATTAGTACACAAATTACAGCAATAAATAACCCCCCACACACACTCATACTACATCAATCACCCCCACATTACAGCAACCCGCATCACCCCCCACATTACAGCATCCAGCATCACCCCCCACATTACAGCATCCAGCATCACACCCCAAACTACAGCGTCCAGCATCACCCCCACATTACAGTGTCCAGCATGACCCCCACATTACAGCATCCAGTATCACCCCCCACATTACAGCGTCCAGCATCACCCCCACATTACAGTGTCCAGCATGACCCCCACATTACAGCAACCGGCATCACCCCCCACATTACAGCATCCAGCGTCACCCCCCACATTACAGCAATACCCTATCATACTTATTAGCAATACTAAGCCCCAAACACACTACAACATTGCCACCAGCACGCCACCCTATACTACAGCAATACCACCAATTATACAGACGCCACTGTAGGAAACAATGTTTTGTTTTTTTCAAATCTCCCACAAAATAGCAATAACGAACAGAGTACTTACACACACATATAGGTAACAGGTACCCTTTTCCTTTAATTAAATAGTAATGGCAGAATTTTCATGAATCATTCCACATGAAATAAAACTAACATATATCTAAAAAAAACATAACTATTGAATGATCAGTTGAACCCACACGACCGCATTAAAAGTATTTCCATCTACAGCAAAATGTCAGAGAAAAATATTTTTGTTTTACTACAGTAATTGGATATGCGTCTTTTCTATTCATTTTAAATAACACAGTATATAAATTAAGGGGGATAGAGGAGGTGGGTGAGAAATAATTGGATGTGATCCATCAGTTTGATTAGATAGGAAACATTTAGATTATTTACCTGGAGACGTCTACCCCCTTGACTCACAGGCAGGGCTGACAAGAGGAATTTTGCGCCGCGATACAGCAACTTCTTTGGGCTCCCATAATATTCAAAAATGAAAGACTTGCCTTTGGCAGAAGTTCATATGATGCCACACCGTAGTGTGCCCAGTTCATATTAAGCCACATCGTAGTGCCCCAAGGTCATATTATGCCACATAGTATTACCTTCAAATCATATTGCTGGGAGAGGGGGTAAGAGCCAGGGGGTGCTGGGAGACAGGTCTCACCCCCTCTCCCAACACCCCCTGACTCTCTCATCCCTTCTCCCAGCACCCCCTGGCTCTCTCACCCCTCTCACAGCACCTCTTCCCTTTTGGCTTCCTCACCCCGTCTCCCAGCACCCCCTGGCTCTTACCCCCTCTCCCAGCACCCCATGGCTCTCTCACCCCTTCTTCCAGCACCCCTTGGCTCTCTCACCCCCTCTCCCAGCACCCCCTTCCCCCTGGCTCTCTCACCCCCTCTCCCAGCACCCCCTTCCCCTTTGGCTCTCTCACCCCCTTTCCCAGCACCCTCTTCGGCTCTTTCACTCCCTCTCCCAGCACCCCCTGGCTCTCTCCCCCTCTCCCAGCACCCCTGGCTCTCTCACTCCCTCTCCCAGCACCCCCTGGCTCTCACCCACTCTCCCAGCACCCCCTGGCTCTCTCACCCCTTCTCCCAGCACCCCCTGGCTCTCTCACAGCACCTCTTCCCCTTTGGTTCTCTCACCCCCTTTCCCAGCACCCCATGTCTCCTCCACACTCTTGACCCCCCCCTCCCCCCAAAAAAATCACGGCACCCCCGAGACCACCCCCCCCCACCCCCCGCGAAAATCGTGGGCACCCACCCCCCCTTCAGTAAAGAAAAATAACAAAAAAAAAAACAGGAAACCCACCAGTGTAACTGCACAGCATAACGGGGGAGGGAGCTGAGGAGCGCGCAGCAGAGGTGGGTGGTTCCTGGGGAGGAACCAGCCACCAAGAAGACGGGAGGAGTCGGGCCGGCCCATCCAGCCATCAGCCCTTCTGGCATTTGCCAGAAGTGCCAGATGGCCAGTCCAGGCCCTGGTCAGGCGGGACAACTGGACAGTCCACTGAAATCGGGACTTTTCCGCTGGAATCGGGACACTTGGGAGCTATGGTCTAAATTACCTAACACACACACACACACACACAAAAAGACGAGTTCATTTTGTCAGTAGCCAATTAACCTACCAGAATGTTTTTGGAGTCTGGGACATGTGGGAGGAAACCGGAGCACCAGTACGCAAACACGGGGAGAACATACAAACACCACACAGATAAGGCCCTGGTCGGGAATCAAACTCATGACCCCAGTGCAGCGAGGCAGGAGTGCTAACCACTGAGCCACCGTGCTGATATTGTAACAGATTGCTTAATAAATTTTGTTTCTTAATGACCTCTGGTTCTCTTCACACCAGACAGTAATGAAAGCAGCGCAGACAGCACACGGCGAAGAGATTTATTGCACATCTGACAATAAGACGTATTCGTTTTTCCATCTTTATGTACGTCTCATATGTTTTCCACATTTAAGCAGTAGGGAAACTGACAGGACTCAGCTGGCACAGACTTTACTTGAGCATTAAATAAGCTTCTGATGTACTGTGTTGTAATCACTGCTACGTTTATTGCATCTGACAAGCACACGGCGCACGGGAACATTCAAGTGTGTGGCTGGACCTTGCATCCAATTACAACAAATAGGCTTCATTTCAACACAATCCTGATACACTGGATTAATTGAATTCTGTTTAGTATTGAATGATAAACAGTCTCTTAATTAGACCTTCCCATATGTCCTGATTTTCACACTGGAAATCTGTCACTTTTTGTTTATAATGTTTATTTTTCTAGGCTTCTCCAGACGTTCTCAGTTTAACCGGATTAGTGGAAAGGTTATTTTATAACGCTTTTAGAGTTTGGCACCAAAGAAGCAGAAGGTGGGAATTGAAAGCTGTGGCAGTCCTGTTTATGAATTATGGGAGACAAAGTAAACCCAATATGAAAGGATTCCAGTAACATATATATATATATATATATATATATATGTCATATTATGTGTCCTTGGTAACCCTGGTGACCTAACAGCAGGTGTGTGGTCTGTGTTCCCATATGCCACCAATTATTTATTATTTATTTATCAGGTGTTTTTATATAACGCCTACATAATGCGCAGCTCTTTACAGAGAATGTTTAATCATTGACTTCAGTCTCTGCCCCAGTGGATCTTACAATCTATGTTTCCTACCACACGGTCACACACACTAGGGGGTAAATGTATCAAGCTGAGAGTTGCCGGCGGGTTTGCCTATAGCAGCCAATCAGATTCTAGCTGTCATTTTGCAGAATGTACTAAATAAATGATAACTGCAAGCTGATTGGTTGCTATAGGCAACATCTCCACTTTTCAAGCCCACAGGATACTCGCAGCTTGATACATTTGCCCCTAGGGTTAATTTAATCAGAAGCCAATCAACCTACCACTCCCATCTTGTGGGTGAGAAGAATATACAAACTCCTCACAGACAGTGCCGGTGCTAGGGTCCATGGCGCCCTAGGCATTTTGTCAAAATCGGCGCCCCCCCCCCCCCGCAAAAATCGTCGCCTCCTCCCTCCTCACCCCGTCTTTCCTTACCTTGAATCACCACCGCCGCCTCTCTGCTCCGTCTCCTCCACTCCACTCACTGACACTGTCGGGCTATGATGATGATGTCATGGCCCGACAGTCAGTGAATGAAGGGGAGGAGACGGAGCAGAGAGGCAGCGATGGTGAGCAATAGCCTCTTCCCCCTCCCTGTGGATGTATCTACATGCTGTGCGGCAGTCGTGACAGGTATGGTCAGCGGTCGCCGCACAGTTTTAAAGTAATGTTCATTCTGTGGTGCCTCCAGGCGCCCTCCAGAGCCCGGCGCCCTAGGCAAGTGCCTAACCTTGCCTAATGGGAGCGCCGGGCCTGCTCACAGATCGAGCCCTGGTAGGACTTGAACACGTGGCCCCAGAGCTGTGAGCGTTGGGACGATTTTATTGTTGTTTATTGCAATGTCTTGGAGTATGAAGTTTATTAATTATTATGTAAATCCAGTGGCCGTGGGGGTGTATATGGTGGTATGTCATACCGCCACTTCTCCTACTGTCTTCATTGTAAAACTATCACATTCCATTCACTTGCATTCCTATTACATTATTCATACAGCCACTTCTAAATTTCCACTTCGACCACTGGGTAAAACAGAGGGATCAGCCACAATAAAGCTTGTGACATGAGGGTCTATGGCTTGAACATTGGCCGTGGCTCCCCGCACTCCACTTCTGGTATGAAAATCAGCAGACGGGCAGCCATTACAGTTTGGCCTACCAAGTGTGCATTCACATGCTTGACTAACCGGTTGGAGATGGAATGTCTGTTAGGGATGCCGTCACATGAACAGTCACTGCGTTTAGGGTTCAGCGTCTAATTGAAATAGTTTCACTTCCATGAGTAAAATGAAGATGTCCCACAACTGCTTTAATCGCTGCTATGTTTTTTTTTTTAAAGCTGGCAGCAGCAGTTTGGACAAGTCTAAGCACTAGCGCTCAATGAAAGAACTCTCCAATTGAAATACATTTAATCCAGCGCTCGTTATAAAATTCTTAAGTTAATGTTTACACCACATGAATGGTGTACACGCCATACTTGCCCACTCTCCCGGGATGTCCGGGAGACTCACAAAGTCCGAGTAGGTCTCCTGGGAGAGCAGACTCCTTTGCATCCAGCCTACGTCACTAAGGGAGCCCCCACGACATGACTCTTGGTGAACTGCGCCATTTTGGCCCCATCACAAAATGACACTTTTTCGTCATTGCCTCACGGGGGCAGTCTGCCAAAATTATACGATTTGCCCCACCCCCTTCCATCCTCACACCTATCCACCCCATCGGGATCTCCCAGACGGAAAGAGTAAAGAGTTGGCAAGTAGGGTGCAAACGTGTCTTGGCTTTTTTCCGGTTCAGTCCTGATTTTTGCTTGAAATACTAATTTTGCTGATGCACTCAACTTATTAAGAAATAGTGGGTAGAAACAACTACAATTCTATTTCGCAGCACACAAAAGAAAGCACCTGGTGGCTTTTATGGGTTTCATCAGGGGCAGGTTGGACTGGGGGGCAGGTGGGGCGTCTGCCCCCTGGGTCGGAAAAATAATGGGCTACCTTGGACTTGGTCACTGGACCACCTGCATTTTTTTTTCCTTTAAAGTGTTCCTAATAGGTTGCAGAGTTGATTCCCCCCCACCCCGGGGTTATAATTTAACAGCCCTCCCCTAGGTTTAATAGATACAAATCACCCAAAATTATGTTATAAAATGGAAGCCCTGCACACGCACCATCACGGTTACCCTTTTTCATGACTTGACATCTGAAGCGTTAAAAAATTTTCTCTAAAGGAAATTCCAACGCACAGACTATCAAAGTTTTCAATAATAAATAAAAAGTATCACTAAAGTCCTTTCTAGGCAGAATGTAATAGAGATGATGGAAATTCACTTTTAGCTGTCATGAAACCAATGTTCTGTAGAAAACCTTAGAGATTAGGATTCCATGAAACTGAAACTATAACTCAGCGAGTTTGTTATCCAATGAACCATGATAATATAATAAGAGCCTTTAATAAGACTATAATCTGGATTACCTGTCGCCGTGCCGATCCTTCAAATTAAAACTGACATATGTGGAGATGTGAGTGAGATACATTCATGATAATCGCTGGAATTGTCTGTTTGAATGTCCACTAAATGTAAAATACAGTATATTTTCGTGGTCCTTTAATGAACTACTGAGCACGGATTTTTATTTTATTAAGCACATAAACGCAGGTGGTAAATAGTATTTTGTACTGAATGAGGTCATTAAAGCCAAGAGCTTTTTTTATAATCATTTTTTTTTATTTATTTTTCAAAGCATAAAAATAAATTTTATACCATCGAGAACATCTAAACAGATCCGTTCAACTTGTGCTGGCGCGCAGGTCTAAAGAGCAAAGATAGCGAAATGCAATGACACTATGAATGGGAAAAATATCAAATACACAATACCATTAGCATTGTAACATGAATACAATATCACAGTACAAAGAAATCTTTAACACAATAGCAAAACTAAAATTCAGTAACAACACTAGAAAACAATGAACCACCTCCCTCACCCTCTGAAAGAGGCACTGAGAGTCTACAGATGACTGTCACATAGGGCAAGTATAAACCAAGCAGATTAACAAACACAGAACAGACAAAAGACTGCTTCACCGGAACCTGAAGCTGGACAATCATGGTCTTGTCTCACACATCTGGCCTTACCTCCCAAAAAAGTTAGTCCAGTTGTCTATAAAAGTACTCAACACATGAGCGTTTTGTGGTAAAAGGAGAAGCTCAGTGTTACTCACCAGGCTCTCAGGTTCTGTTAATTACACTTCCGCTGTCTTTCTAAGCTGTCTCTGCGGTCCGCAGGCTCTGCCGGTCTCAGGTCTCACTGCAGGGTGCTGCCCAGTCTGTCTCTACTCCAGAGTTCCCCCCAAAACCAGTGCCTGGGTGCCACCATCTTGGATCCAAATATCTGATCTCTCTCAGCCAGTCAGAATGCTGCTTCAGCTCAGCTGACCGCAGCCTCCAATCAGAGGATGGCAGTTACTATATAAGGACTTCCTGGAGCCCTAACCTGTTGCCAGTGCAACGTTAATTCCTCAGATGGCAACCTGGTTTCTAGCTGTCTGCAGTCTACTGAGTTATATCTGCCCCAACAGTGCAGTTTGCATTCCAGTCTGGTCCAGCAATCTAGGTCCAGTCCGGTCCAGCATTTCGGTTCCAGCCTGGTCTCTTTTGCTAAATCTGATCACCGTCTTGCTATTCTTGACTTCTTGCCAGTCTTCAGTGCCATTCATATTCTCTAGTCTCCTGAACTCTCAACAACCACCATCTGTTTCTCTTTCCTGCAAAGGAACCTATTCAAGTAACCATTTGTGCTCCAGAGACACAACCCAGTCCAAGTACAGACAGACCCTTAGGCGTGACACTCAGCAGCTAAAGACCCTCATACAGTTCATATCCCAGCGCTAGTTCCTTGTGACTTTGGGCAAGACACATTGAGGCCCAGGAGTCGAGTGAAGTAGCATTGACCAATCTGACCAAACACATGAGTGGCCTAACTAGACAACTAGACAAAATTCTGCTATTCATTTAAGTGGCCGGATCACATCCCCCATCACTGGTGTAGTCACAAGATGACTGCATACACAGAATGTTCTCAGTAATCTTCTGAATGCATTTAACAACATGTTTAATAATGATCCTATAAATAGTATACCTGCAAAAAACTAACATATTTCAACTTAACTAAATCTGACCAGCATAATATGCGTTCTATCCCTCATAAAGAGAAAGCAGATATTGATTAGTGGCGTGGTGCTTCTCTATCTTGCATCACTCCAAGGCAATGTAATCTCAATATAACTAATCAGCAGTTTATTTTTCAGCCAATCACAGCCTATTTGTAATTATAAAGCTCTGCAGTCAAGCTTTACATTTATTTACATATTGGGGGAAAATGAATGAGAGATGTAACGCGTCACCACAAAGGTTCATAATTAAAAATATGCTGATTGGTTAAAATTTAAAGTGCTGATTAGATCATCTCATTGTTTAAATTGGCAGCAAATTGAAAATTAAAATCACTAGTTTGACCTCTGAATTAATATCTACCGTTAACACAAGCAATTTGCACCATAAAATATATGTATGTATTTGTTCAGTGATTTTTAGAAAGCCGGGAAACCTGAACATATCCATGTGGAAGATTTTAGACTTGCACAAGTTCGCAAATGAGAGCGCATGCATGGAAAAATAAATGATCTTCTTAGTTAACGAGCAGTGAATCATCAGAAGTGATTTGATCATTTCATAATATTATTACTAATAATAACTTCAAACAGTTGGCAATTACAAAGATCATATCAGCCACATCCAGAATCTGTATTGAGCAACTCATTGCCCCGGACAATGTAACGTGCTTACTTTATTTCTCAGAACCTTCTTCTTAATCTCAAACCTCTAACAAATCCCACAATGTTTAACAAGCTTTCTTACTATCCCTCTGATATTATTCTCAGAATCGCCTTCGCCCCCCACATTGCCCACACTACCCCACTTTATCCATAGAGCCTCCTCTTTACTCCACTTTCCTCCTATTAACAGTCATGAACTTTCTGCAATATCCTCAACTTGTCAACTTAAAGACCTCTTACAATCATCTTCTTTACCCCTCAATAAACATCTAGACCAGTGATGGGCAAACTACGGCCCGCGGGCCAGATCCGGCCCACTTAGAGGTTCTATCTGGCCCGCCAATATTTTAAAAAATGTAATTAAAATATGCATAAAATTATTAGACCCTGTGTGTCAGAACCTTCATTTTTATGCCTTCCCAGCTATTTCCTCCATTACACTTCATCCTCCTTCCTAAAAGGACACTTCGTATGTCAATCACTCAAACACCTGCCCGCCCCCTAATGGCTGAAAGTCATGTGAGAAGAGATGGGCTGGGCCATATACTAAGGCGGATTTCGATTGGCTGCTGTGTTGTCAGTTAGTGGCTCACCAGAAAGACGGATCTGCAACAAGCTGCTAAAATAAGTGCTGTGTCTGTACGATCGCTGCACTTATAGAGGTAACACTGCTATATAACACCCTCCTGTCCCATTCAAAAAATTAGTATTATATAGTTCGATATTTGAGTTTTTTAATAAATTATATTGGCCCGCCTAAAGTTTTTCTTTTTTATTTGGCCTTCTCCTGAAAAAGTTTGCCCATCACTGGTCTAGACAATACACATGTATCTCATACAGGACATCTGTAATTCATGCACTCATAACTTCCCACATTGACTATTTCAATTAAACTCTTACTTGTCTATCCAGACTTTCACCCCTATAATCCATTTTGAACTCAGCAGTTAGACTAATTAACCTCACCAAACGTTGTTTTGCTTCTTCTCTGCTCAGCCAATCTCTCAGTTGCCGGTATTTAAAACTCATTCCCTCTGCCAAGATCTGCCTCTCTCGTCCTCACTCATTACTTGCCTCCACTATGTGGAATTATACCCCTCTTACAATAAGATTTTCCCTTAGTCTCCAACCTTAATGTGATGTCTGAAAACACTTCTTCAGACAAACTTATTAAATTCCTATCCTGAACCATGCTCTATCCTATTGCTACATAGTCCATGAGAAACTTACATTTATTTTCTTTTTCTACTCAATAAACCTATTAATCCCCAAACCAATAATGCTGTATGATTGTAACTAAGCACTTTTTTCGCTTTATGATTTGACTGGACTAATATACAATGTATTATTACTATTATTATTATTATTATTATTATTATCGTTTATTTGTAAGGCGCCACAAGGTTTCCGCAGTGCCGTACACGGTACGAACAGTAGACTATACAGGGTAAAACAGTACAGAACAATAAACACAAAGTACCAATACTTCAGAAACTCCAGGCAGGCAAATACAGTAGAGACGGAGCGGAAGAACAGGTATGGAGACAGGAGGGAAGAGGGGCCCTGCTCATACGAGCTTACATCCTAAGGGAGGGTAAACAAAATCAGGCACAGAAGGGAGCCAGTGAAGCAAAGGGGAGAGAAAAAGGGGACAGGGGAGAGACAGAAGAGAAGTGTGTCCATTAGACTAAACGCAGTTAAAATCATGCGGGTGAGTGATTTGCCAAAGAACCTATGATCTGTGCATTCCTGGAATTTCAGCCAATGGGAGCAGGAAGGGGTTGGGACTTATACACAGTTATAAGTCAGTGAGTGCAGACAGGATATAGTTCTTCCTGCTTCCGGATTCCTCCCGCCCTCCCTACAATTTCTTGGGTAACTTTGGAGTTGTAGTTGGTTAGAGTAGGAGAGCAGTGCAGTCGGTAACTGTGCATATGGTGCTCGGGTGATCTTGTCATAGGTCACTACCCCTCTGTGGTTATGGTGTCATACTATGGTTGGTCCGTATGTTAGGAGGACCATTGGGCCAGTTTTGTATGGTTTATACTGGCGGAGTTAATAGGGGGCGTAGTCTTGCCGTTGGAGTTGAAAGAGCACAGATTGGGTGAGAGACGGATGGAGCGAAGGAGGCCGTTCCAGTGAAGGGGGCAGCGCGAGAGAAGTCTTGGATTCTAGAGTGGGAAGAGGTGATCAGAGTGGAGGAGAGGCGGCGATCATTGGCCGAGCGCAGGGAGCGGGCGGGAGTGTGAATGGAGAGGAGGTTAGAGATATAAGGGGCAGTAGACTGGGAGAGAGCCTTGTAAGTGGTGGTGAGGAGTTTGAAAAGGATTCTGTAGGGGAAGGGGAGCCAGTGTAAGGTAAGACAGAGAGGGGAGGCAGAGGAGGAGCGGCGTGTATTGCATGTAACTTCTTGTATCAAACTCCTGTTTAACTCTAGATTGCAAGCTTGTGAGCAGGGCCATATTACCTCTTTGTTATTGCCCAGTCATGTTTTATTATTGTGTTTGTTCCCTTTTGTAAAGCAGTTTGGAGTATGCTGGTGCTATATATATAACTATCAATAATAATAATAATGATAACAATGGGAAATCCACAGTTTTGAGATACTTTGCATTATTATTGTTTTGTAATGTTGTTTTATTTGTAAGACTCCAATCCATAAAATGTATAGTGTTGATGCTGACCTTCCAAAACCCAACTCACAGAGATAATACCCTACATAACATAAAGCGTAATAAATGAAGACATGACATGTCTGTAGTGGAAAAAAAAGGACAGTTTATTGAATCTAAAACCAAACCAAAGGTGGTGGAGAGAACATGGCAGCCAGCTACACCTGCAAAACCAGTAAGGGTGGAAAGGTCAGACCATTGTACCACCAACCCAGGGTAAACCTTATCTATTGGCCGGTGCTAAAATAAGTCAGCGTAGTGACTATTCCCCCCCTGGACTCGACAATAACGTGCGACCTTTAGCATGCCAAGGGGGTCCTCCCCGTGAGAGTCCCAAGAGTCTGGTGGTTTCGAGGGGGGTAGTGACTCGTGACATGGATAGCCAGCACCATATGCAACTCCGTCTGCTGACTGCGATGCTCTACTATTAACACAAGCTGAGATCTGCGAGGATCACAGCCCGCCACAAACCTTCCGAACAACTGACCTCAGCTTCCAGAATAACCCTCCCCCGAGCTCTATTTGAATTTGCTGCCCAGGCAGCATGTGATCTGGCTGCCAGGCCGTGCGCCGGCGGTATGACGCATCCCGCTGCGTCCGGCACACGTAAATTATGTCCATGGCGCGAGGCGCACCCTGCGGCCACACCAGAAGAGATGGCCACCATACCAGATGTGGATGTGACCACTCTCCGGTACTCAGAACCTCCCTGTCCCCCTTCAAGTAGAGAAGGTAAGGTGACTCGGGCTGTGGATCCAGAGAGGGGAGGGCAACTTGGGAATATCTGCCTGGGGTGGATCGATTTCTCCTGCGGCGAGGCATGGTACTGAGGGGGGTGAAATGAATTTCTTGCCGCTAAAGGTGTGGGGCTGAGAGCGGAGGAAGAAAATCTGGGCCTCTTGTATTCTAAGGTGGGGTGAGGAAAATTAGAAGGAAATTGCTAAAGGGGATGAATAAGGTAATAACGGGAATGGGGGTAAAAACAATCAGCAGGCTAAATGAAAGCTAACAAGGTTAAATGTTAATAAATTGGCAATACTAACAAAATACAGTTTCTTCCAAATACAAAGCCTAGTTAAGCATGGTTCTCCTGGTATCAGAATCACAGGAAAGAAGACTATTCCCAGAGCTTGTGATCCTTTATAAATAAATAACATGGGCACTCCCCTGGACTCCTATTGGCTATGAGCTCTGAAGACTTAACTCCGTGAGGGTAAGTGTCTGAAAGTCACAAAAACTTCATTTTAAATTTGTTCAGCTTAAGGCCTCTCTTGTAATTCTGTTCTATTACATGTACTATAAAAAGTGAGAAGTTTATACTGTAAATGAAATATAATGCTATCCAACTTATTCATGCTGGTCACTTGTTGTGCCTCATGTGTGCAATATAAATGGTGCAAATGAAATAATACGTGTTGCCCCCATCATAATTATTGCCCCCATTAGCAATCAAATAATATTTCCTTTTAATTATATATTCATATTGCCACCATAATGTAATAAAACAATTGCCCCTTTAATATAATGAAAATTTTAAATTGCCCCCAAAAGTTAATTTTCAATGAATTTTTACCTATGATCAGGGCCGCCGTTTCAAAACGATTTTTTTTTATTTCTTTTATTGTTTTTATTCTTTGGCGGCGGGGAGGGGGGCGCTCGGTCGTTGGTGGGGAGAGCAACGTAGTTTAAAAAAAAAAACCACCATACTCACCTGATTCTGGAGCCGGCATCCCTCCTCTCTGCTGCTCTGTGCTCCATTCAGACTGTCTGAATGCCGGGTGTGATGTCATCATGTCATGCCCAGCATTCAGTCAGTCTGGAACAATGGAGCACGGAGCAGCAGACAAGACCAAGAAAGGAGAAAAGGTAAGTGAAGGGAGGAAAACGAGGGGGGGCACGGAGGGGTTAAAAAATGGGGGGGGGGGCAGCATGACAGAGGGGTTAAAAAATGAGGGGGGACACAGAGGGGTTAAAAAATTAGGGGGGGGGCAGCGTGACAGAGGGGTTAAAAAATGAGGGGGGCACAGAGGGGTTAAAAACGGGGCAGCATGGCACAGTAGGGTTAAAAAACGGGGGGCAGCATGGCACAGTGGGGTTAAAAAGGGGGGGAGGCATGGCACAGTGGGATTGAAAAAGGGGGGGAGCAGCATAGTATAGTGTGATGAAGGGGAGCCAGATGAAGGGGGAAAAAGCAGCATGGAGGGCGCAGTGTGATCATAAGGCATGGCGATGATGAAGGGGCACATTATTGTAATATTGGAGCTGGAGGAAGGCCTAATTATTAATCGTGAATGGTATTGATTTAACGCCAGGGTTGTTTGGAATTATCTAAATGTAGCTATTTTTTTCCAAATAGGGCCCCCAGCATTCCAGGATCCAGACAAGCCGCAACTAAAGAAACATGCAGCCACAGGTGATGAAAGTGAGAAAAACAGGTAGGAGAGAGCAGGACAGTATGTGAAATGTTGTGATTCTAGTAGGAACAATGTCAATTTTTGGTGAGTGTTGTGCCCAATGTAAGGTGGAGGCCAAGACTGAACTCTTTGTGTACACACTGCATTTTTTCTATACTACACTGTGGTGCTAGATGTCCTGAAAGTCAGGAGTGCTTGGACATATGTGACGCTCGGGCGAATTGAGAGCCTAGTGATTTTGATGTGTTAGCCACGTCCCAATGGCGCATTTGCCACGCCCCCAAATGCATGACCAAACCCTGAAAATTTTTGCGCCGCCGCAAGCGGGCCCCATGAATTTGTTGTACCGGGGCCCTGAATTCCTCTTGGTAGCCCTGCCTATGATCAACAAATAATGAGTGCCACAGGAATTCATATGTCATAATGCCTCCTGTTTTGTTATGAATGGCAAGAACTAGCCTATCAGAAGCAGGTATATTGAAGCTGTCTATTTTCTGGCAGTTTACGTGTTTTACATCCAAACCACCTTATACTAAATATGGGGATTGGAGCTCTAAACCGCCAGAAATTGTGGTGATGTGCAACGAGTGCAAGCCGCCGACAAACACGATATTTAGTAAATCTAGCCCTTAAGGGTAGATTTATCAAACCTTTTAAAAAGGAAAAGTGGAAGCATTGTCCATAGCAACCAATCAGATTCTAGCTATCATTTTCAAGAATGTACTACATAAAAGATAGAATGTGATTACTTGCTGTGGGCAACGCCTCCACTTTTCCTTTTTAGAAAGTTTGATAAACCACTTATATAGGTCAACACATGAAACCATGTGAATCCAGTGTCAGAAATAAATACTACTGTGTAGTAAATGTTTTATTAACTCTCCATAGCTGTTGTTTCAGTCAGTGTTCCATTTATATTCTAACTAATGCATAGTGCCCAGGTTGCCCTGACAGACATGAGGGTGATTGATGTATTGAACTGTTCCCCATTTTGCATTCTTCCCCTGATCACTTTATATGGCCACTGGCTTTGGCTGACGGTGTCAAACTCTCCCTAGAATATGTCAGTCATTATCACACAACATGCTTCAACAGGAACCTCCACAGCTGCAAACTCTTCCCCATTTGGGAGTGCTTATAATTGCTCCCTGTGGCGTCACTAATTCAATTATAAAAACACATAATGCCAAGAAATCATCAGAATCATGTCAGAACATTGTGTCCCTGGGGTTTAAGTAATCATAAACATACTTTGCCTTAATATGCACTTGGGCTATCGTAAGAATACGGGAATGTGAGATTTTTATGAAGTGGATCCATTGCTAAACCGGAGTGGAGGCGGCCATATTGTGTTGATCCAAAAGAAATAATAGATTCACACAAAACTAATGACGGCCATTTATCAGTTCACTAGGAGACCATGTCTTCACTCAGTGATGTCACAGGTTCCTTGTGGATTAAGAGTCGGCATTTTCAGGAATATTAGTCCACAGGGCCGGCGATACCATTAGGAACTTAGGCATTTGCTTAGGGAGTGAATGGTGAGGGGACGCATACATAATGTCACTCATCCACTAATTTTAATGCCCCCCACTGTCAGGGAAGGGCTGGAAAATGTAAGCACAGGGGGCAAGACACGACTCAGCAGACTATTAGGAGCATTTTTAAGGAAAAAATGCAGATGGCCACATGACTCAGCCCATGGTAGCCCACTATTGGACCGGCACGGCTGGCAGATGCCCCCCTGCCCACTGTGCCTCCACATGGAGAATTGGCCGATGACACGGAGGAGACGCATGAAAACAGCTTCTTACATGTGAAGCTGTTGGCTGCTGCTCATTCATGTCAGTATTATGCTGTTAGTTTGGCACATCACTATGATGTCACAGCCCACACTCCCGGTCTGTGGAGCCAATGATGACGTCCCCATCTCCTGCCTGCAGTGGAATTGGGATCTTTTCCAAGTTGAGGAAGGGGAGGCACTGCCTGTGGCCTCTACTGCTCCTGTTTATCCCTCCTACACAAAATGGCTGTCTCTACTCAATGTAGACAATCAATGCGTACTATTTGCAGTACCACTTTTGGTCAAGAGGTGGCGATACAGTGCCAACACATTCCTCCATTGCTTACTTGTTAGACCCTTATAAAACCCTAGTAAGATAGATACACTATAAAATGACTTTGGCATGTATGATTGTGTGCTTGTAATATTTGTACATTCTGTGTATAAAAACAGTTTGACTTGGCAGCTTTTATTTAAAATATACACAACACTTTCGCACAGTAAATGCAAATCTGGTGATGCAAGTCCTACTTGTTGATGTCACACGCTGATTTTTGCACAAGGCTGCCGTGATTGGCTCAGCATGCTAGAGAGAAAAACGCCAAGTGCAGTAAAAAGTACGGTAAGTCTTAAAAATAATTTATTTGGTATAGAAAATCCTTAAATCATCCTCTAATCACATATTTAAACACTTGGCATATCCTTAAATTGAGTCTTATTAGTATCTCATCAAGTTTTTAAATAGATGTCCCAGTACAGCGGCTCGAAAATATCTCATTTTGAAAAAAAAAAAATCATTAACAGAAAAGCGAGACGTAATCACAGGCAAAATAGACAGAGACCGGATGATTTGCAGAAAGGTTAATTTTGGATGACACAGCAAAGACTGCAGGGAGAATTTGTAGTTGAGCTGGGTTGCAATCAGTTTAATATATAACAGTATTAATATGACTCAGTATCACATAAAATAATAATCAGGAATGCCGTCCCCCAGACATCTCAATAAAATTATATTGTACTCATTAAGATCGGAGACTGAGACTGAGTCCAAATACTGCAATGCAGCTTTGTGTTTCACCAGTTTCACAATCCCTACAGATTATATATAGATATTTAATGTCAGGATCCCTTATTTTTGTACCCGTTTGTAGGAGCGTATCTCTTCTCAATTACACAGTTGTATGGACAGTTACTGTAGGTGAATGCTTACCTACCTGCACTTTCCTGGCCTAATCAGAGAGACATTGGCACTTGCCATCCCTAATATGGTTGTTCTGACATCATCTGGTTGGCGCACCAAAAGAATGGTTGGATGATGTCTCAAAGACCTATATTTAGAGCTTATTGTTCTCTAGTCACATGGGAATAATAATATTACAGATGTGTGCAGATCCCCATGTTTTGGTTTTGGTTCTAAAACCATGTTCGCGTTTTGGTTGTAGTTTTGGCCAAATATCCTCATGTGTCTTTAGATTTGGTTCTGGAGATGTAGTTCATTAAAAATTGTAATTTTTAGCTGTTTTTGTTCCTACATTAGTATTTCTATAATTAACACTGATTTACAGTCATTTACAGACTATTTTCTATTGACCTTTTACAGCAAACAGAGCAGCAGCACCAATACATGGCAGTTTAATAAAGCATATTTGCTCATTCTCCCGAAATGTTCCGGAGACTCCTGAATTACAGGTAGGTCTCCCAGACTCCCAGGAGAGCAGGCTATTCTTCCGTATACTGCCTACTTCCTAGTGAAGTGGTCAGGACAGGAACATCCATGACCCAATTTGTGGTGAATTGCGTCATTATGGCTCTGGCCCCGTAGCAAAATGACACTTTCACATCATTGAGTAACAAGCAGGTGTAAAATGACCCTATTTGCCGCACCCTGCCTCCCTGCATCCTCACACCCCAGCACCATCCCGGGATCTTCACAAGGCAAATTATGAAAAGTTGTTAAGCATTTAATAAAGTAAAGAACACCTTTAAAACATAAAGGCAGGGCATTGGCTGATAGGATAGTATATCAGGGTTAGGCCCATCCCACAACTGAAATGGTTTGATGAAATCGCGGAAGCATATAAAGTGTGGAATTCCATCTTGTTACTACCTCTTGCTTCAGTTGGTGGCATGGCAGGTCATGTTTTTTTTTAAGCAGCTGCATTGATTTACATGCGGTCGCTGATTGCAGAAAATACCCCAAAATTTTACAGGCCACAGACAGCATCTCCTGTGCGACCTTTCATTTTGTAAGAAATTATGAACAACCAAGTTTTGTGTGCAAAGCATGGTACAATACAAACATGGTGGCAGAGCACGGAATGATTCTGACCACACACAATTGCATTTAGATTAAAACCCTTATATATTTATTTCTTGCTTTTAAAATACCTTTTTTTGATTCTATAAGTACCGCCCTCCACAGAGATCTGGCGTCATTTCACAGAGAGACACAGAAGGGGTAGCACGGTTCTTGGCAGTCTCTAGTGCAGTTGGGCAGCGTCATATCTAAAACAGAAAGAGGAGGGGTGGCAGTTTTCTTAAATTTCTCCAGTGATACTCTACTGAGTTAAAGTTCACACAGAAACAGGAGAAGTCCCAGTGTTGAGGCCAGTCTACAGTCTACGTGCCATTGCTCCATTGCTAATTGTCATTGTTGAAATAGAAATAATAGGGCTGTCAGTGTTCTTCAAAATCTGCAGTCACATTGTACTATGTTATTATAGCTCACAAAGAAACAGGAGAGGTGCCAGTGTTGTTGCCAGTCTGTGTGCCATTGCTCCATTGCTAATTGTCATTGCTGAAATAGAAATAATAGGGCTGTCAGTGTTGTTCAAAATCTGCAGTCACATTCTACTGTGCCATAGCTCACCCAGAAATAGGACAGGTGTCAGTGTATAGTGCTGAAACAGAAATTCAAATAATAGGGCTGACAGTGTTTTTAAAAGTGTCCAGTGACATTCTACTTGTGCCATAGCTCACTCAGAAATAGGAGAGGTGGCAGTGTTTAGTGATGAAACAGAATTTGTAAATATAGGGTTATCAGTGTTCTTAAAAGTCTCCAGTGACATTCTACTGTGCCATAGCTCATACAGAACCTGGAGGGGTGACAGTGTCCTTGTCACGCTCCAGTCTTCAGTAACATTGCTGTTGTCACTCTCCAGTCTCAGTGTCATTAGTCACACAGAAACAGGGGTAGCAGTGTTCTTGTCACTCTCTAGTCTTCAGTCACATTGCTCTTGTCACTCTCCAGTCTCAGTCATGATGATACTAATCCCTCTATGTCATGTGTTAAAGTCTATGTTCAAGTGCATAGTGGTTTTAAGTCAGGGAAACAAAAATGTAAAAAAAAAAGCTTGCACCTTCTTAAACAAAAAAAACACCTCTCTAATAAAGGTGAAAGTTTACTGTAGAAAAACATAAAATTGCCACCATGCCATTCTAACCAAAATTATTAACAAGCATACCAGCATCAGCTAGCTCCCTTCTCTCATCTAGATCCCAGCACCTGCAATCTACACTGTCATCATCCTCACCCTCATCAGTGTGTACATCATGCTCATACAATACAAATTCATCCCCGCTGGAATCCACCATTACAGAAGCCTCTGTACTTTCATGGCATTGCCGGTAATGGCATTCCTCCATGGAATTTGTAGTTCATTTTACGACAGAGCTGTCACAATTTTTTTATACCAGACCTAATGTCAAAATGTTCTGCTGACTCATCTGCATCAGCACTGGGTATCTTGGGAAAGCTAAGTGCACAGTTGCCAAAATGTAGTGATCCGATTTCAAGATATTGATAACTCTCGGATCCTGGCAAAGCGAATAAAGTATGTAATACAAGTCCTACATAGTTAGCTGAATTGCTTAGTTTCATCTCCTCCTTCAATTTCTCTAGCTGGTTTTCCAAAAGTCTAATTAGGGGAATCACTTGACTCAAGCTAACAGTGTCTGAACTCACTTCAGAGGTGACTATTTAGAGTGGATTCAGCACCATGCACAACACGGAAAGTATTCTCTGACACAATGCCGTTCCCTCCTTCAGTTTCTCAGGCTAATGCTACTAGGAAAAAACTAAGCTTTTCTAAGAGACGATGCAGATGATTCAACAGAACATTTTGACTTTTGATCTGGTCTAAAAGAATTGCCCAAAAATTGTGGCAGCTCTTTTAAAAAATTAACTATAAATTCCATGAGTAAGGCCTTTACCGGCATTTAGATCAAAGTACAGAATCTTCTGTAATGGTGGATTCCAGCCGGGATTAATTAGTATTGAGAGATGATGATGTACACATTGATGAGGGTGAGGATGATGACAATGTAGATTGCAGGTGCTGGGATCTAGCTGAGAGAAGGGAGCTAGCTGATGCTGGAATGCTTATTATTATTTGGGTAAATTGATATGTTGGCAATTTTATGTTTTTCTACAGTAAAGTTTCACCTAAACTAAAGGTGTTTTTTCTTTAAAAAGGTACAAGCTTTTTTTATACATTTTTGTTTTTGACATTTATGTTGGCGAGACTTCTGTAATGGTGGTTTCCTGAGGGTTGAATTAATATTGTGTTTGGATGATGCACACACTGATCAGAGTGAGGATGAGGCTGAAGATGATGACAACAACATCTTGCCACTGTAGAGTTCATTGACAGCACTGTTAGCTTAGCTGGCTTAAGCCCATTGTTGCCTTGTTTTGTGGGGGGCCCAAACAAACCAAGCACTTCAGCCACAAAAGTTGCACTCCTTATCGCTGAAGCGCTTGGTTTGTTAAAGTGTACATGTCCTTTTTAAGACCCATTATAAGCCCAAGGACAATTCCATCTTGCGCCACTTTTCCTTTCATCTACCACTGCTTACCAGTGTTACCTGCATGTGTTATAAGTGCTGAAGTTTGTTTTCAATCATCCTTTCAATTGCTTCTCTCTCGTACATGTGACCACATACTTTGTTTTCCACTGGGTTCACCATCTCCAACTGTGTTATAGGAGTGCTCTGGGTGATGGCGATCTCCTCGTCTTCATCGTCCAGAGCTTAGTCTACAGGGGCCGGTGACACATCCATTTGTTTTCTCAGGTCTCTTAGCTGTTCTTTAAACTGGACATATTTATCATCCTGCCTCTGGGCCTCCTCTGTATTATTCTTCTGAAGCGCAGTGTATCTCTCGTGTACAAGCTCTTAAATCCGGGATCTCATCCGATGCGTCACGTTCTAATTTAAGTACGGTCTCCTCAACTGCATCAATATATTGGTTTAAATCTCTGTTCAATGCAGCGTATTCCAAGATGACGGATTCCATGCTGCCCACATGTTCCGTGTCACCGTCTGTCTGAAGCAGATGTAATGACACTCCAGTTGTAATATCCATTCCTCTGTCTATATACATTTGGCAGTTCTTCAGGAATGAGAGGGAGGTATCCAGAGAGGAGAAGGAGATTACAGCTGCTGCACGAGCAGACATGATTTAATAATGTAGAGTTCATTGACAGCACTGTTGGGCTTAAGGCAGCTAAGCTATTGGTAGCTTTTTTGTGGGGGCCCAAACAAACCAAGCACTTGAGCCACAAAAGTGGCACTCCTTGTCACTGGAGTGCTTGCTTTATTAAAGTGTACATGTCATTATCAATATCTTACATAAGGGTGGGTGGGAGGGCCCAAGGACAATTCCATCTTGCACCATTTTTCTTTTCTGCCACTGCTGTGTGGCAATGTTTCCTAGATGTGCTATGAACTGCTATGTGTTTGTGTCGTTGCTCTGTCGCTTAGCATCCAGCCAGGTCGCTGCAGTCTTTGTCCGAAAGTGGATGAAAATAATATTGTGACCTGTGAGGTGATCAAAATTGACCGGAAATGACTTGAAATTAGTGTTATTGAGGTTAATAATAATGTAAGAACAAACAAAGAGCAATATTATGTGATTTTAGCATATTTTAGCTATTTTATTAAAAAATACAGATCCAAAACTAAAACCAAAACCAAAAAAACACGCAAGGACGGTTTTGCCAAAACCAAAACAAAAATACGAACTTAATCCATGTCCAAAACCAAAACCCAAACCAAAACACTGGGGTCAGTGTACATCTCTACTTTTCGCTCCCTCCCTCTCAATTTATCAGCACACAGCAGACAAATGTGTGCTTAAATTGTTTGTGCAGGAAAATTACGGCTATTTCAATATACTTTGCCTTTTTCACCCTATCCAACCCTCTACGAGCCAATTTATGAGCACAGAATTGCAGCAAACGTCCTACCCCACATGCTATCACTTCTAATTTGACAACTAAGAACAGGAGGGAGGGAAACATATATTGCGAGATACAACATTTTACCGCAGACTAGGTTTTGCCTCGTTTTCAGATCCGAATTTGGCGCGAGAAATTGAGTCATGGCCCTGTTTGTATCCCCAAAATTCGGATCTGTCAGATTTCTCCCAATCCGACCAGCTCATCTCTGGATAACACTCTATCAGGCTAGTATGAAGACTGAACAAAGCTATTTTTTACAATACATATTTGAATTTAAGAAAGTCTTTCCTGCGTTCTTTGCTTGGTCACAAAGAGATGATATACCGCTCCCGATGGGCTGTCCGTGTATTAAGTATTCGGGCTTGCCGGACATTAACCCATTTGCGACAGGGGGCTTACCAGACATTAACCCCTCAGGAGCAGCCCATTTCATTATTTTTTTCTCCTTAGAGATGATGTTGCATCAGGAAAAGAAAAGGTGGTAGTAGGTAAGTATATATTCATCCCACTGCACGACAGAGACAAATAAAGGGCACAATAGCTATACAATAAAATGGGCAAAATATTGCTAATATTTCGTATTAAATTTAAGGGGCACTATTATTTATTAATCATTATAAGGGGCCATTATTATTTGTTAACACATACAAGGGGCACACTCAGTTTTTATTAAATACAAGGGGGCATAAGATTTATTTTCTTTCCCTGGTACCGCCCGGCCAGGGATTCAGGATGGGCCCATTGCTACAACACTAAGGGCTAGATTTACTAAGCTGCGGGTTTGAAAAAGTGGGGATGTTGCCTATAGCAACCAATCAGATTCTAGCTTTCATTTATTTAGTACCTTCTACAAAATGACAGCTAGAATCTGATTGGTTGCTATAGGCAACATCCCCACTTTTTCAAACCCGCAGCTTAGTAAATCTGGCCCTAAGCCTGGAATCTCTAGAAGACCAGGCTCGATGCTGGGTACATGGCCTGTCACTGACGTGGGGAGGGAGGGTATTTTTCTTGTTATATTTTAAATATTTATTTATTTTTATTTCCCACATCTGGTTTTAGCTCTTACGCCCCTCACAATCATCTATTCTTTTCCAGTGGATTTTTGGCCTTCTTTCTGGTGGTTTGACAAAGCACACATTGATAAGTATAGGGGTTTGTATTCTTTACATTGGAGAAAATCAGGACCGCAATTTTGCAAAACTGTTTCTAGTGATTTTGCTGCAGTTTTGGCTCTATTACAACTGGCAGAAATTTTGAAATAGCAGCAGTTTATTGTGAAGGTACTGGGCTTTGTTTGTTTACCCCTGATGCCCACTTGAGGGTACCCAGTACCTTTTAGGGGTTATACAGTCACTCAGACAACAGCAGTTAGAAAGTACATTTATTGTGTAATCACAAACATACAATAAAATTAAAAGCAAATACCAGGTAGTTTGCCTCACTCTCTGGTCCCACTAGCCCAAATGGACGGTAGTCACTGATATTTCTTGGTCCCAGTCACTTGGCCCAATATGGTCCCTTCTACCAGTTTGATAGGAGCCAAGTATAAAAGCTCACTAAGTAACAGGACTCAGGGAATGTTAGTGATCTGAAAAAGTTGTAACAGAATGCCCAGAATAGCTGGAGCCTAAACTCCAATGTCTATATTGTTCCAGAACAAAACACGCTGCATCAGGGCTTGGATCCCTTCTATTTCTCCAGTTTGGTTCCCACAATCCTGGGGCCAGCTAGAGTGGCCTTAGATAGGGAACCTACTTGCTATTGGCAATCATTATAAGGGGTTGTTACTGGGCTATCCCTTCCCAACCCCACCCACCAAGGTCCCAACTGCTGGTATATCTGCAGGCTGTGGCCAGCTTGACAGCAACAATGGGTCCCCGCTTGGGTCTTCCTGCCCACTCGCGCACCTTCTACAGTGGCCAGAACCCTCCCGATAATTAACCAGAACGAACCCTGGCCACAAATAAAAAATATTCTTAATATGTCATAAAATGTCATAAGTATTAAAAAAGTAAGGTAAGAAATGGAATTTGTTGAACACAAGCATACATACAATGCCCTCCCTATCCCCTACATATTTAAAGTGGGAGAGAGGATGTCTAATGGGCTAAACTTTTATATGCAGAGGCTAGACACCCTGTTCTTCCCACATTTATATAAACCACACCCTAGGAAATGTACCCTGAGATACTACAGGTCTATGGATTCCAGACATCTTCTCATTATAGAAGAGCTCTACCCAAAATGTGCTTACAAGAGGGGTGGCGCTGACGGCTTCATTATGGAGATGATTGTGAAAGGATCGCTTAGCTGAAAGTCAGATAAATGTACTTAGGAATGAGCATTCCTATTAAAAAGTGAAAATATTTGATATTGGGTGAGTTTTATTATACTACGATAAATGTTTTTGGACTCACTCATAGCAGATCAGTGTCACAAGCATGGCAGAAAGCAGGATACCAAATCTGAAACGGGAAATTGGAGACCCATGAGCCTGACTTCCTTTGTGGGTAGATTATTTGAACAATTTTGAAGGATGTGATCACAGTGTCAATATGGTTTCACGAAGGACCAGTCCGACCTAAGAAACGCGAGGAGGTAAGTTCCGCATAACAGCCTGGTACATAACGTGGAATAGGGAAAATGTATGAACATGGGTAGTAAGTTGGTTGGAGGATAGAAGATAAAGAGTTATTATACACAGAATTCATTCAGACTGGTTATTAGTGGTGTAGCACAGGGTTCAGTTTTCAGTACTGTCCTTTCAATCATTTTTTTATTATTCATGACCTTGTAGATGACCTAGATATTACCGTGTTCATGTTTGTTAATGACACTAAGTTATTAACACAGAGCAGGACAGTAACTGCCAGCTGAGAATAATACAGTATGTGTGATCACTACATGGTATACTGTATGTCTTCTTTTCTGGGCACAATATAAATGTATGGATTAATGCTGGACAAAAAAAAAGTGGGAGTTGCTGGGCATAGGGTGTGAGGGCACTGCTTTGTGTAATGTATGGTGGGCACAGACTGCAGGCGCAAAGATTTAAAGGGAGGTTATAGGTTGTGATATAAAATCAAGAATGTGTTACATGAAACACAATTTTTTTTTAAACAAGGGCGAGCCCTCACAATAAATCTCAGAAAGGAGGGACCAGGATTTTAGTATTCAAATATGAGTAAAATCCAGGAGTCAGACATGCATGATCAGGAAAGAATACAAGACCGAGGAAAGTTCTGGTGCTAAACAGGCATGGTCAAGCAACAAAGAAGGTCTACTGTATATGACAGGTGGGAATTGTTGGTATGTAAGAATGAAGATGGTCCATGTAACACATCAGCAAAGGTAGGTGGAAGGGGTAGGCAGACATGGTGAGGATATGAAAATGAAGAGGGTCCAGTTGGCCACCAGACCTGGTCAGTATGGAAGAATGAAGAAGGTCCAGTTGGCCACTAGACCTGGTCAGTATGGAAGAATAAAGAAGGTCCAGTTGGCCGGCAGATCTGGTCAGTATGGAGGAATGAAGAAGGTCTAGTTGGCCACCAGACCTGGTCAGTATGGAAGAATGAAGAAGATCCAGTTGGCCGGCAGACCTGGTCAGTATGGAAGAATGAAGAAGGTCCAGTTGGCCGGCAGATCTGGTCAGTATGGAAGAATGAAGAGGGTCCAGTTGGCCGGCAGATCTGGTCAGTATGGAAGAATGAAGAAGGTTCAGTTGGCCACCAGACCTGGTCAGTATGGAAGAATGAAGAAGGTCCAGTTGGTCGGCAGACCTAGTCAGTATGGAAGAATGAAGAGGGTCCAGTTGGCCACCAGACCTAGTCAGTATGAAAGAATGAAGAAGATCCAGTTGGCCGGCAGACCTGGTCAGTATGGAAGAATGAAGAAGGTCCAGGTGACAAATAGGAAGAGTTGGAATTGTAGCACCATCAGGGAAATCACTTTCTTAGCTACAAATAGATGATGTATTATGCTATAATTGAGAAGCTGTGTGTACTAAACTTGTACAGGACATAGTTAAGGAAGATAAGTCTTATGACATCATGGTGGTCACATGAAGCAGTATCATTAATTGGCTCTGAATAGCGCTGACAGCTCTATAGTCCCAAGAGCATTTCAGAGCCTCATTAGAAGAAAGAACAGATTATGACACAGAATACCGTTAATCAATTCCTTAAATAAATGATAAATGTTAGATATTTGTATAGAGATTCTGGCAGTTGTGATTCCTGATATTTATGAGATCAGTTTGTGAAGGAAAACATAATTTATCTATTATTATTACAATTATTATTATTAATGTTAACGATTATTATCTACAGGGGATATAAAAAGTCTACACACCTTTATTAACATTGCAGGTGTTTGTGACGTAAAGCCTGAAATCAAGATAGATCATGTCAGACCTTTTTCCACCTTTCATGTGAAGTTGCAACCAACAAACTTCTAGTGATAAACAAAAAGACAATTTATAGGAAAAAAGAAGAGAAAATAAAAAAGCTTACAATACACTGGTTGCATAAGTGTGCACACCCTTTCATAATGGGTCCGTTGCTTTGTTCAGTTAACCAGTCACATTCAAAGGTAATTAGCATACATTTTGCAGGAATAAAAGTGATTTGATTAATCCCCAAATAAAGACCAGCTGTTCCTATAGGATTCTCGTGCAGTTGCCTTGGTTGCATCCTACTGGGATAGCCATAGTCCGGAAGGAGCTTTCAAAGCTTCTGTGTGATCCTATTGTTGAAAGGCACCAATCAGGAGAGGGGGAAAAAAAATTTCAAAGCCATTAAATGTACCATCAAATACTGTGAAGACTAACATCAATTATTGGAGAAAATGTGGCAAAATAAGGACATTGTGAATGTCCCTTCAATGTTGATGATATGACGAAGAGAAAACCATCAGGGAGGCCTACTGCAACACTGTTATAGCAGTCAAGTCAAAAAAGAAAAAAGGACATTCCTATGTAGGGCACTCATACCCCTGAGTGCACTCTATGGGAATATCCTTTTTTGGCTTGACAATGTTACTGTATTCCAGAGTGTACCACCTATGGTAGAAAGATGGAACTTGAAATCCTTAAAAAATAATGTGCTGGGGAAGGGCTTGATATTGTGATAGTTTTGGTCTAGTGTGGTTCTAGACTACATTGCAGCATTGTGAGAGCGGCAGGAATTTCTGGCAGGAACTTGTTCCTCCCTGTATGTGAACATGATCTGTATCCTTCACATGTACGGGCTATGGGGTAGGGTGGCAATACAAAAGTAATTTCTCACAAACAGAACATCCAAGACCATCTAATAATGCATTAAATTTCCCCAAACCAGGTTGGAATAATGTCTTAAGGTCTGATGAGACCAATGTTTAACTATTTAACCTTAATTTCAAAATATATGTTCGGTGCAAAGACAAAGCTCATCACCCAAAGTACACCATTCCTCCTATGAAGCATGGTGGTGGCACATCATGATTTGGGGCTGTTTCTTTTCAGCTGAGACAGGGGCTTTGGTCAGAATAGAGGATATAATGATTAACTCCAAATATCTGTAGGAAGGCTGCAGATAGGGAAAAATTTCACCGTCCAACATGATAACGATCCAAAGCACACAGTCCACCGAGGGACGGCTTTAGAAGAGGAAGATCAAAGTCTTTAAATGGCCTAGTGATAGTCCAGACCTCAATCCTATCGAAAACCTGTGGTATGAAAGAGGGCTACGTACAGGAGGTCTCCACACAATTGGATGGACCTGGAACAGGGAAGATTGGGACAGAATCGCAATGTACTCGTGTGTAAAGTTGATAGAAGCTAATTCAATAAGACTCACTGCTACAATAAAATCAAAGATGTGCTTACACAAAGTATTAGCGTAGTGTGCACACTTATGCCACCAGTATTTAAGTTTTTTCATTTTCCCTTCTTTTTCCAAACGTTGTCTATTTGTTTTTCCACTTGGATTTTTATGGTTGCAAGATCACAATAATGGTCGAGAAAGATATGACATGATTTAACTTGATTTCAGGCTTTACATCACCAACACCTGCAATGTCAATAAGGGTGTGTAGACTTTGTATATCCACTGAACAGCTGTGGCCAAAAATATTGGCACCCTTTTTTCAAACAAATCACAATTTCCTCTGGTGAAATTATCAACAGTCTTTGGTCTCCACAATTCTTTCTCTGTTAATATAAAGAACATTTGTTTTGTATTCTGAAGGCAATACTGTATATCCTTTTGAATCAGAAAATGAAAATGAATGGTATTAACAAAATTATTGACACCCTAGTCTTAATATTTGGTAGCTCAGCCATTAGTCAAAATGACTGCAATTAAGCTTCCTATACTGGCTGTTTGGTCCACTGTTATTGTGCAAACTGCTCCAGTCTCCCAGATTTGAAGGGTTACTTCTTCTAATATTTTTTTCGGAACCCACCACAGATGTTCTATGGTATTTAGGTCTGGTCTCATTGCTGGTCACTTCAGAGCAGTCCAGTGTCCTGTCTTGAACCATTCCTGTGTTCTTTTTTTTTGGGTTATTGTCCAGTTGGAAGACCCATGACCTTTGACAGAGACCCAGCTTTCTGAAACTGAGTTCCAAAATGACCTTATAATCTCCAGATTTCAAGATGCTCTGCCTATGTTCAAGACACTCAGTACAGATGCTGCTCAGCAACCCCAAAATTTCACTGAACCTCCTCAAATTTTTGAATGTAGGAAACCTGTTCTTTTCATTTTGCTTTCTGTAAACATAAGGATGATGTACTTTACCAAAATGCTCTAGTTTGGTCTCATCTGTCCACAGGACATCCTCCCATAAGGAATTTGACTTCTTCAGGTGCATATTGGCAAACTCCAGGCTTTCTTTCTTAAGTCTCTCACACAGTGGGGAGCTCTTGGGCCTCCTACCATATAACCTCCTTTCATTGAGTTGGCAACTAGTGGTGTGAACTGAAACTGTCATACCTTGAGCCTGAAGGTCAGTTTGACAGTTAATTTAGTTTCTTTCTCCATCATTCGAACAATCCTGGGCTTCAATCTTTGATCAAGATTTCTCTATCCGCGGATGTAGGCTACATTGCCACAGATTTTAAACTTCCTAATAACATTATGTATGGTGGAAAATTCTCTGGAGAATGATTTACAGCCTTGAATTTGTCCATGTTTGGCTCCAATTTTCTGTCTAACTTCCTCACACAATGTTTTTGCCTTTCTCTCTTTACTCCATGCACTTTGCAATGTAGACAGTGACACAAAACAGGAGTATGAGTCATTTTCTCTATGCAAGCTTGTTTAATCAGTGATTTTTTTTATAATGCAAGCACCTGCTTCCAGTATACAGGTGAGTCTGGTTCCAAAGTGAAGGAGAATCACATGCTTGATATCTGAATCACCTGCTTGATATCTGAATCACATGCTTGAAATCTATTTATAAAGAGTTCCAATAATTTTGTCCTGGCTATTTAAGGATTGCTGTATGGAATAAGCTATTACTCAGTACATTTTTCAGATGTATGTGTTTTATTCCTCTTCAAGCCAAAGAAAAACATATATGGATACCAAAATATTTTTTATTTCCCCAATTTTATGGAAGAAAAAAAAGGGTGTCAATATTTTTGCTCACAGTTGTATATACAAAGTTATTTCACTTATGTAATCACTTACCATACTCAATATAATACCATCCCTTCCTTTTCCAATTCTTTGACTACATCCCAATGATATCTAAAAAAAAGGAAAAAAAATGAGTCCAATTATTGGGGTCTTGTTACAATTGGGGAATCTCACCCCTCTCTTTGTTGAGATAGCAGATGCTCTCTCCCTCCAACAGCAAAAGTGTGAATGTCTACAGCCCCCAAAAGAGTACAACTGAACAATAGGCAATGGAAGGTTGAGGAGGTAGGTAGACGTGATCAAAATAGAAATATGAAAAAATGGACAAATAGGAATGGTTGGGATAAGGCTGGAAAATACTCAAGCATTTGAAGGGGGGAATCAATTCCAGGTGAATTCTCGTCAGATCCGTGCATAATGAGACTCCGTAAGATGTTCGGCACCTAAAACATAGAGGTGTGAGCAAAAACCATAATTTTAAAGGTAATGTAATACCCGGAAATAGGAGCAGCTGCATATAGCTCAAAGTTCCTACAGAACTTAATGCTGAATTGAATTGGCCCCAAAATGTCCTACATTGTTTTTGCACCCTTACCCTTACTGTCATGGTAACAGTAAAATTGTAATACTAAGTAAATAGTAATTCTGTTACCTTACTCTGGTGGGATCACTAATGGCTAGAAAAATGCTGGTCAGAGAGGAGTGAGGACAGATTTATAGTTGAGATAGGGCATGTCCTAGATCAACGTTAAATTTCAGTGTAAAAATAAAGCTTTAAAGTATTTGTATGCTACATGAAAAAACAGCCAGTATTTAACTTATGTACAATAAACTAATTTGCACCGCTTGCATTGTAACATGGTTTGTCCCGGAGAACATTTACTCCTTTTTTTCCCTTACTTTCCTTAATGACTCAGGCCCTAAATGTCTAGCTCACAGGGGCCATAAAAACCAGTTAAAACAAGTCCAGAGGCAGGAGTCTGAAGAAGGACAGCTGGCAATTCCAAGGACCAAAGACCAGAAGAATAAGAACTGAGATCTGCATAGGAGCGAAGGATAATAAAAGCTTTGCTGTATCTTTAACTGAGTTATTCTCCGGAGTGTTAACAGTTAACTTTGTGGTACGCCCATCCGGTGTCATAGGGGAGGGGTATAGGGCTATAAGTTGGATGGGCGGAGTTTTGCTCAGTCTTGGCAGATATGGACGTTGCCCACCCACCCTCCCTGTTTTCGTTGCTGAGAGACAAAGGAGTCGGTTAGATTCTGTTACGATGGATATCAGCGTTGGAGGCAGGCATGGTTCTCAGCGAAGATGGATTGAGTATTGCCGGAAAAGCAGTTCAGTCGACGGCCAGTGGTTGTTTGGGCGCACATTACGGTATTGGGCATGGTGAACCCGCCTCTCTTCAAATGAATCGGCTATTAGTCTCGGTTTCAGGTACCGCCCCTGTGGGTTGCCCTGTGGTTGCTTTCATTATAGCCCAGAGGAGGGGCGGGTTCGGTAGAATTGGGACGTGGTGCCCCGTCCAGGTAGATATGTGCGCCCGGGGTTTGATTGGTTGGTCCCCCACTTGAACCCAGGGGTTTGGTTGTTCCCCAGTGAGTAGTCCTAAGGAGTTCCTAGGACAGTTGGGTTTTGCCTGGCACACGTCGGTCTGACTGCTTTATTCACCTCCACCATATTTAAATAAATCATTTATTTGTGCCCTATTTCAAGTCTCATGTCGTTACTTTAAGGTTATAGTGAATAATATGAAGAAGGTAAAAGAGGTTAAGGTATCAGGCATAAGACTTTTATCCACCAATGCTGTACCGAGTTCTTGGGAGTTATTCTAGGTGTGACATTTGCATTTGGAATCTGTTGCTGTCGACTCTCAATATGAGATCCAAGAGCTGTCACTATCAGTGAAGCGAGCCATCATTAGGCTGAAAAATCAAAACAAACCCATCAGAGAGATAGCAAAAACATTAGGTGTGGCCACATCAACTGTTTGGAACATTCTTAAAAAGAAACAACGCACCGGAGAGCTCAGCAACACCAAAAGACCCGGAGACCACGGAAAACAACTGTGGCGGATGAAAAAATAATTTTTTTCCTGGTGAAGAAAAACCCCTTCACAACATTTGGCCAAATCAAGAACACTATCCAAGAGGTAGGTGTATATGCGTCAAAGTCAACAATCAAGAGAAGACTTCACAAGAGTGAATATAGAGGGTTCACCACAAGATGTAAACCATTTGTGAGCCACAAAAACAGGAAGACTAGATTAGAGTTTGCCAAACAACATCTAAAAAAGCAATTACAGTTCTGGAACAACATCCTATGGACAGATGAGACAAAGATCAACTTGTACCAGAGTGATGGGAAGAGAAGAGTATGGAGAAGGAAAGGAACTGCTCATCATCCAAAACATATCACCTCATCAGTGAAGCATGGTGGTGGTAGTGTCATGGCGTGGGCATGTATGGCTGCCATTGGAACTGGTTCACTTGTATTTATTGATGATGTGACTGCTGACAAAAGCAGCTGGGAGAATTCTGAAGTGTTTCAGGCAATATTATCTGCTCATATTCAGTCAAATGCTTCAGAACTCATTGGACGTCGCTTCACAGTGCAGATGGACAATGACCCGAAGCATACTGCAAAAGTAACCAAAGAGTTTTTTAAGGCTAACAAGTGGAGTGTTATGCAATGGCCAAGTCAATCACCTGACCTGAATCCGATTGAGCATGCATTTCACTTGATGAAGACAAAACTGAAGGTAAAATGCCCCAAGAACAAGCAGGAACTGAAGACATTTGCAGTAGAGGCCTGGCAGAGCATCACCAGGGATGAAACCCAGCATTTGGTGATGTCTATGTCTTCCAGACTTCAGGCTGTAATTGACTGCAAAGGATTTGCAACAAAGTATTAAAAAGTGAAAGTTTTATGTAGGATTGTTTAGTTTGTCCCATTACTTTTGGTCCCTTAAAAAGTGGGAGGCACATATAGAAACCGTTCACACGATTTGGATGTAAATTCCCTCAAATTAAAGCTGAAAGTCTGCAGTTAAAGCACATCTTGTTAGTTTCATTTCAAATCCATTGTGGTGGTGTATAGAGCCCAAAATATGAGAATTCTGTCCATGTCCCAATATTTATGGACCTGACTGTATATCATTATTTTCTATTTTAGAGGGGGGAGTATGTGACTTAAGTACATTTTCCTTTAAACAATTGCATACCACCTTTTGGAAATAACATATTAATCCTAAATACATATATATATATATATATATATATATATATCCCAGGATAACAATAGAATGCACTGAGACATCATCTGATTTGTAAAGACATTCATTCAGAACAATTGTTATGGCCTAGGGGAGATGTGGGAGTTGTGTAAGTGATGTATAATTTAGTGACAAGTGGAATGAATAGATAATATTGTTGTGATGGGAAAATAGGTGCATACATTAAGTAGCAGAAAAGTAGTGACATCCACAGGAAACCTGGATGGATGAAACAGATTTTTTAATTGTTCCCACAGGGTGCGAGAATATTCTTGCAAAATAGGGGGCCGTACAATGCAGATCCCTTGATGCTATTATTAGGGGGGAATTCAGTTGATGGCAATGAGAACTACGGGCATCGCGCCACGCACATTGCCGGCATTTATGGCTGAAATCTCTGCTCATTTTTCCACACATTTCTATGGGTTGCAAGGGTAAATGAGTAGGGATTTCTGTCAAATCTCCGCCACAAAGTGTCTCATGGAGATGCCGAAGACACTTCGCGGCTCATTGAATTCCCCCCTAGAGTTGCTTTATACATTTATTTCTCTTTGCCTCTTGTATGCTCTTATACACTGCTCTCTCTGTACTCACAAAGTTCACTCTCCATTGCCTGAGTAAGGATTTCAACCCCCCTTAGGCTAATACATTGGCAGCTGCCCCCCACCCTCCTGCTCTCTCTAAACTCACATGATGCACTCTTCAACTCAATTTCTTCTCTCTTTATTTTCACACAGTGCTCTCTCTATTTTCCTTCCTGCTCTCTCTGAACTCACACACTGCACTCTTCAGCTCCCTTTCTTCATCATCATCATCATCATCACCATTTATTTATATAGCGCCACTGATTCTGCAGCGCTGTACAGATAACTCATTCACATCAGTCCCTGCCCCATTGGAGCTTACAGTCTAAATTCCCTAACATACAAACATAGACAGAGAGAGAGAGAGAGACTAGGGTCAATTTTGATAGCAGCCAATTAACCTACCAGTATGTTCTTGGAGTGTGGGAGGAAACTGGAGCACCCGGAGGAAACCCACGCAAACAGGGGAGAACATATAAACTCCACACAGATAAGGCCATGGTCGGGAATTGAACTCATGACCCCAGTGCTGTGAGGCAGAAGTGCTAACCACTTAGCCACCGTGCTGCCCTCTCTTTATATTAACACAGTGTTCTCTCTATCTTCCTTCTTGCTCTCTCTATACTCACAGGCTGCACTCTTCAACTTCCTTTCTTCTCTCTTTATATTCACAGTGCTCTCTGTCTTGCTTCCTGCTCTCATAACGCTAATGGGGCAACCACACACTCTTGCAAATTGCAAGATCCCAAGTCAGATATTATCAGATATGATACAAAACATGTTATTATCCCATCGCAAAATGTGTACTGAGCCGCTGATCATTACCATCTGTCATGTAAATGTGAAATGCAAATGATTAGTACTTTGAGTCTTTCTGATGATTTGCAAGATAATCATTTGACAGTTTCTTTCAAGTGTTAAATATCTTTTAATTGATGGTTTTGTTCTGGTCATAACTTATATAAGGTATTTTTCTACAAGGTATAAATACATGTTCCTTCTTTTGTTACTCATGATCTAAATACCCAGCAATGTTCAAGTGAAAGTATATAATTACAATATAATACTGCTAGTTCAAGTAGTTTACAATTGTTAATTGTATTGTTAACGATGAATCAGGTAAAGGTTGGCAGATATTTGTAATAGTAAAGACTATTTGCAAGGGTGAAAAGAAATTTTACTACAGTGATGTGGAAAAGACTTTGCCCCCTTCCTGATTTCTTTGATTTTTGCATATTTGTCACATTTAGTTGTTTCAGATCAAACAGAATTGAATATAAGACAAGGACAGCCTGAGTAAACACAGAATACAGTTCTTAAATGGTCATTTCATTTATTGAAGGAAAAAAGATATCCAATATCCTATACCACCCATATAAGAAATTAATTGCCCCCATAAATTGCTTGTTGAGACCTTTTAGCCAACTTCACATTGCTGGAAAGGTTCTATTTAAATGTTTAGATTCAACAAGACTGGCAGTAATCAATCCTGATTGTGCCTGGTCTAATTGAACCCAAGGGGGCAATTACTATTTCACACAAGTTGGTGTTGGATAACTTTTTTCCTTCAATAAAAGAAATGACCATTAAAAAACTGTATATTGTGTTTACTCAGGTTGTTTTTGTCCTATATTCAATTTTGTTTGACGATCTGAAGCAATGAAGTGTGACAAATATGTAAAAATAGAAGAAAAAAGGAAATCAGCAAAATATTTTTCACACCTCTGTAAATTCTCCTGGCCCTAAATTTTGCATCATAAAGTTAAAAAAAATATTGAAAGGGACTCATATATAACTTATACATACAAGAGATGTTGCTCTATAACTATTAAATCTTCTGTAACCACCAGGGGGTAAATGTATCAAGCTGAGAGTTTTCCAGTCGGTTTGAAAAACCAATCAGATTCTAGCTGTCATTTATTTAGTACATTCTACAAAATGATAGCTAGAATCTGATTGGTTGCTATAGGCAACATCTCCACTTTTCAAACCCGCCGGAAAACTCTCAGCTTGTTACATTTCCCCCCAGGTGTCCCTTCAGTTACCAAATTAGCCAATAAAGTCAGCCGTTCTTTTTGGGTCTTTTTAGTTCAAGAAAATGGAGCCGCTGCAGAGTTGGCTGCAATAGCACCCGAAATTGCTGCAATTTCAGGCATATGCAATTCTACAACTATTGCACACACATGCGGTTTACGTGAAGCATTTATCACAATCGCTTCCGCCCATGTTTTTTTTTTTTTTCAAAATACGTATTCGCTAACAGACATCAATAAAACTTCAAATAACTTTCTAATACAGCAGAAACATCTCCCCGTCTTGCTTAACCACTCACACAAAAGCATAATATATGCGCGTGCAACGAAGAAAGCGCCCATCAGCGTCATTGCTGGCGACTTCAACATCCGCTATTTGCACCTGCCATTGACCACCCGCTTGAACAGGTGCATATGGTCATCATTCTGCAACCAGAGGATGACAATAGTGACATCATTTAGGAATTGATAGTGAACAAAGGGATGTGGCGGTCAGGAAGCAGTTACTGCACGCAAATAAAAATATATGAAAATCATAAAATATTTAATTTAAATCAATATTTGTAATAGCAACTCATTTCAATCAAGCCTTTAATTTTGTCATTTGTAGTGTGAGTTTAGTCTAATGTCACAAGAAAATCCGTGATGGACTCGCAGGGAGCTCTAGGTACCACATTTTCTGAACATTATTGCTTTTATTTTATATATTTTTTTTAATAACTTTATTTATAAAAGTACCAACGCACAATGTATACATACAGTGTAGAAAGCCAAAGTAGGCCAAAATAAGAGACAATATATACGTCTGGAGGAGGCTGTATGACAGCCCCAGCTTTTACACAGAAGAATGTACAAGAAGGAAAATAAAGTACACGTTCAATTGGTTGGTCTGAACTGTAACAAAATATTAAATACCAAACCATTGAATGACTAAGAACCATTGAATGATATGTCGGAGTATGAGGTATATTTTCTGTAAAGTAATGAAAAAGAGGGAGGGAGCGGGACGTAAGGGGTTTGGGGCAGGGGCGCACACAGGGGGGGTTTCTGGTTCTTCAGAAAACCCTCCCCTCTGCAAATGAACGGGCGCTAAACAGTGCCCCCACACAGCAGAACTTTACTGTACAGCAGACGCGTCGCTGTCAAAGAAGCGTCCGCGGCGGTGCTGTACAATACAGCACTGCTGTGGACGCTTCTTTGACAGCGCCGCAGCTGTTGTACAATTCAGCATCGCCGAAATGGAGCTGCTGCGCATGTGCGGCCTCATGCTCAGCAGCTCTATATATATTTTTTTTTTGGGGGGGGGCCCCTTAAAAATCCTGCATTTGCCCCTGTGGGGTGCGGATAGACTGAGACAAGACACAGGGGTCCCGGGGGCCAGCGTTCCTCTATTTGAGGAAAACAGAATCAACATATAACATAAATTGGCCGGTTATAAGAAGAGGGATGAAGTGCCCTAAAGGGGAGCGCTGGTGTCAATCGTACTTGAGGGTCTATTATATATAAATCAATCGCACTAGATTTAGGAGAAGTAGTGGGATTTATTGTTTAGGTATGCCAAAATATTTCCATTGATGCCAGGAGCCAAATTTTATTGATGAGGTGCTGTCTAGATTAGAGATGAGCGGGCTCGAATTGCGCTAATCCGAGCCACCTGCTGATCAGTCCAGTGGTGCTTTTGTCCTACGCTCTGTCCTGCTGAGTCCAGTGGTGCTTTGTCCAGTGCTCTGTCCTGCTGAGTCCAGTGGTGCTGTGTCCTGTGCTTTGTTCTGCTAAGTCCATTCATTTGTTATTTTAAAATTATTTAAAAATCATAAAAAAAAAATAAAAAAATGAAAAAAAAATTATACAAAAATAATTTTAAAAAAATATAAAAAAATTATTAAAAAAGTATAAAAAAAATTCTACTGCAATATATAAATACGTTCACTGTTCCTGCCGTCCAGAAATATTAGTACTGCAATTATATAAATACGTTCACTGTTCCTGCAGTCCAGAAATATTAGTACTGCAATATATAAATACGTTCGCTGTTCCTGCAGTCCAGAAATATTAGTACTGCAATATATAAATACGTTCACTGTTCCTGCAGTCCAGAAATATTAGTACTGCAATATTTTACTACGTTCACTGTTCCTGCAGTCCAGAAATATTAGTACCAGAGATTAAACTATAATGGAGTACAAAAATTTGGAGGATAAAGTAGGGAAAGATCAAGAACCAGTTCCTCCTAATGCTGAAGCTGCTGCCACTAGTCATGACATAGACGATGAAATGCCATCAACGTCGTCTGCCAAGGGCGATGCCTAATCTCCTAGAATTAAAATTAGCAAAAAAAGAAAATTGAAATCATCTGAGGAGAAATGTAAACTTGCCAATATGCCATTTACGACACGGAGTGGCAAGGAAAGGCTTAGGCCCTGGCCCGTGTTCATGACTCGTGGTTCAGCTTCACCCAAGGATCTAAGCCCTCCTCCTCCCCCCCCCCCTAAAAAATTTAAGAGAGTTAAGCTGTCATCAACAAAACAGCAAACAACTCTGCCTTCTAAAGACATGGCATCACAAATCCCCAAGGCGAGTCCAAGGGTGCTGGTGGTTGTGAAGCCTGACCTTCCCATCACTGTTCGGGAAGAGGTGGCTCCTTCCACCATTTGCAGCACGCCCTCTGCATATGCTGGAAGGATCACTCACAGTCCAGTTACAGATTTGGCTAATGAAGGTGTGAATGTTGTACACTGGGAGGAGGATATTGATTTAGCTGGCGCTGAGGAGGAACTTGACGAGGAGGATGCTGATGTGGTTATCTTAAATGAGGCACCAGGGGGGGGGAAACAGTTGTTGTCCATGGGAAGAAAAAGCCCATCGTCATGCCTGGCCAGAAGACCAAGAAATCCACCTCTTCGGTCTGGAATTATTTCTATCCCAATCCGGACAACAAATGTATGGCCATATATACCTTATGTAAAGCTCAAATAAGCAGTGGTTATAGGTCACCTGAAGAACCTTCATAATTCAGTGTTTAGTTCAGGACCTGTGGCTAGGACCGTCAGCAGTCCAGGGACACCTAAATCCCTTGGTCCTATTGTATCCACACCAGCAACACCCTCCTCGTCAATTTCCTCCACGATCTCGATCAGAGATAGTCCTGCAGTCCAGAAATATTAGTACCAGAGATTAAACTACGTTCACTGTTCCTGCAGTCCAAAAATATTAGTACCAGAGATTAAACTACGTTCACTGTTCCTGATTGGTTTGTTAAAGTGTGAATGTCCTATTTCAACAACATCAGGGTGGGTGGGAGGGCTCAAGGACAATTCCATCTTGCACCTCTAGCAAACTCTTGCAAACTGCCATCCTGTCTGCCACTGCAGTGCCACTCCTAGATGGGCCACGTGTTTGTGCCGCCCACTTCTGTCGCTTAGCTTAGACATCCAGCTACCTCGGTGCAACCTTTTGGACTAAAAACAATATTGTGAGGTGTGAGGTGTTCAGAATAGACTGGAAATTAGTGGAAATGAATGTTATTGAGGTTAATAATAGTGTAGGAGTGAAAAAAAACCAAAAATATGGATTTTAGCACTTTTTATGCTTTTTTTAAAAAAAAGCAGAACCGAAAACCCAAAATCAGAACCAAAACCTTTCGTGGGGTGTTTTAGCAAAACAAATCAGAACCCAAAACCTCAAGCTAATCAGAACCCAAAACACCAAAACAACAAAAGTGGCCGGTGCACACCTCTAGTCTAGATGGGGGGTCTGATTTTTTCCAGTTCTTAGTCACTAGGCATCTGACTCCATAAAGGATTTCTATGGACAGCTTCTCTGCACACTTATCAAGAGCCTCTAGTGGTCCCGTATATTGTATTCAACCTAGTCAGGACATGGTACTACCTAAAATAAGTGTTTTCTTTTGCAAGAGAGGAGATAGAGGTCTTCAAGACCCGCTCGGGCAGTTGGTCTGTTTAGAGGTGACAAGGAGATTATATAAATTGGAAATAATACCTCTCTGAAGGGGATTTCTGGCACAAATAGATTCCAGTGGGGTCAGCCCTCTCGTAACGTCAGGTTTTGAGAGGGATTCTGTAACGTAAATATGGGATACTTGCCTTACTCTAGATTTGCACTGGCTGGCCGATGGTGGTGCGGAGTCTAACGAACCCCCTGGTGTTCACCAAGAAATGCCGCAAGGTGGGATGGGCTTAGCTGCCGAGGCTCGCAGGTCGCGGTCCACTGGTCTGCCTCTAGAGGTAAGGCTGAGGGAGATATCCAAAGGCAATACTGGAGCAGGTACACTGGATGTAGGCAGATATCGTGGTCAAGCAAGCCGGGTTCGGTACATGGGTAGACAGCGGAGCATGGTCAGGTAAGCCGGGTTCGGTACACAGGAATAGACAGCAGAGCCAGGTTCGGTACACAGGGGTTGAAGAGAGAATCGTAGTCAGGAAGCCTGGGTCTGGTACACTGGGGTTGAAGAGAGAATCGTAGTCAGGAAGCCTGGGTCTGGTACACAGGGGTTGAAGAGAGAATCGTAGTCAGGTAGCCTGGGTCTGGTACACAGGGGTTGAAGAGAGAATCGTAGTCAGGAAGCCTGGGTCTGGTACACTGGGGTTAAAGAGAGAATCGTAGTCAGGAAGCCTGGGTCTGGTACACTGGGGTTGAAGAGAGAATCGTAGTCAGGAAGCCTGGGTCTGGTACACAGGGGTTGAAGAGAGAATCGTAGTCAGGAAGCCTGGGTCTGGTACACTGGGGTTGAAGAGAGAATCGTAGTCAGGAAGCCTGGGTCTGGTACACAGGGGTTGAAGAGAGAATCGTAGTCAGGAAGCCTGGGTTTGGTACACAGGGGTTGAAGAGAGAATCGTAGTCAGGAAGCCTGGGTCTGGTACACAGGGGTTGAAGAGAGAATTGTAGTCAGGAAGCCTGGGTCTGGTACACTGGGGTTGAAGAGAGAATCGTAGTCAGGAAGCCTGGGTCTGGTACACAGGGGTTGAAGAGAGAATCGTAGTCAGGAAGCCTGGGTCTGGTACACTGGGGTTGAAGAGAGAACCGTAGTCAGGAAGCCTGGGTGTGGTACACTGGGGTTGAAGAGTGAGGAAAGTCACAAGCAGGTCTGGTACACAGGAGAAGCAAACACAGGAACGCTAACTGACTCAGGAATGGAGGAAGTTGCTCTGACGCTGCCCAGATGTCAGAGCGGAGTTTACATAGAGGCAGCTGACAGCTGACAGCCAAGGAGAGAGACAGAGATGTGGCGATCGCTGGGCGCAGGAACGGGGAAAGGTGAGTGTAACAGATTTAACATAATGTTTTACCTGAAGGTACGTGAAAGGACTGATCGATGGGAATCAAACTTTTCTTTTAGGGACGCCAGTGAATACAGTGACCAGTCTCAAGTACATATCTAATCAATTTTATGCCTCACACGTACCAGGATTGAAAACGAGAGTGGCATTGCCCTGGTGAGAAAGCAGGGTTGATTTGATCTTTTTAATGCTTTTTAATATACAAACAATTTTATAATATTATAATACCTATAATACATTATGGTCCTCATTTAGAGTTGCTCATATGTTATGTTAATTGTTTTGTATCATATATGCATTTCTATATTAAAATGCATACGCATACATCTGTATATAGAATTTGTAGACTTGCATCTCTTTAGGCCTGGGAGGTGGATCGGGACCAGGCAGAGCAGGCTTAGTACAATAAGTGTAAATACATCTTCACGTAGCTGTTTGCTTATTGTTTCCCCTCCAGTTGATAGCACTTAAATCATCAGTGTGGTGGTTATATTATATCAAATTGCAGCTTTGTATTCACATTACATTTCCATTTGGACTTCTGCAGGAAAGAATACTCCCATTTGATTTTTAAAGTAATAAATAATATATATTGAGATGTTTGTATTTAAGTACATTTTATATTGTATAAGAACTGAATCCTGATGTAAGCATGAAGGGAATTAAAATCTGAGGCTGTGTCACTTTACTAAAGTTATCTCTCTAAGGTTAAAAGTTTAACTGGGATGTGTACACCTATCTGAAGTCACTATGGGAGGACTAAGGAATAGTTTTGGTGCATGTACCTCCCCTGTGTGTCAGCTTGTGGTTGCACTTCTTTCAGCCCAGAGGGGTTGTGGGTTCTGTAGTGCCCGGGTTAATTGATCCCGCTAAGGTAGATATGTGCACCCAGGTGATGTTTGTTAAACCACCCACATTGTGGATATCCAAAAGAAAAGTTGACCCGCGTTGGGATATCCGGTTTGGGCCTTTGTCGTACTATCTGCTCTTTTCTCCACCACCATATTATTTTTACAAATAAACTCCTTTATTTATTTGCCACAATTAAGTCTTGTGTCAATTATTCAGATAAGGTATTAAGAGGTTTAATTTGAGGTGAGAGATATCAGCCGTTAAACATTTTACGCTCTCATGAGTTTACAATCTAAACAACAATTGGAAGAGGAGTCAAAGTAGGAGACATAATGATGAAGTTTATTATGTTAAACATACATAAGGGCAGCATAGCAGAGCCCTTAAAGGCTGGAGAGTGGAACAATATTAAACAGAGACACAATATCACAGTAGCCAGAGTCACAGAAGTGCAGTCAAACTCAAATTGGAAGCAATAATATAAAGTACCCAGGCATACAGAATAATAACTTGGCAGGCTTACATGAAGATGAAACTGTCTCTGAGAATTAGGATTGGATACCAGTACTGAAATACTGCTGGTGCTCTAATTGTAACTACTTAGATGAAAAGCTGTAGGGTGCTATGGTACAACAGTCATGGGAAATCACAGACACTGAATATAGTTGTAATCATCAAGGAGCAGCGAGGACCAGGAATCTGAAGGGATGCAGGATATTAGAATACTGATGGGACACCGGAACAAAGGTTTGATAAGACTGGAATTTAGAGCAGCAGTCTGTACACTGGAAAAACAATGATCTGAAATGAGCAGTGCAAGTGGCAAGAATTTAAAGCCAGGGAAGAAGGTGCAGGTTATTCGGTAGAGAGAGGAGAAGAATTAACCACGCATAAGTAAAGTACACATAGTCCAAAGCAGCAGCGCCTGTGGTGGAACAGAGGAACTGCATGCCACAAAATATTCAGAGCACAGTTCTAACAATGAGCAGGGACCTTCCTCCTCCTGTCATGTCTGCTCCCACCTCATCCAAATGTGCGTCCTTGTATAATTGCCTCATGCATGTTCTTTAAAACAATTGTGGTGCTATATCTTATGTACAATATTACACTTCTTTGTAATAGGCTCTGTTTCCTTAGAGTATGACACTAGAGATTTTTGTGTCGTCTTATAAGTAAGCGATTATAATGATATGAAAATATGACTTTCGTATTTGTTAATAACTATGAAGACAATATTCTGTCTTGTGCATATGACACTTCATTACATTACTATATTTTGTACATATAGGATAATGGGATTTTAGCATTAACTACTAACAACGTATATAATATAGCATTAATGCTAATGACTTAAGTACTCAAAGCTAGAGGGGTCATTATGCAATCTGCCAATCAGAATCGGCTTATTTATGCTGCTGATAGCAGGGGTAAGCGCAGTATTTCGCAAGGGGAGGGTTTCTATGTCACATCACCAAAGTGTATGCAAGGGGTGTAGCAATCATCTGAGACAGTGCTAGGTTGCTCTCCAACTCTTCCCATTACAATTAAGTACACGGGCAATGGTAGCCAACTGTCCTGATTTTGGTGGGGCAGTCCCAATTTTATGTGTCTTGCTCAGTCAGGACTTTGTTCCTACTGCAAGGATAGTTGGGATATATGTCATGCTTCCCACTGTATGTTAAACATACATGAGAGAGCAGGATAGCGGAGCACTTAAAATCAATTTGTATTCAAATCCAAACATATCTGAGCAATATGTTCTGATGTGAATACGGCAGTAACTTACTTATGTGACGTAAATCACCTGTAAATGTAATGTGCAGGGAGTGGGGAGGTGTTGGTTCTAATAGCCACTAAATGGAGTGGTAACTGGAGCTGACACCACATGGAATTTTATCCTAATCGGCCCGGACAAACAGGGTAACTACCCACCCGACGGAGTGCGTCCAAGGGAACCAACACATGCACATGCGAGATCGGGAAAAAAACGGTAGTACGGTGAGGACAATCCTCGATCAGCCGGTTTCTAAGTGTGTACACATATTACAAACTATGTTACACCGTGCACAGATAAAACACAGGCCTGATAGATAATTTTCTGAGAGCTGAGATTTATGCTAAGACAGCAAATTTTATAAAATAATTCTTAATTATCACTGAGAAGATTGTTTCCACATAAACAGACTCTATGATGAATTTTGCTGGAACTGTTGAAACATAATTATAAAGTTTATGATGAGACTATTATTTTTGATTATGTAGGTATACATATTTTATGAAGCAGGAAAGATACCAGATCAAGCAATCCACTTACGAACTGTTTCTCTACTTATACTGACATTAAAATGTTTCTCTAACATATTTAATTAGCAACTGACAACTTAATTGGTCCTCACTTAATTTAAGCTGCAAACATGCTCCGCTGCCCTTTCAGAGTGTGCATAAGAGCTGAGGTTGCACGATTCTTTCCCCCCTCGTTCTCTTACCCTATGTGTGTCTGTGTCTGTCCTCCCTGCACCTCCCTATGTGTGTCTGTGTCTGTCCTCCCTAGAGATGTTCACTGACCCCCGTGTTTTGGTATTGGTTTTGGCAAAACTGCCCTCGTGTGTTTTGGTTTTGGTTTTGGATCTGTATTTTTTAGAAAAATAGGTATAATATTCTAAAATCACATAATTTGCTCTGTTTTGTTCCTACATTATTATTAACCTCAATAACACTAATTTCCAGTCGGTTCCAGTCAATTTTGACCACATCACAGGCCACAATACTATTTTCATACACTTTCGGACAAAGACTGCAGGGAGCTGGCTGGATGCTAAGCGACAGAGCAATGACACAAACACACGGCAGTTCATAGTACATCTAGGAAACATTGCCACACAGCAGTGGCAGAAAAGATAAGTGGTGCAAGATGGAATTGTCCTTGGGCCCTCCCACCCACCCTTATGTAAGATATTGAAAAGGACATGTACATTTTAATAAAGCAAGCACTCCAGCGACAAGGAGTGCCTCTTTTGTGGCTGAAGTGCTTGGTTTGTTTGGGCCCCCACAAAACAAGCTACCAATAGCTTATCTGCCTTAAGCTGAACAGTGCTGTCAAAGAACTCTACATTATTAAATCATGTCTGCTCGTGCTGCATCTTTAATCTCCTTCTCCTCTGTGGATACCTCCCTTTCATCTCTGAAGAGCAGCCAAACTTATATAGACAGAGGAATGGATATTACAACTGGAGTGTCATTACATCTGCTTCACACAGATTGTGACACAGAACATGTGGGCAGCAAGGAATCCGTCATCTTGGAATACGCTGCATTGAACAGAGATTTAAACCAATATATAGATGCAGTTGAGGAGACCGTGTTTAAGTTAAAATGCAACCCACCGGATGAGATCCCAGATTTAAGAGAGCTTGTACACGAGAGATACACTGCGCTTCAGAAGAATAATACAGAGGAGGCCCAGAGGCAGGATGATAAATATGTCCAGTTTAAAGAACAGCTAAGAGACCTGAGATGACAAATGGGTTTGTCACCGGCCCCTGCAGACTAAGCTCTGGACGATGAAGACGTGGAGATCGCCATCACCCAGAGCACTCCTTCGACACAGTTGGAGATAGTGAACCCAGTGAAAAACAAAGTATGTGGTCACACGTATGAGAGAGAAGTAATTGAAAGGATGATTGAAAACAAACTTCAGAAGGGTAAATCCGCCAGGTGTCCAAAAATTGGCTGTGATCACTCTGACATGAGAATATCGGATCTTGTTCCAGACAATGCACTAAAAAGAGCCATTGACATTCACAGCAAAAAGCAAGGTCATCACTGAGCTTCGAATCGGTCCCAATCCCCCCAAAAATTAAATATAGTTAGGTACCTTTGGCGTAAAGTGCAGATTAAAAACACTTTGTGTAATACTGATGCAAAGTGTAAGGTTTGAGTAATACATATACACGTCTATTTAGACATCCATGCTTACATTACTAATGCAAGCAACGTTGTTCTTTGCTAATAAAACTGTTGTCTTTTATACCGTTCAAAAAAAATATTATAATCCTCCACCATTCTTTGGATGTTGATAGCTGATAGTAGGATCAGGTGGGCTTGTGGCAGAGGTGTCTCAGTTTTTGGTCAATTCTTTTACAGTAGACCAGACCAGATGACAAAATGTTTTGCTGAGTCATCTGCATCATCAATGGGTGTCTTTGAGTGTTCAAAAGCACACAACAGTATATAGCACATGTAGGTACCATTGGCACACAGCGGTAGCTGAAAGGAAAAGTGGTACAAGATGGAATTGCCCTCCCACCCACCCTTATGTTGGATCTTAAAAAGGACATGCACACTTTAACAAAGCAAGCACTTCAGAGATAAGGATTGCCACTTTTGTGGCTGAAGTGCTTGGTTTGTTTGGACCCCCACAAAACAAGGCACCTAAGCTAACAGTGCTGTTAATGAACTCTACTGTGGAAAGATGTTGTTGTCATCATCCTCAGCCTTATCCTCACCCTCATCAGTGTGTACATCATCCACACACAATATTAATTCATCACCGCTGGAATCCACCATTACAGAAGTCTCTGTACTTGGATGCAATTGGCGGGAAAGGCCTTCCTCATGGAAATTATAGTTTATTTTTATGAACATCATCTTTTCCACATTTTGAGGAAGTAGCCTCCTACGCCTATCGCTGTCAAGGTTCCCGGATGTGCTGAAAAATCTTTCCTAGTACACACTGGAGGGTGGAAAGCTTAGCTAGTGTAAAGCAAGTTGGTACATGGGTCTCCAAATCCTTTTTTTTCCTCCCAGTATGTAAAGGGACTGTCTGACGTGTCTATTTCTATGCTGTCATTAAAATAATCCTCCACCATCCCTTGGTTGTTGATAGTAGGATGACCTGGTGTCACGGTTTTTGGTCAATTCTTTCAGACCAGTTTTTTCCTAGCAGCAGTTGAGTGAGAAACTGAAGGACGAGATGCCTGTCACGTAAAACTTGAGCTGTCATCTTGCTCACCAGGAGCTCCTTGCATCTCTTGAGATCTGGGTCAGTTGGAAACAAAGAGAAAACATAGCTCTTAAACCTAGGATCAAGCACAGTCGCCAAAATGTAGTGATCCGATTTCAAGATTTTGATAACTCTTGGATCCTGGTGAAGCAAATAAAGTACTTGATCTACAAGTCTGGCATACTTAGCATAATTGCTTTGTTTCAGCTCCTCCTTCAGTTTCTCAAGCTGCTTTTCCAAAAGTCTAGTTAAGAGAATCACTTGGCTCAAGCTAGCAGTGTCTGAACTCACTGCACAGGTAACTACTTCGAATGGTTTCAGCACCTTGCACAACAAGGAAAGTTGTGCTTGAGTAAAATACATTCCCCCTCCTTTACCAATGTAATGGCTTGTGGAGTAAGCGTGAGTGGCTTTTCATTGTTCCTCCATGCTCAGAAGCATATAGAGGGTGGAATTCACCTTGTTGCCACCTCTTTCTTCAGTTGGTGGCAGAGTCACAGGGACTGAAGGCCACTTGCTAATATTTGCACTGCTAAGCTAGGAGGCGCGGAGTTTAAACACCAGGGACCCCTGCAAGGGAATTTGGAGTTTGCTGCAAGGGACGTGCAGGCCGCGGCCCTCCAAGTCAGTTATCAGCGGAGTGGATGGTGAACAGACGTGGTCGTGCAGGCAGAGGTCAAACCGTACTGGCAAACATGGTATCAAAGGGTAAGGTAAATCGAAGTCAGTAAGCCAAAGGTCAGATAGAGCGGGAGCAATCAGGCCGAAGGGAGATCCAGAAGCAGAACCAGGGATAGCCGGGTCGGTACACAGAAAGTCAGTCAGAGAGCAGGGAAACAGGCTGGAACACTGGAGCAAAGGAAGACCTAGATACTCTGGCGCCTACCTAGTGTTAGAGGCAGGATTAAATAGTGGAGCCCTATCCCTGATTGGTGACAGTGGAGGCAGCGGCCCGAACAGCTGACCGCCGACAGGCAGTGCAGAGAGCATCCAGATTGCTAGGAAACAAAAAAAAACCTCTGGATAGATGGATGTTTGTTACATTTGATTTTCTACTATACATATGTATTATGGTATAATTTTTTAAGATTTATTATTATTTTTACTAATATGATTAAGTTCCTTGATGTTTAAGAGAAGCGCTAGATCTTATTCTCTTTTGATATTTTTATTTATAAAATTTTTGCTATTTTTTGGGTATTAATGCTCTGAGATTAAATAGCTGCATCTTTAATAGTGCGCCTGTGGAATCTGGAATTTGTTCTTGGTTATATAGAAATATGAACCTCAAAGAAAATGTCTTCTTAGTTCACATTTTGGGAAATCTGTGTGCCGTTTCATACTGAGGAGCAGATATTACACCAGGGTTGTGAATGACAGGAAACTGACAGTATCCAGGAACAGCTATAATCACATGTCTTTGGGAAAGGTATGTCACATTATCATAATTCCATCATGTTTGGTATTTAAATGTGCTTGAGATCATGACTGGTTTATTGAAGGGGGAGTTATGACTCTGGGATATATCTGTTAGCATTAACACTGCCCCTGTGAGAGCCTTCCCATTTCATTTTGCTTAAAAAACCTGTGTTGGAAAGGGGCAAATTGTCAGTCTTCTAGGAAAATCAATTGACATTGATAAACTGTCCATCTTCCAAGCCAATTTCCCATGGCACAGATTATACAACTCATGTAAGTGATACTCTGAATGTAATCTCTTTTATTTTAAACTGTTTTGCTTGTGTATGTTATGTCAATTATTTATTAATTGATTTTTTATATCTGAATGCACTGTACCTTTGTATAGTAAATCTATAATTTAGTAAGTGGCGTCCTTGATACTCTAACAAATCCATTAGCCTGTTAAGAAGAATATAGCTCGACCAAGTTAACCCTTTGAATGCCGGTGTGTGATTTGTTAACACATTTGACTAACAAGCCTAGAGTGTGCTTGCATTAACATTTGTGTAACAGTCTGGAGGTGTGACAAGTTAACCCTTTAATTGCTGGGGTGGGCCCTGCTAACCTGTGGATAGTCAGAAGCCTTGTGTGCCAGTTTGGGACAGTATATCAGGGTCCTATAGCCTGTATTTATTAGGTGGTGGCAAACCTCAAGTGTGTGGGGATGTGAGAGCGATTCAGCAGGTCTATAACCTGTGTGATAGGTAGAGAGAGACTGAATGCTGGAATCATGTACAACCTCATACAGCAAACACCCAAAATCAAGGAAGCTGGGAGTGTGTTCGTGACACATATAGTATTTTGTCCTATGTTTAGCCTTATGTCATTGTGGCTTAAAAGATAAAGAAAACATCACAAACACTTGCACACACACTCACCGCCACATATGCACACACCCACATGCACATATGTACACACACACACACACACCTCGCACTTCCCTGAACTGGCTTATATAAAAGAATATGGGAAACTCAATAATATGGGAACTTCTACTTATATGAAGTTCAAGGTCCTTCCCTATAACAGACTCAGGGCCCCTCCCTATAAGAGGCTCAGGGTCCTCCCTATAAGAAGCTCAGGGTCTCTCCCTATAAGAAGCTCAGGGCCCTCCCTATAAGAAGCTCAGGGTCCCTCCCTATAAGAGGCTCAGGTTCCTCCCTATAAGAGGCTCAGGTCCCTCTCTATAAGAGTTTAAGGTCCCTCCCTCTAAAAGGTTCTTGGTCTGATCACTCCGGTTCCTCTGTAGACCAAGGCAGGTCTCATTAGTTTAGATGCTTATCCCTGACAAGTGCTGTACTTTAAATATTTAGTTTTGTGTATAAACTTGGGGAGTAAATAAAACATACAAACTTCACCTATGTGACTCCATCCTTTTCTTTCTGGACGTTTGCAGTGCCCCACACACAACTCTACCAAACATACTTCAAATGTTTGCAGATTTCCAAAGGATCTCTGATTTTAAAAGCAATAACTCAAAATTGCGAACAAAAAATTATTATTATCATTCTTTAATCATTAACGCTCAACATATTACGCAGCTCTTTACAGAGACTAATTATTCACATCAGTCTCTGCCCAAGTGCAGCTTACAGCCTAAATTCTCCACCACACAAACACATCATCCTACGAGTATGGTGCTGACTGTGGGAGGAAACCCACATGAATATGGGGAGAACATACAGTACATACTCAACAAGATAGAGCCCTAATTGGAATAGAACCCATGGCCACAGCATTGTGAGACAGCAATGCTAACCACTGTGCCACTCTGCACAATCAGTGAACATGATCCAATTTCCTAGGATTTTATAATACTTTCTTATGCTTCCTGTACACTTTCCAAACAGTCGTATGCTCCTTGGAAATAAGCAATCATGAAATTCCTGGGGAAGAGAATAAATAAATAAAACGATCATCATGACAAAGCCATTGTGTCTGATCAACAAAACTAATTGCATCCATGCATTGGCCTAACTATCAGCTACAAGAGAAAGCATATGAATTTGATCTACCATCCTCTCGGTCCGGGCTGGGCGCCACCATCTTTCCGGGTGTGCGCATGCGCAGACCCGACTTGTCAATTCCTCTGTCCCTTTCCCTATTGGTTGGAGTTTTGGCTCCAAAGTTTAAAAGGCATCTCCTCCTTGTCCTCAGTGCCTGATCTTCATGTTACCTCCCATGGGTTCCTGGCTCCTGTTCTATCCCTCATCCACAGAGCTGACAATCTACTCGCTGTATCGCGTCTCCTCAATTCCAGTGAACCTGTTGACTACTGAACTGTATTCCTGCCGCCATCCTAATGGTAATCAGTCGTCCGCAGAGCTGACACTCTACAGCACTTCTTCTCTGTTCCTGCATAACCTGCTCATTATACCCTGAAACATATCATCGCTATTCGTGAGTAACCTGCTGACCACTGAACTGTATTCCTGCCGCCATCCTAGTGGTAATCAGTCATCCGCAGAGCTGACACTCTACAGCGCTTCTTCTCTGTTCCTGCATAACCTGGTGACTATACCCTGCAACATATCATCGCTATTCGTGAGTAACCTGCTGACTACTGAACTGTATTCCTGCCGCCATCCCAGTGGTAATCAGTCGTCCGCAGAGCTGACACTCTACAGCGCTTCTTCTCTGTTCCTGCATAATCTGCTGGCTACACCCTGCAACATATCATCGCTATTCGTGAGTAACCTGCTTACTACTGAACTGTATTCCGGCCGCCATCCTAGTGGTAATCAGTCGTCCGCAGAGCTGACACTCTACAGCGCTTCTCTGTTCCTGAATAACCTGCTGTCTACACCCTGCAACATATCACTGCTATTCGTGAGTAACCTGCTTACTCTTGTGGCTTGTCTCCCTATTATCTCCATTGGTCGCTTCCAGTAAGGGCCGCGACCTGCAAGGAGGCGCAGCTAAGTCCAACCCGCCTTGCGGCTGGCCACTGGTGAATACCTCCTCCTTGTTGGACTCCGCACCTTACTGGGAGTTGTATTAGTTGCAGGCTGGTTCCCATTCCTTACCATTCCTGCTGCAGAATTGTTACACAGATGCGTGACAGCTTCCTTGGTCACAGTCCCTTACCTCTACGAGCATCGTGAGTAACCTGCTGACTACTGAACTGCTCATCCATCAGGTCAGCTACTCTTGTATTTTCCTTTCTTCCCATTTTATTCCATCGTGGAATTCCTATAATATTTACTATGCAATCTTTATGTGTTTTTGCATTTTGAACAATGACAATTTTTATTGTATACACTCGAGTATAAGCCGACCCGAATATAAGCCGAGGCACCTAATTTTACCACAAAAAACTGGGAAAACTTGTTGACTGGAGTATAAGCCCAGGGTGGGAAATACAGCAGCTACTGGTAAATTTCAAAAATAAAAATATTGGGGGGTGGCTTCTATGCATTAGATAAACACATATACAGCTAGTACCATAACTGTGCGTATTGATAAGCACATATTCCCTGAAAGTACAGACCAACTCAGGCTCCCAAAATGTCTCCAAATGTACCAAAAATCATTAAATACCCACATCAGCCCACTGTCCCACTGGTGTAAATGTGTCCATATTTATACGATGCACATGAGTTTGTGTGTCAATGTAGCAATATCTGTGCTACAGAATATGCTGGATCTATATAAATAAATTTTCATATAATTCCTGTTAAGTGCACTTTGCACACTATTACCTGTGTCTAATGAGGAACATATCCACAGGATACCAATGTACCCACATTCATAATTATAGGAGTGTTTCTGAAAAAGAAATGAAAATATATAGATTCCCCAGAAGATTACAATAGAAACATATGCATTTTTTCCCCGCAACTAATTAAGGGGAAAAAAATTAATTAAACCAGAATGCTTATTATGTGATGAGAGAGAGAGATTTCTCAGCCTTTTACTTACCTCCGCAGTAGAACGCATGTGCGTGCCACTGGCAGGTTTGTGTTCCAAATGCCGAACTTCCTGTCAGTGGAACGCACATGCTTTCCACTGCGGAAGTTAAGAGCTGAGGGACCAGAGAACAGGTAAGTTCACTCTTGTATAAGCCGAGGGGGGCATTTTCAGTATAAAAAATGTGCTGAAAAAGTTGGCTTATACACGAGTATATAAGGTATATACTAATTACACTAGCTATGTCTTCGAACTTTAAGCAGAAAATTATGTTTTCTCCAATGTTGTTAAAAACAAATAAAATATATATAGAATATATTGCTATTACTAACAATCGGTCAACCCCCAAAAACAAATTCTGGGGCCCAATTGGACTTCCAAACCCTTAATTGCACACCTCTGAGATAGCACAACATTTAAGCAGACTGCTACAAGGGTTGTTTAGTCATTAGAAATTAGAGATGCTCACTGACCACCGTGTTTTGGTTTTGGTGTTGGATCTGGATTACCCTCGTGGTTTGATTTTGGTTTTGGCACAACCACCCTTGCGTGTTTTGTTTTTGTTTTGCAATTTGCTAAAAAAAAATATTTTTTGGGGCTAAAATAACAGAATTTAGTGCTCCACCTGTTTCTTGGATAAGTGGGGTAATTCTACAGCTAATAAATGTCAACGAGCGCTGACCCCCCCCCCCCGGGATTTGTGCTTTTATCAGAGAGACACCAATCCAGGGTGACAGACAACGCACTAAAAAGAGCTATTGAAATCCATAGCAAAAAAGGCAATTGAGTGTCTAACTGTATATTACACCCTACACTTATAGTTAAATTGAAAAAAAATCAGCCTGCAAAGACTGTACGATAAATAGAAATGCCCAAAGCAGATTTTGTGTTTGGGTGTATATTACACCCAAACCTTATTAGTGCAAATTATGAAAAAAACAGTTTAATCCCTGCTAGGCCCTCCTTAATTATACGGCTAATAAATGTCAAAAAGCGCTGAGCCCCCCGGTATGTGTGCTTTTATCAGACACACACCAATCCAGGGTGCCAGACAACATACTAAAAAGAGCTATTGAAATTCATAGCAAAAAAGGCAATTTGGTGTCTTTCTGTATATTACACCTTACAGTTATAGTTAATTATTAAAAAAAAACAGCCTGCAAAGACTGTATGATCAATAGAAATGCCCAAAGCAGATTTTCTGTTAGGGTCTAGATTATTCCCATACATTAAATTGAAATAGAAAAAGAAGCAGCCGTCAAAGACTGTACAATAAAATAGAAATGCCCAAAGCAGCTTTTCAGTTTGAGTCTAGATTATTCCCATAGATTAAAATTGAAATAGAAAAAGAAGCAGCCTGCAAATACTGTACAATAAAATAGTAATGCCCAAAGCAGATTTTCTGTTTGGGTGTATATTATTCCCAAACCTTATTAGTGCAAATAATGAAAAATACTGTTTAACTCCTGCTAGGCCCTCCTTAATTCTACAGCTACACACACCAATCCAGGGTGGCAGGCAGCAGTCTAAAAAGAGCTATTGAAATTCATAGAAAAAAAGGCAGTTGGGTGTCTGTCTGTATTTTACACCCTACACTTAAAGTTAAATAGCAAAAGAAGCAACCTGCAAAGACTGTAACATAAATAGAAATGCCCAAAGCAGCTTTTTCTGTTTGGGTCTAGATTACACCCTACACTTATAGTGAAATTGACAAAACAGCAGCCTGCAAAGACTGCACGTTAAATAGAAATGCCCCAAGTCCCTTTCTGTTTGGGGGTAGATTACACCCTATACTTATAGTGAAAGCTTTAAAAAGATGTTGCCGTCATCATCTTCAGCATCATCCTCACCCTCATCAATAATCACAGACTATTAATTAATCTCTGCTGGAATCCGCCATTAGAGAACTGTCAGTACTTGGATGTATTTGACGGTAAAGGCCTTCCTCGTGGAAGATGTAGTTTATTTTGATGAACATCATCTTTTCCACATTTTTCGGAAGTAACCTCCTACGTCAGTCACTGACAAGGTTCCCGGCTGTGCTGAATACTCTTTCAGAGTACACACACTGGAGGGTGGGCAGCTTAGGTATTGCAAAGCAAGTTTGTACATAGGCTTCCAAATGGCTTGTTTTTCTTCCCAGTAAGGAAAGGGACTGTCTGACATTTCCATATCAATTAACTCTTGAAAATAATCCTCCACCATTCTTTGCATGTTAATAGTAGGATTGGATGGAGTTATGGGCAAGGTCACACATTTTTTCGTAAAATCTTTATAAACAGCCCAGATGTCAAACTGTTGTGGTCTGCCACCTGCATCATCCCTGCTTCTCTTTGGAAAGTGCAGCAGCTGCCTGAGAAACTAAAGTGCAGCAGCTGCCTGAGAAACTGAAGAAGGACACGTAGTCAAGCCGAGGCCCAGTTCAGCGGACAACTTGCTGACCAATAGCTCCTTGCAAATGTTCACATCTCGTTCATTTTGAAGCAAAGAATCAATGTAGGTCTTAAACCTAGGCTCAAGCACAGTCGTCAAAACGTAGTGATCCGAGTTCAAGATTTTAATAACTCTTGGATCATTACGAAGCGAATTAAGTACTTGATCTACAAGGCCAACATACTTTGCAGAATTGCATTCTTTCATCTCCTCCTTCAGTTTGTCAAGCTGCTTTTCCAATAGTCGAATTAAGGGAATGACTTGGCTCAAACTATCAGAGTCTGAACTCACTTCACATGTCACAACTTCAAATGGTTTCAGCACCTTGCACAGCACAGAAAGGATTCCCCACTGTGCAAGAGTGAAATACATTCCCCCTCCTTTCCCAATGTCATGGCTTGTGCAATATGCTTGGATGGCTTTGCGCTGTTCCTCCATCCTCTGAAGCATGTACAGGGCGGAATTCCACCTTGTTAACACCTCTTGCTTAAGTTGGTGGCAGGGCAAGTTAAACTGCTCTTGGAGCTGCTGTAATCTCCTACATGCTGTGGCTGAATGCCTGAAATAGCCTGAAATTTTATGGGCCACCAAAAGCATCTCCTGCACCTCACGGTTATATTTCAAGAAGCTCTGTACCACAAAGTTTATTGTGTGAGCAAAACAGGGAATGTGCTGGAAATCACCCAGCTGTAATGCTCGCACAATATTGTTGGCGTTATCAGAAATAACATATCCTGGGGAGAATCCAAGTGGTATAAGCCATGCATCAATCACATCTCTTAGTTTGCGTAACAAATTATCAGCTATATGCCTGTTAGTGTAGGAGGTGATACAAAGAGTGGCCTGCCTGTGACAAATGTTATGTAGTGGTGTACATGCTGCTGCTGTTCCTGCTGGTGAAGGTGAATGACCAACCCAGTGGGCTGTCAAAGTCATATAGTCTTTGGTTTTCCCACTTCCACTTATCCACATATCTGTGGTTAAGTGGACAGTGGGTAGAACGGCATTTTTGAGCCCAATTATTACATTTTTACAAACGTTTTGGTATAGTTGTGGAATAGCTTTACGGGAAAAATGGTGTCGCGATGGAATTTTGTAACGGGGACACAAAACATCAGTTACCTGTGAAAAACCAACTGCGTTTATTGTGGATATTGGACGCAGATCTAACACTAGCATAGTAGTCATGGCGTCTGTGATTCGCTGGGTGACTGCTTTCATATTTATTTCCTCTAGCAAAAGATTGTTTCACAGTAATTGTTGTAATGTAGTAGTGGTCTTCTTCTTGGCCTTCTTATGGAAGGAAGATTCACTCCCAGCAGCAGCAACAGCAGCAGCAGTGGGACTAACGATCAAACATTCTTCAGAGGAATCAATTATAGTGCAGGAGTCATCGAGCCTTACCAAGTGGGGCTAACTCTGATCGCTACTGAGGAGATTGATGAGGATGGTGTTGTGGGTGTAGATTGCAGCCGTCGGGATGTAGGTGAGAGAAGGATCCTATCTGATGATGGAGTGCTTGTTATTTTTTTGCCATAACTTTCAGCTTTTCCCAACACCTTGTCATGAACTCTCGTCAAATGTCATAACATGGATGAGGTTCCAAGATGGTTAAGGTCCCTCCCTCGACTGACTGTGGCTTGACATACACTATAAATGGCTATACAACTGTTGTCAGGATTTGAGTAGAAATAATTCAACATATAAAAAGTGGCTTTTTTGGTCTTATGCCCAGGCATGACAATGGGCTTCTTCTTGTCACATGCCAGAACTGCTGCCACTGGTGCAGGACTTACACAAACAACCTCATCTTTATCAACATCCTCATTAGTGCCCTCGTCAGCTACACAAATCTCCCCCTCTTCCTCTTCTAATTCCAAAATGGCATTCTCAATTGGTGTATCACCGGCTACACTCGGGCTGTTCAGGCACACATCAGCAGAAATGCTGAAAGGGCCCTTCTTTATGGGTACACTATCAGAATGGTCACGATTACACATGCCACTCGTTGATGGACTCTCCTCAGGGATTGGTGTCATTTCTGATTCTGAGCATACATTTTCCTCTAATGCCTTACTGTTTTCTTGCAGCTCGGCTTTCACACGTAACAGTAGTTGTGCACCACTTTTGGACTCCGAAATACTTGGTCTTGCTTAGTCACGAGTGACCTTACAAGAAGAAGGCTCAGTAACATTTTTAGATCTCGCACTAATAGAGAAAGGCGTGTGTAGAATGGCATGTTGGCAATTTTCTTTTTATCTGCAGTTAACTTTTCATCAGTTACAGCTCTTTTTCTCTTCAACACGGTAAAAGTTTTTTTTGGTGTTTTTTTTCCCCTGACTTAAAAATACTGTGTACTTTTACATAGGCTTTACCAGATGACGTACAGGGAAGACTACTATCAGGACTGGTGCCAGCAGCAGCTTGCTGATCCTGCTCATATGTGGACTGCTGTGAATCCATTTTAATGAGACCCAAAACACTTGCAGTGCAAATTCAGAAATATAGAGTGCTGGTATATTAGATTTTCAACACCAGAAAAATGCTTTTGTCAAAGAGGGGAATATCTGACAGCCCAAACACTTGTTGTGTAAATCAGGAAAAATGCCTCCTACTACTCTATTCCTGCTCAAATTACTCCTTCAATTACTGCTCCAATTCCTTTCGACCGTCACCTAACCCTTCTCTCTCCCTTTCTCAAATGGCGCTGGATGTCTGTGGAGGCACCTATTTATACATTCTAAAAATCGCAAGATCCGAGATCCGATGACGTCACAATGACGTTTTGCCTCGTTTTGGAATCCGAACAGGTGGGAGAGTACCGAGCCGATTCGGCTTGGGACTCGGATTCCGGATGTTCGGGCGGGTTCGGTTCTTGGGGAACCAAACCCGCCCATCTCTATTAGAAATCCAAACCTTAACAACACTGTGATTCAAGTACGAATTATTAGCAGCCGTTAAAATTATTAAAAGTACAACAGTACACATATAAAAGTCTAAGGCTCCACATGACAGGGAAAGCAAAGGACATCTCTTCATAGTTCAGAAGTGATACTATTGCGTTAAAGAGACAGTGGTCATGTGATCATCTTGTAACAATCCCTCACAACTGTGCTCCATTGATTAAATGACATGTCTAAATCATGAATGCTACTGTATCTAAGAACCTTTCTTTATAACCAGTAGAAAAGTCAGCAATTACTGTAAGAATCCGTTTCACATTACACTTATTCTAGCTTGAAGCCAAAAGCAAAACAGTATGTGCATTGATGAGTACTGTAGAAAGACGTGATTCTCTGGCGTGGTAATTAATCTGGATCGTCGCCAGAATCTCTCCCCGGCTATCATTTAGCATAAAACTTAAAGGTAATTGAGTTTATGTAAGGGGAAAGCTGCTTCTCAACATATTGCTCTGTGAAACTTAACTAATTGAACATACGATATAGCATTCCCAACGAACGATCTGTAAAATATGATGTTTCAAACCATACATATATTTGGCTGCACTTTTCATTTAAAGCAATATTTCTCACAAGCTGCATAATTGTCACATAAAAATAAAAAGACTGAAAACAAATACTCTCAAAAGTGCAATCTTACAAATATATAAAGAATTTCCGAAATGATCTACCAAGCACAATAAGCCTCTGAACAGGTGCATTGATCTATGCAAATTGAGCAGACGTTGGTGCACTACAATGCCCAGCAATAATTGCTTACTGAACTGTGCTATAATGTAAAAAAACAAAACAAAGGCAGTAAAATTCTGCCCAAAAACTTAGGGGTAGATTTACTAAAGTGTCAAAACCGCACGTGAGTTTTAAAAAAGCCCTAAATCGTATGCGGGTTACATGGTTACCTGCAGCTAAAAGAGGATCTGTTGTACCAGGGCAGTCTACCTGGAAGGGAATAGCCAGGAGGAGCAACCCAGTCCCCCTCTGCCAATTTAACTGCTGTTTCTTCATCCATGCTTAGAGGATGGGGGCAAAAATTATTTAGGGGAACACCTACCAATGTTGCAAAAAGACAGGGAATGTAATGAAGGGGTTAATTTAGCTAGACTAAATCTGCTTGTAAATTCATGACCGGTTGATTGCATGTAAATTTATAGGTCTAGGATGTACCAAAGAAAAAATATTACATTTTTAAGATACTCTGATCGGTGAGATATGTTGAAATGCCTTAAAGGATGTCTACAGTGTTCTCTATCAGTGACCTCATAAGGGATGGGGCTAAGGGGGAAAATACTTTAAGGGTTTGAAAGATCATAAAAAAACTTTTATACCTTGTCAGACTAAGGAGATTACTTGATTAGTCCAACTTTCTGCTTTCCCCAGCAATAAAATGAAGAAATGATGTGAGTTTTTCCATTTCCTTTTTATTTTTAAAGAAATGTTATATTACTATGTGTTATTTTGTTCTCCTATTTTTATACTTTAAATATTGTGGTTATCTTGTCATATTAAATTTCACTTAATAACATTCTGCCTTTGTGTTCTTAAATAATTCATGTTCCAGATAGCTTGGTTGTTAAACACTATTGTTATGACTGCCTTTGTTTTGTATCTGGCAGCAGTACCTATAATCCATCAGAGGTGCTGCTGTCCTACTCCTGAACTCAGCAACATGCCTGAAGGAGTTAATCTCCTTGTCTGATGCTAATTAGAACTGCACCTGTCGTACTGCTTCAAATACCTGCCTCAAACTGTGCTCTGTGCAGTTCATCCCGTTTGTTCCTGGCTGCTGCTAACCTGCTCCTGTGCTGTTTGGTATATACCTTCTGGATTGCACTTCTGTGTATGACCCCTGCCTGTACCTTGGACCTTGCCTGCTTGCCTGTGACCCTGATTCATTTGCCTGTACCTTGGAACACGCTGTTTTGCCTGTTGCCCTGACCTTTTGGCCTGACTTCTGGACTTCGCCTGTTTGCTAGATCTCTGCCTGGCTATTTGGATTTGTGTGTCTGATCTCTGCTTGATCCCTGGACTCTGCTTTCCTGGACAGCCTTGTACCTTTTGGACTGGGGTAATACTTATAATACCTGTTCCTGCCATTTTTACTATACAGTCTCCTTAGGAACCTGTTCTTATCAGTGGATCTGAGTTATCTTTGTTTGTGTAGTTACCTGAATAAAGACACTTTTCTTTACACTTCCGTTGCTCTTCGTGAATGCACTGGAATTCATAACAACTATATAATTTAAATGCAGGCATTTGTTTGGCTAATGATGACTGGTTAAACTAAGTTTAATTGTAGTGGGATATAAGTTGTGATAGTATTTTGTTAAGGGGAGTAACCTAAGAAAATGGAACTGCTGAGAATAAATCTTTGCAGTGGAAGTTTTGGATTTTGGCATGCAAAGTATAATTTTAAGAAGTACTTAATCATTTTGCATGCATGCACAGACCCCGACCTCAGTCTTATCACATCTTCCTCCCTCATATTGGCTCCCTCCCTACCAGCCCCTATTTATGGCACCTTCATCTTAGTTCCGTGTCTGTTCTTGGTCCTCATTTTCCCCTGGGAGCTCCTTGTGGATTTACCTCCTGGCGTCTCTGCAGTTCTTCCTGTCCTGCTGTCCGCTGCTCCAGTGGTAATATTCTGCAGTCCACAGATCATCTCTACTGCCTTCTGGCATCCGGTCCTGCAGTCTGCTATTCATCCTCCACGATTCCTGTGGTAATACGCTGCAGTTCTCAGACCATTGTATCTCCTCCCTTGTGTTTCCTCCATCTCCGCTGGGCATCACTCCAGCTCCAGCTGAACTCTGCTAAACCTGTCACTCTCCTGAGGGCCGCGGCCTGCGCAGTGGAAGCCACTAAGTCCATATCCTCATGCAGGGGTCCCTGGTGAAGACCAGCCACTGCGTTAGACTCTGCACCTCTGGTGAGTAACCACCAATTGGTAGGTTCTGGGTCTGAAAATCCTAGTTGCCCGTGACATCCCAGCAAGGAGGTATGGACTTTGAGAGAGTGCTTGGCAAGACCTATGGGGAGAACCCAGGTGTGACAAGGGTAGGCTGGGAGAATAGCTGAGTAGGTAGCTGATGACAGTAGATAGGTGAACACGTGGTAAACTCAGAGGAGCAGCAGGGCAGGATAAAACACTGAGATAGTCTGCAGACAGATATATGACCACTGGGGATAGTGGAACAGGAGACAGTAACTAGACAATCTGTGGACAGACTAGTAACCACTGCGGACAGTGGAGCTGGACACAATGCTGCAATGATCTGCGGAGAGATGGTGGAGCAGGACACTGGAATGAGATCTGTGGACAGGTTAGTTACCACTGTGGAACTTGAAGAAGTATACAGTCAATGGATAGTCTGTGGGCAGGCTAAAAACCACTGCGGACAGTGGGGCTGGATGTTATTCTGCGGTGATCTGTGGACTGGCAGATACCACTGCGGTCAGAGGAGCAGGATATAAGAATGTGATAGTCTGCGGACAGCTTGTGTAGCAGGATACAGTATAAGTTACTCTGGTGATAGGCTAGTAACCACTGCGGGCAGCGGAACTGGGTAATATGCTGTGAAGGTCTGCAGACAGACTGTTACCACTGCGGGCAGTGGAGCTGAATGAGAGAGTGATCATCTGTCCAGAATCACAGCAGAGAGTGGAGTTAGACACAACTAAGCAGTATTTTGCGGAGAAGTAGTAACCACTGCGAGCAATGAAACAGAGTTGCGATATACTGCAGGCAGGTAGAAAGCAAGAAAGCACTGTAAGCAATAGAGCAGTATACAATAGTGCAGAGTAGCGCTGGAAGAGCACAGGGTGCCACGTCTTGATACTAGCAGGAGCTTGACACAAAGAACAGGCACAGGGAGCTCCCACAGGTGATTTAAATATCCCGTCAGGGTGATTGACAGGCCAATGAATGGAAGGCAGAGATTATAGAAGAAATCAGGTCAATGTGTGAGAATGTGATTATCAGTTGTTGGTCATTTTCATACCTCCTAACATCTCAAATGGCTAAACGGGAATGTATAAGATTTGTTATATATAACTATTCTTTCAAGTGTTCATACATCTGAGCAGACATCAAAATACAAATAGTCAGCCACAATTAACTGTCAGTGGCACCAGGGCATAATTTCCATTGAAAAAGTTGGTAAATTTGTTGTAAGAAAATTTCACCGGGATCAAAAGTGGAGAAGCTTATGCTAAAATGGGCAGTTTCCTCCAAAAGTGGGAGGATTGGTCAGGGTTTGCTATTGGTTAGCAATTGACATAGGTTCTGGATACGCGCTCTAAGAATTGATTACATTTTATATATACACAGGTCATGAGCCTCTAGCCAGATTCCAGGTATTACAGGCTGGTACACAGGCGTCCATGGGAGAATGAGGACAAGCTGGGTCAGAAACAGGCTGGCGGCGAAGGTTCAGAATCAGCAGGGAAAAAAAATGGTCATGAAGGTCCAAGGTCAAGGTCACAATAAAAGGTTCAGAAAACAGGAATCAAGCCAGAGAAATGGTACACAAGGAATCCCAATGGAGAAAATAACACCAAGAGCACTGGAGCAAAGGAAACCTAATACTCTGACAACATGCTGTGAACAGATTGGGACGTACGCCAGTTTACATAGTGTATCTTGTGTGAAATTGTTTTGCACATGCCCAGAAAGTGGGCGCACATATGTGCACCTATGCAGACTTGAGTGTTTCTGACACTTATACATGACTGCTCCTGGAGAGGACGGGCGGGTGGAGGGAAATGTGTTCTAATGTTGGTCAAGTACAATAAAAGCGTCTTTACGAAAATGCGGCTGATACCTACCTGCAGAAATACACATTTACACCTGTTCAGAGGCGGATTACGACTTACTGTACATATGTTCCCGATGCATCTCCAGATGGATGGACATACACTTTTCTCTGCGATCTTGTTTTCATTTACTCCCATTTGCAACCAACTCAGCAGCAGCCCCAGTGTGTTTATATGAGAAGCAACAGCTTGTGTTTTTGTATAGTAACAACGGTGGTGTTTTTAACAGTGAAGCTGGTGCTGTGAATTGTAATCAGTAACAATGACAGTTGTGATAGTTCGTGATCTGTATGAAATAGAGACTTGTATGCTGGCAGCAGTAATATTGTATTGTCTAAGATATATATAAGTGCTGAACTAATGCTGTTACATGGAAAGTCTAATGGAATCTGGAACAGACACAACAGTATTTAAACACATTTATAAAACAGGCAACAAATATAATCTGTTGTACCACTGATGCTGAAAGAGGAAAACTGTCTTATATTATGTAAGATTATTATACATATATATATATATATATATATATATATAGTTGTGTGTGTGTGTATATCTTTTTTTTTTTTTTTTTAAAGTAATTTTTATTGTAGAGTTTTGACAGGGAACAACACAATTATAGACACAGTATAATAAAGTAAAACAAACTACTCTCCAATCTCATCTCTACCTACACTCCTAGCTGCTCCCTCCGCTCTGCCTGTGACCGCCGCCTCACTATTTCACTGATCACCTCTTCTCACTCCCGTCTCCAGGACTTCGCCCGGGCTGCTCTCCAGCTGTGGAACGATCTTCCACGTTCCATCAGGTTAGCATCTACTCTCAAAGGCTTCAAGCGTGTCCCCAAGACTCATTTCTTTATTCAAGTCTATCAGTCCTCCTCCTAACTCCCTTATTTCGGCTCTCTCCCCAGTTAGTACCACCATATTTGTGTCTCCCCCTTTCCTTTAGGGTGTAAGCTCTCAGGAGCAGGGCCCTCTTTCCTTGTGTGCTCCTTCTACTATTCCACCACCCTCTGTACCTTTTGGCCTGCTTCCTTAGCCCTGTTTTCTTAAGCTCTAGTCTACTACTCGCTGATTTCTACCATCACTTTTACTCATTGTCCCAGAAATAATTTGATTTGCGTTACCATGTTATGTGTGTATATATATATTTATATAATTTTTGTTCTTCATATTTTGTTCTTTATGTATCATGTTGTGTCATGGGTCACTGTTTTCTGTATACGTCATGTACGGTGCTGCAGACCCTTTGTGGCGCCTTATAAGTTATAGATAATAATAATAATAATAGTAACTAAACTTAAAAAAACCCCAAAAAACAAAGCTGTATAGTGTAAATAATTATGTGATGTATGTAAGTTTGATTTGATACAAGCAGAGCAGGTGGATACACGGATATATGTAAGTAAAGATAGATATATATATATATATATATATATATATATATATATATATATATATATACACATGCACATAGAGGACACTTTTAAAATTTGCCATCAGCTCCCACTATGAAGGAGCGGCTAGAACTGGTTTAGACTTTTATATAGAGTGTGTATCTGGGAGCCACAGCCATGGTGCATAGACTATATAGGGTGGGGGGTGGGGGGTGGCAAGTCAGGAAAAGCAAACTTAAATAAGGTCTAGTTCAGATGTGTATAGTTTATATTTTGAGGAATACCAAGGAAACCATTTTTTTTCATATTTATGTCTTGCACGTCTCTCCGTATACATATATCTTCCATGATTCATAGTGTCATTCACTAGAGCTCTCCATCTCTGTAAATCGGGGCCATCTACTGCCATCCACGTGCGGGCTATAATAACCTTGGCTAAGGTTGTGAGAATAAAGATATATCGGCAACGGGTTTTAGAAAAAGTATCTTCAAGGGAAATACCAAATAAACATATTTTTGGTGTGAGAGGAGGAACCCCACGTACCGTATCACAAACACATGTCCATGCCTTTATCCAAAAAGCATTCACCCTTGGGTATTCCCATAGCAACTGCCAGAAGTTACAATCCATTGACCATCCCAATCCTAACCAGCCAACACTGAGTATGATAGACCCTATGCAACAGGTATGAATGGATTTGCTGATAGCGAATACATGATGTGGCTTCCCTCAAACTTTTCAGGATATGCGACCATTCTTCCTACGGCAAAACCCTCAAATCAAGTTCCCATTTTGTTTTAAGGGGTAGCAGACTATCAGGTGCGTGATGGAAATTTAGTTCCGTATACACATTGGAGATAATGCTACACCCACCCAAATTTTGTAATAAAGTTCTAATGGGGGAGATTAGAATTGTGAGAGGAGAGGCAGCAAACTGTGATTGAATAGCATGTCTGAACTGTACGTAATGGTAAAATGCAGTGTGTGGTAAACCAAAGTGCCGTCCAAGTTGGGCAAAGGATTTAAATACCCCAGATTCATAGAGATGACCTATTGCGGACACCCCATATTTGCATAAATATATATCATCACTCAGCTTATTCAGCTCCGGTACCAAAGCATTGTGCCAAATCGGATTGTCCGGGTCCAGGCCCTCTCCCCTGTGTGTATATATTTATCTCTCTCTCTCTGTATGTATGTATGTATGTATGTATGTATGTATGTGTATGTATATATATATATATATATATATATATATATATATATATATATATATGATACATATATATATAATATATAATCTGATATAAGTATGTCTTAAACAATGTATTTATAGGTTGACAGGTATCACAATGAAAAAACAAATAAAAATGTAAGAGTAAAATAGGAGTAAAATAAATTATTTACCACTAAGCTCCGTTTATGGTTACGAGAATAATAGATGCAGACAGGAAAACCACTATTAGTGAACCACATAATCAACACTGTGATCCTGATGTCAACAGCTTCTAATGGTCCAGCACTGGCTCCAGTCAGTCCGTAGTGAGGCTCACAGCAGTGTGAATTACAGGTCTTACTCCCTGATAAGCTATGACATGGCACGCAGGCATGTTCTAGTAGCAGTTATCTATTGTATGCTGACTAATTTCACTAGTCAGTCTAAAAATGACTCAGCATGTTCTCGGAAACTAACCACAGAAATATATTGCTGTATTAATCATTGCATATCATGTCTCTTCAATAGATATTACAGTGTGTGTGTGTGTGTGTGCAAATCTGATAAAGACACTTGCTGCTGTATGTCGGTTTCTGTCTATTCCGCTAAGTCAAGCTTTCTCTGCTAAAGTAGTTACACCCAATATATCTAGGTGAAAAGTCATGTGTTAGAACTTATACACACAATGCATTTGATATTAAAATTAAAGCATGTAACATTTCGTAATATACTACTGAATAATATGTATCCTGCAAATTCCTATACAAAGTATAATTGTCCCTGAGATGTGCTGTGTGTGCCTAAGTGTATATGGTTAACTATTTGTACTCTATGAATGTATAGCAGAATCTGTGTGTAACTGGCTGGAAGGAAATTAATATGTATCATTTATATGATTGCAAGTCTTACTTGTAGGATGGATCTATGGTATGTGAGCAGAGTCACAGTGTGGCCAGGGCGAAGTTAATCCAGATCCAAAACCAAAACCAAAAACAAGAACACTGGGGTCAGTGAACATCTCTAGTTATTAGATGATGTCTTATAAATACACAACCTTTATGACTGAACTGAACTTGTTATTAACAGCAAAACAATTTGACTACAGAAAAGTGTCTGTTGCAGGCTTATTGCAGCAACTTTTTTGTTTTGTTTTTTGCTTTGTCCTAAAATTAAGCATTTGGGAACCTCCTCTAGAAATTCTGCATTTGCCCCTGGTGCATACTTGCCAACTCTCCCGGAATGTCCGGGAGACTCCCGAAATCCGGGTGGTCTCCCGGAAGAGCAGGCAAGTCTCCTGCGTCCAGCAATTCCCTGGCTAAAATAATGCGATTTGCGGTGAATCGCGTCATTTTGGCCCCGCCCCACAACAAAATGTAATTCCCATTGTAGGGGCGGGGACAAAATGACACGATTGACCACACCCCGCCCCCTCCCGCCCTCCAGTCACACCCTTCTCGCGGACTGCACTGCCTGAAAGTAGGCAAGTATGCCCTGGTGCTTATACAATATTATAAAAAGGCATACGGTTAATAACTGTATACAAATAAATAAATACACAGAAAAGCATGCAGAAGAGGTGGTCCTAATTCTTTTTTTTTCAAGAACTTTCCATTATTCAGAAAAGTACTAGGTCTCCTGGAAGTTTGGAAAATGTTATGTTGCTATGTTCCTTCCAAAATGGAATACAACATTTATTTATATTTATGTCAAAGTTAAAAAGTTAGGGAGGGAAGGGTATGTTTTATGACTCTGTCTCTGAGATGTCTGGTTATAACAAACCCCTTTGTCTTGGGCAGGATGTTCTGGGTACATAACTTAATTGGGCCATAAAACTGACCAGGGGAAACTTTCCTCAATGTGACAATAATAAAATCCACAGAGATGTCTCTGATCATAGCTCACTATTTCAAAGGTATCAATGCATGTACATCACAACAGCCATTTAAAATTAGTAGAATTCAACCATTAAATTGTTTTATATACAAAAGTTGTGGGCTCACCCAATCGCTTATTACCAACGTTTTTTTGTTATTTGATAAACAGTACTTGGTATGAGGTCAGGAACAAGAACAGAAGTCATTTAACTTTGAACTAAATACAATTATCTTATATTTAGGTATCAGGTTTATTGCAGACTGAAGCTGTCTGTGGTTGTTAGTTATCTCGAGGTTTTCAGTTCATCTTTAAATCTTTTATTGGTAGAAATACAGAAAGAACGCGCATAACAGGCGGTCTTCATTTTTGTCCCTCCTATCATCCTTTCGTCCCTCAAACCATAACTTTCCACCACTCAAAATCATTTGCTCTAAACTAACAAGAGGCAAAAAAAACAAGGGTATCATAAACAAGTTGGATTAAGGAGGTTTGTTTCTGTTATGTGCGTATTGTCGCTAACCAATAACGATTGTCGAACCTCGATTTGTGTTTCCAACGCACAAATATTTATTCGCAATAAGTTGAAAAAATATGCTCAAGCGATGTAATAGTAAATACAGCCGTTACTTAACGCAGGCGCTCTGGATCCAGTGCAGTCATTCAATCCTGAAGTCTGGGGACAAGAAGTCTGCACTCTGGATCACAAGCTGCTGCTTATATACACAATCAAGTACAGTAATACAATGAAGATGGTATGGCTTGCATCTATTGGTCCGGGTCTCAGGAATGTCCAAGGGGTCGTCAATCATTGGCTGGTTCATCCTAAGGAATCCAAAGGAGGGGGTCATCTCTGCAGGGGGTATGCTCTGCTCTTCCCGCCAGAATTCCTTACTCTTAAGTAGTTCATAATTCCCTATCATTCATAACTTGCGTATGCACTCTGCGATTCCCTCGCAGAGCGCACCAAACAGTAGGATATGTAACAAGGTTCATTATGATACCACTCATGATGTTATTCCTTTAACCCGTTCTGTGTATTTCACTAATATGCATGTAACTCTGATATAACATATAAATACTACTATATTTCGACATAACTGACTATGTGTTGCAACTACCAATAATGTGTACTATTTTATAAGTATGCGTGTTTGTGCAAATGTATGGTAAAAGACCAATTACTGTTGCTGCCACGTGTAGTGGATGCGTACGCCCTTTCACGCCGTAGCGTGTCCTTGTACGACATAGCGTACCGTACGCATCTTTTCAGACAAAGACAACCAAGTTTGCTAGACTTTAATTGAAATGACTTTATCCAATTTGCTGACTTCGACAGTTCCACCCTTTGATAGTGTAATAAACTATCACCCAATCACCGTTTCAAGTTCAGGATTATACAATACTTCTTCACAGACCATGATCTCGGTATCTGGTACCACCCTTTCAGTCTCTTTCTCAGTGTTACTCTTATGAGACCGTTTTCCACACTTCAACACAGTAGGAACACATTTGACAACTAAACCAATTGCTAAGATGACACCCAGTATAAGGAGAAGGAGCTTACCTACACTCGCAATCATTTCCTGTACCCACTCCCCCAGACCAGAGAACCATTTTGCTGGGTTCAACCATGAGAACCAACCCGCCACCTTTTCCCCGACCTCATATAACGAAGAATTATGGCTCTTTCGAAATTCCCATTTCAGCTGCAAAATTTCATCCATCTTCCGGTCTATAACCTCTTTAGGGTCTTCCGTATTATTAGTAATGTACGTGCAACATTTGACACCGAACTGGGTGGCCAGTGTCACACAGTACCCACCAGTAATAGAGGGGAGATAATTTAGTACCAGTCTATGTTGCACCAACTCCTTCTTGTACGCTTGTAGCTCCCTTCCAGTATACCTGAAAGTGTCATCATACATCTCGGTGATATTATCTATTAATTTAGCTAGGTCTTGGATATACTTAAAGTTTAATGTTCCCCGAGCGGTCCTGGTGAGATCTAGAGCAACCATAACTTGGAAACCAGCAGTTTCACTAATCAATTTTGTAGCTATGGGTTCCTCACCAGGAATCATATTTCTCTTGCCACGGTGTTCATACTGTGTGTGTATGTATGGTGGTGATGTAGTCTTGTGAATATCTATCATTTCTTCATGAGTAATAGTCATGATTTCAGGAACCAGTTTAGCTAAGAAACACAAGCCCTTGGAACTCGGAGTCACCCAGGAATAAGCTTTCCTCCCACAAACAAAATACACATCATCAGGGAGAACATAAGGAACAGTATGCCCATGAATTATATCACACAGAGTTTTGATAAAACTACCCATGCCTAGTGTCTCCATCTGCTCTAGACACGTGTCGGCATTAATGATATTTTCACATTTATCTGTAGAGACTTTTCCAATAGATACCTTCTTATGTTTGGTTATACGCCCTAACTTGTGACTTCCATCAGCATTCCTGCCTAGTAGTGACCTTGTGGGTCTCTCTCTAAAATGAGTGTGAGGAGCCATTGTCTGATCTGATAGGTCAGCCTCCCAATTCTCCAGGCGCTTTGCATGAGATATGTTTAGGCACAGCAACGATCTGCCTATGGAGTATTGTCGAAGCGTCAGACTAGGGGACCTAGTGTTATTGTACCTCCCTTCTATGGGCCTCCCACCCCTTAATTCGAGTACTTCGGATATGTTTAGCGGGAATGGCACTAGTCCTATGTTATGCTGCCCTTGAGGCACGTGAGAGCACACCCAACACTCAGTTTGGTTTAGCACCTTACCCACCAGGGAGTGATAATCCTCCAATGGATGCCCGCCTATATTCAGAGTACTGGGGGACTGGCATCGTTGGATGCATCTCTCGTCAACTAGGGAGTTGCAGAACTTGCAGATACAATACTCATCAGACAATAGCCCCTCACACTGCCTCCGAGTTCCTGAGCTAGCAGACCTTTTCATAACCCCTGGACCAAGTTTGATAATGGGCTGTTCAGGATATCCTATTAACTTTTCTTCGGCCTCCATTTCATCCGTATCACTCCCAGAACTCTCCTCCATCCTCCATTCTCCTTCACAAAAATAGAATGTCCTAGAAAAAGTAAAAACAAGGAAAATCCTGGAACAAAAGAAAAACAAAAACCGCCACTCCATCGCTGGAAAGATAGTTCTGAGGCAACGTCTCTGGTTCAGGTGTCTTAACTGCAGGCTTTAGGTCTCCCGGAACAGGCTCACAAGTGACAGCTCTATGTCGTCGGTCTGAGTCTTGTCTTGCACTTTCTCCGGATTATGGACTCTCCTGCAGTGGGTGGAATGGACCCAAGTGTCTCTCTCTGCAACCTTCAGTGATGTAGTACTGGTCAGCAGCACTTGGTACGGGCCTTCCCAACGGTCTGTTAAACAACCTGAACGTAAGAAATTGCGGATCATAACATAGTCTCCAGGTTCAACATCATGACAGTTCGTTTCTGGCATACCAGGTGACAGCATTTTTAGTTTTTGTTGTTGTTTCAGCTGTCTACTCATTCTTATAAGATATTGTACAGTCACTTCATTATTACACTTTAAGTCGTCTTGTAGACTCACGATCAAATGAGGTTGTCGTCCGAACAGTATCTCAAAGGGGGACAGATTAAGAGGAGGTCTAGGAGTGGTTCGAATGCTGTGGAGGACCAACGGCAAAGCCTCAGGCCATGCCAACCCAGTTTCAGCCATTATCTTACCTAGTTTGTTCTTGATAGTACCGTTTACTCTCTCCACCTTACCACTGGCTTGTGGTCGGTAAGGGGTGTGAAGTCTGCTACTGATTCCCATGAGTTTACACATATTTTGGAAGACATCACCAGTGAAATGGGTACCCCTATCACTTTCAATGATTCTAGGGATACCGAACCTACACACAAAGTCTTGTACAATTTTCTTTGCAGTGAACACAGCAGTATTAGTGGCTGCCGGATATGCTTCTACCCAACCGGAAAACACATCAATACACACTAACACATACTTCAGATTCCTGCACGGTGGTAGTTGGATATAGTCAATTTGTATTACCTGAAAAGGTCCGTCTGTAGGAGGGATGTGGGATGGCTCAGTTGGAATAGTTTTCCCAACATTTTTCCTCAAACAAGTAAGACATGACATTGCTTTCTTACCAGCTTGAGAGGAAAATCCGGGAGCACACCAGTATGCTCTCACCAGTTTGCACATACCTTCTTTACCCAGGTGAGTCAGGCCGTGTGCTGCTTCAGCCAGGCTTGGATAGTATGTTCGGGGAGCTACAGGCTTACCTTGTCCATCCCTCCAGAGTCCTGAGGACTCTTGACCACATCCCTTCGCCTTCCAGACCGCCTTCTCCTGCAGGGAACACAAATCTTGCATTTCAATTAATTTCTGCGTGTCTAATGTCTGAAAAACCATCATAGTCTCGGTCGATACAGTCATAGGTTGCCCTGCTGCCCATTTAGCAGCTTCGTCTGCCCTGTTGTTGCCCAATGACACTGGGTCTTCTTCAAAGGTATGGGCTTTGCACTTTATGACGGCTACTGTTCTGGGTAACTGTATCGCTGTCAGAAGTCCTTTTATGTGTTGTGAGTGTGCCACTGGTGTACCTGCTGCTGTCGTAAAGTTTCTAAGACGCCAAAGGGCCCCAAAATCATGCACTACCCCGAAGGCGTACCTAGAGTCAGTATATATGTTGGCTGATTTACCCTCTGCCAATTCACACGCTCTCCTTAGTGCTACTAGTTCCGCCACCTGGGCTGAGTGAGGTGGACCAAGGGGTTCAGCTTCTACCACATCCTTATCGTCTACAACAGCGTAACCAGTACATAGCTCTCCTGTCTCTGTCTGTCTATGGCAACTTCCGTCTGTATAAAACGTAAAATCTACATTTTCTAAGGGGGTGTCACATATGTCGGGCCTTGCAGTAAAGGTCTGATTCAGGTGTTCCATACAGTCATGCGTGTCAGTATTCTTGCCTAACTCATCATCAACCAGGGTCTCCTCACCTCCCACCCTTTGTGTCTCTTGAGACACATACGGAAGGTATGTAGCTGGATTTAGGGTGCTACATCGTTTGATGGTGATGTTTGAGGGTGCCATCAGGGCTAGTTCCCACTTTGTGAATCTAGCTGAAGAAACATGTCTGGTTTGTGCTGAATTTAACAGAGCTGATACAGCATGGGGTGTATAGATGGTTGAATCATGTCCTAATACTACATCCTCGCTCTTACTTACTAGAAGGGCCGTTGCTGCTACACTTCTGAGACATGTTGGGAGTGACCTTGCCACATTGTCTAATTGTGCACTGTAGTATGCTACCGGTCTGCTAGCGTCACCATGTTTCTGTGTGAGGACACCTGCTGCACAGCCATCAGCTTCTGTACAAAATAGCTCAAAAGGCTTTTCATAATCAGGTATTCCCAATGCAGGTGCTCTTGTCAGACTATCTTTAAGATTAAAGAACGCTTGCTCCGACTCTTCTGTGTGTATGACACGTTCTGGTTTTGAGGAAGAGACTAGCTCCTGCAATGGTAATGCCAGAATAGAAAAACCTGGGATCCAGGACCTACAGTATCCACACATCCCCAAGAAAGTACGAATCTGCTTCTGGCTCTGCGGCAGGGTCATGTGTTGTATGGCCTCAATTCTGTCGGTTGTCAGGTGTCTTAGCCCCTTAGTGAGGCAGTGTCCTAAGTATTTGACCTTAGTCTGACATGGCTGTAATTTATCCTTTGCCACCTTGTGCCCTGTTTGTGAAAGATGAAGCAACAACAATTTAGTATCATGTAAACATGACATAAAAGAATCAGAGCACAACAACAAATCGTCCACATATTGAATTAGAACAGACCCATTGTGGGGTTGAAAGGATTGCAAACAGTCATGTAAGGCTTGGGAGAAAATACTGGGGCTGTCAATGAACCCCTGGGGTAGTCTGGTCCATGTGTATTGCACTCCCCTGTAGGAGAATGCAAAAAGGTATTGGCAGTCAGGGTGAAGAGGGACTGAAAAGAAAGCAGAACATAGATCAATGACAGTAAAATGACTGGCAGACGGTGGAATCTGCATGAGGATGACAGCTGGATTCGGCACTACGGGGAATTGGCTCTCAACAACTTTGTTAATTCCCCTTAAGTCCTGGACTAATCTATAGCCCCTCCCCCCACTCTTCTTCACAGGGAAAATGGGACTATTTGCTGTACTGGCTGTACGAATTAAAATCCCTTGTTGTAACAGCCTCTCAATAACAGGATATACCCCTAGTTCCACCTCCGGTTTTAATGGATACTGTGGGATTTTTGGGGCTATCCTACCACTTTTTAGATTGACCATGACAGGGGCTACGTTTGCCATCAGTCCAGTGTCCTGTCCATCTCTGGTCCATAGGGAACCTGGTATTTCCAGCAACATCCCCTTTACTTGAGATGGACTTTGTTCTATAACAGTAGAGTGTAACATTAACCTTGGAGGGGTGTCCAATATGTCCTGTACCTCATGTGCAACCTTCTCGGGTATATCTAGGAACACACCATCTGAAGTACAGTATATGACACATCCCATTTTACATAACAAGTCTCTCCCTAGCAAGTTAGTAGGAGCCGCTGCAGCCAAGAGAAACGAATGCTTAGTATGCAGAGGCCCGATAGTAACTTCGGCGGGTTTAGTTAGAGGATAATGTAACACTTTTCCCGTCACCCCCATAGCTGGAATAGTTTTGCTGGTCACCTGTAGATTGAAAGGAGAGGTTATCACAGATCGGGCCGCCCCTGTATCTACAAGAAAAGTTTGTTTCCTGCCAGCTATGTCAACTATCATTGTTGGTTCTTCACTCTGACTCTCAGTTAACCTCACTGGCTGTAGACTACAGGTATGACCTGACCCCTAGCGCTGACTATTGATTTCCCGCGCAGCATTTGCTGCCGTAATATGCGCGGGTAGATGTGAGTCTTCTAGTCTATGTGAATCCTTTCTTGGAGGATATCTATGTGACCCACCCCTATGTGTATTGGGTCTTTCTTTATTACAATCTCTCTTGTAATGTCCTTCCTCGTTACAGTTGAAACACCTGATCACTTTAGGTTTCCTGTTATATGGGTTGTATGCTGGTGGTCGTGTATGCACCCCTTCTAGAGCCTGTATACTTACCGTCATTAACCTATCACTTTTCTCTTCCCTTTTTCTAAAAAGGTTCTTGTCATGCTCCACAGCAGACTCCCTAAGGAAGTCTACCGTGACGCCTCTCCAATTAGGTAATGTGGTTTGTACTCTCGTCTTTAAATTTTCCCTAAGGCCATCCATCAGTACCCCTACAGCTACCACTCTGTGATGTGGGTCCTCACTTATGTTGGATATCCCAGTAAATCGTGCAATCGCTGTTATAGCTCTAGCAAAGTAATCTGAGGCAGTTTCACTATCCTTTTGTTTAATGGTGAAAATCTTACTCCAATTTACTACTACTGGAAAACAGATGGCTAAGTGTTTGACAATTTGTTCTATATTCCGTTGGTTAATCTCATCAGTCAGGGTGTCATCTTCCTCCAACAAACAATCTCCAATAAATTTTTGTATGTTAGTATTGGGAGGAAGACACGCCCTCAACACTACCCGCCAATCCTTACTGGTTGGTTCATGAGCATTCCCTAAGTCTTTAACAAATTTCTGACATTTAGCTAACTCTTTTCTAGGATCTGGGAATTCAGTCATAATGGAACGTAATTCTGATCTAGTCCAGGGACAATGCATTGTAACATTTCTTAAAGGAACTATACCATCCTTATCTGGTTTCCCATTGGGAACTGATATTGTGCGGACCGGGAACACACCCTCTGGTACACTAACTTCAGGGGACGCTACAGGATTTACAGGCCCTAGATTTAGAACACTTTCACTCCTAGTGATCACGCTACTCTCACCTATCTCAGCCATTTTCTCATACTTGCGCTGAGCCTCTAGTACATTAACAGCATGGGCAATGGCCGAAATCACAGTGGGTTCATCTTCGTTTTCAGATACACTTGATTGAAACTGATTTAAAACAGGGTACAACTTAGTAATTTTTCTATTTTCAGTTTTAACAACGGCTGTACTTACCCCTCCCGCCACATAAGGTGGCGGGGGCGCGCTTGCGCTGAGTTCGTCACGCTTCTCAATGGTTACATCCGCCTTGCGCGCGCTTTTCGCCACGCCTATTTCCGGTTTGCATTCGCTGCTCTGCAACGTGTTACCTTCCATTTGCCACAATTTTAAACAATCATTATGTCTATTTCTCTTTTTCGTTGACTTGATCAACCATATTCTATCTTTTACAGTATTCAGTACCTCTGCATTAAAACTCCCTATTGTTGGGAAAGGCCTATCACAAGCTTTGGTCATCCCGACCCACGTGTCACAATACACAGTTGCATATGCACCATACTTCTTACACATGAGAAACCTCGCTGAACCAATAGGGCCTTCCTTAGGCAGTACACTGACCATCTCTAGCGTATGCTTAGCACCCATGTTGAACAATATACCTTCTACCCGGAACACAGACACACCGCAATGCTCTGTTCCTTCCGGCCAAATGTGAAATACAGACACACCGCAATGCTCTGTTCTTTCCACCTAATAATTTCAACTCTGTTGCTATACTCACCGCTAGAGATCTATAATCCTCGGTGAACGTATTTCCTTTAGCCGCGCTCACTCGCTTTTCCCTAATACAGAAATATCACTGTGGGCCCCAAGGGCTATCAGCTCCTCGATACCCTGGCTAAACCACAAAATCTGCTGAGTTTATTATCGCTGGGAGCGCAAAGTCGATACAATCAACCTGCCTTTCCAGTATAATTCCTCCTAGCTGCTTCACCAATTCGCACTAACGGTGCGACCGGATCGCACTGCCTACCAATACTAATTATTAGCAAACCTTGCGATCTATTGGTAGCGCTTTGCGAAAACCCAGTTTTCGGATTCGGTATACCTGCCCTGTATACCGTCCTTCAGTTGGGCAATCCGCCTCGTCAGACAGCAACTGAGCACCTCAACAATAAAACAGTGTATCTACGTTACAACATCACACACTATACACCTTTTCTGCGCAGAAAATCAAAAGTTCCCAACAATAGTAATAATGTCTCAGAGGCTTTCACAAGTAATTATACTATGCATGTATAATAACTATCAACACGATTGTTTAACCACGTGGCAAGTTTACCGGAAGTTCGCGTACGCACAGCAGGAAGTACACATACGCTAAACAATGCAATACAGTTAAAACGCACAATGACAGAAAAAAGAAACAGTTTTCTCTTTTGTCCCTAGGTTCTAGTTAGCGTGCCCTAGATAATGCAAAACGGACATTCGGTTTCGCAACACAGAGTAAAATTCAGGTTTTGAACACCATGCGTTCTTACCCGTTTATGACGCGTCTCCACCCTTTGTTGAGGAACCGAAATCCGTTGGTCTTGCGTATCATCGGCAACGAAACCTCCAAAGCTCACGAGCCCCCAAATTGTTATGTGCGTATTGTCGCTAACCAATAACGATTGTCGAACCTCGATTTGTGTTTCCAACGCACAAATATTTATTCGCAATAAGTTGAAAAAATATGCTCAAGCGATGTAATAGTAAATACAGCCGTTACTTAACGCAGGCGCTCTGGATCCAGTGCAGTCATTCAATCCTGAAGTCTGGGGACAAGAAGTCTGCACTCTGGATCACAAGCTGCTGCTTATATACACAATCAAGTACAGTAATACAATGAAGATGGTATGGCTTGCATCTATTGGTCCGGGTCTCAGGAATGTCCAAGGGGTCGTCAATCATTGGCTGGTTCATCCTAAGGAATCCAAAGGAGGGGGTCATCTCTGCAGGGGGTATGCTCTGCTCTTCCCGCCAGAATTCCTTACTCTTAAGTAGTTCATAATTCCCTATCATTCATAACTTGCGTATGCACTCTGCGATTCCCTCGCAGAGCGCACCAAACAGTAGGATATGTAACAAGGTTCATTATGATACCACTCATGATGTTATTCCTTTAACCCGTTCTGTGTATTTCACTAATATGCATGTAACTCTGATATAACATATAAATACTACTATATTTCGACATAACTGACTATGTGTTGCAACTACCAATAATGTGTACTATTTTATAAGTATGCGTGTTTGTGCAAATGTATGGTAAAAGACCAATTACTGTTGCTGCCACGTGTAGTGGATGCGTACGCCCTTTCACGCCGTAGCGTGTCCTTGTACGACATAGCGTACCGTACGCATCTTTTCAGACAAAGACAACCAAGTTTGCTAGACTTTAATTGAAATGACTTTATCCAATTTGCTGACTTCGACATTTCATATAGAGGTACATTTGAGTAGATCAGTCTGGCCCACCAAGATACTGGGGAAATCAGTGGTGAACCCCACTGCCCAGGATACCCTAGGTCACAAATTATGTGTGTAGTATATACGGGTGTAAAAGAAGAGGAGGGAGGTAGTTGGAAGATGGATTAGTTCAGTGCTGGTCAAGACCTCTCTGTGGGCTGGCCGAGCCGCTTGAGGCAGATCATAAGTTAGTAAGCCCCTGCTTGACACAATGGTTTTCCTGCATCAGATTATCATACCGCCCGATATTGTCCTAGTACAAATCAGTTGACACACAAAAAGGGGGTATGCCGTGCCCTATCGGGGGAGTGACTACAATTTGTGGCGGCGTGCTTTGCAATTTGGAAGCCACTTACGTTCGGGGAAGGGCTGGAAAATTTTAGTCTGGGAGGCAAGACTTGACTCAGCAGCCTATTAGGAACATTTTAAAGGAAACAAAATGCAGGTAGCCCAGTGACCGAGCCAAAGGTCTAGGATTGTTTTTCATGGTTTGGCCTGTGCCCTTTAGTTACAATGACGAGAAATCTTAATGCTACAGAATACAATGACATTCTGGAGAATTGTGTGCTTCCAAGGGTGTGACAATATTTTGAGGAAGGCCCTTTCCTGTTCAGCATGACAGTGCCCCCCTGCACAAAGTGAGATCCATCAAAAAATGGTCTCCTGAGTTTGCTGTGGAAGAATTTGTGTGGCCTGCACCGAGCCCTGAACTCAACCCCGGTAAATATCTTTAGGATGAAGTAAAATGCCGACTCCAAGCCAGATCTTATCTCGAGGCATCAGTGGCCTCATTCAAGCCCTTATGGCTCAATGTATGCGAATCATTGCAGCCATATTCCAAACTATAGTGGAAAGCCTTCCCAGAAGAATGGAGGCTGTTATAGCAGCAATGGGGGGGGGGGGGGGGAAACTTCCCTTTACAATGCAGCGTCGCTTTAAATTTAAGCGCTGAAGAGGCTGAACACGCCGGAGATGAAGAATCCGGAGATTCATACATTTACCCCCAGGTTGGAACCGGAGTGAAGGACTAGACTGGAACCAGAGTGCTGGACCGGACTGGAGCCAGAATGCTAGACCGGACTGGAACCAGAATGCTGGACCGGACTGGAACCAGAATACTGGACCGGACTGGAACCAGAATGCTGGACCGGACTGGAACCAGAATACTGGACCGGACTGGAACCAGAATGCTGGACCGGACTGGAACCAGATTGCTGGACCTGACTGGAACCAGATTGGAACTGGAGTACTGAAACTGGAACAGAATGGGACCAGAATGCCGGAACGGAATGGCACTGGAATGCTGGAACTGGAATTCTGGAACCGGAACCAAATTGGAATGCTGGAAACCCAGAATTCTGGGACCAGAACGGAATGGGGCTTGAATGCTGGGACCAGAATGGAACCGGAATGCAGGCTGCACTGTCTGAGGAGAAATAAATGAGAAGACTGCAAACTGCTGGGAACCAGGTTGTCATCTGGAGAATCAACATTGCACTAGCAACAGGTAAGGGCTCCAGGAAATCCTTTTATACTAACTGTTAGCTGATTGGAGACTGCGGTCAGCTATGCTGAAGCAGCACTCTAACTGGCTGAGATGGATCAGGTGACTAGATTCAAGATGGCATCGCCCAGGAACTGGTTTTGGAGAGAACCCTGGAGTGAAGACTGCTATCCCCTGATTGAAGCTGCAGTCAGCCGAGCTAAATCAATACTCTGAATGGCTGAAGGGGAGCAGGTGACTGAATCCAAGATAGCAGCACCCATGTACTGGTTTTGTAGGGATCTCTGGAGTGGAGACAGACTGGGCAGCATCCTGCAGAGAGATCTGAGACCAGCAGAGCCTGTGGACCACAGGGACAGCTTAGAAAGACAGTAAAGGGGTAAGTAACAGGGCCTGAGAGCCTGGTACATGACAATATGGATGGGATGTTTGGCTGCCCACATACTTTTCACCATGTAGTATACTTCTTTCTCATGCTCCTCAAACCATTCCTGAACAATTTTTCCAGTGTGGCAGGGCGCATTATACTGCTGAAAGAGGCCACTGCCATCAGGGAATACCGTTGCCCTGAAGGAGTGTACTTGGTCTTTAACAATGTCTAGGTAGGTGGTACTTGTCAAAGTAACATCCATATGAATGCCAAGCCACAAGGTTTACCAGCAGAACATTGCCCTGAGCTTCACACTGCCTCCACCGGGTTGCCTTCTTCCTATAGTGCATCCTGGTGCCATCTCTTCCCCAGGTAAATGACGCACATGCACCCGGCTGTCCACATGATGTAAAAGAAAATGTAATTCATCAGACCAGGCCATCTTCTTCCATTGCTCCATGATCCAGTTCTGGAGCTCATGTACCCATTGTAGGCATTTTTGGCGGTGCACAAGGTTCAGCATGGGCTCTCTGACCAGTCTGCAGCTACGCAGCCCCATACGCTGAAAGCTGCGCTGCACTGAGTGTTCTGACGCCTTTCATAGCCAACATAAATTTTTTCAGCAATTTGTGCTACAGTAGTTCTTCTGTGGCATCGAACTAGACGGGTTAGCCTTCGCTCCGCACACGCATCAATGAGCCTTGGGTACCCATGACCTTGTCGCCAGTTCACCGATTGTCCTTTCTTGTACCACTTTTGTTTGGTACTAACCACTGCATACCTGGAACACCCCACAAGACCTGCCTTTTTGGATTTGCTTTGACCCAGTCGTCTAGCCATCACAATTTGGCTCTTGTCAATGTTGCTCAGATCCTTACGCTTGCCCATTTTTTCTGCTTCCAACACTTCAACTTCAAGAACTGACTGTTCACTTGCTGCCTAATATACCCCACCCCTTGACAGGTGCCATTGTAATGAGATAATCAATGTTATTCACTTCACTTGTCAGTGATTTTAATGCTGTGACATATTGTATGAGCAAATGTTGCAGGCAACAGACTACATGATGCAGAGTTTAACGGAACCAGGGTGTAATTGATGGCTCAAAATTGCATAAATAAAAATAGCAGTGTGACTGGATCACTTATAAATAACTAACGGTATAAATTTATTTAAAGGAAATAGCACAGGGTGCTTATTTTTATAATTGCCGATGCATTATTTTTGATATTGTGTATATTTTGATATAGAAAATTGTTATTTCTGAGACCATGGTAGAAAATTTGTTTTTTTTTTCTGTTTTAACCTTGCTAAAGGAAATGCCTTATTTCTGATGTATATATCTGATACAATGAGCCTTTGTTTAGAAAGTCTTTTGTGTGAATCGTGATGTGGGGAAATGACTTGTTTGGGGTGTGTACCTTTCTTTTGAAATGTGTATTCTGCAACTGTTGGAAGAAAGGACTCATGCTAAATTCATGTCAATTAGACTTTTTGACTTGCTAATAGACTTCCTGGCTCTGAGATAAGATGCAGGAAATCACAGCAAGGTTTTTAAGATACCACAGATAAGCGTAAATATTGTTAACTTTGTAATGCATGTAAATCCATGTTTGTGTAAACACATGACATCCTGATTCTAAAAACAGCTCAGACATCAAGGGGGCTGGCTTACCATTTAAGGCTGTGTCCAAACAGTATAAAAAGCACTGGCTTGTACTGAAAAACTGATCTTCTTGTTTCATCATTTGGCCCCGCGACGGAAAATCCGTTTTGTCGTGGGGGCTGGGCCAAAATGACACAATTCACTGTGAAACGCGTGGAAAGGCAGTTGCGGGATGCGGGAGACTTGCCTGCTCTCCCAGGACTCCGTGAGACCGACCCAAATTTCGTGAGTCTCCCAGATGGGAGAGTTGGCAAGTATGCTGTAGGCTGGTGCAAATAATACGGTTGCAAAAGTCTATCTGCATCTGCATCAGGTCTGCATCAGTCAGCAAACACGCCCTGAATTCACGCAGTTTATCTTACGCAAGCAGGCGTGACTTCATCTCTGGTTCAGGCCCAGAGCCTCTACCTTCCATACATATCAATCAGGCCCATGTTAATCTGACCATTAATTATGGAGGCATTTATGCCAGTTTGGAGACAGCGCAGCAGTAACGGGAGCAGTAAATTCCTAAGTAACCCAGTGCGACATAAGCTGAATGAATAATGCAGTCTCTCCTCGGGCTCTGCTAGGTTGATTCAGCTGGTAATTCTAGCAAGCTGCAGGAAAGTTTAAGTGAATTAGCCAACTGCTGCTACTCACAGTTTCACTGGTAAAAGGGTCAATGAACTACCTGTGGATATATCACTTTCTATGCGACTTCTCATCTGCACATGTATTGTAATGCTAGAGATGCTTTTTCTTTATATAGATCTTCATAAACAAATTAGACATTCCTTAATGACACTTTAAAGAACACAAAGTGAATGCAACTTGAGGATTTTTGTTTTTTAAACAGACAGAAAATGCCAGCAGGTACGGCTGTATTCAGCAAGAAGAGGTTCTCGAGAAACGTTTCTGCTTGAATACAGGTGTATGTATGGTCTGCCATTTGCAGACAGACACATAAATCTGCAGGATACGCACAATGGATGTGTATTATAAAGTCCCATCCGAACGCATCAGAATTTTTTTTTATTAAATACTGTAGTATAATTGTATTGGGGTCGCCGTCCTCTGGGGTGGACAGTTGCACTTCAGCCAGAGAAATCACATAAGTCCAATGTTCCAGGTTAACAGCCTCAGCTAGTTTTATTCACCAGCTTGCAATGCATAACAAAATCATAATCAAAACCCTAGCCGTCTGGCTACTAGCTAACACCGTGTAGTACACTCTCTAGAGTGAGGAGCCTAACATCATTCACTTTAAATAAAACAAGTGGAACTCACAGCATAGATTGCAGCTTCTATCACTATGTGAGGTGCCCCCGGGGGGAGGGGTGGGGGGGGTATGTCTGAGCACCCAAACGCCGCAGGGGGGATAAGGCCCCTGACTTCGTGTACAGGGCACTCGTTTTGCTGTAAGGGAAAGGGAGAATACGGGAGGGACAGCTCCACAAGGTGAGTGCACCAAGGGAACAGTCCTCGCTGCGGCTATACTCACGTACGCGACTCTCCGACGATGCCCCCTTGACTCCTGCCGCTACCTTGTCTTCCGATCAGCACCTGCAAGACAAGAAAGACAACACAACAACAGCCCTTCCTCAACACCTCTGTTACTTACCCAATCCCGAGGGAATGCTATGGACCTCACCACACCGTACCTACCTCCGACTGACCACTCTCGCGTCCTGAGACGCTGTGCCCCCACAGGCCTACGCCCGTGGCCCGAGCCCCGGCCGTTAAGCCTGCCTTGTCCTGGGGCTCAGGACTCAGGTGCCCTTCCGGATGGATGGAGGGGTTCTAAACACCGCTCCATGACTCTACTTCGTACCTATGTAGGAACCAAGTGTTCCCTACTCTATGTCAGGACCTAGCATCCCGCTAGATCTGGGCCGAATGCCCACTGCCAACTACAAGGGCCTACTGCCCGCTCAGCGTCAGGAACCTTATATCCCTCTACCAGCAAGGACCCGGAGTCCTTGCTAAGCTACAGGGCAGCCGCCCTGCTATGCTCACGGAAGACTATCGCTTCCCTAACCAGAGGCCTATGCCTCTCTGCACTAAAGGGCCTTGCACCCTTCTACCGTCCCGAGCCTTGCGCTCCGCTACAGCTCAGGGCCTTGCGCCCTGCGGCGGAGCCGAGCTCCTACCTATTCAGGCCTACAGCCAGAAGCTACAATGGCCGCCCCTACCTGCGCCACAGGCCTAGTGCCTGAAGGTGTCCTCGGGCCTTGTGCCCGACCTAAAAGAGTAATTGATACTCACCTGCTCCGCGCAGGAAACTCCGCTTGTCCCGCCGTCTTGATCGAAGTCTTCTTGCGGCAGGGTAGCCTTCTTCGTCCTCCTTCTTCTCCTCCGCCGCCGGACTGCCCTCGTGTCGGCGCCCGGCGGCTTATAAAGCCGTCGGCGCGCTGACGTCATCAGTCATCGCCGCGGGCCCTGATTGGCTCGCGGCGGGGCGCCAGTAGTTTGGATGGCCGGAGGTGAGCCAGAATTGGCTCGCCGATCCGGCCTCTAATTGGCCAGCAGCGAGAGGTGACCCGTGATTGGCTCGCCTGTCCGCTGCCGCCGGGACCTGTAAAAGAAGATAGAGGATACTCACTGAGGGAGCGAAGGTCTGGTGAGTCTCTTTCCTCTGCTATGTTCACCCTCTTCCCGGGCCGACGGACGGGGCACTTCTCCACAACTAGACCCCTGATCTCCTCCCCCAGTCAGTGAGAGAGTGAGCGATCAGGGCTGGAGCCTTTTATAAGCCCCACACAGGTGTGTGTGTCCTGATTACTCTGCTGGGAGTCTGCAGAGCCAAAGGCCTGTACTGGGCCTTTTGTATGGAGCCCACCCTACTGTCTCCATACAAAACACCAGGGACCCATTACCAACTATTCCTGAAGCTGAGAAAATAAATTAGAAGCTTTTCCTCAGATACAAACAATCTCTCTGGTGTTTAAAATACAAATGACAGGAACCTGGGACTAATGTACCTGCCATTTACCTCTTGCCCAGAGCTTCTGTCACAATACATAAACACCTATAATATAATATAATCATTAATGAAAAAAACATCACTGTCTACTGTACTGCAAACACATGTTCTAGCATGTATATACGACAATCATTGGCACATACACATGACCTGTAGCAGGTGCAGGTGATAAAACGGAAAATAACGTACCTGAGAGATGGCCAGAGCTTGATTCAGATGCTGCTGCGTGCGCTGGAGTTTGGCACACCCTTACTGTGCATCGCCTACGTGCATTATCACTTCTCCTCTCCCATTCCGCCCTTGAAATTGTAGGCTGTCGGAAGAGTTGTTTGCGTTTGAAGAGGAATTGGATGCACTTGCGCTCACTGGCGTATAGTCCCTTTCTGGGCATTGCACAGAGCAATTTTATGCAAAATACGGCATATAATGGCATTTATGTTCCTTAATGAACCAGGCCCTCACTAACTGCCCCATGAATTCAGAAACCTGTAATTTCCTGCTGTAATTATAGTCACAAACTTCGTATTAAATCGGGACTAAGAAAATTAAGTTAGCCATCATCATCATCATTTATTTATATAGCGCCACTGATTCCGCAGCGCTGTACAGAGAACTCACTCACATTAGTCCCTGCCCCATTGGAGCTTACAGTCTAAATTCCCTAACATACAGTCACAGACAGACAAAGAGACTAGGGTCAGTTTTGATAGCAGCCAATTAACCTACTAGTATGTTTTTGGAGTATGGGAGGAAACCGAAGCACCCGGAGGAAACACACGCAAACACGGAGAGAACATACAAACTCCACACAGATAAGACCATGGTGGGGAATTGAACTCAGGACCCCAGCGCTGTGAGGCAGAAGTGCTAACCACTTAGCCACCGTGCTGCCCATGTATCCATGGCGACTACAACATTTAGTGATGGCACCTAACTTTTTGGGGCTGTCCATATAGAATGTACCCCTTGCCTCCATACGGAAAAATTACCCAGGTAGACAGAGAGAGCTCTATTGCTCTAAAGGTAGTTCATGGTTGTGTCTGTTGTGAACACAGCAAACCAAGTAATGTCGACTGTAGAATGTGCAGCAGTCGTCGCCTATAATTTAATAAAACGTTTGAGACTGCAGACTAATCCCCAGAGGCAGAACATTGCATCACTGTACCCCACTCCAAAATTTGGGGGATGGCTTCGCAATGCAGCTCCAGACTCTGATAGCGGTGCGTGCTCAGAAGAAGCCCCTGGTGTTGGGTTGTTTCAGGCAGGAGATATGAAGCAGTTGGGACCTAAACTCCTATCCGCCGCCGCCGCCATATTCCTCAACCGTGGCACTCCAAACTCACTCGCTTCCTCCAAAAGTGCTCCCGCACTGCCGAACGCCTCTGGAGGAAATCTCGCTCCCTCGCTGACTTCCTTCACTTCAAATTCATCCTCTCCTCTTTCTGCTCTGCCCTCTCCCTTGCTAAACAAACCTTCTTTAAATCCCTCATCTCTTCTCAGTCCTCTAATCCCCGCCGCCTCTTCGCAACCTTCAACTCCCTCCTTTCTCCCCCCCCTCCTCCAGTCCCACTTTCCCTCACCGCTGCTGACTTCGCCACTTTTTTCTCTTACAAAATTGAGGCCATCAGACTTAACATCTCTTCTTCCTCCCCCTCTCCCCCTGCCCTTATTGCTCCACCCCCATCCAACACGCAACTCTGGTGCTCCTTCCACCCCACATCTGGCGATGAAGTTCGCTCCCTTATTCTTTCCTCTCCACCCTCCACCTGTCCGCTTGATCCCATCCCCTCTAACCTCCTTCATTCTCTCTCTCCTACTGCCTGCTCCTACCTTGCACACCTACTCAACTTATCACTCGCCTCAGGTGTTGTACCCTCCTCATTCAAACATGCTCTCATCTCTCCTATCCTCAAAAAACCCAATCTTGACCCCACCTCCCTCGCCAACTATCGCCCCATCTCACTTCTCCCCTACGCCTCCAAATTACTTGAGCGGATAGTCTGCTGTCGTCTCACCAATTACCTCTCAGACAATTCCCTCCTTGACCCTCTCCAATCTGGCTACCGCCCCCTCCACTCTACCGAAACCGCCCTGGCCAAAGTCACCAACGACCTCCTCTCAGCCAAATCCAGGGGTCACTTCTCCATACTCATCCTCCTCGACCTCTCTGCGGCCTTTGACACTGTGGATCACCCCCTCCTTCTGCAAACTCTTCTCTCTCTCTTGGCCTCTCTGGTTCTGTCCACGCCTGGTTCTGCTCTTATCTCGCCAACCGCACCTTCTCTGTCTCCACATCTGGCTCTGCCTCCACCCCCTCCCCTCTCCCGGTTGGTGTCCCCCAGGGCTCTGTTCTCGGCCCCCTACTATTCTCGCTCTACACTTCCTCACTCTGGACTCTCATCTCCTCCTACGGTCTTCAGTATCGCCTCTATGCTGACGACATTCAGCTCTACGTATCTTCTCCTGATCTCTCTCCCACTCTCCTCTCTCGTGTATCTGACTGCCTCTCTGCCATCTCCTCCTGGATGTCCTCGCGCTTTCTCAAAATTAATATCTCTAAAACTGAACTAATTGTCTTCCCTCCCCCCAGGCTCCCCTCTCACCACAACTTCTCCATCGTGGTTAATAATTCAACCATCTCCTCTGTCACCCAGCTCCACTGCCTGGGTGTCACCCTTGACTCCTCACTCTCCTTTGTCCCCCACATCCAATCTCTAGCCCAAACCTGCCGCTTCCAGCTGCGTAACATTGCCCGCATCCGGCCCTTCCTCTCACAAGATGCCACCAAAACCATCATACATGCTCTCATCATCTCCCGCCTCAACTACTGCAACCTTCTCCTTACTGGCCTCCCCCTCTCCCACCTCGCCCCCCTTCGCTCTGTTCTCAATGCGGCCGCCCGACTCATCTTTCTCTCACGCCACTCCTCCTCCGCCTCCCCTCTCTGCCTTGCCTTACACTAGCTCCACTTCCCCTACAGGATCCTTTTCAAGCTCCTCACCACCACTTACAAAGCCCTCTCCCAGTCTACTGCCCCCTATATCTCCAACCTCCTCACCATTCACACCCCTGCCCGCTCCCTGCGCTCGGACAGTGACCGTCGCCTCTCCTCCACTCTGATCACGTCTTCCCACTCCAGAATCCAAGACTTCTCCCGAGCTGCTCCCCTCCACTGGAACAACCTCCCTCGCTCCATCCGTCTCTCACCCAGTCTGTGCTCCTTCAAACGGGCACTCAAAACTCACCTGTTCCTCAAAGCCTACCAACAATCCACTTAACCCGTACCTTGTTGCACCTTCGCAAACATCCTTCTCTCGTTCTCCCCTCTCTCCACCAGCCCCGCCTTTCTCTCCCTTACTTTAATGGCTCCCTCCTGTGCCTGTTTGTCCACCCTCCCTTAGGATGTGAGCTCGTATGAGCAGGGCCCCTCTCCCCTCCTGTCTCCATACCTGTTCTTCTACTCCATCTTCGCTCATATGTCTGCCCGGAGTTCTGAAGTATTGGTACTTTGTGTTTATTGCTCTGTACTATGTCACCCTGTATGGTCTCCTGTTTGTATTATGTACGGCGCTGCGGAAACCTTGTGGCGCCTAACAAATAAATGATAATAATAATAATAATAATAAACAGTAGATTTATTGAAGTAGTTCAATATGTACAGACTATCTATGCAGATATAACATCAGCAGGAATGGAACTTAGCATCTATAGCAATATGATATAATCTGGCACAATGCTGAAGGTCTCTGATAGGATAATAAATTGACACAAATTATGAATTACACTATATAGCTAAGCTACCGGCACACATGGTAAATGGCACAGTATGGCAGTGTAACACTTGTGTACTGTGCAGTGTAACAATTGTGTACTGTGCAGTAAATAAGTAATAAATATGGAGTACTTGCCTTACTCTAGATTAGCGCTGGCCGGCTGGTGGTGCGGAGTCTAACGAACCCCCTGATGTTCACCAAGAACCGCCGCAAGGCGGGATGGGCTTTGCTGTGGAGGAACGCAGGTCACGGTCCACTGGTCTGCCTCTAGAGGTAAGGATGTGGGAGATATAGCCGTAGTCAGCAAGCCGGGGTCTGGTACACTGGAGTAGAGATTAGACGTGGTCAGCAAGCCGGGGTCTGGTACACTTGGAGCAGAGATAGACGTGGTCAGCAAGCCGGGGTCTGGTACACTGGAGCAGAGATTAGACATGGTCAGCAAGCCGGGGTCTGGTACACTTGGAGAAGAGATTAGACGTGGTCAGCATGCCAGGGTCTGGTACACTTGGAGCAGAGATTAGACGTGGTCAGCAAGCCGGGGTCTGGTACACTTGGAGCAAAGAGGTAATGTGGTCAAACAAGCCTGGTCTGGTACACTGGAGCAGAGTCTGGAAGATCAGCAAGATTCACTGAGAAGCACAGGAAACCGATGAGTCAGGAACAGGTGGAAGTTGCTCTGATGCTGCCCAGGTGCCAGAGCAGAGTTCTTATAGAGCATCTTTGAATTCCCCGCCTGCCGTGTCATGTGACCGCCCATCCGGGACCCGGAAGCAGCAGAGATCGCGGTGCTGGAACGGGGACAGGTAAGTGTGTAACAGGCAGGAAACACTTGGCACAATTGGCACAGATAATGAATGGCACAGTAAGCTGGTATGCAAGTCAGACAATGATAATACAGTCCATTGTTTAAGGTTTGAGCCCAACCAGCAGGGTTAGTATGAACAGTACGTAGACGGTAGTGGTCACTCCTGAGACAGGCCCAGAGCCCCTCAGTGTGAAGCAGGTGAGTCCAGACACTACTGGTAAGCACACAGTACAGGGAAGGTAGGACTACCTGTAGAGCAGTGTTATGGCTGACAGTATTATCATGAACTTGTAGAACCAGTTGTAGAGGTCTTCACCTATAGCAGCCGCCTTTCCCGTAGAGCTGAATATGCTCACAGGTACTCAGATGCCACCAGGACTTAAACTCAAAGTAGTACAAACTTATGAACATATTACTGCCCTAGACAGCAGGAGATTGTACAAGCGGAGTAAGGGGCAAGCCAAAGGTCTTAGGGTCTGAGGCAGGAAACGTGGTCAGGTGCAGACAAATGGTCAGGGCTGGCAGCGATACAATTAATAGGACTACCTTTATGGAACAAGCACTTCATTAATCAGCATCACGCTACATGCAATATGGATTTTGATTAATGTTCCATAGACTCCCCAGTTATAGGATACATCGGGACTATTACTATTATCATTTATCATCTTTACCTGTACAAATATTTAATGTGTGACCTTGTGATTTAATTAATAAACTTGTTTAATGTATCCCAGAATCCACTGGGGTACTTCACTAACCATTCATTGTGACACCTTAGGAGACTCCAACCTTGCTTTAGGAACACTCAGACCATCCCCTTCACCAACAAGGTCTGTGCAAATTTGAGCGCTGAATCCCTTTTGAATTTAAGCGATCAATGGAGGTCCAGGTAACAAGGGAAAAGGTCATGGGAACGAGCAAACAATCAAGGTCCAGGTTCCAGGCTAAAGGTCATACACTGTAATCAATCCAAAGGTTTTCACAAGCAACCAGGGGCGGATTGGGAACTTAAAGTGGCCCTGGAAAAAATGATTGAAGTGGCCTCATGTCGGCGGGACCAAAATAACTGTAGGTGGGGCCAACACAAAAGTAGGCGGGATTTAGAACTACAGGAATTTGGTTGTAGTAACATTTAGGAAAATCTAGATGTGATGACTTTACACACAGTGGGTCATCTCTAAAGCCATGCAGGGCAAATGTATAGTATACTATAGGCAGCCCCCTCTTAGTATAGTATAGGTAGCCCCTCAATAGTATAGTATAGGTAGCCCCCCCTAGTATAGTATAGGTTGCCCCCCTTAGTATAGTATAGGCAGCCCCCCTTAGTATAGTATAGTATAGGTAACCCACCTTAGTATAGTATAGGCCCCCCCTTAGTATAGTAGAGTATACTAAGCCCCCCTCACTTACCTTCAGTTGCTCTGAGCAGCGTCTCTTCTCACATCAGGCAGACAGGAAGTGAAGTCAGACTTCCTGTCTGCCGAACAGCACCATGGGAGCCTAGCAATTGGCTGCCTGTTGCTGCCCACTGAACACCAATATTTTAGATTGCTTTCTTGTTCGTGCCTCCCCCTGCCGCATCCAAACGCGCCCCCAGGGAAAATCTGAGGTGGCCTCCAGGTGGCCTCGTTAGGCCATCGGCCTACCGGGAAACTTCCCTGTAAGGTCTATGGCCAATCCGCCCCTGCAAGCAACCATCCAGGGCTTGTTCAAAACTAGAATTATGCAGAAAATAAGTTTCTCTGTTTGTAATGACTTATTTTTTTTATTGAAGAACATCTCTTTCTAGAGACCAGAAATAACCTAAAACCTGGACTTTTTCTGAGTCTTTTGAACAGTTGTAACTGCATTTCCATTGTTACAGGAAGCTCTTCTCTGCCTCCCTTACATGTATGATTGTTTATCAGTAATTTCTAATGTACTGTTTGGCGCAGGACTTTTTCTACAATTGTAATTGTGTAAATGAATAGAATTAATCACATGTTGACCTTTTTGAACGTCTTGCTAATTAAATGCACTATTATCTGCTGCTTAGGAAATTAATAAATTGAGCTCCTTTTTGTACTTTTAAAGCGCAGCTTTTCTAAACTTTAGATTACAATGATCTGTCTTCATTCCTATAACATTATGACTAATGCATTTTATGGAATTTAATATAATAAAAGAACATTTTGTTACATAAACAGGTTTTTTGCAATGAGCTTGCCAATGAAGTGGAAGCATATGAAATGAACGGACTCAAATCTAAATTATATTCCAGCTTGGGATCCCACTGAGACTTTTCTCTGTACAGCAGTTTTACTTCATACCTGGGATGACTGAAATTATTGATGGCAATTTAACAATTTGTCAGTCAGGCAGAGCAGCGTTAAAATTATACCTCTCCCAATATAGAGCATTCCAACCTCGTCCCGATACTTAATGAGACGTATTTCACATCTTCCACTTGCACTGCCACCAATGTAATAATTAGAATATTTAAACAAACAAAAGTGAAACATGTTATAAAAGTGGTCCCAATGTCCCCTCAAGCTCATGATTAATTTGAGGCATGAATGAGTCTTAACTGAGCAGTATTTTAGGATACACACAAAAAAAGATTAAATTAAAGTGAAAGTAAGTTGACAGTTTTACTGTTAACGTGTTTCTACCATGCAAGCAGGTATGTGCAGATTGATTTCACAGAGGTTATCAAATACCTGGTAGATAGCCGGCACCTCGAAATGGTTTGGTGCATGTGACAGGATGGACCGCCTATGCCACCCTGTCTGTTGTTGCTTGGGACTAGCTGGGCTTACTTTGCCACCGTCCCCTTTCGTTATTCCGAATATGCCCCTCCTGCCGCTGTAGGAGGGGCCTGCTGCCACCACTGGTCTCCTTTATGGCGCCCAGAGCCACGTTCCTTCTAAGTAACTGTCGCTGCTAGTGTACTTCCGTGCTGGCACACTTGGGCTGGTACCCCGGTCCGCTTACTATCGGACAGGGTGCGGTGGATGAATCCCTCTGGCCTATCACACTGGCCAAAGCTGCTGGGTAGCGGCAGAGCGGTGGTACTGGAGAGCTGAGTCCAAACCTCAGAAACATCCGGAGAACGGATTAGATTTAGGGTCTAATCTGTAGGTCACAGGATTACAGCAATATTGAAGATGTTTTCTAGCTGGTCTTTGAAGCAAGTGATGTTTATTTGCTCTCACACTGGTTGAAGGTACCAGGTGATCAGGTCAGATGGAACATCAGAATGATACATTTCCGTGTACAAGACAGTGCTTTTTATACTGATTTAGACACAGGCTATTTTTAGAATCAGGATGCAATGTGCTTACACAAACATGGATTTACATGCATTGCAAAGCTAACAATATTTACACTTATCTGTGAAATTCTAGAAACGCTGTGATGTCCTGCATCTTGTTTTTAGACACAGGAAATCTAGCAAGTCAAAAGTTCTAATTCACATGAATACTTTCTTCAGATAGTCGCAAAATACACATTGCCAAAGAAAGGTACAAACCCCAAACAAGTCATTTCCCCACATCACGATACACAAAGACTTTCTAAACAAAGGCTCATTGTATCAGATATATACATCAGAAATAAGGCATTTCCTTTAGCAAGGTTAGAACAAAACAAGCAAATTTTCTACCCTGGTCTCAGAAATAACACTTTCCTATATCAAAATATACACAATAGCAAAATTAAGTGCATTGGCAATTATATAAATAAGCGCCCTGCGCTATTTCCTTTAAATAAATTTATACCACAAGTTATTTAGAAGTGATCCAGCCACAGTGCAAAATTATGAGCAATTGTATAAAAAAGAGAAGCAGTGTGCACACAATTTTTTATAATAATAGTAAGAAATTTATTTATAGAGTACTTTTCTCCCAATTAGGACTCAAAGCACTTTATACTTGACATAACAAGCATAGGAGAGGAGTGAAGGAGCATAAGGGGAAAATTACCTATGAAATTGGACAAGATGGACGTGAGACAGGAATTAGGGGTTGGGCGGTTTATGGGTGCACAACTCCTAATTCCATTTAGCGAACAGGAGTCAGGATTTCTTATGATACGGACGAGGCACAGACATGAGACAGAGGCTAGAGATGACCCTGTTTTCGAAAGCTTTCCGTCTAGAGGGACGGTCATGTATATGTTCTTGTAGGACTGGGAGTGAGAATATGGGTGAGATCTGGTAAAGGCAGTTCCAGAAATGTAGAGGTGTAGACGGTGTAGAAATGTATACTTCTTAGATAGTCTGGGTGTGGATAATGCCTTGGAGCCTTGTCTGGATAGCAGGGTAATAGATGGAGCAGTGGCCTAGATGGGGCTAGATAGAGCAGAGGTCTAGTTAGTGGAGTCCTGGATGCTGTAGGGGTCTAGTGCAGGGCCAATATGGTGCAGAGGTCTAGTTGGAGGAGGCCTGGATGGTCCAGTGTTACAGTGCAGAGCCAAAGTGGTGCTGGGACCTAGTTGGTAGAGGCCTGGATGGGGTAGGGGCCCAGTGCAGGCCTTGATTGTGCAGTGGCTTAGTTTGTGGATGTTTGTATGGTGCAGGACTACTATGCAGAGCCTGGGTGTTACCTAATTGGTTAAGGCCTGGATGTGGATGATGCAGGGTGCAGGGTTCCAGATGGTTATGGCGATACCCATTTCAAGGTGTGACTGGAATGCTGTGCGGCTTTGGGAGAGGTCAGCTCCCATAATGCACCAGGACTGGTGTGCTGAGCGTTCTGCCTGCCGCTTCCTCAGTGCAGAGTGTGATATAGGGGTCAGGATTCATAATAGGCTGCCACGGACTGGAGAGGAAGGCCACACCAAGAGTCAGTGTCTGTGGCACAGATCCAATAGGAGTAAAGCACTTGCTGGGCAGCACAGTGAGCCCTGAGTAACTGGGCAGACAGGAGATGAGTACCATGTTCTTACCCAAGGTCTGGGTGCCAGGTAGAAGCTCCCTGCAAACAGACCACCAGATTTCAGGAACAGCAAAGCAGTAGGTCGAAAGACCAGCCTGGGTGCAGTTGTGGTGCCCCAAAATCTGAGTACCCTGGGGTGTATCTATATGTTTTTCATTTGTTAATTTAATTTGTTAATTGTTAAAAAAGTGTTTATAAAGATTGAAAAAAATATATATATATATTTTCTTGAGGGAGAAGTGACAGTTGGGAGTGGTTGGTGGTTGCCGGGAGTGACAGGAAGGAGGAGTGTGTGGCATAGCAACAAGTCCAGTAACTTTGGTAATAACTGTGAACTCCCAGAAAGCAGTGGGAAGAGGAAAGTTCTAGACTTCTGAGGGAGAGAGATCCCTGTGTCTGCATAGACTGAGAGAGATCCCTGTGTCTGCATAGACTGAGAGAGAAAAATAGGAACAGAATGAAAATCGGACAAAGTTATCTATAAGCAGATTAAAAGTGAAGTAAGTGTAAGAAGAGAAGAAAATAAGAAGTGAGCCAAAGAGAGGTGTGAGTAAAAAGGAAAGTACCGAAAACAAATAAGCAGTATAGAGATCTGTGACATCACACTAAACAGACTGAGCTATGTACTGAGAACAGTGTGAGAGGAGAGAAAATAAAGAGACTGTGTAATACAAAAGATCATCAGTTTATTTGGCGTGAAAAAGTAATTTATGGGCCCCAACCACGTGCACCAAATGTTTTAGATGATGTTAATGTTATGTGATTTACCTGAAAATTGATTTATTGTTATTATATGTTAAATGCTATTGTGCTCTATGTTGATCAAATTAATATTTTGTCATTACCGTTGAGTTGAAGGGGTCAGTGGCGCGGTTGCTTACCAAAATTATCTTTACCGCATTATTAATAAACCCAAGTTATTTGTCCAATCCTTGTCCCTTTCATTGAAGAATTTATCTCCTGACCACCGGATATCCGACCAAAAAAGAAACTGACTCGTGTCTGGAGGACAAGGTAAGGGAAAGAAGTCCCATCAAGTCTCGGCCACCACACAGTGAGCAGGAAGATTTTGGGATCATTGAAGAATTTATCTCCTGACCACCGGATATCCGACCAAAAAAGAAACTGACTCGTGTCTGGAGGACAAGGTAAGGGAAAGAAGTCCCATCAAGTCTCGGCCACCACACAGTGAGCAGGAAGATTTTGGGATCAGCATGATTGTGCTGAGTAAGGAATGTTGTAGAGGAGGAAATAGATATGTAGAGGACAGGTAATCTTACCTATGTAGGTAGGATGGTGGAGCGAGCTGTCAGAGACACGTCCGATTAGGATGCCATCTTGAAGAAAAGTCTGATGTTGTAAATGACCCCTATTGTCCTCTTTGTTCCTCTGATGGTGTTTCTTTGTGTGTAATACATTAGTATAAATGGATGCGCAAAGTCAGCAGGATGCTGCCACCAGAGGCAGATGCCTTATTGGCCTTTCCACAAATCTGGAGCCCAACTAACCTACTATATATAAGCACAATCATGTACTACATAAAGCGTATGAAACTAACAAATCTTACTGTTATATTAAATATTGCCATGTAGAGGACAGGGCAGGCAAGGGGGACAGAAGGCTAATTTCCTAAGGGTCCTTCTAGTTTATACAGATAGGGCGCAGAACAGAAAGAGGGACTTCCTTTTTTATTGAAATTTGCAGTGTGGATGCTGTCAATAAAGCCTTAATGGCTCTTTACTTGGGGGCGACATATTATACTAAAGTGCGATAATAGCAGGTAATTTTGCAGGTAATTAGGATGTATTGCAAAAAAACCCAAAAAAAACAAAAACAACTGTGGATGCACAGTGACAAACTAATCTGTGAATGTTAGTAAGTTCATGTTTTTCCATACGTAACTCTTAAGGCACGTCCTAATATCTTCTCATCTCACTTATCTTTAGTTATAATTAATTCCTAAATCATATGCACATATGTATGGATGCGAATAATAGTTTCTCTTATATACAGTTAATTTCATTATGCGTTTATCATCACATGGAGCAAAAGTAAGAAGTACCGTCACCTAAATCATGACCAATAACGAACAGAAGCAGCAATTTTTATACCAGCGTTTCTCCATTAGAATTTTTCAGATGCAAAGTCACATCTCTGTAATTCCAGTTAAATATTAATAACCTCTGCGAAAAACATTTCTGAGATGTAATTGATTGATTTTGATAGATAACTTAGGACCTGACAGATATGTTTATGGGTGCAGACTTAAAGTGGCTTTCTTGTTAATTATTTCCCATCAACACTACTGAGTGAACGCAGGGAAAAGTAATTAGTCTCTAATGCATGTGGTTTTAGTGAAATGTAACAACATTTCATGACATTTTTTTTTTTACTTTTTCAATTCCAGTATTCATGTAAGGGCTTTTAGTGTACAGAATTATTATCATTCATACAGTTCTAATATATTCTGCAGCTTTCTATATTAGGGTATGGAAATCTCTGGTTGCATCATAATATTTAGCTCAGTTAACCAGGAGAGTATAAGCAGCTACAGGACATATATGAAAGTGATACCTGATTGAACAAGAGTTGATGCACACACCTCATCATAGATGCTTCAACAGCTTGGATGGGTTCAATTGTCAAGTGGTGACAGCCCAGGCTATTAGATATGGTGAATTGGTGCTTGTGTATAGATACATGGTGATCTGGAGGTGATGATATAGTGAAAGTAAAGGTTATGCCTGCTTGCAATCCCCTCACCCATACTGTATTACTTGCCATGTATTATTGCATTGGATGTACCGGTATATATTTTAAAGTGTTTATTTAATATAATTAGGTTTTGTCATGTGGGTTCTCTAGGCATCATTTGTATCTCCAGCAAGTCCCTTAAAATAGCAATCTTAGCCTGGGCTTATCAGGGCACCCAGCTACAGGAGGCACACAGAGAGGTTGTGCTGGGCGCTGGCTAAAGACTTTTACTGGACTTCCTACATTATCAGTCGTCCATGTTGAACTGGAAGTGTGGGTCAGCTGTAGAACTAAAAAGACATTCATTGGTTAATTCAAGGATGGGACATGGAGTTAAGTGGGTTATATTTTATGACCAAACTAATGGATGACTATTATTATTCTCCAACTTTAGCCAACTTCCCAGAGCCTCTACCTGTAGGGTGCCTGCTGCAACCTGAAGACTTTAGGGAGGCTCAGTGGTTACCCTTCGTTATGCAGGTGCCCAATCCAGTACAAAATTCTTATCTGAGACCAGGCCCCCCACAGAGGCCACACCACTGTGGGAACCAGACCAGGCTTAAAAGAGAGACCCAGCAATCTGGCTCATATTCTACATAAGAAAGGCTGACTAGGGGTCACAAATTCTGTTGGACTGGTCTATGATCATGTCTCCATGGACTTTGCCTTTTTGAGGACCTAAAAAAAGCAGGAGAACATTGAGCTTGGACAACGCACTCAACCAGGTGGAAATGTATGGGTACTATATACAAAATATGCTCCAAAGCTCCTTAAAAAAACTGGCACTCAGGAACCAGGCACTGCACGTAGCGGAAAGTCTCCCCGGCCAAGAGGCAAGCCTGGGCCACAAGGTCAGCACTGAAGTGTACGAAGAGATGGAGTAGCCTTATCAGAGGACCAGGAAGCCAAACTTTTCTTGGGAAGAGCAAGACCATCAGAAGCAGGACTCATTGGCATAAGTTACCTGGGCCAAACCCTTTGCTGTGCGACATAAGCATGTTGAGACTGATTATACTGCAGTCCTGGAGAGCGCAGGCACCCTATTACAGATGACCCATATCAATTGAGTCAAAGCATACCCAGAACAGGAAGCTGCGGGCAATGGCAGGCTAGTGCACTCCCATGGGTAGCTCCATTCTGACAGTTTGATCATCATCATCATCATCATTTATTTATATAGCGCCACTAATTCCGCAGCGCTGTACAGAGAACTCAGTCACATCAGTCCCTGCCCCATTGGAGCTTACAGTCTAAATTCCTTAATATAGACACACATACACACACACACACACACACACACACACACAGACACACAGACAGACAGAGAGGGAGACAGACAGAGAGAGAGACAGACAGAGAGGAAGAGACTAGGGTCAATTTTGATAGCAGCCAATTAACCTTCAAGTATGTTTTTGGAGTGTGGGAGGAAACCGGAGCACCCGGAGGAAATCCAAGCAAACACAGGGAGAACATACAAAATCCACATAGATAAGGCCATGGTCGGGAATCGAACTCATGACCCCAGTGCTGTGAGGCCGAAGTGCTAGCCACTAGGCCACTGTGCTGATCAACCTGTTAGCCGAGAGGTAGGGGGTAGAGGCCATGCAAATAGGAGTGCACATCATCAAGGAACAGAGCAGGGAGATAGTGGAACTGTTATAGGTACAATGATCCCACTCAAGTAGTGACATACTATGCTGACACCTGAGAGGCTCTGCCCGTTAGGCACACCATATATTGAATGGTCCGAAAGTCTTCAGCATGGTCGAGAAGGAGATGGAAAGAGATGCTTGAAATGGAGGTGATTTTACCTTCAGGCAGCCCCTGGGCAGCAAAAGTAGTGTATGAAGCAAGTGTAGCTTATGATGGAACTGACAACCCAGAGGCAAGAGGAGGCAACATTCGATTAGAGCCAGTCAAGATGGTGGTTATCTTGTCTCAGCCCTCCAACCGAAAGCAAGTCTGAGCTTTTAACCGGATGGCCAAGTACTACCGTAACTTTGTGCCTAGATATAGTATCTTTGCCAAGCCCCTGTCGCAGAGATTGCATTGCAAAGAGTGACAGGCACAGGAGAAATTGTAAATGAGTTCAGAAGATTGAAAAGTTCATAAAGCAGGACTATAGAGACAAAATCACTGGACCAGTGAATCACAGGTACTGCTGGTGCAGGTAACAGAACAGGAGTAGCTGGATACACTGGTATTGCAGGAAAATGAGCTGTGCAGATAACTGGGCTGACGTAGCAGGCTGGAACACCAATAGCAAAATCAAAAAACAAGCCAAGCACAGACATTCCATAAGTCCACAAGGTCAGGATCAAGCCAAAGGTTAGCCAGGAATTGAAGCAACAGACACAGGACTTGTAGAGCAAAGAGCAAACACAACCTAACTGCAATTACTTCACAGAGAACTGATACAATAAGCCCCTACTTAAAGGGTAACAATCAGCAATGATCAGAAGCAGATTTGGCGTGATGTGGCTGAGGGTGGCGTGATATGGCTGGGGGTGGCGTGATGTGACTAGGGAGGGCGTGATGTGGTTGGGTGTGGCGTGATGTGATGTGACACGCCGCATGGTGACCACGCCTCCAAAAACTATGTTGTCAAGCCCCCTTCAGCGGCACCAACACTGCGCAGTGACGCACAATCCTTGTTCTACTCATCCATAGAGGGGGGTAGGGGGGCAAAAAGTTGCTGTACTATATTGTAATGTCACCTGGTGGTTTCTCTAGGCACCTCTAGTTTCTCCGGCATGTGCCCTAAAAGAGCTGTCTTCACCTGGCCTTATCAGGGCACTCAGTCACTGAGAGAATTTGCAACAGCTACTGGCCAAAACTACCTCTGCTGGCAGTCAGCCATGTTGAGTTGGAAGTGCTGTGGAACCACTTGTGCCAAAAACATGGATTAATTCAAGGTAGGGTGCCTACAGCAACCCGAGGACTTGGGGGAGGGTCAATGACTGCTCTCCATAAACCAGTAGGGAATTGTTATCTGAGACCAGACCCCACCAAGGCCACAGCACCATGGGAACCAGACAGGGCTTAAAAGAGGAACCCCACCTTTCGGTTCCTGTTTTACATACTGACTAAGGATAGCAAATACTGTTGAACTGGTCTGGGATCATGCCTGTTTAGATAATGGAGTCTCTGTGAACTTGCCTCTTTGTGGACCTGCAAAAAGCAGGAGAGCATTGAGCTTGGTCTCTGGCTCTCTGGCAGAGGAGTGAAACAGTGTGGCTCAGTGATTGGAACAGCACTATGGAGAAAATGGTGATTATAGCCACTTTCAGGAAGGGTAGAGCAGTAGGCTGTGCAGTGAACACTGAACACACTGCCTTTTGCTTATTGTGTTTTATTCCAGTGTAATTTGTAAATAAATAAATATATAAAGGTACATTTGTATCTTTCCAGTTGTTTTGCCTTAGTGATGTCAAACTTACGAAGGTACCGTGTACCCTTAACTAGCACAAAAGTTTGCCTCAGGCAGACCAGTCGGACTAAGTGGGCAAGAGTTATCATGTCCATGCTACTTGCTGTGTACCAGGCATGATAACATGATTACCACACACACTTTTTGTCACGAATCATGTCATCAAGCCCCACCCAACTCGCCTTTTTTTGTCTACAGATCTCCTGGATGCAATGTAGGAAAAGTAGTCAACAGGTGGCAGAAAAAATGTTTTCGCATCAACTCTCATCACTGGCTGGTCCTGCTCCCTAGAAGCGGGAGTAGCGAGCTGTAGCCTCGATGCAGGGCAGTGGGGAGGAATTACCTCCTACATACATCCTCTTCCTCCTGGTTGCTCTACGCACACTGCCAGACAGCACTCTGCTAATGCAAAGACTGTAGAGCAAGAATACGTGATCTGCTCACTCCTATAATCAACAGGACAGCAATGACATTTTATCTCCATGTTTTTTGTGTGTCCGGTTATGGAGGCATTACAGGGGGAAGGTTAATGTTGGCTCTGCAGATATAGCCTCAATCAAGGCTGCTATGAATGATCATGGACACAAAACAACCGTGTTCCTGCATTGACAGCTGAAAACCTATTACTGCTAAAATGAAACAGAGTAGACTGAGCTTCTCATATAATCTTGCAATGAATATTTCGCTATTAGCTTACCACTAGAGCAAACTTGTTTCAAAGTCGTTCTCAAAACAGTTTATCGGATTCATGGTCAATTCTCAGACTTTAGACAGATGAAAAGATTTAATTTTCGGGGGGTGCCCAGTCTTCTGCAAAACTTATATAATTTGCATAATATTTGCTGTGACATGTTAACTGGATAATGGATGTTCTCAGTTAATATCTTATGAGTCTGGTAAGTAATTCATATTGTACCTGAATGTGATATGCCTGCTTACATTATTGCCATACATGTGAATTTAAACTCCAATATTTGCTTTCTGTCAATGGATAACCAATATGAGATCCTGGGGGTAAATGTATCAAGCTGAGAGTTTTCCGGTGGGTTTGAAAAGTGGAGATGTTGCCTATAGCAACCTATCAGATTCTAGCTGTTATTTTGTAGAATGTACTAAATAAATGATAGCTAGAATCTGATTGGTTTTTCAAACCCGCCGGAAAACTCTCAGCTTGATACATTTACCCCCTGATATTTTGTTCCTCTTGCACAAGCCAAACTTCATAAAATACAAAAGCGTGGTATCCCCAGTGTAAAGCTGTCTTACTAGAAACCAGCTTTCCTATGTGAAATACAAAATGTACTAGAAAATCTAGTAATGGCACTAAACACTATGGTAAAAAAAAACAAAAAAAAAAACCCCAATAAATATAAAGTGACAATTCAAAATAATTCCACAATTGAGTGCAAATCTGATCCAGTATTTTCAAACAGATCTTGAATCAATATATCTAAAAATAAATGAAGAGAACAAGTGTATATAGTGACGTTATGTATTACAATTTAAAAATTCTTATATAGAAGATGTGATATGACTCTCATGAGGTGAAAGTAGAAAACAGGTATTTCACAGTCAGGGGAAATATTAGCCTGGGGGATAGGACTCGACTCATCAGCATATTAGGAACATTTTAAAAGAAAAACTATGCAGGTGGCCCAGTGACGCAGCCTAAGGTAGCCCGCTATGGAACCGGCCCGGGGGGTGCAGATGCCCCCTGACCCCCCCCCAGCCCAGCCTGCACCTGTTCACAGGTATTATATGATGGAATTTCTTACGAATCTCAGTAAGATGTTGGAAGATCCTCTATAGATGAAACAGAATTCTTGCTGTCTTGTGTTACTCTAGATGGACAAATGATACAAATACTACATAGTTAAGTATTGTTACACTCAGGTAAGAATTACCAACCATACACATTCAATAGAAGGAATGAAGAAAAACTCATGACTGGTCTTACATGCCCCTTAGGGTCTTTGCAATTTTCATTTGGTGTAATAGATCTTGTATTACCATAGTGTTGTAAAAATGTGCTCTTAGGTATCGGTATCTTGGGTGAATTTTTAGGTGGGGATTGTTTTATGTTGTAAGTTGTATGTTTGGAGAATTTCGAACATGTAACATTTTTCACTAACTATAGTTGATTAAAGAAAGGAGGGGGAGAGAGAGGGAGGGAGAGAGACAGAGAGAGAGGGCGAGAGACAGAGAGAGAGGGCGAGAGAGAGGAGAAAGAGAGTGAGAGAGAGGGAGAGAGAGGGGGGGGAGGGGGAGAGAGAGAGGGAGGGGGAGAGAGGGAAAGAGAGTGAGGTAGAGGGAGGGAGATAGAGAGAGAGATGGAGAGAGATAGAGAGAGAGATGGAGAGAGAGATCACAAGAAATTTAGCACACACCATGAAGTTTTTTTCTTTATATCTAAAACATATTTGGACGTAAGGATATCAGATTTTCATTGTAATCAAACTGATTACTGAGATCAAGTTTAATAAATAACAAATCGCACTTTACATTTATTTATTGGATAACACATAGAAGCAGAAATGCAATTTCTTGGGGTGGGGAAAAAGATAGTACATCCTTATCTTTATCATATCCTAAACCGATTACAATTTGCATCAGTTGCACCTAAATAGGCAGTGCCGTAACACTCGCAGGAACGCACAGCCAGAGGGGTCATTCCTACCTGGTTTTGTTGTACAAGGACCCACCCAGCTACTGATGCAGTATGTGGCTTTACTTTTTCCAGCACCAGAAGTGTTATTATTGTTTATTTTTGTTAATTAAATAATTACATGATTACGAATGCACAGAATAGGAGCTGATGTGGAGCTGATCCTCTAGGACTGACTTATAACTTCTAGGTGGTCATAATGGCTAGCAATACTTTGTGGGAAAGATGTGCCACTTGACAGATATACTGTTGGGTACAATACTACTACAGCTGGGCACATTACTAGAGATATTAGGTAGGTGCATAGTGTGGTTGGGTGGGTATCACTTGAGGGAGAAAAATAAATTCACATGGTGTTAATATGATCTTGGGGAGTCTATTATATATGGTCAGCCATGATCTGATGGACAATCAGTTTGGGGAGTGATCAAGGGGTCAGGATCATCCTTGATCTGGACAAAATCAATTCAAAAGAGTTATCTTTATCTTGGAGAATGTCAAATTGGATGGGGGGGGGCAGACTTGCAAGTCGTTCCTACCTTTAGATGAGGGGATAGTCGGCTCTACATAACCCGGGATTTTTAACATCTTATATGCTGGCTTCTACACATTCCTCTGTATTTGGCTCAAGTCAATTATGAGGTCAATCACTCCCTAGGAAGGTCTGATGTGCAAACAAATTATTTTATTCCAGCCCACATTGATGCTGTCCCTTGGTGGAACATAACAGCCCTAGTATGTGAATCCAATTCGGAGGCCAGCTTTGAATCCCAGTGGAATATCACATAGATGTGCAATCTATCATCTGCTATCTGGTACGGGGCTAATTTGGAATAATTATTTCCACATTTAACCAATTGGTGATAATACACTATGTTTGGCGCTTCCTTTTTCTATTTTTTTCTATAGGTTTACATCTGCAATCTGATGTACAAAAGTGAAGCAGCCTACTGTATGTGATTTTATGTATCTATGAGCACGTTTGTTCACGTGTTTTAATTCACACTGAGCGCCGTTGTCTTTTTCACTATTCTATATATATATATATATATATATATATATATATACACATAAATATATATATAATAGGAGGATGGGAGGGAGATGTAGGAGGTTGGAGGGAAGTGCAAGTTATGCCCTCCGTGGTGCTGGTCACGCCCCATGCACAGCTGGCCACACCTTGAGTGGGACGGCACTTCTTACAATAGGCCCTTTATAATTTTCAGCCCCATGCCCATGTGGCCCTGAGATGGACATGATATTGGGACCATCTATACATTGTGCATGACCTTGGGGTGAATCAATAGAGGAAAAAGGGCCTTTTTTTCAAGAATTTATACAGACCAGTACTGGTGTGGGCTGTGGCTAGGGACGGGGTTTAGGTGTGAAAAGTCTGTCCATCTTTCCCAACTCAGGAAGTTGGGAGGTATGAAATGCTCAAGCATACACTTTTTTATTTTGCAATATGTTAATAAAATACTGCCGTGGACATTGTATTGGAAGTTTCCCTTTACAAGGCAGCGCCGCTTTAAATTTAATCGCCGAAAACGCTGAACACGCCGGAGTTGAAGAATCCGGACATTAATACATTTACCCCCTAGTCTTCATTAATGATCACACTAGCCCAGGAAAAATCCCATATTTGGCAAGGTTATAATTGTTTGGGCCTCCTACGGAATGAAATTAAATTATCTTCCATTCTCGATTCTGTGTAAATCTGTGGGTGACATTCTAGGTAAACTATAATATTCCATTCATATCCAGTCCTCCCTCCTGTGTACAATTCAAATGTGTTCTACAAAATAACTCCTCCACACATTGCACGAGAGTCAAGTTTAAATGTTCAGAGCAAACAGAGACATAACATGAAAGACTTGTGTCTGATACACAGCATTATAACCTTTGTTTAGTGAAAACTGAGACACAAATGACTCAACATTTACAATATATGTTTTCACAATTTTCTGCTTTTTTTTTTAAAATACAAAGCAGAGCTCATTCAGCATAAAACAGGTCAAAGCCTGCTGGGTTGTACAAAACAGTCCAGTCTGGTGGCTAGTGTAAACTCCACCTGGTTTGTGTCTAGCGTACAATACAGCCTCTGTACAGTCCCATTCTGTGGTGGTTCATTCCAATATAAATATATCATTTACTGGCGTACAATAGAGAACTAATTCTCTGGTGGCTAGTATACAATATAGTTCATTACCAAGTGGCTAGTGTACTCTACAAACCCCAATCTCTTGTGACTTGTGTACAATACAGATCACAGTATGATGTTAGTGTAAAAGCAGAGCCTAAGTCCTGCCATTAACATCTAGTAGACGGCACCAAACACTCTAATTGGCTAATTGTGATAAGCAGCTTGCACGGTGGATTCTGGACTATGCAGTAGAACATAGATAGCCAGTTGGAACGGCAAGTGCTGTTTTAATTACAGTGCTCGTTCTTTATTCCTATAAACAAGGCCCTCCCACCAAGAATAAAATAATAATCAGCATTAGATTGATATATTAAAAGATTTTCAATATTTAGCCATTAGATACATGGAAATTACAATATTGTCTGTTTGTCTTTTTAATTTCAGTCAGGCAAGACAAATTTAAACAAAACCGTATAGACAAAAAAAAAAAAGTATGTGTCTGAGTGTATAGCAACTAACATTTTAAAATGATTGGGGGGGAGGGGGGGGGGGGCTCACGTTACTCTCTTCCCCTCCCCTCTATGTGGAAACTTACTTGCAGACTTTAATGCGTAAGTGATTTTCCTTAGAATTCAAATCTCCAGTCTGCAGATGGTATCAGCAGGGGATGAGTCCAGAAATTGTGACGAGACACAAAAAATAAGGAACTCATTAATTTGGGCTTGAAATATGGTTTTGAAGGAATAAAGTAGATATTCAGTAGGTGGTACAAGGCCATTTCCTGGCCCTCAATTCCTCCCCTATCAGAAGACTTGGGGGTATATTTACTAAACTGTGGGTTTGAAAAAGTGGGGATGTTGCCTATAGCAACCAATCAGATTCTAGTTATCATTTATTTAGTACATTCTACAAAATGACAGCTAGAATCTGATTGGTTGTTATAGGCAGCATCTCCATTTTTTCAAACCCGCAGCTTAGTAAATCTACCCCTTGATCTCCCTCCATACAAAGGTATTAACAAAACAGAAACTAATGTTTTTTTATTAAAAGTTACAAGAGGACTATCTGAAGGTGTAAAGCCCCTTTAATCAGGTAATTTATTTTATTCCATCATGTAGTTGATTGTAAATACTGCAACTATGATGGGGTAACATGATTTGGGGCCCAATTGTCTCTCTTGGGTTATATCACTATACAATGAGCTAATTGTTATTAGTTGAGCTGGACACACCAAATTCACATTTTATTATCTCCAGCAATGATGGGTGATCCTTATCTATGGCACTGTTCACGCTTGTCATGCAGCCCGGCGACGCTCCTCAGCCACATCCTGGCCATCACTAGACCTCAGGTGGCAATCCTTGAGGAGGGTCTTTCATTATATGTTGATGTCTAATAGTTCTAGGGCTGTCCCTTAAAAACTGGCAGACTTGTTTGTTAGTTTTTTGAACTTAGGATCATTGCGGTAAGTCTACTATTTTAAACCACACCAAACACATTCTGCTTTCTTCTTATGCTGGGTTGACTCATATATTTTGTAATTGGGTTACGGAGAGCTACACCTAAGTTATTACTATTATTATCTTTTTATCTATAAGGCGCCACAAAGGGTCCGTAGCTTCGTACACAGAGCAGAGGTCAAATAGAATTTGGCATACAGGGTGGTACAAACAACAGAAACAAGGAGCAATTAAAATAAATTCAGCTGCAAACAGGTGCGCAGGGCAAAGGGGTACAGGAAGGGGGAGGAGGAGGGGTGGGGAGTGAACTGAGGCTGAACATGTGCCCAGAAATGTGGGCACCACTAACAGGGTCAGTGCAGTGATGGCGATGCAAAGGTAAGGGAGAAGAGGAGAACCAAGAGCAGGAGCCACAGGGCCAGGATGCAAAAATGGGGCAGGGGAGCCAAAGGCAACATGGCCAGGAGGAGGAGGACAAGGGGATACAGGGCCCTGCTCAAGAGAGCTTACAATCTAAAAGGGAGGGGCAGACTGACAAGAATCACAAAGTGGGGAGTCAGATTGAGGGGACTAGAATTCTGAGGGTGAGGTATAACACGGTTATTGTAGAAGGATTGTGAAGAGGGGTAGAGGAGGGCAGGGGAGAGGTCAGACAGAGGAAGGGTAGGCTTTCCTGAACAGGTGGGTTTTAAGGGAGTGCTTGAAGTTTTGCAGGCCAGGGGATCGCCTGATAGAGCGAGGAAGATCATTCCAGAGAAAGGGGCAGCGCAGGAGAAATCTGGAATGCGGGAGTGAGACGCGGTAACCGGATGGGAGGTGAGAGGTGGTTGTTGGCTGACCGTAAAGGGTGAGAACTAGTATGAATGGAGATGAGGTTGGAGACACAAGGAGCAGTGGAGTTAGAGAGAGCTTTGTAGGTGAGGCTGAGGAGCTTGAAAAGGATTCTGTCCATCACTCTACATCAGATGATACTTGGAGTCACGAAGTGACGGTTGATCTGGCCTCTCACTAACAATCCCTGTGGGATTCTTGATTCCTTAAAAAATACTTTTTGCTACTTCATGTAACCCCAATGTTCCTGAGTCTATGACTACCACCTGATCATAGAACACGGGGTTCAGGGCAATATACCTGAAAACAGTTGGTCCCCTAATACCTCCTTTGGCTTAATCTTTCCCTTGCACATTTTAGGCATACTTGCCTAATCTCCCTGACTGTACAGGAGACTCCAGAATGTCAGGTAGTACTCCCAGACTCCTGGGAGAATAGACCTCCTTTCCAGATCCCGCCTGTACACGTGTAAAGAGAGCAGGGCCTTGAAATCATATAATAAGGCCTTGCCGGGTGGGTCCCGGTGATTCACGTCATCATAATGCTGCCCCCTGCTGTGTGAATTACATCATCACATCTTCTGCACTTGACTTTTGACCATGAAAAACTGCATATTTGGCCTAAATATTGGCTTTAAGTATCTTTTCCTCCTTACTCCTGGTGGCTTTTCAGCTCTTACTAGACCATTTTAGATTTCATAGTCACATGTTCTATACATTTCTCCAACCTCACAAGCAATTCTCTTCCAGTTTGGTAACTTAGTTCCCGGGGCTACTTTGTGCCCCAGTGTCACGGTCTGTGAAGAAGTCACTAGCCCGTATTAGTGCAGCCGAGCAAGGAGGAGCAGAGTCTAACCCACCCCTGGTGTTCACCAGGGATCCCCACAAGGGAGTTTGGGCTTCGCTGCAAGAGGGTGCGCAGGTCGCAGTTCTCCGAGTCAGACACCAGCGTAGTAACAGAGTGGACGGAATGTAGTCAATCAATCCGGGTCGGAACCAACTGGGCAGCGATGTACAAAACGGAGATCCGAAGAATGGTCAGAGGCAGGCCGTGAATCAGGAAACCAGAACTAGCAGCAAGGTAACAAAATGAAATCCAAAAGAAAAGTCAGAGGAGATAGTCGGGTCAAAACAGGATCAGATACTGGATAAAAACAAGGTGTTGAAGCTGGGTGAAATCAATATTCTGGCACCTTAATGGTGCAGAGGCTCCTATTTATCCCCAGAGGGCTAACCGGGGGCTGCAACGCCAGGGGCCCACCAGAAGGGGTGTGGCCATCCATCAAAGAGGCAAGACCGTCAGACACTAGAGGGGGAGTGATCAGCCCACAAAAGACAGCTAGCACCCTAGTGTAGTATAAAAAGAATGCAGTGTGTACATAAAGAGTACACAGTCTTGACCTGCCCCATAGATTGGGCAGAACAGTCACCAAAAAAAACAAAAACAGGATTTTCCCACTAGACTCAGAACATTTGACAGACTGTCCTACCTGTTCTTGTCATCACCTATGGCTGCTGGTTTCTTTAGTTGCGGCTTGTCTGGATCCTGGAATTTTGGGGGCCCTATCTGGAAAAAAATGGGTACATTTAGAAAATTCCAACCAGTCCCGATCTTAAATCAATAGGACCCACAATTAATACTTAAGCCTTCCTAAAGCCCCAACATTAAAGTAATAGCATTCCCATTTAATAAATTAACCTATTTCCCTCCCTTCCGACAACCCCAGCAATAAATTAATAGCATTTATGTATAATAAATATACCTATTTCCCGCAACCGTCACTGCCATTAAATAATTCATATTCACATTTAATAAATAGACCTCATGCTCCTCAAACTCAGCCCCACATTCAATTAATAGTCCCCAAACCATCCCATCTTAAATTAATAGTCCCCACTATAAAATTAAATTGCCGCATCACTCCACAATCAAAATAGCACCCATTAGTTAGCCACCAGCTACCACACACACATTACATTGCCACAAGCCCGCTGAGCCATCATACACACATTACTGTGCCCCTTCATCACCATGCTCACCATGCTGTGCCTCTTTATGATCAAACTGCGCCCTCCATGCTGTTTTTGCTCCCCCCCTTCTCCTGGCCCCCATCATCACCCTGTGTCATGCTGCTTTGGCACCCCATTCACCCTGTGCCATGATGCTTTGGACCCCCCCTTCACACTCTGCCATGCTGTGCTCTGCCCCCCCTTCACACTCTGCCATGCTGTGCTCTGTCCCCCCTTCACACATTGCCATGCTGCTCTGCCCCCCCCCCCCATTCACACTCTGCCATGCTGCCATGGCAGTTCACATGCCCTTATTACCCCTCATCTTTCATGCCACATTGTTTCCCTCCCTCTTCCCCAAAATGACAGGCTGCGAGTTTTACTGACCTTATCAGAAATGGCATCTGCTGCTCCTGCATTGCTCATGTAGCTCCTCTGGGCGGCAGGAGTCAGGACCTCACCAACTGTGGGCGGTTCTTCCTTCCAGATAAGTCATGTGACATGACTCATCTACCAACAACTGTGCTGTACAGCGCATGTGCAGAGAGCCACAGTCACGTCTGGGCTCTCTGCACTTCAATCACCAGGCTGTCACACAGGGCCGCCATCAGAAATCGCGGGGCCCAGTACAATGAAGCAGGCAGGGCCCCCCGATGACCACCCCCCAATCCCCCCCCCCCCCCCGATGAACCAGGGCCGTCGTTCCGACTGGGCAGGATGGGCAGGTGCCCGGGGGCCCAGGGGGAAAGGGGGCCCAAGGCAATGGGAAAAAAAAATCCTGTAGAAAAAAAACCGGAAAAAAAAACAACTTACCTTTTGTGGTCACGATCCGGCTCCCTCCCTGGTCCCCTCTTCCGTGAAGGGGGTCGGACTTAGGCGATTGAAAGGTAAGTTAAGGGGGGCCCTAATATATATATAATATATACATATCTATATATATATAAATATTAGGGGAGAGGGAGGGAGAGATAGACTTCAGGCAAGTTTGCGTTCCAAAAGCCGAACTTCCTGTTGCTGGAACGTGCGTTCCACTGCAGAAGTTAAGGGCTGAAGGTACAGTTACGGCTCTGCCCGCTGTCCTCTAGTCCCATCTTTGCTGCTGTCTTCAGCCTGGCTGTCACAGTGACAGCGGGCCAAATAGAGATAGAGTGTAGTGCAGCACTTCTATTGCAGGTGGAGCTGTCAGAGGGAAATAGGGAACCTCTATCCCTAATAATAAATATAAATATGAAGAATTCCTCGGCGCTGTGAAAGTTTGGTGTCAATGTAGTCAGTTTATTAACATACAGTCAGCATACATGGTTCTGGCCGGATCAAAAAACAACAAACCCAATTGGGTATATATCAAAACAAATGGGTGGTAAATAAAATACACAGGTGTAATAGCGGAGGATAAACCTCAAATATTGTATTATTAATATTATTATTAATTTTTATTTATAAGGCGCCACAAGGTGTCCGTAGCGCCGTACAGAGACAAACGAATTACAATACAATGGGAGACAGCACAGTACAGTAAACAGTAAGCACAGTAACTCAGTAAGCTCAATGTACAGCTAGAGAGGGCGGGGAAGGGGGAGGGAGGATCCGCAAACGACGGGGCCCAAGAAGGAGGGCGCAGAAGACAGGGAGACCCCCAGAGGGGGGAGGAGGGAGCGAGAGGGGACGGGAGGTGGAGGTCCCTCGAGGAGGGCTAAGTAGCTGGAGAGCAGAGTTAGAAGTGGTGGAAACAGGAGGAGAGATGGCCCTGCTCAGAGGAGCGTACAATCTAAGGGTAGGGGTAGACAGACAGAGAGACGCAGGGGAGAGAGGGAGAGTAGGGGGACGGAGGCAGAAGATAAGGTAGGAAGTTAAGTGGGAGATAGAAAGGCTTTAAAAAAAACGTGGGTTTTTAGGGCCCGTTTGAAACTGGACAGATTAGGGGAAGTTCTGATGGAGGGAAGGAGCTTGTTCCAGTGGAGAGGGGCAGCGCGGGCGAAGTCTTGGATACGCGCGTGGGAGGAGGTTATAAGGGGGGAAGAGAGGCGACAGTCAGAGGCAGAACGGAGAGGGCGGGATGGAGCATGAATAGAGAGGAGGGTGGAGATGTAGGGCGCAGTGGAGTTGGCGAGGGCCTTGTCGGTGAGTGTGAGGAGCTTAAAGAGGATTCTGAAGGGGAATGGGAGCCAGTGAAGGGCTAGGAAGAGGGGGGAGACAGAAGAGGAGCGGCGAGAAAGGAAAATAAGCCTAGCGACAGCATTAACAACAGATTGAAGGGGAGCGAGATGAGAGTGGGGGGGGCCAGTGAGGAGGAGGTTGGAGTAGTCCAGGCGGGAGATGATCAGAGAGTGGATAAGACATTTGGTGGCATCTTGGGAGAGGAAGGGCCGGATGCGAGCGATGTTACGCAGCTGGAAGCGGCAGGATTTAGCGAGAGAGAGAATGTGGGGGCCAAAGGAGAGAGAGGAGTCGAGGATGACACCAAGGCAGCTAAGTTGGGGGACAGAGAAGATAGAAGTGTTGTCGACAGTGATGGAGAGGTCAGAAGGGGATGAGGTATGAGAGGGAGGAAAAACTATGAGCTCAGTTTTGGCAAGGTTAAGTTTGAGGAATCGAGAGGACATCCAGGAGGAGATGGCAGAGAGGCAGGCGGACACCCTAGAGAGGAGGGAGGGAGAGAGATCAGGAGAGGAGAGGTATAGTTGAGTGTCGTCAGCGTAAAGGTGGTAGCTGAAGCCGAAGGAGCTGATGAGTTCACCCAGGGAGGAGGTGTATAGAGAGAAGAGTAAGGGTCCCAGAACAGAGCCCTGAGGGACCCCGACTGGAAGGGTGGACGGGGGGGGAGAGAGATCCAGAGGTGGTGACAGAGAAGGATCGGTGAGTAAGGTAAGAGGTGAACCAGGACAGGACTGGGCCGGAGAGGCCGAAAGACTGGAGGGTGTGAAGGAGGAGGGGGTGGTCAACGGTGTCGAAGGTTGCAGAGGTCAAGGAGGATGAGAAGGGAGAAGTGGCCCCTGGCTTTAGCAGAGAGGAGGTCATTGGTGAATTTAGCCAGGGAAGTTTCAGTGGAGTGGAGGGGGCGGAAACCAGACTGGAGAGGATCAAGGAGGGAGTGTTCAGAAAGGTAGGAGGTGAGACGGCTGTAGACGAGCCTCTCGAGAATTTTGGAGGCAAATGGGAGAAGAGATATGGGGCGATAGTACGAGAGAGAAGTGGGGTCGAGATTAGGTTTCTTAAGAATGGGGAATACGAGAGCATGTTTGAAGGAGGACATTGTAGGCAACGTCCTTATAGTCCCAGTAATAGTGGGGCAGGGACTGACACAACCAGATGGGCATAGTGGATTTTCCAGAAATGTCCAGCAAATGGTGAAATAGTAAATAGCCTGTAAGTAATGTCCCAGATGTTTAGCATATGTAAGTTCTCCACAAGTGTGGGATAAAAAGTCAATAAATGTCCGTGGCAGCAGGCAATGAATCAAGTCCAGACGGCCTCAACAAGGAATACAATGTGAACTTACATTTGAGGGGAGATGGTCGCCTTCCGATTCCTTCCTTCCTCTCTCTGAATTGGGGTAAGCTGTGATAGAGAGTGTTTGCTGGAAGTCGCGCTGTCTCATCTTCTGGTGCGCGCATGCGCAGAGAGGTCCTGGCGGCCCTGCTGTCACCTATTTGGAACAACGGACCTAGCGGGGGGCTTGGCTAATGGACCCAGCGGGGGGTGTGGTTAACCAGCGTCGGGGCCTACCGGTGGATTGTCCGGCTCACCGGCAGGCCAGTCCGACGCTGAACCTACCAGTATCTTTTTGGATCACGGAGGAAAGCCACACAAACACGTGGAGAACGTACAAACTCCACACAAGCTATGGCACTATTTGGCATCAAACTCATGATCCCAATAATGTGAGTCAGCAATGCTAACCACTGTGCCATTGTATACCCACACGTGTTATTGTGGACTGAAGACACCTGAACCACTTTCCCACAAACAGGTAAACCCTAGCATTACTCCTCCCCACATATATTTATATGCTTTATGCTTAGTTGTATCAGTTTATGCTTTTTTATACCTCAACATTTTTCTTGCTGCTTTGTCTCCTGTGTAGTTTGGTCTAGCCTGGGACATGGTCTGAGTGGATGATCTAGCAGTGTTATGTTGTCCCAATTTGCTGGAGGTATGACATGGTGTGTAGGGTTCATTTTAAAGGAACTGACTCTCTGCAATTCCTTTATTAAAGGACGTCTATTACTACCTGTTTGTACTTTCCTATATTACTATGTGTACTAGGCAGACATGTGCGCTTGGGAGCTCCGGAAAGGATGTATCCAATCAGATCAATAACCCAGAAATGGGAACGTATCAGGACAACTTAACCTGGACACAAGAAAGATGGTTTGCAGATGTAACAAGTATATAAAGTTGGCCACAGATGTTCAGATCCCGTTTAGGTCATTTTTAATCTGCCGTTATAGCATATACAGACTAAAAAATTACCATCTTGTCCAATGAAAAGCTGATGGGATTGGACAAGATGGAATATCCTGTGTGCAGATGACCCCATCAAGATGTGATATGCGATAATCCACTAATTAGTGATGTTGATACCTTTAGAGACCAAATCATCCTGCATGACTACCACAAAACCAAATCTGTTCAGTTTGGCTGTCCATGTATAGGGAGGGCTCTAACTTTTTCTTAATTAACAAAGGATTAACAATTGAGAAATCAGAGATTTCTTTGTCATTAACCTAATTATTGTCACCATAGACCTTGGGGGGAACAGGGCACTTAGCCTCATGTATGAAACTCCCATTGTCCTATAGATTGTAAGCTTGTGAGCAGGGCCCTCTTACTGTTCTGTCTGTCTGTATTGTTGTATTACTGTGTTTGTTCCCAATTGTAAAGCGCTATGGAATATGCTGGCGCTATATAAATAAATGTTGATGATTACAGCCCCCTCCGTATTACTTACCATTAGTTGTTGAGACCGCCAGCGCTATTCTACAGCTCCGCTGTGAGCTTCTTGCTGCACAGACAGGAAGTCAACGCACTTCCAATATCAGCTCTGCATTGTGGGGCTGTCTGACCTCTCCTTGGAACGCTCAGACAGCGCTCCGAAGAGTCTGCGAATTTAGCTTAGCCTCATGCATTTAAAAATGCATGGTACAAGTAACTGTCTCTGGCGCTAGGTGCTGAGAGCGGAGGGTCCACGGCAAATTCCCCCTGTACCCCCTCTTCAATCCAACTCTTGGGACAGCAACATTAGGCAGTGATCCCTTTTCCCTACAGAATCATCACCATCATCACCAGTTATTTATATAGCGCCACTAATTCCGCAACGCTGTACAGAGAACTAATTCACATCGGTCCCTGCCCCATTGGGGCTTACAGTCTAACATAACACACACACAAACAGAGAGAGACTAAGGTCAATTTGATAGCAGCCAATTAACCTACCAGTATGTTTTTGGAGTGTGGGAGGAAACCGGAGCACCCGGAGGAAACCCACGCAAACACAGGGAGAGCATACAAACTCCACACAGATAAGGCCAAGGTCTGGAATTTAACTCATGACCCCAGTGCTGTGAGGCAGAAGTGCTAACCACTAAGCCACCGTGTTACCCATGTTCCAGAATCCTGTTCAAACTCCTCACCCTCACCTACAAGGCCCTCTCACACTCTACTGCCCCTTATATCACTAATCTCCTCTCCATTCACATTCCCTCCAGCTCCCTGCAATTGGCCAATGACCATCACCTCTCCTCCCCACTGATCACCTCATTTCACGCCAGAATTCAAGACTTCTCCCGTGCTGCCCCCCTCCACTGGAACAACCTCTCTCGCTCCGTCCGTCCCCTAATTTGTGCTCCTTCAAACGGGCTCCTTAAACCCTACCAGCCATCCATCTAACCTTCTCCATGCTCGGTCTCATCATCACTCATCATCTCCCCCTTCTCTTTTCAAGCTCTTCTAGTGTTTGATCCCCTCCACTGCCTCTTCTCGGGCCTGCTGTCTGGCCTCCCTTAGGATGTGAGCTCTTATGAGCAGGACCCTCTTCCCTCATATCTCAATACAATTTCTTCTCCTTCACCGTCACTGTAACAGCTTTGCCTGGAGCTATTGGAGTCTTGGTATTACTGGATATTGTTTGTACTGTTTTACCCTGTATGGTCTACCATTTGTATTCTGTACGGTGCTGCGGAAATCTTGTGGCTCCTTACAAATAAAGGATAATAATAATAATAATAATAATAATTTATTAAGCTGCAATGGGGCAGCTTAGTTTGACCAGATGACTGGAGACTGCCTGTGCTATCTCAATGAGCACTCACTTATTCCACCAGCAGTGTGTGCAAGCTGCAAGCCTATCTATTCATCTATTTTTATCTATTTAACTGGGACAAAAACGTAAGTTTTAATACCACGTTCCTCTAATGCTGAACAGTTTTTGTGTGAGGATGCACCAAATGCAAATTGAGTTTCCACAGTAGATTCAGCCAACACTGCAAATGTATAATTAGGCACAGTATACATGAAATATTCCTGCCGATGAGTCCTGAAAGACCTTTGGGAACGTGTCAAGGGATGCCGTCATTTATTAATGTACTTAGATTACAGATCATATGACCTTCCCCCCACCCCAATGAATGTTATCTCAGGAATGAATTATAAACCTTGACTTTGGAGCCGGAATTATGTCAGTCTCTTTGCATGCTTTTTTTTTTTTTTTATAATAACTCAGGTCAACGGGTCAAACATTATCAATCACATGTTACACAACTCCTTTCTTTTTAAACAATGGACTACTATTTCTTTTTATTTACCAGAACAAAGGAAATGTACTTTGCTTCAGTGCTTTAAAAAAAAAAAACCAATATAACAAAAAGCTTTTGCCTTATCACAATAAATAGCTCACACTGAAAGGCGTCTGGATTTTGCAGAAGAAAATGCCTACGTTTTTAAAAGCTGTAGACTGGTAATCACATGCTATATCAGTGTAGAATATATCAGTTTTATTCACACGCCTTTATTTTCTCTACCACTAAGAGGCGCTGTTGCCTCGGATAAAATTGTTTTTTCTCTTTGTAGATTAGAAAATGGGAGGAAGTGGGGATTTTATTTGTGATCTGCAGGATGTGTTTACCAAAACAACTGGATACAAAATTGCAGATCATAGTTGGCTGAGCTAAACGAGCTCAGTGTTAGAAACATTGTATCAGAGAGTGGTGAGCTGCCCTTACTGGGCTGTCATTGGCATACTTTGCAGTCCCCATGCCTCTGAACAGTGGAAGAAGGTGCATTATAAGTTGTGGATCCTTTTATTTAATCAAAGGCACCCAGGGTTGGAAAAGTGTTGGACAACCGAACCTGGCAGCAGCTCGCCTGTCTGCTCATTGGGTGCACATTGCATGATCTACACGCCTCTCATGGTTGGGGCTGTCCTCCCTGTCTGCAATAACCTGGGAGCTAGGGCAGGAAGGGCTGTCTAGTTCCTCCTCCCATGAGTCTGTGGGTTTGTGTGAGAGCTAAGGCAAATAGAGCTCAGGCAGAAGCAGCCCAGGGACTTTGCACAGATTAAGCAGTTTTGGGGTGCTCTTCTGTGCGTGCTGCAAGCAGGGTGTGCCCCCCTCCCCCCACAGACACCCTATGCGGATTATCCATTTCCTGGACCACCTAGGACACAGCCCGAAATTTGGTTCTTGAAGGACTTACCTGCTCTATTGTTACACCCCCCCCCCTCCTCCTGGACATATCCGAGGGAACCCCTAATTCTATTCCTATGAACAAGGGTTTGTAACCCACATTTTCGACTCCATGGCGACTGTGGTTGAGCCAATTTTTGGTCTTTCTGAAGATGAAGTAAGTACAAGTTCCTCTTTTACTCCCCCCTCTCTGCTTGTGTAATGTTGTGTTTGCATTATTTTATGTTATGAGTAGTAATGTTTACTACGTGGTTAGTAAACTATGTCATTGATTGTACACCTAATTTCTGCACTGTACAGATTTAGAGGAGATAGAGGGTCTAGGAGAATATATATCATTGGCCTGTTGACCCCTCTGTAATTAAACCCCATTCCTTTGATCGTTTGGAGATTGCTGTAATTGTGTCACCTGTATGAATGCTGGGTACTGTCTCCTGATTAAACAAAAATGGTGTTTTGTAAACTCACTGGCCTATGTAAAGGTTTCATTAGTTGCAGTTCAAGAAGTTTCTTGATCTATTGACCTGTGCTGGTATGATTAATCTGTGATGGGCTTTAATTTGCAGTGTTCCAGTCCATAATTGGGCCGTGTAATACAATACCAGACAAGGTTTACCTGGATGAACTTAAATGAACTCTCCAAAAACCGAGCTGTCATTTATCAGACCTCACACATGGTTTCCCTAAGAGGTGCAGAAGCAGCTGTGTTGATCTCAGTGTACCAGATTCCCTTGCTAGCACATCATACAAATCCTCTCTTTCTGCCCCTTACCTATCCATAATCTGATATAACTGCAGCATATGTGTGTGTGTGTGTGATTCTCCCTAATAGGTGTGGGATTGGCCCCGTCTGGTAGAGCCTGCAGCAATATTGAGTTGAGCTGGTGTTTCAACATGGCACATCTCACCAGGGGAGTGTCAGTATCACTCCCTCAGGATGCTGGGTGTGTGATTACCTGGGAATTATAAATCCGTGCTCTCCACTGCAGCTGATGTATAATGCACAGTATATGTGCTGTCAGTCTGGAGCCCAGATATTATTCTGCGCAGGTTAAATCTCTGGCATTAACCAGGCAGCATAGACCAGATAACTGGGTGTGGAGAAGATTGGTACATTCCTTCTACCAACATGGGAGAATTTAAGAAACATTGTCTACATGTTCAGTATCAAAATAACAAGACACATCTTTCATCCCTCCCTATGTGTACAATATGTTTGTTAGAGTTATTTTGATGCTTCCCAGTGAGCGTGTAGTTAAAATGCTATGTACAGCTACTGCGTATGGAATTTATATGTATTTTAAGAAAATAGTAAAAAGCAGGGGTGTGTGTGGTTTTATATACATATACCAGCCCACTTTTGATGTGTGTGTATATGGTGGTATGCCCTACCGCTACTTCTCCTGCTGCCTTCATTGTATAACTGTCAAATTCCATTTACTTCCATTTTCCAAGTCTAAAGTTCTACTTCGACATATATCTATATTTTTTTTGCAGACACATTATTACAGTACATGTGTGGAGTTTGTATTTTGTCCCCGTGTTTTTGTGGGTTTCCTCCCACAGTCGAAATCCATTCTGATAGGATAATTGGCATCTGGCAAAACGGATCGGAGTGTGTTTGTAATTTAGACTGTAAGCTCCAATGGTGCAAGGACTGATGTGGATGGTTACATGATCTCTGTACATTACTGCGTGATATAATTGGCACTCTATAAATAAACTTTATAATTCTCAAATTATTAGTGGTAGGCAAGACTGTCAGGACAGGCTGGGAATTGTAGTCCCACCGTAGCCAGGGAGCCACTGATTGCCTATGTCTAAATTTAAACATGCGATCAAACGTGTGCTGCTAGCGTGGCTTGTGGATTGTGCATGCATCTCTGCATGTGAAGGAATAGGAGATGTCTTGCTTAGTACACTAGTTTTAAATACTTTATAATGTGTGATCTGGAGGCTGCCTGGATTTGAAAATCAATAAGATGATCTCTGTGGAAAGGAATGACCTCTCCTCCTTTGTATCTTTTATCTTTTTTTTTTTTTCTCTACTGTCAACCAGGCAGTGGCTGGCACAGAGAGGAATGCAGTCTTTCTGCAGCAAAACAAGGCTGAATTCAGGAGGAATAATGCTTGAGACAATTCCTCGATTTAATGAATATATGTTGTCCAGAACGAAACACTGGAGGATTCATTCTGCTAGTGCAATTAGGTTAAGCTGCCCTCATGTTTGCTTCCTGCTTGTAAGACTTGCTGCAAAAGTCCTTCTTTATAAAGGAAATGTGTTCTGCAGTAATCGCCATGGGGAATGCGATAAGAAATTCCACAATAGCTATGTTTTCTAAGAACAGCACGAAAGTCTATTGGTGGTATCTAGTGTTTTTTTTTTGTTTTTGTTTTTTTTTAACCGTTGCACATATATACAGTGTATATTATGTTTAATGATATATATATATAATTTATTATTATGTATGTATATGTTCTCCCTGTGTTTGCGTGGGTTTCGTCCGGGTGCTTCGGTTTCCTCCCACACTCCAAAAACATACTGGTAGGTTACTTGGCTGTTAACAAAATTGACTCTAGTGTGTGTGTGCGCGCGCTAGGGAATTTAGACTGTAAGCTCCAATGGGGCAGGGACTGATATGAATGAGTTCTCCGTACAGCGCTGTGGAATTAGTGGCGCTATATAAATAAATGGTGATAATGATATATATTACACACACTAGCTGATGTACCCGGCATTGTCCTGGTTAAAATCTTTAAGTCATCAATGAGTTGATTGTAACTGTCAACATTTTTTCTTTTGTGCTATGTCATAAAAGATATGTAATTGCCCAATCTTTTTTTTTAAATAAATCTTTCAAATCAATCCATATATTTTTAATAAATATTATTTCAATTTTATATTAAATGTCATCCAAATCCATCCAGCGGAAGGCCCCCTGTGTCAAAGATCAGCCTCGGTGCACCCCAACGGGAAGTCAACCTGGATCTATATGGACCACCTTGCGTTGGTTTCATCCCAATCGGTGCAAGGGTGTCTGACTGCATAACCGGAAAAACAAACAGACCGATAAAAATATATATATATATATTTATATATAGCAGGAAGGACCGCCTATGCCGCCCTGTCTGTTGTTGCTGGGAACCGCCTGGGCTTACTTTGCCACCGTTCCCATTCGTTATCCCAAATGTGCCCTCTTTTGCCGCAGTAGGAGGGGCTTACAATGCTGCCACCACTGGACTCCTATACCGGCATCCAGAACCGCATTCCTTCTGGGTCACTGACACTGCTAGTGTACCTCGTTGCTGGTGTACCTGGGCTGGTAACTCCGGACCTCTTAATATGGATCCCCCCTGGCCTATCACACTGACCAGGGCTGCTGGGTAGCAGGCAGAGCGGTGGTACTGGAAAGGCTTGGGTACAAACCTCAGAGACAGCCGGAGAACGGATTAGATTTTTGGTCTAATCTGCAGATCACAGGAATACAGCAATATTGAAGATGTTTTAAAGCAGGTCTTGAAGCAAGATGTTTATTTGCTCTCACCCTGGTTGAATGTACCAGGGTGATCAGGTCAGATGAAAATCAGAAGAATACATTTCAGTGTACAAGTCAGTGCATTTATACATTTCAGACACAGGCTATTTTTAGCATCAGGATATACTCTATTTACACAAACATGGATTTACATGCATTGCAAAGCTAACAAAAAATTGCGCTTATCTATGAAATTCACTCTGGACAAAAGGCCACACAGTAACGACTCCCTGCTGGGCCTTTGGCCAGAGCAGGCATGACACTTCATCACTAAACTTCGTTAGCACTTCCTGCTATCAGACTTCTTTGCACATGTCCTAATTGGAGGTTTCTACTAGCAACCTTACAAATCCCAAACAGTGACACTTCCATACAAAATACATCCCAATACACACAAGACCACCATCCACAAAGGCCTATTGCATCAGATATATGCATCAGAAATAAGGCATATCCTTTAGTAAGGTAAAAACAGTTTCTACCCTGGTCTCAGAAATAACGATTTCCTATCTCAGAATATATACAATACAAAAAATAAGTGCACATGCAATTATATAAATATGCGCCCTGCGCTATTTCCTTTAAATAAATTCATACGAGAAGTTAGTTATCAGTGATCCAGTATGTGTGTGTATGTATATATGTAATAAAATATATATATATATATATATAATATTTCTTTTTTACACAACTATCTGTCTTCCTAGACGACTCATTTTTTAATACCATGAAATTTACGGATGGTATGTATCACTAGTTAATGTATAGTTGTCAGCAGTATCTTGTCCCTGTGATAATGACAAGCTTTGATTTGTTCTTTATGGCTGTTTTGTATTATAGACCTTGATGTGACTATTACGGTGCCTCTTCCCTCATATTAATGTTGCTGAATGCAGTTCCCAATATTTGCTTTCTGTATAAGACGAGAGGCTGAATATGGTTATTATAAATGCAATAATAATGTGACTATCTTGGGCTCATGCCTGACTGTGTATAAGATCAGTATTACGGTCCTGCTTGTTGGCTATAGAACCCTATTTGTAGATATATTATGATGGTGCGTAATGTAGGTGTAGTGATTATGTCTGTGTTACATACTCCACACACATAGGTCCTGACTCATTAAGACGCACAAAACAAACGTATTGGGGTGTTTGTTTTGTTTTTTCTTTTGGAGATTTCAGGATTTGGGTATATATACATATATACATCTATTCAACTAGAAGCGGATCTGAAGAAACGTCTCTTATTGAGTACTGATCTAGGTAGGCTCTGCTCTGAAAAACAATACATTGGTGGACAGGTACAATATATCTGTAGACTATAAAGTTTTAGCAGAACACACACCTGTTAATAATATGGTAATTAATGACAACTCCACTACAAAAAGAACAAAATGTTTTTCTCCATCCGCCCCCCGTTTATCAGGATGTTAATGTCTACTGTGCATACAAATGTTACTTGCTCCTGATTGCAAAAGCATGTTATAACTTATATAATCATCCGTCATCACTATCACCCGACCTGTAGCTGGTGCAAGTGATACGACTGAAAAATATACGTACCTGAGAGATGCCCAGAGCTTGCCGCGCCCTTACTGTATATTGACTACGGGCATACGCCCCTACCCCTGAAATCGTAGGCTGTTGTAAGATTCCTTTGCGTTCAAAGATGAATTGCATACACTTGCGTTCTCTGGAGTTTAGTCCTTTTTTCTGGGCTTGTGCAATGCAATTTAACTCAAAATGCCGGCGAGAATCACCAGCCAGATCGCAAAATGCCTCTGGAAACGGCGTTGGTTATTTATTTTGGCAAGAATGTGTAATTATTGCGTTATACTTGCATTGAATCTCGGTAAATCCGTCTCTATCTGGCAGGTGTGAAGTCTCCTGTTAAATTGCTGTACAAAATTCAGACCTTTTTGTACAAAATGTAGACATTGATTGCTAAATATTCTGTGTGAATTGCTTAATGTGTTTCCTGAATATGTTTTTCAGATATATTGTTACATTTCTCTGTCCCTTGGCTCATTTCATAGCTTTCTTGTATAGGTGAGAGGCGAGGAAGAGGAGGGGGGCGGGGGGCAAGGGGGATTATTCTGTGAATGAGCATGCTGAGAAGAGGGGTGTTCCAATGTTCTTCTGCTCAGTAGATCATGTGACTGTGGTTGCCATGGTAGTTGCTTAGTAAACTGCAATTCATTAAGCAATGTGAGGAAAGAAGGAGAAAAAGACACCTCCATGTACAGTGCAACAGAGTGATTTTATGTTTAAAGAAACACAAACGCAACAATTTTTCTAGGAATTTCAACTTTAAAAGCAATTGTTTATCTTCATTGTTCCTGTTCTCTGAGCTATAGCAACAGAATCTCGTATTTATTTTTATACTTTTATATATCCATCTGTTTCCAGCCACAATACCAGCAGTTGAGATTGTGGGTAAAAAAAATTAAAATTTACGTTCACACTCAAACTATTTGAGTAATTAAATTCTTATTCTATCTTAAAGGTAATGCAGTTTACTTTTGATGGCACATGACCCTTCCACATACCTCCAACATCTAATTAAATATAAAAAAAAAAAAAAAGCTAAATCAAGACAAAATAAGCCCTGAATCTAAACCATGCTCCCGATCTGTCCAATCCCTCCCTGATTCGGCCAATTGTACCAATTTTCCGGAAAAATCACAAACGCTTTAAAAATGCCCCGCCCCTTTCTGAGAATCGGACAGTCCACCTAAATCGATGCTGTTGGGAGCTGGGATGCCCATTTAGGTGTGAGGAGAACAGTCTGACTCCTCTTCCTTACACAAATATCTTACCGCCCCACTGTCCCGATATCAGGGCTCTGTCCCACCCAGGGACATTTTTGTCCCACGGGTGAAAATGTTGGGGAATGGGAGGTATGTAATGGGCAGTCTAGCACTTTGCAGCCCTCGGGGGGGTGTGGCCACACCATCACATTGTGGCAACGCCCCTTTACCGCAGCCTCACAGTGCTGGAGTCACGAGTTAGTTTCCGACTTGGGCCCTAATCCGTGTGGTGCTTCTATGCTCTCCACGTGCTTGCGCGCGTTTCCTCCGGTTGCTCTGGTTTCCTCCCACAGTGGAAAAAACAAAACTAGCAGCTTAACTGGCTCCTGACAAGTCAACAGCAAACATTTTAGACTCTTTGCCAAGACACACGTTTAGATAATCTTCTGTCCTTGTTTTAAAACTGATTTAAAGCTGTCATTTTTCCTTGTGCGGTTCCTGGGGCGATTGTATTGTGTAAAAGCCCGAACGCCTTGTTCATGGCCAGTGAAAGAATGTTGTGAAATACAGGTGGTTAAAATAAGAAAATATGCTGGTATCTGTGCGTATTCCAGCCCTGTGAGAACTCTTCCATTAAAAACCGGAGTTACTGCTTTCCGTCAGAATCACTTGTGGTTGTTGTCATCATCGAGCCGTCTGTTGTACTTTAGTTTGAGAAACCGTAACAGGAAAATTACTGACCTTGTTTGTTTTTGCTGTGTGAAGACTGAAGAAACAGGTAATTCAGAAACCAGCATTCCTCAACAACCTGGCGGGTAAATTGTTTGAATTCATTAGATTGAATCTCTGGCATCACGGTGCTTTTATAAGCGTCAACTGAAATGGATCCATTATTTGCTTCAGACGTCGGCGTTCTCTACGACGGTGAATAGAAAATGTCTTCAAATACTGCCGCATGAAAGCTCGCAGTTATGGCCTAATTGGCTGTTTAAAGGCGCACACACTTTGTGTTAAACACAAAAAGGGTGAAAAAAAAAAAGGATCTATTTAATGTATGTAATATTCCTGCTGCATGAATTTACCTAACTTTCATAATGGTGTTCTAAAGCCTGCTTGCAGTGTGTGGCATTCACTAGAGAGACATAATTTATCTTACCGTTTTATAATCTATCATTAAAGTTGGAGGGCATTGCAATATCTGGGGGGGTGTTCAGAGCGTGTAAAGATAAATGGCAATGTACACACACAGGTGAATGTATATACAAGATATAGTTTTATTTTATTCCTCTGTCAAAGCTATGAGGAAACTTGGGCTATTGTCTGTCACCTCCTTGCCTGCTCTCTGTCATATTCTGTAAGCTTTTCAGACCGTGCCGCTCCATATTGGACAACCTGATCTTCTCCCCTAGTTTCAGATTTGAAGGGAAAGGTTGGCAACTTGTGGCTGTTTCCGCTTTGTTTAGGTAATTTTAAGTAAATTGTTTAAGAAAGGGCAGCACAGTGGCTTAGTGTATAGCACTTTTGCCTCACAGCACTGGGGTTATAAGTTCTATTCCCGACCATGACCTTATCTGTGTGGCGTTTGTATGTTTCCTCCGGGTGCTCTGGTTTCCTCCAACACTCCAAAAACATACTGGTAGGTTAATTGGCTGCTAACAAATTGACCCTAGTGTGTGTGTCTGTGTGTGTATGTTAGGGAATTTAGACTGTAAGCCCCAATGGGGCAGGGACTGATGTGAGTGAGTTCTCTGTACAGCGCTGCGGAATTGGTGGCGCTATATAAATTGATGATAATAATGCAGGAGATATCATTGGGTAAACTACCGCTTTAAACCTGCAGTTCTCATAATACTCTTCACCGCAACTGCGCAGTAGAGAGTCTTCCTTAACAAAAAAGGTAATTGCCTGGACAACCTGCTGTTGGACGCACTCTCCCGACATGACTTGTATATTAAATTAAGCCGAAAATTCATCCGTCGTTGTTGTGATGACAGATGATACTTAATGAGGGCAAAAACCTGTTAATTTTTAAATAGGCCCCTTAATATATAATACTTGTTACAATACTTGTTACAAAGCTGCACAGAGACTTTGACTTTTTCCTCGTTAAGCGTTACCTCAATATAAGTCCAAGTCCTGTGCCCAGGGTGTCTCATCCTGCATGGTCATCGCTCTCTAATGGATATTTTGTAATCTTCCAGGTGAAACGGTTGAAGAACAAATTTTGGACATTGATATTCCTATATCTGTGCAGCACAGATCAATAAGAGTCACAGGCAGCCTATGGAACCAATATTGTATCAGCGGTTATAGAGAAATGGCTGCGAAGGGGACTGGTCACCTCTGGTGGGATCTCAGCAGATTGGCTAATAGGGCAAGGGGGCAGTCTGAGGTGCTGGTCCAGGTCTAATGAAGTTTTACTGGTTGGGGTATGGGGGGGGGGGGGGTGGTCACCATTTTTTGAGGCTCTATTACAAATCGTTAGGAATAATTATCAAATTCTGGAAACCTTATCTCTACTGTAATTAATGGGCCCATCGATCTTGTGCTGTCACGTCACAACGTGCCTTCTGGATCAGCAGGAATCGCCAGGAATGTGAACATGGGTTTCCTGTTAGCGGGAGGAAATCTGGGTCTTGAAATATGCACTGCCCCCTAGAGGATGCTCCACAAACTTTCCTCCTGAGCACAAGCGAATGAAAAACAAGTCGTTGGGGGTGTATTTTGTGTTGTGAAAGTAGTTAGGGTGTTTTTTTGTTTGTTTTTTATTGCTCATAGACTAAAATTATATTTACTCCACTATGATCCTTGAAAAAAGTGCTCTATCTTATCTTTATGAAATTATTATGATCGCCACCATTTATTTATATAGCGCCACTAATTCCGTAGCGCTGTACAGAGAACTCGCTCACATCAGTCCCTGCCCCATTGGAGCTTGCAGTCTAAATTCCCTAACATACACACACATACACAGAGACCAGAGTCAATTTGATAGCAGCCAATTAACCTACCAGTATGTTTTTGGAGTGTGGGAGGAAACCGGAGCACCTGGAGGAAACCCACGCAAACACGGGGAGAACATGCAAACTCCACACAGATACGGTCATGGTCAGGAATTGACCCCAGTGCTGTAAGGCAGAAGTGCTAACCACTATGCCTATAATGTAGTTATAGTACATTATAACATTAGTTAGTGAGGTGCAAATCAGACCTCTAGCAGCAAACAGGTTAAAGCATCTGCAACTTTCTGACCTTATATCCTCCTAATTGTCTCTAAGGAAATATATTCCTTACCCCACTGATTTATACATTTTTATCTCCTCTTCTTTGCTTCTCCTCTCCATTCAACCCATTCCTTATTGCTTTTAGATTGTAAGCTCATGTGGCTTTTGGTGTATTAAAATCCTCCTAATTTAATTATACAGCACTGCAAACTACACTTTCTAGATTCTGGATTTTAATTGTGTCCTGTGGTCGGTGTCTAATTTCTTTACTTGGTTACAATCAACTTTATTTTTGCAACATGCGGGAGAAAGATGGGAGGTAAAAGCTTCCTCTGTGTTATTCCGATGACGCCCAGACTGCTGGAGGAGGCTAGGACACAAAATCCATATTAGACGTGGATGCTGTGCAGCCTTGGTGTGGAGGTTCAGGCTCCTGCGGCGGCTGCGGTGTATTCCTGGAAATTTATGGCTTGTGATAATCGCAGCTTTTTTTTTCAGAAGCTGTTGTTTATTTCGCTGTCTTGTATATTGCTGATTGTATAACACTGATGTCGTCGCTGTATCGCTCACGCATACTAGGGCGTGCTTTTCTTGTGCTCTCCACATGCTGCTGACTGTTATGCAACAGAGCATCTTGTCTTTGGTAGAGTCAGCCTGATGCAAGAGGAATCTTACCACCTGACCCCCAACTCTCACTTTCCTGTACCGCATACTTGCCAACTTTTCCTTGTTGGCTTCAGGCACCTCCCAAGGGAGGTGTGGGGGTGGGGCTTGATGAATTGCATCATTTTAGCTCCACCCCCAACCAATTGTCACAATTTTGGCCAATTACAGCAGGGGGTTAAGATGACGCAATATTTTCGTCATCAAGCCCCCCACCACTTATCTATTGCGGGGGCCAGAACCGGGAGGTTGTCCTGCTCTCCTCACTGAAGTGTCTTTTACATTTCTGTCTCCATTTCTGAAGTCATGTTGTCTTACCTGTCAGTCTTTGATTAAATCTTGGTCTCCATGAAAATGGCCACCTCCATAGGCATCAATACATGGACATAGGACACAATTTCTGAACTGTGTCATGCCACAGATGATGAAGCCAACCACGTCTTGTACTGGCTCAGCATCAGGGAGAATGCCAGACTCTTCAGGGAGTGAGGGAGATCACCCCTATTTCAGGGAGTCTCCCTGACATTCAGGGAGAGTTGGCAAGTATGATTATCCCACCTGTTTCTACAGACAGAAATCCTGCAGAGATGACCTGTTGGTAGCTCCTGAGGACTGGGTTTGGACACCTCTGCTATAGACAGACTGTGGGATTTTAAACTTCAAGTGAGAATTGTTATAGAGAGAGCCTGGCTGACAAATGGAAGAAAGTTTAGGGAGGGTTTTAAGCTAGTCCGTAAGTACTGCGTGTAAATATGAAATTCATATTCATTCATTCTATTTATATGGGCTGCACTTTCACTGTCAATGCTTTAACCATTGTGTATTCATTGTGACTCGGACACGCGCTGCAACCACGTTCCGTCTGCAGACAGTTTGGTCTCTTTGTATGCAGCTAATCCCGTGAAAATTGAAACTTTTGTAATAAATGAGCAAAAAGGTATCCTGATACCTTGTCTGTATGCATAGTATTATAGAACGTATAACCTTCACACCGATGATTAGTCCCGTTTTATATTTCTTTCTGCAAGTTATAAAATATCCCATGTGTTCTTCTGGCATGTTTTAATGGATAGGTTTACCTTAAAGAGCCACTAAACCTGAAATACTAGTTGATCTTCAGTAGTTATTGAGTAACATTCATAAATGTACCATAACAGGGGTTACGGGGGTTGTTAACCTTGTGGCAATTGTTGTCCATGGGGGGGAAAAACTTGCAAAAGGTGGTCCGTTGGAGGAGGGGGTGTGCATGCGAATGGACAGCCATGTGTTTCATCAAATACACCCTGCAAGCTACTGTTCACTGGTATCAGTCGGTCTGAACCATGGAAGCTTGAACATCTCTTCTCTTACATGGATAACAGAAGCAGCCCCCTCCTCTTAAATCCTGTTCTAGGCCTGGATTCATAGGACAGAGACGGAAAAGTGAGAGAGAGTGTAAATCTGGGCTGGTTACCACGGGGTGAGACAGGAGCATGGGGTCCACCTGCAGTAAGGAAAATTAGACCCAACAAAGACATCATTTTGAAATAAACTTTATTAGAATAAAAGAATTAAGCATTTCCAAGTTCTCGTTCATCACTTTTTATTGCATTTAAAAAAAAAAGAAAAAAATCTTTTGCTCACCGAGCCCTGCAGACGAGCAACTGGTGCTAAATTATTAAAACCAAGAGTTGCTAGCTTTCCTCTTCACCAGTCTCTGCCAAACATCTCTTTTCTATTTAATAAAATAGTGATTATTATTTGGTCGGAGCCTGTAGTTTTGTTCAAATAAAGTTTTTCTTATTTTCAAAATGTGTTATTTTTTTATTATGGACAGATGGTCATAACGTCCACTGTCCATTATACTAGAACCATAGTGATGGTAAAGTAGCCTCTAGGTGGGGGTGAGGCTGTTGTTTTGGGGTCTCCCCTGCCAATGGAAGCACCGGTCCAGTGCTAACCAGCTAACCAGGCTGATTTTTTTTTTAAAACTATGGCAGATGGACCTCTCCAAGCTCTTGGTCTTCCTGATCCCACTTATAGTAGAAATTGGCTCAGACTGGGGCAGAATATGTCCATTACTTATTCTTTTATCCTTTTTAAATGGCTATCCAGCCTTGATCTCTCTCGGGGTCAAGGCTGGGTAGCTTTCACTGTAAAAATCACAAAATTGGTCCAGATTTTGCGAACTTTGGGCTGGATGGTCCAGAACAGATTTTCTGGGGTTTTACAAACTTCTAGTCGTTACATCTTTTAGAGTGTTATCGGCAGCTAGAGGTGACCCGAAATTTCCCAAAAAAATATCTCTAAATATTTGCTTCATTCTGCATTATTTATTAACATTTTGCTGATGTCACTGAGGCTGAAGTATTATCACTCAAACTTTACTGCAAATTTTTACACATATAGTGCGTAATAGAACTCTGGAGAATGGCAGAACTGGAATATTGTATCTCCTGAAGTTCTATGGTCAGCGCCACAAACTAATTCTATGTCGGCAGCACAGAGTAAATCATCTTATCTGTCTACTATGTGTTCAAATAAAGGAATGTTTAGAGTACCAACGTATAACCAATTCACGTATGTAACTAAGACCACTTGTGTCTGATCTTTAGTGGTCCTTTAATAAACCTGTGTTTTTGTGACTTGGTGAGTGAATTAACGTTAAAGTGTGCAGTATTGTGAGGACTAAAATGAAACCATTAAGCAACTTGCACTAGATAAGACGAAGACAAGCCATCACTTCCGCAAGGTTCTAATACTTTTGGCGTTCTCTTGGCTGAGGAATCTATTAAACAAAGAATGAAAAATATGAACAAACACCATTAATGTTCTTAAAATAGCTACATCGGCTCTTGTAACAGAAGAGAGTTTACAATGTTGAGCACGGTGCATTAAATAAGACAAAGCTCAGTTTTATCTGCTGAAATGTGAATAGCTTGTTTACCAAAGCTAAAGTAAGCCGCACATTTCATATCTCGTGACTTTGTATCGCTCTGGATAGTGTCGTTCTGACATTTCCCAGACTGCCCCTCACCTTTCTCCGTACATACCTGGCAGATCTGTAGTATCTGGCTGCCACCTGCAGATTAATTGAGGATTGTAGTCTGTAAAAGGTCCTAGTGTGTGTGTGTATATATTCCTCAATTGTTCAAATGAACACGGCAGCACTAGGAAACCAAAATACAAAGTCCAAATAAGATTTTAATAGAAAAATACCCCCACCCCCCCAATAAAAAAATTCAAAGGAAAAAAATATACAATACAAAACACTTCCTTCCCAACGATTGTTTGTTTCGTTTACCGCTGCTGAAAGTAAAGGGAACTGAAACGATCATTGGGCGGGAATAAGAACTGAGTACTGAAATAAGCATGAAGGAAACTAAAAGCTGAGACTGTATCACTAAACTGTAGTCCTCTGGGGTTAAAAGTTTAAGTGGGGGAGGGTGGACGCCCATCTGATGTCGCAGGGGAGGGCTAGGTGTAGACTCTAAATTTGATGGGCGGAGAGAAAATCATTCACTTGAGTTCAGGACGTTTCCCGTCCACCCACCCTCCCTGGTTGGCTGAACTCCGGTGCCTGTGGCTGGTTCCTGGTTTGTCTGGCGTTTGCTTGTGGAGATCCTTGATGGCGTGTTGCCGGAAAACGCAGTGCAGTCGAGGCTGGGGTATGTGCATGCTGAACCCGCCTCTCATCGTTGAGTCGGCTAAAGTCTTGGTGCAATTACTGCCCCTGTGGGTCGGCTGGTTCTTGCGTTGCGTTCCTTTGAGCCCAGAAGGGTTACGGGTTCTGTAGTGCCTGGAATCTGGGGTCCTGTGCCCGGGGTGTGTTTTGGTTGTCCGCCTCCATTTGCGGATATCCTATGGTTAATGTTGGGATATCCTGTTTGCCTGGCGTGTGTCGTACGGACTGCTCTATTTCTCCACCACTATATTTGGTTTAAAAAAAAACAAAAAACTCTTTTTAATCTTGCCACTTTTATGTCTCGTGCCAATTATTGAAGGAAGTTTTAATAAGTATGGAGAGGTTTAAGTGATGTGAGGGATATCTGTCGTTAAGCATTTTAATGATTTGTGATGTATATTGTCTGCTTTTATTTTTTTGGAGGGGGGAATTTTTCTGGACTTTTCGTTTTTCTATACTGTTAAAGTTTATTGTGTTTTGATTTGCTAGAGCTGGTTGTAGCTTGTAACACATATTTATAATGCTGCTGACATGTTATTACATATAAGGGTCTATTTCTTGTTTTACCTTATTACCAAGATTAAGGGTGATGTGCGGCCCTCTTTGAAGGGTTAGATGGCCGCCCATAGTGGATTCATTTTTATTTTTTTAATTCTAGAGCTATTCAACCCAATCACTGCTATGCCTTAAATTCCATTTGTAAGGGACCTCAGTGTTGTTAGTGTATATACCATTCACTACTTCGCTATGACATCCAGACATCCTGGAAGAAAATTCATTGGACATCGTTCACTTCCTCTCCGTGTATTTCCTTTCTAAAACAATACACAGTACATCATTCAAAGGCTGTCTGCACGTTTGTATTCTATTCCTTTCAAGAATGCAATAACTTCTTGCCTCTGGTGGATAGAAATATAACCTATTTAGAAATGGTGGTTATTTTCAGCTTATGCATAAAATATTTTAGCAATTTGTCCCCTCGCGGTAACATGATAGAAAGTTGTCATGTGTCTCGCTGCTGTAAATTGAATTGTCGTCCATAGAATATAATGCAACACGGGGCTACGTGTAACCGTATTACTGTACAATAAAGATATTTGTTGCTCGGAATAAACTGTGAATTGCACATTTCGTGGATGTGGGAATTACCTTTGTTTCCGTCACCAAAAAGATTGCGGAATAATATATAATTATATCCCGCATTCCAACCCAAAAGAGTGATAACGGCATAGGATCCCCTATACATATCCAAACCTTAGATGCATACATTTTATGTTGCTTCAGAGTGGTTTTGACAATTAACACCATGTAATAATCTGCATCACTTCATTGGCACAAACGGGACACTTTATTAATACCCCCCCTCCGTACGATTTCTGCTGCTATCAAATTGACCCTAATCTTCTCTCTATCCCTCTGTGTGTGTTAGGGAATTTAGACTGTACGCTCCAATGGGACAGGGACTGATGTGAATGAGTTCTCTGTACAGCGCTGCGGAATTAGTGGCGCTATATAAATAAATGGTGATGATGAAGGCGAGCACAGTGCACTCCTCCTCCTGGTACGCCGCTTGACCCCGTGCACACTGCATAGGTCACATGATGCTGAAGTCGGAGGCCCGGTTCTGATAAGATCTGGAGTAGCTGGCTGGGCGGGCATCGGTAAAGACTGACGTAGAGTGTGGCCAACTATGTACGTATTGGCAGGGGTTGGCTAGCAATTTGTAGCCTAGAGGGTGGTGGCGAGTTTCGGCTCAACAGTAGATGCCCCCTACCCAGCCAGCCCCTGCCTATTAGGATTATAGGGAGATGGGCTAGAATGAGCCCAAGATCCCTCCACTATAAATAATGCATCCAGATTAGCGGTCATAACAAGCCTCTTACTGCATCGCTTAACACAGTGGTCGGCGAACAGGGGTAAATTACCCCAAATGGGGTAAAAATGACTTTTCCGGGGGTAACCACCGCGGCTCCAAAGCGGGTTTTTTTTTTTTTTTCAATAAATCACATGACCGCACGAAACGACAGCTCCCAGCAGTCCCCTCTCCTGCTCTCTCCCACTGAATTATCACGCCCGACGCTAATTTCAGTGAGGAGCAGAGAGGAGCAGCGGCAGAAGAGGCAGAAGAAAACAAGAGTAGAAGAACAGAAAAGCAGAAAAAAGAGAGAAAGTCAATAGAAAAGCAAGTTAAATAACAAAGGCATATAGGGTGAGAGAAGTGAGAGACGGGAAAAAAAAACACGGAGGCAAATAAGGTGAGGGAGGAAAGAGAAGGGGGAAACAAAACTATTCAGGCACATAAGGTGAGGGAGGAAAGAGAAGGGGAAACAAAACTATTCAGGCACATAAGGTGAGGGAGGAAAGAGAAGGGGGAAACAAAACTATTCAGGCACATAAGGTGAGGGAGGAAAGAGAAGGGGGAAACAAAACTATGCAGGCACATAAGGTGAGGGAGGAAAGAGAAGTGGGAACAAAAGTATGGAGGCATATATATATATATATATATATATATATATATATATGTGTATGTATATATTATAGTCAATTGCATTATTATTAGATGCTTAACTAGAGCCTTGCGCAACAATCAGGCCCCACCTGGTGCTCAATTAGAGGTGCTTTGGTGTCTTTTTCTCTCTTTGGATGGTTTTACATTGGTGCTTAAATCAATTTCCATGTGTACATTTTGTACAGCTTTCAGCAAGTCTCATCATCATCATCAAGTCTACCTTTGCAAACAAGGATTTTTAACTTTAACAAACATTAAAACAAAGCAGAGAAATTGATTGGACGCTGAAGACTGTATCCAAATTGCTCTGACATCAAAATGCCCCAATATTGATGCTCTTGTATCAACAATGAAGCAACATCATTTCTCCAAAGCCTGAAGTTTTGAAGCTGAACCTGATTCCATACAGGTTTGAATTCAAATAATTAATAATATATGATTTCCTTAATTATTATTATTATTATTTCCTTAATTTCTAATCAAGGGGGTAACGTCGGCATTTCTACATATATTTTGGGGTAAAAGGTAAAAAAGTTCCCTGACCCCTGGCTTAACACAACAGAATACATCGATACATTTCTTGCACTGGTGAGATGTAACAAGATTGAAACGGCTGTCTCCAAGATTAATTTAATGCTTGGGGTCTCTGGCTGTAACCATGCTAGAAAATTATGTGACCTGGATTGCAGGGTTGGATTGTACGCTTAACTCTGACCCTGTGGAATAATACATGTTTATAACCTGGCAGTGAGAATGGGAATACATTTATATTTTTATAAACAAGTTCATGCTGCATTTTTATTTTCCGCTCAAAAGGCAGAGTGGAAGGGTTCTAATTAATAATACAATTGGGTCATGCTTGCTGAAAATGGGCTAAAATAGCAAGCAAAAAAATTGTTTTTATTATAAAACAAGTTATTACCACAAATCGCCTCCTAGGTTTTCAGATTAATCTTTAAAAACAATTTTGTCATACACTCAGATTCTAGCTGTCATGTTGTAGAATGTACTAAATAAATTAACTAGAATCTTATTGGTTGCTATAGGCAACATCTCCAAACCTGCAGTTTAGTAAATATACCGCCTTGTCTTGCAGACTCTTTGCTGTGAGAATCTGCAGTTTGACCGATTGACACTTGTACAGATTTTTTGTTTTATTTCCGTTCTTTAACCATGAAAGATTCCATCCGCTTACAGAACTGTTCCTAATGTTGAAGTATCACAACGATCCATAAAACCGCTTTCACCGTGATAGAACAATTGTCAAAAGTAATGTCTGTTGTCTTGGTGTGACGCTGCCTGTGATTGACAGGTTCCATCTGCCTGCCCGTCGTGTTCTATATCAGGGCTGAGCAATTCTACAGAAATGTTATGTCTGCGTGTGATGTCTTCTATTCCTTGATACTGATGTTTCTTTTCAAGCTCCTTCTCTATAGGCATATTGTCATACATGTGAAAGTGATATAGAAATGTTTTTACACCAGTGGTATTTAGTGCCTACGGCAGCGGTCGGTACACAGGGGCAGCGAGAAGTATTGTCTGAACCGGCGGCCAGACAGTGTCTTCCTCCCCCCCCCCCCCCCCCCCTGCATCCATGTCGGGGAGACTCCCTGAAATAGGGGTGATCTCCCTCTCTCCCTGAAGAGTCTGGCATTCTCCCTGATGCTGAGCCAGTACAAGACGTGGTTGGCTTCGCCATCTGTGGCATGATGACACAGTTCAGAAATTGTGTCCTATGTCCATCTATTGATGCCTATGGAGGTGGCCATTTTCATGGAGACCAAGCTTTAATCAAAGGCTGACCGGTAAGACAACATGACTTCAGTAATGGAGACAGAAATGTAAAAGACACTTCAGTCTCTAGAGATTCATTAGCTGCTTTTCTTTAATGCATAGTTGCCTACTCTCCCGGAATGTCTGGAAGACCTCCCAGGCTCCCATTTGAGCAGGGCACCCTCCTGGTTATCGTCCCCGCAATAGATAAGTGTTGGGGGCGGGGCTTAATGATGCAAATATCGTGTCATCTTGGCCCCGGCCCCTGCTGTAAATTGGCCAACATTTTGACAATTGTTTAGGGGGCGGGGCCACAATGATGTGATTTGTCAAGCCCCGCCCCCGCACACCCACCTTTCCCAGGATCTCGTCCTGAAGCCAACGAGGAAAAGTTAAGTATGGTCTTTATATGTGGGTTCTCAGGTCTAAACAAAGGGCTGCAGGGTAGAGACAGCCACAAATAAATATATAAACATTATTAACCTACCGATATGACCTTGATTGATATATGTGTATTAAAATATGTCAATTATTTATGGTAGATCAATATACACAGATTATACTAAAATATGTGCATTCCATGGGGTCTATTTAAAGTTCGTTCAGCCATTCAAATGGAGAAAACCACAACCCATTTAATGTTTCTTAACGCAGTCCCCATAGATTAATATGGGTCCCTCACCCGCAGAAGTCACAGCACTTCCCCCATTCACAGGCAGCGCTATTCTGCCGGTAAAGTAAAGAGTTTGTGCTGGAGGGGGGAGGACTTCGCTGGGGCTCCCAGAATAGCCCGACATGGTGAATAATACATAGACCCCATGTCGCAAAGGCCTGGGTAACCCTGTTTTATACAGACCTTTTTTATTATTATTTATTTAATTTTTGGCTTTAAGCTTCTACCGCTGTGTAGTTTATTCATTTACCCCTTCTATCTGTTGTCCTCTTTCATTGCAATTCATGCTTTAATGATTATCCATCTGCAAATGTTAGAATGTTACAAGGACTATAATAGTTAAATGATGATGATATCTGTATTTATCAAACACTTTCCGCAATGCTGAGGAACCCCCCCCCACACACACACCTTGTGTAGCCCCACCCATAAACACAAGCTCCACCCCTTTTTTTTTTACTTTGCAGGACTGAAGACTCTTGTGAAAACCGCAAGAGTTGGTGGGTAGGTCACTTCAGCAACACTTAATGTAGTGCCTTTATCTCCGTTCTCGGATCCTTTCCTCTGTATGTCCTGCTATAGACTTTTTGTAGGCAGAACATTTTGCAGAAAGAAATACTAAATGCAAAAAAGGCAAAAAATGTTGCAGTGGTTTGGTTTACCTTTTCCTGTGCTAGAGACCGCTGCTATGAACACCGAGGACTTGTCCAAATTCTATAACCTGTTAAAAAAATAAATAAAAAAAAATGATTCCACCAGACCCTTTTCCTGAATTGTGGACATCTCTTCCAGACCCCCCCCCCCCCCACGGCACCTCCTGCCTTTGCACTGTTAATGTCTTCTGTGGCTCCTGCACTGACCACCTGCTTTGTCCAGCCGGCTGCAGTGGAGCGTCCTATCAGCCTGTCTCAGTCAGCATCATTCCAGCACTTCAAGTTATGATGTAATTACACTTCCAAGGACCAAGTGTCAATACCGTGCTGGGGCTTCAAAACATAATAACGTTGGCGTTGCCAAGCAACAGTGTCTGAACACATCTGAGAGGTAGGAAGAGGAGATGTACTAAACATGCCGAGTAGATGTTGGCTCAATGGGGGGGGGGGGGGGGGGGGGGATAGATTTTCCAAATTTCTATCAGACATTTTACCCACAAAAGAAAATAAAAAAATCTGTTCTGGTCTTTGGAACCACCCCGTGAAAATGTTTTTGCAGGTTTGTAAACAGTGCACGGTGGAAACCGTAAAACGTGCCGCAAATTCCAACTTACCCTTTATAACCACCGCCTTCATTAAATCAAACTTTGAAGGTTTTCTCCTAAAATACTGCTTTGTTTAGCTTCCTTTATGGCATTAATTGAATAGTGAGACTGAGAGGATATTGGGATAGTCATCAAACTGGTCCCCTTTTGTATGTTTGTTTGAATGTTTTTATTAGATTGTTGGGGGAAATGCAGCGATAAGGTGCAAAATGCATCCCGTTAATAGTACAGGGATAAGATTGGATTGGCTAACTCAGCTGATTTGCAGGCCGTAGTGAAAGCGGTGGAGAGAGGGGGAGCCTAGAAAAAAATGTGGCAGCGCAGCTTTAAATAACCCTGTCCCACAAAATGAAATCTTGGATGGCAAAACTGGGGTGATGAACAGAAGCCACGGCCATTCCATTAGACCGTGGTACTTTTGGGATTCAAAAAATTTAGACCGTCCTGCTAAAATTTGTTATTGGCTTCTCAATGTTAAGTGCTTGAGACATTCGTTCGAGGTTCTGGTCCATGGTGATGACATGATGGCATCCCGCTGTTGCTGCAGATATGTCGGCTGCCAATCTCCCGTTCTACCGCATCCCTGAGGTGCTGTATTGGGTTTGGTTACTGTGGAGGCCATTGGAGTACAATGAAATCATTGTCAAGTTTGTGGAACCGGCGTGCAATGATGTGTGCTCTGTGACATTGCACTTTATCCTGCTGGAAGTGGCCATAAAGGGATGCACATAGCCAGCAACAATACTCAGGGAGGCTGTGGCATTTAAACAATGCTCAGTTGACATTAAGGGGCTAATGTGTCCCAAGAAAAACCTTCCCGCGCCATTACACCCCCACCAGCCTGCACCGAGGACACAAGGCAGAATGGAAGGGTCAGCAGTTTCGGAGATGCACCAACAATCATTCCACGGTCAAAGTTTCCTAGATCACATTTCTGTCCTATTCTGGTGTCTGGTCTGAACCTTTTGACCAATGTCTTCTTGCTTTTATGAGTTGCTACCACGTTATTGGCTGATTTTATATATTGGCATTAACGAGCAGGTTTATCTGTGTGGCCACTGAATGTATATATATGTCTGTAAGGTTATTTCCTAAAGTAATATTGATATCTGAAATTGTCATATTGAAGTATATAGTTTAGCACGAACAAGCTTGACATTTAAACTGCATCTTGTTGAGTTCACAACTGTGTAGCAGTTCCAGTCAACACCAGACAAATGTCAATGGAGCACTAAACCTCTTTATATTATATATTATTACAAGATTGGACTCCATTATCCTTTTAATGTACAAGCGATAGTCTTCTGAATGTATAGTCTTGTGCATTATCCTACAGTTCATCATTTATATTGCACCACTGATTCCGCAGCGCTGTACAGAGAACTCGCTCACAACAGTCCCTGCCCCATTGGAGCTTAGTCTAAATTCCCTAACACGCACACGCGCACACACACACACACACACACACACACACTAGGGTAAATTTTTTGATAGCAGCCAATTAACCTACCAGTATGTTTTTGGAGTGTGGGGGGAGACCGGAGCACCCGGAGGAAATCCACGCAAACACAGGGAGAACATAGAAACTCCACACAGATAAGGCCATGGTCGGGAATTGAACTCATGACCCCAGCGCTGTGAGGCAGAAGTGCTAACCACTTAGCCACCCTGATGCCTTAATCCGTAGACTTAAAATAACACTTCCCTGTTACAGAAATCGGACGGTTAACCCTGCATTTGAATGATGTTTGCTCTACACAATACAGACTAATAACTTCAGTTTGGTCAGTGGTTCTGTGACTAGCTCATCTTAAGAGCCTAGTATTTAAACTTCAGATTCTATTACACCAACTCGCTTAGCCAGCACAGGTGATACGGGTTCAAATCCCGCAATTGTCTTGAAAAGTGACATTCATACTTTATTAAAACAATAAAAGATGCTTCGAGCCTGGGGTCCGTACGATCTACAGCTATCTCGCTTGTTCAACTGGAAACAACCGTTAAAAACACATCAAAGATAAAACGTTTGCTTTTACCATCCAGTGAGTTACATCCGTCTTTTCGATAATGGATTCAGCGACTTTTCCACGAATATACAGCATTGCTGCATGAGAGCATTTGCAGCAACATAAAACGCTCCGTACAGGCAGGTTAATTTACACAGCACTTTACCTGCCAATATAATATTTGTGTTTGCTAAGTAAACCATCTAAAAGCCGCGCCGATAGGCCGGAGAAATCGCGTTATGTAACCACAGAATTTATTGCATCGTAAACTAATGCCGAGAGAGCTACATCTGTTATAATCTTGTCGCATACAAGCAATTTATGGCCGGGGAAAATATTTATTTAAGAATATCGTCTACTTTCATTCCAAAGTATGAGGGCAGTATAAAGGTGGAATTGACGTTCAACGAGGTACTTTTTGACATTGGTTTTTTTTTTCATAATCGTGTAAAGTGCCCACATTTGCTCTTAACTGCAATGAGAAATCAGCTTACAGCTGTCATTTCTCTAGAAAAAGTTTAGAAAAAGAAATGCTGACATCTGATTTGGTTGCTCTGGGTGACAGGACATTTTATGTATTTCTAAAAATAAACCCAAGTTACTTTAAAAAGATCAATATTTAGATTGCGGCAGGGGAACCCGACACATTAAACTTCTACAAACAATATTTTATTTATCCTTTTTACTAATGTACATATTATGAGATAGATGGATAATAATAATCATGTGACCGGATGATATAGCTTCTGCTGCAATGTTATCATGACTCCCAGTATTCCTGGTTTCGATGTTTTAATCACACTTGCCTACTCTCCCGGAATTCCCGGGAGTCCTCATGGACTCCAGGAAGAGTAGGCAAAGGGGCGGGGCTTAAGCCCCCCCTCTCCATTCAAAGCGCCTTCTTATAGTGGGGACGGGGCTATGGTGACGCTACAGTCACCACGCCCTCCTCCTACCTTGGGGGAGAAATTTTAACAGTTGACATGTATGGTTTAAGGTCCAAATCACACCACCTAAAATGTTGGGATCCACCACCTCAAGCCGTGCCCATTTCCTTCACAGAAATTGGGACTGTCTTGCCTAAATCAGTATTGTTGGTGGCTAAGGTATGTTAGTATTCTATTTATTCTTAACCCGTTGAAAATTTGTTTTGTCCCCCTCTCCCCACCACAGCAAAAAATAGGAGGTAATAGCCCCATTCATTTTGAAATCTTACAGCCTGCAAAAAAGATAATAATTGTAGCATTTATAGCTTTTATATCTATCAACAGCCACCAGAGAATTCAAAACGGGTATCGATGGCAAGGGACGACCTTGTCAAAGATATTGATATTGTCACCGGCGGTAACCCCATATATAAGTGTAAAAAACTCCACCTCTCTTTGCTGGCCCAAAGCCTGATGGCAGAGATTAGCTTTTCTACAGAGCCATTGTTTCTGGCTGGGTCCCATAATTGTTCTTTATGGTAATCCCAATACAGAAGCATGGCCTGGGGACTAGTGTCAGGTGTGGTGAGAATGACATACCTGCCAACCTTTACAATCCTGAATATGTGACAAAATAAGCCCCGCCACCATTCTAGTCAAACTCCACCCACAAATGAGCAAATTTGTGCAAACCTCAACCCACCTTACTGTTAAGCCCCACCCCTTTTGTTGTCCGCAAATCGGGTTGTCCCTCCAAACTCGGGCCCAATGAGAGGTCTGCATTGGGATTTGGAATGATGTGATTGGGGGTTTAAAATCCTGAAGTCAGAAAAAAAAAAAAATGGAGTAAAGACTGTTGATGCATAAACCTGCATTTCACTTATTTTTAATAAAAATTCTCTTTCAACAATCTTCATTATAACATTGTGATGAGATGCTCTAAAAATGTTTTCTTTTGGTGTTTAATAGAGATTCTAAATAGATGATTAATTCTAGGCAGCAACGATGGGCACGTGTTTGACCTTGCAGAGAGATGGCCCTCTCTCTGGTCCTTTTCACAGTCTGCTCATTTTCTAATTCCATTTTGTAAGAACTATAATCTTCTTTTTTGTTTTGCCATTTCAGGCAATGAGAATGAAGTTTTCATTGTGCAGCCCAGGAATTGGTCTATTGTTCCTCCTGAATACTTAGCTTTTCAATGTAGCGTATCCTAAATGACTATTCCTATCTCCGGTCACATAGGGAGCAGCAAAACCCTAAAAATTGCCTGTAAGAGCTCTATTAATCATCACTATGCTTATTGCAGTGAAAGTGTTTTTGTTTGTAGCTTGTTGGTGTGTTTTTTTTTTTTTTTTTTTGTTTTGTTCTGTTTTTTTACTGCACCACATTAAAAATCATAATTGTTGGTTGGGCCAAAAGGCACTTTGCTCCGTTTTAATCTGGTAACGTGGCTTTGAGACTTTATGCTTGGCCGTCCATTGACAACCTTGGCCTAGGTCCGTGTTGACTAACTTGTGACACTCCAGGTGTTTGCGAAACTACAAGTCCCAGCATGCTTTGCCAATATATAGCAGCTTATTGCTGTAAGGGTATGCTGGGACTTGTAGTTTCACAACACCTGGAGTGTCACAGGTTAGCCGACACTGGTCTAGGTACATTTGTCAGTTCTGTCTCTTTCCTTGCTGTGTTCCAGTTGGCTGTCGTATCAGACAGACAGCAGGGGCAGCTAATCACAAAGGAACGGAGGAAGGAGTGGGGTGTGCTGACAACTGGTTCATGGCAAACATGAGTTGGCAATATTACTAGACCTTTCAAACAAACCCACCCTAGGTAAGAGAGATGATCTCCCGCTTTCCTATCAGAAGCAATGTGGAACTGCCGTATATGAGGATTAGAGTAGCGCATGGAAAAAGCATTTTCTTATTTGCCGTATTACGCTTTGTACCACATCATCATCATTTATTTATATAGCGTCAGCAAATGCCGTAGCGCTTTACAATTGGGAACAAACATTGATAAGACAATACTGGGTAATACATACAGAGAGGTAAGAGAACCCTGCTCGCAAGCTTGCAATCTATAGGACAATGGGAGTTAGAAACACAAGGGCATGTGCTACATCATATTGCACACTGGACCAGCTAGAATGCAAAGGTAAAAGTACTGAGTGGGCTGTGTGATCAGTCACACAGCAATGTTGGTCAGAGGGTTGTTGTCTTGTGTTAGCTGTGTAGAGGGTTGTAATAGGGGAGATTAAGATGGTGGTTGAGGAATATCATAAGCTTGTCTGAAGAGGTGGGTTTTCAGAGAACCTTTTGAAGACTAGAGCAAAGTCTTACTGTGCGAGGGAGGGAATTCCACTAAGTGGGTGCAGCCCGAAAAAAGTCCTGTAACCGAGAATGGGAGGATGTAATGAGATTGGAAGAGAGACGCACATCTTGAGCAGAAGGTAGGTGTCGAGTAAGGAGATATTTTGAGACAATGAGGAAATGTATGTCTGTGCAATTTTGTTGACGGCTTTGTATGTTAGTAGAAGAATTTTTAGATTTGATTCGTTGAAATACAGGCGACCAATGTAGAGACTGACAGAGTGGCTCAGCAGAGGAAGAACGGTTTGCAAGGAAAATCAATCTAGCCGCTGCATGCAAAATAGATTGTAGGGGTTCAAGTCTGACTTTGGAAGAACAGTAAGGAGGGAATTGCAATAGTCAATGCGGGAGATGATAAGTTCATCAATTAAGGTTTTTGCAGTGTCTTGTGTGAGATATGTGTGTATTCTGGAAATGTTCTTTACATGTATGTAACATGATTTAGATATAGAGTTGATGTGGGGAATAAATAATAGTTGTGAGTCAAGGATTACACCTAAGCAGCGAGCTTGCGGGGTGGGATTTATGGTCATGTTATCAACAGAAATAGAAATGTCAGGCAGAAAGCTTCTGTTTTTGGGTGGGAATAGTATTAAATCAGTTTTTGAAAGATTAAGTTTCAGTTGGCGAGAAGACATCAAGACGAAATGGCAGAAAGACAGTCAGAAACGCGAGACAACCCAAAATAGTTTTTGTGTGGAATTTTACATTAAGGGTTGCCTTGGCTAAAGTCACAGAAAATATACCATGGTGATTATCCCCTCTGAGGAATATTGTTAGGAGGATTGTAAAAGGATCATTACAGAATCCGTTGACGGCAATACATATTTTTCTCTATTGTAGAAAAAACAATGATTTACTGTGTAAATGTCACATTTCAGCTCAACCCTCTGAATATTTCCTGGCGTGTCAAATGCTGCTTAATGAGAAACTGAAGTGCACCCTTTATAATTTCGTTGTACAGGCGTTGAGAAAAAAAAAAACGCAACAAGATTGGTGCATGCACAAAATAGTTATAGGGAAGAAACGCCGTGTTTATAGCCCTTCGTGCCTGTCTAAAAAGATACCAAGGTCTTCAATACCTCTAACAATAATAATGAGATGAGTATGGGGGACACAGGAGAAAGTGCTGTATACCATAATGTCATTTTATTTTTACCGCGCCTCGCCCTAGCTGCCACCCCTCTAGGTGAACTGCACATTATATTTAAAATGGTTATGACCATACACCCTTTCCAGGGTTTCCAGATACTATACAAATAAGTCCTAAACGATTTTCAGGGGGTGGGGGGCGGGGGTGTTTCCTATTGGACTGCTTATGATGGCAAAGACTTGCAGCCAGTTGCCATATCTCCTAGGTAGAAGTCTACCATTGCCTGTCTTCATATTCTTTCCTCGGTCATATGTTCTTTCTTTTTACAAAGACAAACCTGTGCAAAGAAGAACATGTGAAAATTTCCTGTTTCGAATGTGCCCCTCAAAACATAAATGTGTGCTACCATGTGCCGAGTCTGCTGTTGGCAAAGACGTCTCCTTAGTCTTGACTTCCCTTTTCTTCTCTCATATATGGGCACAACAACAGGTTTCTACTCTGAGATGGACATGGCCTCAGAAGACCAAAGGCTAGATTTACTAAGCTGCGGGTTTGAAAAAGTGGGTATGTTGCCTATAGCAACCAATCGGATTCTAGCTATCATTTTGTAGAAGGTACTAAATAAATGAAAGCTAGAATCTGATTGGTTGCTATAGGCAACATCCCCACTTTTTCAAACCCGCAGCTTAGTAAATCTAGCCCCTGATCTCTTCTCTTGACATTATCTTCATCGTACCACCATGCCCCATCAATCACAACCAGCAACGTAATTGGCTGCTAAATTACCACCTGGGTTCCATACAACTCAAGACGTCAATGTCCTTCTACCTAGCAGTCAACTGTGTCTTAAGAAATATATTGCATTGTAGAATGTGTCGCAGGCCGCAAGAAATTATCTTGTATCTTGAGCATTTCCACCATTGTCCACTTTTGATCAACCCACTTTCATAACGAGGCCCAAGGCATGCCATCTATTGGAGTCCCTCCCTTTTAACTGCAGCGGGGAGTTGTATTTGCCCTGAGACTGTCCAGCCGTTTTCAATAGCACTTGAATGGCTGTTTATTCAATCACCAAATTGGAGGAGGTAATAGCATCGCTCAGTACTGACGTGAGGACTTATCTCACTGCAGTATCAGAAACAATTTGTTAAAGTAGCGTTTTTCCTTACTAAAGAAATGATTTGCCTATTAAAAGAAAAAAAAAAAAAAAAAAAAGAAGCTGCTACTCTGTACTTTCCAATCATTGATCATGCTCATCGCGGCTGTTCATTTTTGCTGAAATACCACTTGAAACTCAATTACTGAGAAATATTTTGCCAATTTTAAGCCTACTGATAAATCATTGATGTGTCGTTTTTCCGCTTTTGCAAATTCTTTTATGGTAAAGTTTTGTCTACTTAATTCTTAAATAGCAACTTCCCCATAGACCGTAATAATCTATGGGGAAGTTGCTATTTAAGAATGAAGTAGAAAGTGTTTTTTATGCAGAAGTTTAAACACTTTCTAAGCTTCTTAACCCCTTCCTCCTGTGTTGAGCCTATTTTGGCATTTTTTGAAGGACTGGTCGTGTTCAAGTGTCAATATCCATATTTTGTTTATGCAGTACCCACAGAAATTTATACTTTTTTTTTTTTTTTCAAAAGACATTGAGTTTTCAGAAAATACAAGTAGTTTGCTTATTCCTCCTAACACGGCAAAGAAAATCTACTCCAAATTAATTTTTTTTTATTATTGAAATTGCAAGAAGGTGAATTAAAAGTAATGTATGCACCCCTCCTGCCCCTGGGAGCCAGGTAGTCGCAACATATGGGTAAAAAAAAAGAGGAGAGCTCAATTTGAGGCATTTTATAAAAGCAATTGAGACAAAAGAAAACATTGGTGTAGTCCTCCGTAGTTGGTAGCCACCTAAACGTCCTACCAATGTGACCTTTACCAAATTAAACATCCAGTTGGCTTTTGGTTGGGCTAGTGGACTAAGTGACCTGTAAAATTACATCTTAGTCAAGGGCTTGTGAAACTCTAATTAAAAAAATAAAAATTTTAATATTTGTAGTACATTATGCCCATACGATACCGTCCCTTTGCACGAGTTCTCCATGAGGACGTTACAGCTGCCAGCGGGTGTGTAGATGAGTAACTTTTGCATGCTTTTATGTGCCCGTCTGTGAAAGAATTCAATAAGGAATTGTGTTTTGAGGTCTATTCCTTCTCGTCCGTCTTTTGTCAATGTTGTTTCTTTCAGATTTTCCTCATGACCCCGCTTGCTGAAATCCTGTGGTTCTCGCTTTAATAGGATTATTTGCCTGAGGCTGGCTGGTAGAAAGGCACGTCCCTTTGGAAATGGCCATTGTTGCATGTATTAAATCTTTAATACAGAGGAGTGCAGTGTAGTGAAAATGTTTCCCGTAACCATAATATTGTTTGTTTTTGTTTTTTCTGGTTTTTTTAAGACTCTTAAATAAACTTTATTAACCACTGCAGAACTGGAAATTTTTGTAATAAATCTGTAAATTAATAGCTAGTGTAACTACTTCCACATTGTTTTAATTTCATAGTGATCTAGAAATAGTAGGCATTGTAATAATTACAAGAACAGTTGTATTTTTCTTTTGGGTGTGTTTTTTTTTTTTTTTTTTAAGCCACTTGCCCATATTTTAAGTTACCCTTTTTATTACGGATCTAATATAATAATCTTGTTGCAGCAGTATTTTCTATGGTCTTCATAAGCGTGTAGTAAGTCACAGTTTAGTAGAGGGCTGTTGTATTTGTCCCAGTCCCATAATTCTTTTAATTCCTCCTCAGCCTTATTACATGTGTGATAATCCCTTTTAGTAGCTGTGGGCGTGGCCTTTTTGTGGGCGTGGCATGACACCTCATTGGGTTGTGGTAGGTCCATAGAAACATTTGTTTTTTCAACTTTATTCAAATTTATGTGTCTCTTGCTTGAGGTGTGGGATTGATGTTAAAATAAAAAAAATAAAATGCTGACAATGCTGAAACCATGATTCTTATGTGGTAATTCTGATATAAAAGATATAATGAAACCAAATTTTATGTGCAAAAAAGAATCAAAATCCAAAAGTCCAATGTAGCGGGTGTTTCATTTTGTAAATAAATATTGCAATATTGTGTTTTTCTTTACATCTATCCTTTATAATTTCAAAAGGTGATTCAGCGCACGGAGGACTCAAAACAAACAATATGACACATAGAAAAATGTTACAGCTCTTTTGAGAGATAGTGGCAGAAAAAAGTTAGCGATTTGCGCGATAGCGCGGTCCATCTGCGTTCCACTGCGGACGGCAATCCGGATTTGTAGCTGGATAGTGTCGGCATCAACTTCTTCTACTCTTTTGGAAACATCGTTTATTAAAGAACCATCGCTACAGTGAGGGAACCATCGCCATTATACCAGCGTGGGAAAGACATTCACCCTTGTAGGGAAAGAGCAGGGTAAGATCGCTAACTTTTTTTTCTGCCACTTTCTCTCAAAAGAGCTGTAACATTTTTCTATGTGTCATATTGTTTGTTTTGAGTCCTCCGTGCGCTGAATCACCTTTTGAAATTCACATACAATATATTCATTCAGCAGCAGGAAGTTCTTACATTAGAGAAGCGCCGATAATTTTTATTGCATTTATCCTTTATAATAACTATTGGAGGAAGAAATTGTACATATTTCACATTTTTGGGACATTTCATTTTGTTACATTTTATTTTATCTTTTTATATCAGAATTATCAAACATACATATTATATTTTGTGTTGGTCATACCTGTTTGTATTTTTACAGGCTGTGCCGCAAATCATATCTTTCTTTTTTTTTTTTTTTTATATTGATTTATCAGGTGTGTGTGTGGCACCTTTTGTTATTTTAGTTTGGCTGTGACTTTGTTTTTGTGCTGTTAGACGTTCGTTTTTTGTTTGATGATCCTTACATAGATTGACAGAAACTCAATGTTCCGGCTAACAGATTTCTCCGGCGCTGAACTGTGAATATGATCTCTGCCGTGATTATCTGATCAGTAATGCAGATGTTTTGCAACAAATCCCAGAACACGAAAGGTTTCATTTAGATGTTTTTAAGTGTTTTGATTTGAGATCTGTGGTTTTACCTGAGCCAAAAGCAAATAGGGAAGAAATCGAACCTAAAAATTAAACTTGTTTGTCTAAAATTACAAATGTGGGAACATCAGTATCGTCTTTTAATTTAGCGCAGGCAATAAGCAGTAGTTGCTTTACCCAGAGGGGACTACACCAGTTTGCATTGCTGATCTTGGCTGAAATCTGTCTGTGCATGCTCCATAGACCAGACTTGCCAACTCTCCCTGAATGTCAGGGAGACTCCCTGAAATAGGGGTGATCTCCCTCACTCCCTGAAGAGTCTGGCATTCTCCCTGATGCTGAGCCAGTACAAGACGTGGTTGGCTTCGCCATCTGTGGCATGATGACAGTTCAGAAATTGTGTCCTATGTCCATGTACTGATGCCTATGGAGGTGGCCATTTTCATGGAGACCAAGATTTAATCAAAGACTGACAGGTAAGACAACATGACTTCAGTAATGGAGACAGAAATGTAAAAGACACTTAAGTCTCTAGAGATTCATTAGCTGCTTTTCTTTAACGCATAGTTGCCTACTCTCCTGAAATGTCTGGGAGCCTCCTGCATTTCTGGGATAACTCCCAGGAGAGCAGGGCAACCTCCCGGTTCTCGCCCCGATAAGTGGCGGGGGGGGGGGGGGCAATATTAGTAATGCAAATATTGCATCATCTTAGTCCCTCATTTAGGGGGCAGGGCCAAAATGATGCAATTCATCAAGCCCCGCCCCTCCACGCCCACCTCTCCCAGGATCTCCCATGAAGAAAACAAGAAAAAGTTGGCAAGTATGCAATAGACACTTAAATTATTTCAGGTAAGTAGGGCTAATGAATATTTAGGTTTTCAAAACTTATGTCGAGCAAAATCGTGCTGTAAACTGGTGCAGACAAAACAATCGTTTATGGTATATTCTTATAATTGAAAGCATTAAAGCGTCTGTAATCTATTTCCATTGCTTAACTGTGTCTAGCACTTAAGGTTACATCCTATTTGGCAACTTCTGAAATAGCGGGCGATCTCCCGGACTGGGAAGGGGATAAATGACGTATTGGTATCTAAAATTATGTCATTGCTCTATTGTAATTCTTTTCCATGAGGTTAGCAGTGTACACAAGAAACTATAGTCCAAGTCACTGTACAAGGAAATATAGTCAATATGACTTGTATAATAATCTAGTATAATGCACTATAATTCATAATAACCAATCACACTCTACTTTAAAAAGGAGCTATCATCATCTTATTGGTTGCACACTGCACCAATATCTTTTCCCATAGTTTGAGTCACTTACCCTGTCTGTATTCCTCCAGGTAATTAGCCGTATACCTGGTTTCTGCAGTGTTCAATAAACGCCTATTCTAGATAATCAGACAACAATATTCAACCTCACTGCACAATGACCTTTGTCTCATACAAAAGCGCTCTACGCATGACCTTTCAGAGATAAGAAACTGGCTTCTATTCATACTAATACAGTTGATTATTAACCTCGTACCCATTGTGTAGCTGTGTTATTAAGCATACAGGCGGCTTGCTGTGGATCGATCAGTCTAATCGTCAACAATTGCCAGTAACAGATTATATGTGAATTTCCTTTTTGAAGAGTTCTGTATGAAAAGACTGACATGAACGAACGCTTGAAGCGTGAGCGTATGACATTCAGCGTACCCAGAATCCTTTTAGTTGAAGTGCATTTTTGACATCAATCTGTTTCTGATCATGTTGGGACCGGACCAATAGCCGTTTAAGCGCCAATTTGATTTAACTAACCTTCAAATCATTGTTTTTAATTGGACAAATTTAAAGCCACTATTTAAAACCTAGAAACAGAATTTGATGGCAGATAAGAACCACTTGGCCCATCTAGTTATATTTTTAAACCTTTGTTTAAATGGCTCTACTGTATTAGCCTCTACCGCCTCTGATGAGAGGCAAAACAGACTGTGACTGATTAATATATAACAAAGGTTGTATATTACGGAGCTGAATAATATACATTAAACGGTAGTGCATACTTGCCAACTCTCCCGGAATGTCCGGGAGACTCCTGCATTTCGCGGGAGTCTCACGGACTCGCAGGAGAGTGTGGCAATCTCCCGCATCTGCCCACTTCACTAGGAAGTGTGCAGAATTAGGTCCAAAACACTGATTCACCGGGAATCGCTGCGTTTGGCCCCGTCCCCGCTGTAAAATTACGTTTGCGTCGCGTCATTACGTTACGGGGGCCGGTCCAAAATGATGCAAATTTTGGAGCCCCGCCCCCCATCACGCCCACCTCCCCCGGCAGGCTCCCGGAAGCCAACTTCAGAAAGTTGGCAAATATGTGGTAGTGTTAATAGTGATGTAAATCGGACCATGCAGCTCTTTCACTCCTCTGCATCAGGTTTCCATGTAATGAGGGAGGAGCTTCTCTGGCTAAGCAGGCAGTGAGTGAGTGACAGTTTTGTGGTCTTGCTGTGCCGAAATGCAGTGTGTGGTTTGGTCGATTCATACTTGTGCTCCTATCTTAAAAGTGCAATATTGAGATATATTGGTCCTATATGTTGGTGAGACAAGTAGCTAATTTGTCACTGTAACGGTTTAAAACTAAATTTGTCCAAAACTGCTGCTTGTGTGTGGCTTCACTGACCTCTGAACTTACGGTAGACTGTTTTGAAAGTCATCTTGATTTAAATAGCACCTTCCAAAAATATAGTAGGCCAGCAACACAAAGATATTGACTCCCAGAGGCTGGTTTGTCGCCTAGTTCACATGTTTGTACAAAGAAAGAGAAGTCGTAATGTGTTATGGATGCACAAACTAGTTAATTAAGATCTAACTTTTATTCAAATTTTCTGAACGTAATCGTTGTTGCAAAACTTGTTAGTACAGAATTTTTGCACCAAACTATAAAAACAATCTTACTAGAAGTAGAAGGAAATAATCAAAACAATAAGTGATAAGAAATGTTCTAAAAGTGGTTTTAAATATGCCATATGTGATGTGTGGGTTCCATGATATCTGGAATATCATAGCAGTGATAGTTCTAGTATATTTTTCCTGCTTCACCTCCATAACCTGATATCAGCATCTCAAGTTCATCAGTGACCTTTTTTATTACGTTTTTTTATAACTGTATTCTACGGTGCTTGTCTATGATATAGTGGGGCAGCACAGTGGCCTAGTGGTTAGCACTTCTGAGTCACAGTGCTGAGGTCATGAGTTCAATTCCCGACCATGGCCTTATCTGTGTGGAGTTTGTATGTTCTCCCTGTGTTTGCGTGGGTTTCCTCCTGGTGCTCCGGTTTCCTCCCACGCTCCAAAAACATGCTAGTAGGTTAATTGGCTGCTATCAAAAAACAAATTGACCCCAGTCTCTCTCTCTGTGTGTGTGTGTTTGTTAGGGAATTTTGACTGTACGCTCCAATGGGGCAGGGACTGATGTGAGCGAGTTCTCTGTACAGCGCTGCGGAATCAGTGGCGCTATATAAATAAATTGATGATATAGTATTTATATAGAAACACGCACTCTTTACGATTAAATTAAGCTGAAATACTATCTACTTAGTAGCGTTGTTGCAGATGTTGTATAAATCACTGACGGGTGTATACAGTGCTATCACAAGCCCGATTCTTGGTAACCTGTCATTCATTCATTCAAGGTCTCAAGTATCGCTGGATAAGATTCTCTAAAAAAAACTATGATGACCTCATGAAACTCTGGCCAAATGACACGGTCCCTTGTAATCTATAACTGATCACTCAACCCAGTCATGCTAATGTGTGTTCCGCTGTGAGCTTTCTTAAGGCAAAGAAAGTGAAAATGTGCATCGCTATTACTATGGCTGAGTGTATGTCTGTAGATAATATGCATATAAATCATACTTGCCAACTCTTCCTGAATGTCAGGGAGACTCCCTGAAATAGGGGTGATCTCCCTCACTCCCTGAAGAGTCTGGCATTCTCCCTGATGCTGAACCAGTACAAGACGTGGTTGGCTTCGCCATCTGTGGCAGGATGACACAGTTCAGAAATTGTGTCCTATGTCCATGTATTGATGCCTATGGGGGTGGCCATTTTCATGGAGACCAAGATTTAATCAAAGACTGACAGGTAAGACAACATGACTTCAGTAATGGTGACAGAAATGTAAAAGACACTTCAGTCTCTAGAGATTCATAAGCTGATTTTCTTTAACGCATAGTTGCCTACTCTCCTGGAATGTCCGGGAGACTCCCGCATTTCTGGGAGACCTCCCGGGAGAGCAGAGCAACCTCCGGGTTCTCGCCCCCCCTGGATTACTATTTCTTTACTCTTATTCCTTACTCATCTCCGTTTTCAAAAGGTGTTTCCACACTTACGGACCACCCTGTATATGTGTGTGTATATTATCTTTTTATTTATTTTTTTACACAATGTTTATTGTGTTTTTAAATTAAATTATCTTTTTGTCACCTAACAAATTTATTTACAAATGTTCCTACAGGAGGATGTGTGAATTCTTCTTGAGATCATTTAAGAGTAAAAATTCTGTGCTGTAAAATATACCGCTCGACATAGATGTTTGATTGCGTCTTTCGTAAGTGATTGAGACTAATCATGATCCTGACTAGAGAGCGTCTGCCAAGAGCCTGTTTATTGCCAAATTCATGACCTGCCTGCAAAACGCAGGAGCGAACACATCCCCTAGTAACTGGTTTCTTGTTGTTGAAGGAACAGATATGTATCCTGCACAGAGCCCATTATTACAGGTTATATTCAGTCTAATAGAACCACTGATTCCTCTCTCATTGTTATTTGCTAGTACTCGGCCCGGCTCGACCTCAACGTCCATTCTGCTTCTCTAACCAAAACAGCCAAAAGCGCGCACTGGCTTTTATCCACACACTGGGAAATAAGAAGTTCCCTGCATGCTTGGAGCATGAGGTAATCCACAGCTGACTGGACTTTTAAGTGAGTCAGTGAAGCAATTCTGTGTGGTTTTGGACAGTGTGCAGCCATCTTGACTAATGGCAAGATGTTGTAACAATGCAGTGTACCTCATGCCAGGCCTGCCGATGATTCTCTAAAGCTTCTGGGTTTCATTTTAGTTGCTGAGGTAATTTTCTTAGCATTACTAAAACTTAATATTTGGCTTTTTTTTTTTGTTTTTCTTTTTTTTTTTAATAGCATTCACGCCAACATTAAAAATGGCAATAGAGTGACACAGTTTGAGTGCTAATGGGACTTTCAATAAAATATCTTTAGCACAGAGAAATGTGTGCAACGATTGACATAGCCTTGGAGGGGGGAAATAGAGGCTTATGGCTGCTACCCTTATTTCTGCTCTCTGCCATATTTGTCATACTTTGCAGACCTGGCTACACCCTAATGACAACCTACCTTGCTTGTCACATGAATCTCATGCCACTAGGCCACACCCCCAAATTGAATTGTGACAACCATATAACATTATCATACAGTGGCAAATTGTCTAAACCAGCCATACAGTAACCGAATAACATCTTGAAAGTGTATGTTTCCAATGAGTCTACATGGTGTCAGATATGGGGTGCCTTCTATTGGAAACCACTTATCTTGCTGTCCCAACAACACACTCACTCTCTCTCTCTCTCTCTCTCTCTCTCTCTCTCTCTCTCTCTCTCTCTTCCCCCCCCCCCCTAGGGGTAATGCTGCTGATTCACATGCTGTCAGTTTGATTGTAGACTCCTTTAAATGTGAAATTGCTGTTGTACCAGAGGAGCCGCAAGGGTTGGCAGAGGTACTTCTTGATCTTCGATGCAATAATGAAGCACTTGAAAACAAAGCCGATCTGTCATATTTTTGGATGACAACAGCTGCAAAGACATTCAAAATTGCACATGAGGAGGCAGTCAAAAAGTTGCTGCCTTTTGCAACAACCTACCTTTGCGAACAAGGATTTTCCACTCTAACAAACATAAAAACAAAGCAGAGAAATCGATTGGACGCTGAAGACTGTATCCAAATTGCTCTGACATCAAAATGCCCCAATATTGATGCTGTCGTATCAAAAATGAAGCAACATCATTGCTCCAAAACCTGAAGTTTTGAAGTTGAAGCTTTCAAAGAAATTTTGAATAGATTCAATAACATTTTGAATTACAATAATTAATAATATATTATTTCCTTCCTTTCAAATCAACGGGGTAACGTCGGCGTATCTAAATATATTTGGGGGTAAAGGGTAAAAAAGTTCCCTGACCCCTGTTCTATTTTTTTATGATATAAATATAATATTCCCGTTGTGATAATTTTTTCTTTTTCATTTTCCCTTTGTATCAGTTGTTACCGTGGAGACCAACCAGCGTTCTGTCCTAGCTCACCACCAACAAACCAACTTGGCTACAAAAATATAATAATGGTTTGTATAAAGATGACTCAAAATACAGGGAAGTGTTTTGCTGGTTTTGGAATTAATCATTGTCAAGGGCACATTAATATTGGGCTATAACCTGACCATTGATCCTCCAGTCTTCTGTTTCACATGTACCAATAATGTTTTAATATTCGTAAAGTACGTTTCATCCCACAGAATGCAGCAGCGTACATAAAGCATTCAAATGTTTTTTTGTTGGAATAATTAACAAAGAAACAAAAACCCAACACTACTTTTTCTTGTTAATCTGCTTGAAATTCCATTTTCCCCTCTAGAGACTGCAGTACATATAGTGATGAAGGAAGTGTGCTCCCTCTAGTGGTGGTTTGTGTAAATGTGATGCACAGATTCCATTCACTAGAATATGTGCCTATATTTATTCCCATTTATTGTAATCTTTATCAAGTTTCCAATTTATGGACCAAAAGCCCATTGTCCTTTTCTTATAAGTGATTTATATATATATATATATATATATATATATATATATATATATATATATATATATATATATATATATATATATATATATATAATGTGTATGTATGTATGTCTGTGTGTTTTTATAGTATGGGTTTTATTAATTTTTTTTTTATTCCTTAAATACAGGATAAGATCACAAGAGCACACCTTAGACGCTAAAGACATACTAATCACACTAACAAACGTGTGTATTAGAATATCCATGGGGCAGCACCGTGGCTTAGTGGTTAGCACTTCTGTCTCACATCACTGGGGTCATGTGTTCGATTCCCGACCATGGCCTTATCTGTGTGGAGTTTTGTATGCTCTCCCCGTTTTTGCGTGGGTTTCCTCCCACACTCTAAAAATATACTAGTAGGTTAATTGGCTGCTAGTAAATTGCCCTTAGTCTCTCTCGGACTGTGTGTGTCAGGGGCAAACGCAGGATTTGTAGAGGGGGGTTTCCACACCACGCCACCAGTGGGCGTGTTCAGCATGTTTGGGGGCGTGGCTATAATTTTAGCAGTACTTTGCTGCTCTCCCAACTCTTCCTATCCCCATAATATACATGGGCAATGCTGCGTGCACTACTGTTAGGTGCACACAGCTCTCCCTTTTCATGCAGAGCCGTGTGAAGCGGCAGCAGGGTCCAGCCACCTCAATTATACAGTGCCCCAGGCTTGGAGGGGGGTTTCCAGGCACTAGCAAAACCTCCCCGCCCCCCCTCGGTTTGCCTATGTGTGTGTATGTTAAGGAAGTTAGACTGTAAGCCCCAATGGGGCAGGGACTGATGTGAGTGAGTTTTCTGTACAGCGCTGCGGAATTAATGGCGCTATATAAATCTGATGAATATACAGCAACATCTCAAATTTAGTTTTTTGTGCACATGGTGACATCATTCAGAAGGGGCACTTACATTGTTCCTTAATTAGTTCTTAATTAGTTATTCCCTTCCAAAATTCTGCTGTACTGTTAGTTGTCTCAGTTGCCATAAATCACTGTGCGCCAGTTGTGGAAGTTACCGTCTTTTCAAATCTCAAAACACCACTCCTGATATTAACAGATATAGTTGCCAACTGTCCCAATGTTCCTGGTTTCCATTGGTCAAAAGTTAAACATGCTGGTAGAAAAAGGGGCCAAGAAATTGGTGTGGTGGGATTGGGCAATGCTTGGGGTCTGATTGGTTTTGCCATTCAATCTAGAATGTTGCATTTTCCCCTATTTTTATGTAGTTTGGGTTTCTCTATATAGCTCCCCCTCGGTGTAGTCTCTTCAGGGGGTCTCCTGATGGAGAAGGAATGGTCCCAGCGCTCCTTACAGGGGGAGATTGGTATCTTAATTTCTGAGAATGTCCTTTAAGCCAAGTATGACCGTGAATAATTCTCAATTTATTTGTCAATTTAGTATGTATATTTAGAAATTTTAATATACTTCTCTATCGAAGCATTTAAATAAATGCTTTTATTTCTCAGTAAATGCCAAGGAGCAGCTATTATGGAGTTGGACATTCTGTACACTGTAAAGGTTTCGGTGGTTTAAGTCTTGGATTGAGCACAAATTGATAAGTAAGAGCTATATGAAATGTACAGTGTCAATCTTGTGCTATTACAGAGAGATCGGGTGGGAGAAAACTGCGCCCCTGAGACAGGAAAGAGGTGCTGTCAACAGCAAAACAGAATGTAGCTGCTCCATCCAAGAAACGGCAAAACAAGAATTAAATTGCCACTTATTGTTGGTTCACATTACGTGATCACTGTGCAATTAACCCACATTGTTAGCAGTGGTGCTAAGCTTTAACAAATATTTACAAAGTTGCAAATTGTTTGTCTTTATTTGTTCAGTAGTAAAATGTGTCAAATTTTAAGAGCATTGTTGAAAACAATAGGGCTGAAGTATTGAGCATAGGGATCACTGCTAGCATCCAGTGTTTGGAGGGGGGACGTTTTTTAAGGGGTATCTGTGACTGGATCACTTCTAAATAACTTATGGTATAAATCTATTTAAAGGAAATAGTGCAGGGCGCGTATTTATATAATTGCCTATGCACTTATGTTTGATATTGTGTATATCTTGATATAGGAAATCGTTATTTCTGAGACCAGGGTAGAAAATTAGCTTTTTCTGTTTTAACCTTGCTAAAGGAAATGCCGTATTTCTGATGTATGTATCTGATACAATGAGCCTTTGTTTAGAAAGTCTTTGTGTATCCTGATGTGGGGAAATGACATGATTGGGGTTTGTACCTTTCTTTGGGAATGTGTATTCTGCGACTGTCTGAAGAAAGTATTCATATGAATTAGACCTTTTGACTTGCTATATTTCCTGTGTCTAAAAACAAGATGCGGGACATCAGTGTTTTAAGAATTTCACAGATAAGTGTAAATATTGTTAGCTTTGCAATGCATGTAAATCCATGTTTGTGTAAACACATTGCATCCTGATTCTAAAAATAGCCTGTGTCCAAATCTGTATAAAAAACACAGTCTTGTACACTGAAATGTATAATTCTAATGTTCCATCTGACCTAACCACTGATACCTTTGATCAGTGGAACTGTCCTTGTCAGGGCACCTGAGTGAAATAAAAGATCACTCTTTGCTTCAAGACCCTGCTTGACAACTTCTTCAATATTGCTGTAATCCTGTGACCTGCAGATTAGACCCTAAATCTAATCCGTTCTCCGGCTGTTTCTGAGGTTTGGAACCAGCTCTCCAGTACCACCGCTCTGCCGCTACCCAGCAGCTTTGGCCAGAGGGATCCATCAACAGCACCCTGACCCATAGTAAGCGGACCGGGGTACCAGCACGGGAGTACACTAGCAACGTCGGTTACCCAGAAGAAACGTGATTCTGGGTGCTATAAAGGAGTCCAGTGGTGACAGCAGGCTCCTACTGCGGTAGGAGGGGCGTATTCAGAATAACGAAAGGGGACGGTGGCAAAGTAAGCACAGCCAGTTCCCGGCAGCAACAGACAGGGTGGCATAGGCGGTCCATCTTGTCACAGTAGCCCAATGCTCTAGTGCTAGACAGCCCTCTGGTTGAGGGACCACCCCCCATTGTAATGTGATAACCCTCCCTGTTGCGATGACTGGTACTCCTATGTTGGGAGGTAAGGCTTCTATATATGTTTTGATGGCTCTGAATGCTTAGAAGCTGTTTAAAACTATTATACAGGTGGGAACTGGGGTCACTATTTAGCTTAATTCTCTCTGCACAGATTTTGGTGGGTGACAGTTTTCATAATTGTCACCCAATGATATTTGGGATTTCTCTGGCCCTTTTGTTTACAGACTTTCTGCATTTCTCATGTCTGCGCCACACCAAAAATGCTCCAAGTCTACGTACAGCCAGCACTGTTATCTGTCTGTATGATGAACGCAGCATACACCTAACTTCAAATAGGGTTCCTTGGTCCCAGTTCGGCAGTAAAGTTGTGATTAACAGTTGGTACTTTAGTGCCATTGACATGAGAAGCCCACTGCTCTAGGACCCCAAAAGAGGTGTTTGCAATTGAATGTAATGATCAGTGTCCACAGGAACCTCTGATTAAATTATACCGCAGGCATCATAATCTATCGAGAGAGGCTGATTGAATCACTGCAAATAACAGTTGATGGAACATAATCTTTTGACCTGCAATCAATAAAACAATATAACATGAAAGTACCTGTCAAATCCCCTTTAATCAAATACAACATGGAATAACTTATAGTATTTTCCAGTAATTTTCCAATTTGTATGTAGTTCACATCAAGACAGCTAGAAAGAAATAAATAAACAGAAATAAACATAAAATGCATAGCAGGGAAGTTTTTCCCAAATAACACACCTGGGATAAACCTTTATTTCAAACCAAATAAAGACACGGACACAAAATTAAAGTTGGAATGAATGACGGTATTTATTTATTTTTAAACTAATAGGACTGTAAGGCGGACGAGAGCAGGGCAGTCAGGAACGCAAAACCAATAAGGTGGAAAGGTCAGACCATAATACCACCAACCCAGGATCATACCTTATCTATTGGCCGGTGCTAAGATCAAGTCCAACGGCAAGACTACACCCCCAATAAACTCCGCCAGTATAAACCATACAAAACTGGCCCAAAGGTCCTACTAACAAAACGGACCAACCATGGTATGACACCATAACCGCAGGGGGGTAGTGACCTATGACAAGATCACCCAAGCACCATATGCACAGTTACAGACTGCACTGTTCTCCTACCCTCAACAACTACATTCAAAGTTATGTAACCAATTGTAGGGAGGGCGGGCGGAATCCGGAAGCAGGAAGGGCAGAAGCCTCTGCACACTGACTTATAACTGTGTATAAGTCCCAACCCCTTCCTGCACTCATTGGCTGAAACTTACAGGAATCCACAGCTAATAGGTTCTTTGGTAAGTCACTCACCCGCATGATTTTAACTGCGTTTAGTCTGAGGGACACACTTCTCTAAGATTTTTGGAAAATTCATATCTGCAAATCTCTGAATATATGTGTCAATGGGGAGAATGGTGGGGAACATCCACTGAACTCTAATCTACCTGACCCGTAGTTTATTGTCTCCCAGAAATGCGGGAGTCTTCTGGTCATTCCGGGAGAGTAGGAAACTATGCGTTAAAGAATAGCAGCTAATGAATCTCTAGAGACTGAAGTGTCTTTTACATTTCTGTCACCATTACTGAAGTCATGTTGTCTTACCTGTCAGTCTTTGATTAAATCTTGGTCTCCATGAAAATGGCCACCCCCATAGGCATCAATACATGGACATAGGACACAATTTCTGAACTGTCATCATGTCACAGATGGCGAAGCCAACCACATCTTGTACTAGCTCAGCATCGGGGAGAATGCCAGACTCTTCAGGGAGTGAGGGAGATCACCCCTATTTCAGGGAGTCTCCCTGACATTCAGGGGGAGTTGGCAAGTATGATATATAATAATGCTGTACTGCATTATTATAAAAAGATAATGATGGCAGGGCTTCTTAAAACTAACATGAACGGTAATTAAACACGGTGAAAGCGGACGACACACTGACAAATCTTATTGGTTGGATGGTGCCAGGTGAGTGCCAGTAATTTGTCATTCATCAGTTCACTAAAACAAGTAAATAGTGGAAATGTATTGCATGTATGTATATATAGTATAGTCTCCTGCAGCCATGAAAAAAAGCAGTGTTTTCCTGCCAGTCATCGCCCATATGCTAGTCATCCGTGGGCCTGCGTTCTTCCCACTCAAATTCATTCTGTTTTTAAACAAAAGTCAGTCTGATTGGAGATTTGATAAAAGCTGTTGTTATATCTTTTAATTCTACATCTGTGGACTGCATCTCTTCTGGCTCTCATCCTGATAATTGATGGTTTATAGTATTAAGGTTGCTATTAAATAGTATTATTTTTTTTTTCCCCCGTTTGTAAAAACTCAGAAAGCTGTATCTCCTACAGGACAAGCTCGATCACACAAGCAAGTTGTAAAATATGTCTTGGAGCCCATTCACATGTGCAGCAAACATGCAGGTGTAGGCTAAACTTTTCTTTTATAAGATGCTTGTGGCCTGTGAGTTAATGCACATATTTATCATCATCTATTTATTTATTTATTTATATAGCGCCACTAATTCCGCAGCGCTGTACAGAGAACTCATTAACATCAGTCCCTGCCCCATTGGAGCTTACAGTCTAAATTCCCTAATATACACACAAAGACCGAGAGAGACGAAGGTCAATTTAATAGTGCTAGAATGCTTCTTTCACAAGCATGCAAATTCAAAAATCTGTGTTTTACATTGTATTGTCAGCTGCACATTAACCATATGTATTATAGCTAATGCACATCTTTAACAATGCACATGTAAATAAATGGTGATGATGATGTAAACAAAAAATAAAAGTATGCACTTCTGAGGGACTAGGTGCTACCAGATGTTTGTGTCCCTGTAAGATGTTTAATCTTGATGGCATCTCTCATCTGCCATGTGACTGATATTCCTTTATAGTATATGTGACAGGATGGACCGCCTAAGCCACCGTGTCTGTTGTTGCTGGGAACCGGCTGGGCTTACTTTACCACCGTTCCCATTCGTTATCCCAAATGCGTCCTCTTGCCGCAGTAGGAGGGACTTACAAGAGCTGCCACCACTGGACTCCTATACCGGCATACAGAACCGGGTTTCTTCTGGGTCACTGACGCTGCTAGTGTACCTCGTTGCTGGCGTACCCGGGCTGGTGACTCCGGGCCTCTTACTATGGATCCGGGTTGCTGTGAATGGATCCCCCCCCCCCCCCTGGCCTATCACCTTGACCAGGGCTACTGGGTAGCAGGCAGAGCGGTGGTACTGGAAACACTTGGGTACAAACCTCAGAGACAGCCGGAGAACGGATTAGATTTTTGGTCTAATCTGCAGATCACAGGAATACAGCAATATTGAAGATGTTTTCAAGCAGGTCTTGAAGCAAGATGTTTATTTGCTCACACTGGTTTGAGGTACCAATGATCAGGTCAGATCAGAACAACACATTTCAGTGCACAAGTCGGTGCATTTTATACATTTCAGACACATGCTATTTTTAGCATCAGATATACTCTATTTACACAAACATGGATTTACATCCATTGCAAAGCTAACAAAATTTGCGCTTATCTATGAAATTCACTCTGGACAAAAGGCCACACAGTAACGACCCCCTGCTGGGCCTTTGGCCAGAGCAGGCATGACACTTCATCACAAAACTTCGTTAGCACTTCCTGCTATCAGACTCCCTTCCACATATGCCTAATTGGAGGTTTCCACTAGCAACCTTACAAATCCTAAACTAGACACTTCGATACTAAATACATCCCAATACACCCAAGACCTCTATCCACGAAGGCCTATTGTATCAGATATATACATCAGAAGTAAGGCATATCCTTTAGTCAGGTGAAAAAGGGAAAAAGCAGTTTCTACCCTGGTCTCAGAAATAACGATTTCCTATCTCAGAATATATACAATACCAAAAAGAAGTGCATATGCAATTATATAAATATGCGCCTTGCGCTATTTCCTTTAAATAAATTCATACCAGAAGTTATTTATCAGTGATCCAGTCACAGTATAGACCAGGCCTGGCCAACCTGTGGCTCTCTAAGTGTTGTAAAACTACAAGTCCCAGCATGCCTTGCCAGCTGTTGACTGGCAAAGCATGCTGGGGCTTGTAGTTTTCACCTGGGGAGCCACAGGTTGGTCAGGCCTGGTATAGACCCTATGATTTTTCTGCATTTAAAGAGATCCAACCTGTTTCACTCTGTTAGAATTGCACAAGTCAACAATATTCTTGAAAAATTATTGTAATTTCACTTCCCTAATTAGAGGTGCGGCAAAAATTGTAAAGCTGCTTTTAATAATAAATCAAGGGTGACTCACAATGATAAGTTAATCACTCTTCATATTACATTCTAAATCTTGGTGATGGGTATGATTTTACTGGGTCATCTATGCTCCAAACCCCCCCCCCCCTCCTCCTTGTCCTCCTCCTGTGATTGGCTGTCATGTTACCATGTGGGTCCTAGGAATGGCGCCCCCGAACAGAGTACTATATATGGGGTAGGGGGCCGTATGAAGAGAGGTTGTCGCAATCTGGACATGAATGATCTTCCAGAGTGTACTTGGTCTGCAACAATGTTTAGGTAGGTGGTACGTGTCAAAGTAACATCCACATGAATGCCAGGACGCGATGTTTACCAGCAGAACATGACCCAGAGCATCACAAGCTGCGATGCACTGTGTGTTCTGACACCTTTCTATCATAGTCAGCATTAACTTTTTCAGCAATTTGTTTACAGTAGCTCTTCTGTGGGACTGGGCCAGATGGGCTAGCGTTTGTTCCCAATGCGTCAATGAGCCTTGGGCTCCCATGACCCTGTCACTGGTTCACCGGTTGTCTTCCTTGGACCACTTTTGGTAGGTAGCAACCACTGCATACCGGGAACATCCCACAAGACGTGACGTTTTTGAAGATGATCTGACCCAGTCGTCCGACAAGGACCAGATTGTGATGTCAAAGTCGCTCAGATCCTTACACTTATATTTTACCTGCATCCAACACATCAAGTTCAAGAACTGACTGTTCATTCACTGCCTAATATATCCCATCCCTTGACAGGTGTAACCAGTGTTAATCACGTCACCTGTCAGTGGTTTTAATGCTGTGGCTGGTGTATGTCTAGCACATACATCCACCTGAGATTATGTACAATTAAGCAAAGAAAAATTTGAGTTATTGATCCTTTAAGCTAAACTTTGGATAATGATCTCTTTCAACTTCACCAATTTTCTGTTGAGTTCCATCTTATGCTTTACATGTGTTTTTAATATTTCAGTGGTTTTTGTTTTAATATAGAAAAGCAATTTGTAATGTAGCTATGCTTTTATTTACGCTTTACTGAATATAACGGGCATGTCAATGCTTGTAGGACACATGTAAATGTCAGCTTTGTGGACTAGAGGCAGGCAGCCAATGGTTCTCTAACTGCTATAGAACTACAAATACCAAAATACCCTGCCATCCTCTGCGGGAACTTGTAATTTCAGAACAGCTCTCGGGGCACCTGGTGTCTAAGACAGTTGTAGCAGGAGATGTTGGCATTGATCCTAGTTGCTGGCACCAGGTATCTTGACTTCTGAGGAATGGAAAACATTATTTTAGTGGCTCAGATCCCATGTTTACTCATTGTCATCTGAGCCAGCGGTAGAGGAATCGCGATGGAACAAATAACATTTTGCCAAAGTAAGCTTTGCCTACAATAATTATTTTATTGTAATCTGTTCAATGTCGGCAGCGTGCGCCATTTGGCCCCCTCCCCTGTCGTGGCCGGCGCGCGCCATTTGGCCCCCTCCCCTGTCGTGGCCGGCGCGCGCCATTTGGCCCCCTCCCCTGTCGTGGCCGGCGCGCGCCATTTGGCCCCCTGTCGTGGCCGGCGCGCGCCATTTGGCCCCCTCCCCTGTCGTGGCCGGCGCGCGCCATTTGGCCTCCTCCCCTGTCGTGGCCGGCGCGCGCCGTTTGGCCCCGATGTAGCACTAAAGCAAATCTGTATCCAGAAAGTAATCGTAAAACATATAAAGTATCGCAGCAGAAAGTCAATGAGAAAACATTGTGTAGCTAAAACTCTGTGATGCTGAGAGTTTGGTCATAATCCTCTCACTCCACCTAATAAACCTGAGCTTTATCCTTAAGGATTCCCAGTAGTGGCAGGGAGGGCCTTTCACTGAAAGCTAATTAACAAAAGAACAGATCTTGCACAAACTTCTAAATATATTATGTATGTATGAAGTTTGTCTCTCATCCTCCAATCAGGTGGACTCTGTGATGATATAATGAAATACATGGTTATATCTACTACAATTTTCAACCTCGTATAACAAAGGCAGTTCTGTTGTAGCTGTAGATGAGAAAATGACGACATTCTGTTGAACTGTAATTGAAGGATTTTCTAACATTACTTGGCACAGAACGGCTAACAGCGTGTTGAGGATTGGAAATTTGGCAGAAAGTGTTTATTCCTATGAGAATGAATCCTGATAAAATCTGTTTTTTGGCAACGGTATTCAGAAGTGTTGGCATTGCTCATCAATATTCCTGTTCTGTGCCTGTTCCTATTTGATTGGCTCAAGGGAGATACTTGAGAGAGTCTCTTTATTGTGTTGAGAAGAGGAAGTCAAATATGTAAGTAGAACAATATGTTATAATTATCCCAACTCCTTGTTCTATGACTTAAGCGGAACCGCATGAAAGTAATGATTGTGAGAGATTTTCTCTGCTGTCAGTTCGTCAGGCAGATGGTTGGCTCCAAATATAACATTTCTTTTGTGTTGTCAAAAAGACCCAACTTGTAATATTCTCATTTATAAAGTATCGACGCAGTCTTGCGTAACTTCCCGATGCATGTTTGGTCAAAAGTAACGTGTGCTCCAATATTTTATTCCCCTTCATTGCAAACTGCTTAAAATACACCCCTGTTGGACACGCGGCACACTTGGTGACGTGGCTGGTGATGTCAGAACTGCTCTGTGAATCGCACAGTCAGCAGAAATTGACCATATTATTTTCTGGCATGCTCAGTAATGTGGTTGGTAAGTGACTGCTATCTGCCTGTGTCTTTGGTCATCTGCCAAATAGCACTAACAAACCCCCTCCCTTCCCCTCCCCACAAGATGCTGAATGTTTCTTGGAAGTTGATTCTGTCTGTACTTGAGTGAGCGGCAGGATCCTTCCATCAGCTTTAGCTAATGGGTAAGAATCTACGGTTTATATGAATCAAAAAGCTGAAATAGCAAAGCATAGCGTGTCGGTTATCGTTTTTTGTGTGTAAAAACCCACTAATATGTACAGAACATGTTTTGTGAGTGTGACTTCTGCCTTGTCGACTCCTTCCCTCCTTCCTCTTCCAAACTGATGGTAAAATAGTACCCAGCCCCGTTAGCTTTCACAAAGAGATTGGACAGACCGCATGTCGCACAGGTTAACAATACATGTGTTGGGGTTCTGATCATCAGATATGCTACAGATACTATTGATATCCGCCTGTGTGGGGGTCCCGGAACAATGGCACACTGACCCCTTCATAGGAAAAAATATGTTTTAGTGAAAGACACTGATGTCATTTACAGTGTCCTACAAATCGCTATGTACTTACTGTACTTCTCTGCTCCTGTAAAGCTTAAATACACAATATGTCATGGTAGAAACTATTGTCTACAGTAGAGGTGGTTCTCTATATCTAGAGCTTGTAGTGCATGATGGGACTTGTAGTTCCACACAAGCAGGCCAACCACAGGTTATCTTAGTTTGTCCTGCAGTTATGGCAGACAGACTCTGCCAATCAGGGGGGAGGTGCGCTGATTTTGGATAAAACATGTGTTTCCCCTAACCACATACAGCTCGGGGGTCAGTAAGTCTTTCTACCAGAGAGATCTGCCGGCGTATTGTAATCCAAGAATGCAATATCATCATTTCCATTACCGCAGATCACTCTCCCGAGATGTTGTGTAAGAGGGTGTCGGAGGACAATGGGAGGAAAAAGTCATATAAATACAATTTCAAAAGTAAAACCTGAATCATTGCAATGTATAGAATGCACGCCCCAGGTTAGGCATTTCTAACAATCCAGTCCTCTTATCTTATTTTTGTTATGACTAGATGAAGGTGGAGGTCAACAATGATAAAAGATGTAGAATTAAATGTGTGCGTTTGAAAGTAAAAAAAAATTGTTGGCTGTAAACAGGAGTACTCCTGATTAACCCACGTGATAGGTAATACCCTGTATGGAAAAGAAAGCAGGTTTATACCATACCTGACACTAAAACAAATTAGACTTATAAATACAAAATGTTAATTTTTATAAAATAAGACCTTGAAAGCTAAAGCACCATAGTCTTGAAGAGAGATGATTTGTCACACCAAGGTACTGTTAGATACAATCTCCATCAGAGTGTATCTAATCATGAACCAACTCTCATCGCCTTAAAGGCTTCTCAGGGTATGTCTCCAGGATTGAGTACATTGGCTATACGCCATAAATGATGACTGATATTTGTTAAAAGGTATTATTAACCAAAAATACTGATAAAACCAACAAGTTTCTGGGAGACTAAGGCTCAGATTCATCAAGAGCAACTTGCTATGGACTTAACAGAAACAAATACAGGACAAAAGCACCACCGGACTCAGCAGCACAGACACTGGCCAAAGCACCACTGGAATCAGCAGGACAGAGTACTGGAAAAAGTACTACTGTACTCAGCAGGACAAAGCACCACTTGACTAAAGTAATCAGCAGGACAGAGCACTGGACAAAGTACTAATGGACTCAGCAGGACAAAGCACATCAACCTCCCTCTTCAGTAACCACAGGGAGAATGAAGATGGCGGCCACGAGCGGGGCATTTATGAGATCCGAGTCTCGCGAGATCCGACGCGAGACTTTGATGTCATAGCCTTGTTTTGCATTCCTTGGGCGGCCGGAAGTACCCAAACAGTGCTCGGATCCCGTCGGATCCGCACTGTGCGGGTGGGCTCGGATTACCGAAATCCAAGCCCGCTCATCTCTAATCTAAACCTCTATCTGTGCTGAGCAGGTGGCTGGGAAGAAGTACTCTTGGTTACAGTGACTCCATCTGGTAGCTCCAGGTACTACAATTACAAATACACAAGACATGAAATAAACACAATTTGGCAAACAAAAGTGCATTGTGCAAAAATGGACTGAAGTAAAATACCACATGCACCAGGTCTTATTGCAAGGAGAAAAAGGTTTATGGTTTGGTCACAGCTGGAACTCAGCCTTTGTATGAGGACCTTGATTTTGGGCAGTCTCTCTAATATTATTCTTTCATTATCAGTTTAATGCTGCCGCTGTAGGAAGATGCTCTTCATCTGCTGTGAGTGATGGGGATACATGACTGCCACATTACTCCATATTGATCAGGATAAACGCTCCTGGACACTGGAATGAGTAGATTTATAAATACTCAAGGAACTGAAAAAAGGTATAGTTGATTTTAATGAGAGAATCTGACAGCAATGTAGCATTGCTGATCTGCAGATTCCTGATGCCAGCTCCTGTTCTTACTACTAAACCTCAGCGTGAAATTGGTATAATTCTCCTCCTCGGGTTCCTGAAATGAGGTGGATTTCAACCTAAATCACGTGTCTCACAAATGTGATTGAATTTAGCAAACGAGCAGCATATTGTCACTTCTGGTCTCCCCACACTGCCTAGCTAACTGTCTGAAACTCATTATGTTCCTGCTCATTCCAACTCAAAAGTCTATAGCGACACTGTATTGCCACTCGTATTTCTGCAAAGCCTGGACAACTCTCTACAGCAATTTATGTTCTATCTATAGCTCTGCCGCTAAGATTTCCTAACCGCCCTGAGATGATGTAGCACACACACGTCATGCATCTTCTGAATATATGTTCTACTAATGGATTGTTCACAGGTTTCACTGTAGGAAGTGTAATCACTGACTGCACCAAGGTTGCAGTCCCAATGCTAGAAACACTTATTGGCCGTCATCTCATGCTAACTGGCAAAGAGTGTGCCCAAAGGTAGACTGGGATAGCTCCCAGATTACATGGCCTGGGGGCAAGAAGGCAAATTGACCCCTCCCCCCTAGTAAACCAAATCAACTAAGATATTCAGGACTCCGCACTCCCCCTTCAGCATGGCCATACAGTACTGTGTCATGACAAGGGGGTACATAATGGTAAATACATCATATTCAATAAGCAAACCCTTGAGGTATCCTTCTTGGGCACCATCTGGTGGATTGATTCTCTTCAATTCCTCCTACTTCCAACAAGGCAGTGGTGGAGCCCAGGTGTCAATTCGTTTTTGGCGGGCACATCCCACCGCAAACACCAGTGTAGATCCACGGTGACTGACCACCTTGGCGTACAGTCATATGATACCTGTGGTGGCAAAAGTCGGAAGCTTAGCCTGTTCCTGGTGGGCAGGTTACCCCAGGTTTGCTTTAGCACTTTTAGAGGGATAGATGGTACGTAAACATTTTCAACTGCTTTATCACCTCCGTATTCTCACCACATGTCTACGTTTAAGAGGCATAGGGGAAGAGGAATATAGAGGGACCCTCTTTGTGTGTGTCTGTGTGAATGTTTAACTGCATATGTGAGGCTATGTGGGCATACCATTATCTGCCTTCTGGAAATCTTTTACTTTTTCTATAGCAGAGGTTCTAATAATATATTTTGCTTTTAGTGTGTGTGTGTGTGTGTGTGTGTGTGTGTGTGTGTGTTTTTTTGTTTGTTTTTTTATGGGGGGGGAAGTTTGTGTTTTTGATTTTGTTTTTATTTTTCTCTTCAATAAATGTAAGTCTTTTTAGGACCATTAGCTTGTACTGTAATTCAAATTGTCTTCAGTAAGCTCAGCAGAGACTTTGGTTCTAAACCCTGTTGTACTATAGAATATTGTCTGCGTACAGTGTGTGTCTGTACGGCAGATCGTTGTTATTACCATACGTAAACCAGGTGACTCACTTCCTGAGGATCGTGCAAGGTGCTTTAATAGTATTATTGTGTTTTTCTACTCATTATTGTGTTCTTCATATGCTGACATTGAACTGTGGCTTCCTTCCCGTTGTGGTATTTTCTTGCTTTGTGAAAGAGAGTATTCCAGTATTCTATACACACGAGCTCAGTGGTGAAGGTGGGCCGGTATACGGTGGTCTGCTGTACCGCCAGGTCTCCTACTGCTTTACTTGTGAGCCTATCAAATTCCATTCACTTACATATTCCATTCCGACACTTATAAATTTCCACTTCAACCTCTGCGTGATCTTGTGATTGTGTGTTTTGGCGTTCTATTTGTATAGCACAGTGATCGGTGCATTTGTTCCTTGTGTGTCTTCACACCTCTCGGACAGGAATGCTAGTTGTGGAGGGGTATATTTGGATTGGGGTATTCTGTTAATTGCAATATTTTAATAGCATATTTCATTTTATATTTTTGGTGGGTAGAATTTATGTTCCCATAAGAATGGAATTCTTATTTTGACCTTTTTACCCCTGATTGGTTTGGCAATTTTTGGAAGGTTTTTACGTAAAGAAATGGATGGTGTAGAACAGAGGGGTCCAAGTTCAGTCCTCAAGGGCTACCAACAGGTCATGTACATGCACAGGTGAGTTTCTCTTTGGCTGGGTCAGTTATTATCCCACCTGTTCAGACAGGAATCCTGAAAACATGACCTGTTGGTAGCTCTTGAGGACTGTACTTGGACCCCTCTGGTGTAGAATAAAAAAAACTTTAGCTCTGAATCTACATTTTTCTCTTAAATAAAGCCCATTAGGAAAAGGGTAAAACTATCAAGTGTACGGTGTAATAATTATAATAGGTAAAGGGCAAGTGCTTTTTACATCTCGGAAAATGTCAAATTGACTATTTTGTTTGTTTGCCTCCAGTAACGTCTAATGAATGACAGGATATATAGCAGATATTTAATAAGCTGGAACAGACTGTGCCATCCAAAGCCCAGATGAGACGTGAATCAATATCTGCACTAACACTAATTCTGCTAATATAGAATCCACTTACGATAGTAAATGTGCTTAGTTTTAAGGTTTGCACAGTACCTCATACAAGTCATGACTATATTCCACATGCACGATGCATCGTATATCGTGACTGTATTTCACGGGCACAGTATATCGTGACTATATTTCACATGCACGGTGCATCATATATCATGACTATATTCCACATGCACGGTGAATCATATATTGTGACTATTTCACATGCACGGTGAATCATATATTGTGACTATATTTCACATGCACGGTGCATCGTATATCGTGACTATATTTCACATGCACGGTGCATCATATATAGTGACTATTTCACATGCACGGTGCATCATATATCGTGACTATATTTCACATGCACTGTGCACCGTATATATCGTGACTAGCCTTTATTTCACCATGTCACTAAGAAGCACATTTATAGGGTGTGTGAGGTCGGGAAGGTTAACAAAATCTTCATCAAGCGTGTTCTATACGAAGACTAGAGATGGGTGAGTAGATTTTGCCAATTCCTAAATTAGGCCATTATCTGTTTCCCCGCACTGGGTGGTGAAGAGAAATCTGGCTCTAATTATTTAGTAATCATCATTCAGTTAGATGATTTCCCCTATTGGCCTATGTCTCTGTCTTCATACTCCAGTCATGCTAACAGACCCTTAAGTGGTCACAAAGCCTTTCAGCGCTCGTTTGTGGTCAAAACGGAACATGATTCGGTCACGTGGTGCTCGGGATGAGCAATCCGGGTTGGTGTGTGGCCACCATGTGAACTCCAGGAAATTCAACATTCGTATCTTTGTATCTATACAGAACATTGACACACACATTATTCTGCCTAAAACTACAATTGGCACTACAGGAAGGTACAGGATTGTTTCAATAATCTATAAAACCTTCTCTGTACTCCTATATTGGAGCTAAGCAAAGCGTGGAGTCCATGGAGAAAGTCCCCCAACTCTTTACACTCTCCTTTTTACCTCCTGCGTCAGAAACGGGCTGCAGTTGACCAGCCCATCTCCAGTACACTGGCCGGGAACCAATAGGATTGATTCCAAGTATTTAGAACTTACAGACATAGCGCTCATTGCTGTGCACTGCTGTTATCACATTAATACTATAGACTGAGTCTCACATCGATATTGGAGAAATTATTGGAATCCCTTAAATGAAGGAGAGAAAAAAAAATTGACTGCAAATGACATATCCAAGGGCCAAGTGGGAACTCTGTTGGAGAGGGCTTTGGATCAAGGGCAGAGTTGGTGGGGGGGGGCAACTTTTGCTATGGTGACCCAGTGATGGAGAGTTCCACCAGGGAGTTGGTAGGTCAAGTGATGGACCAATCCAAAAATCGAATGAGTGGTGATGTAGGGTCAAAAATTATAGAGGAATGGTACCTTTCTCTTTCATCCATCTGGGGGACACTCCTTAACCATGGGGTTGAGTCGGGGGGAGGAGTCTGGCACCCAAAGAGTTAACTTTTTTCAGCTGACAGCATATCACCCCCGCCATTTCCCACATACCTCAGTTTGAATTGGGTGCCCTTGAAAGAAGGTTGCACCTGAAGAGCTCCAAGAGAGACAAGAACAAGGGATCCACTGGTAAGGGACGTCCTAGCAAGGCCTTGGGGCTGCAGGTAAAACCTGCCCTACAGGGTACCGTAGAGAGAGGACCCTCAGACTCCTGGAACAAAGACAAATATTTGCATGTAGTGAGGGCATTACGTATATATGTTAAGAGATCTGCAAAGATACGTAAGACAGTCTCTATTTGTGTTGTTTGACTTTTCCAAACGGGGATGGCCAGCATCTAAGCAAACTATTGCCAGATGGCTTACCCTGACTATCAGGGAGGCTTATGTCCGTATTAATCTCCCTGTGCCGAAACGTATTGTTGCCCATTCTACCCGGTCGGTTAGGGCGTCTTGGGCGGCTCGTAATGGAGCCACGGCGGACCAGCTGTGCAGAGCAACCACCTGGTCCTCGATCCATACCTTTACGAAATTCTACCAATTTAATATATTTGCGTCTGGGGACGCCTCCTTTGGCCGTAGTGTTCTGCGTGCAAGGAGATCAGAGAGGTCCCACCCTTCAGAGGGATTGCTTTTGTAAGTCCCCATGGTTAAGACGTGTCCCCCAGATGGATGAAAGAGAAAACGGGATTTATACTTACGATAAATCTTTTTCTCTGAGTCCATCTGGGGGACACTCCGATCCCCCCCGTCTTTTCGTTGTTTTGTCTCCACTCCCCCCTCTGTTGAGTGGTGTGTCTTGGTTGATTGGCCTATCTTCCTAATGGCTTTTGTAATCAAACTGAGGTATGTGGGGAATTGGCGGGGGTGATATGCTGTCAGCTGAAAAAAGTTAACTCTTTGGGTGCCAGACTCCTCCCCCCGACTCAACCCCATGGTTAAGGAGTGTCCCCCAGATGGACTCAGAGAAAAAGATTTATCGTAAGTATAAATCCCATTTTTTCATTATAGTTTTGAGATGATATAAAGGTAAGCAAGTGAATAAAGCCAGTAGAATACTTGGTTGTATCGGAAGTAGTGTTAGTAGCAGGATTGTTTAGGTTTTATTGTTACAATATAGGTAGCTTGTGAGACTTCACCTCAAGTACGGGTCTCCAGAACTGTAGGCCGAACTCCAGAAGGATTTTATTAAAATAGAAACCTATCGGAGAAGAATTGTTGAAATGGTGCATGGGCTATAGGACAAAACTTTCAGGAAAGACTTTAACAGCAGAAGATGGACTGCTTAGAGGAGAGGAGGGATGGAGGTGATGCAAACATTCAAATATATCAAAATGAAATGTTAAGTCCGGGAAGGCTGTAGAATAAAACTGCGCCAGCAATGAGGTTTTTCATCCTCTTTCATAAAGGTCCTTAGAGCTTCATTAAAGAGAACGTGATGCTGAATATTTATATTTTCTATGTCTCTTGCTTGCAGAACATTTTAGATGTATACGATTTTCATGGGATTAACTCTGTCCGACTTGCTGTCAAAGCCCCTATGATAAATCCATTAGGGCCAGAGATACATTCTCTCGTGTGTCCAGCAGGCAGGAGACATTGATATACAGCACAAGGAATAAACAAAAACTGGCACACAACACACACACAAGCAATTAGAAGCACCAATTAAAATAATGAGGGTCAAACCCAGAAAAATTTACATTGCAGAAAAAAATCCTAAACTCCTTGCCACATAGCCTGGAGACACAGTGTTGTTTGTTTGATTAGATCAGTAGCTGGTTAACGAATTATGCCTGAAACAAGGAAAGTGGGCACCAAGGCTCGGCAAAGCATTATGCCACAGTAGAATACAGGGGCAAACGCAGGATTTGTAGAGGGGGGTTTCCACACCATGTCACCAGTGGGCGTGGCCAGCATGCATGGGGGCGTGGCTATAATAGACAGTGCTTGGCTGCTCTCCAACTCTTCCTATCCTTATAATATAAATGGGCAATGCTGCATGCACTGCAGAGCCGTGTGAAGCAGGGGAAGGCTCCATCGACCTCAATTATACAGAGCCCCCAGGCTTGGAGGGGGGATTCCAGGCACTAAAAACCTCCCTTATTTTGCCTATGGAATAAGATGTTTTCATGTATATTTTCTTTTAAATGTGCATATAGAGGCTTCTTTAGCATTGTACCCATTTGCACTCCTAACATACATAGAGACGCATTAAAAAACAAAACAAAAATAAAACAAACTTATTTACATGCATATAATTCAGCTACACCCAACTCGAATATAATAGCATTTGTGCCAGGCGTGCGTCAGGTATAATACCGGTGTATACTCCCCACGATGGCGCAGAGATGTGGTTCCACTATGTTAGTTGTAAATGCTAAAGTCGCATTATCCTGTTTGTAAACGGTATAATAATGTCATGAAGCCTCATGTACATAAGATAATTGGGTCTTGACCAGTATTCAATGCGAATGTCGCATTTTCCATATAAAATGTCACCAAATACAAACGTAAATCCTGCAGTAATGCAAATGAATATCTCAATAGATGCGACTAGATGGTCGCGACTTGTTATAATTTAGCAGTAACGCTTATGATTTTAAGTACGATCGGTTGGACGGGTCACTCTGCAATCTGTCAATCCGAAGCGGCAGGATAGTAAAGCTGATCATCATCATCGCGTATCGTTGCACCATCCACAAGAGATGCACCTTTTAGGAGGCGTAAATGTGGATGCGTTTACGTCTAATTGTGTTGTAATTGGGTGAACTTGCCCTTAGTGTACACTTGCCCACCCCTGTTCCACCTCTGCAGGCATAAGAAGACACACTTCAGTGATACAAATATATGATTGTCCATCGTTCTTTGTGTATGTTCAGTGTTCTCCCCAGCACCTGTTTCCCGGGTGCTCCACCCGGCTCTTTGCCACCCGGGTCTTGGAGCCCAGCAGAGTCCTATTATAATAATATAAACCATTGTTTCTCCTACTAGAACAGGCTCTATGTGAGCACTACAGCCAGCAGTGTGTGTGTTAGACCACTGACCACCAGTCTGACCAGTCCTGGCAGGTATGGGCAATAACCTCCAACTCTTTTCAATATTACTGCAAAGTATTACATCTGCCCCCACCCGGCTGGCAATGTTTTGTTTAAGGAGAACACTGATGGTTTTTGTAGTGATCGTGTGGCGTAGAGAAATGTGTATCTTGCAAAAAAAAACTTGACATGTTGTATGTACAATTCTAAATAAGTCCTTAAATGTGTAGAAGGAACTTGCTGCGGAGCCTTTGAAAAGACTTTCACAAATGTGCATTTAGACATTGGTTGCCTGAAACCAGCTCCGTTCTGTACCTTTCTGAAAAGAAAGAGCCTTAATTAGAATCTGCTGAACACAGATGCTTTTATTATTCTGCAAAACTTCTGTATAGAATGGAAATGGCTACAATTATCCTGATTGATGAATACAATATCACCACCAGGTGTCACTGTATACCCAAAATAAAAGCTGCCTGGATTGTTCCTGGATGTGGGGAGGGTTCCAAAAAGTAAAAGGAGACTGGTCACCTACACACTTCAGGTAGCTATTTTGTGGTCTGATAATCAGCCTGTCAATATTCTGGGAGATATTGATATCACGGGAACCACGAGACACACCGTCATGTCACTAGCTGTTAATGTCATAGGCGACACACCCCACATTTGATATGAGTGCCCATGTCTATTCAGCAGCAGTTTTTATCCACCGGGCTCTCAGAGATGGAGGCAAGAGTTTGGTCCATTGTGCCGTGGAAGTTAGCAAATCGGCAACACTGGTTCTTGCATATCTTATGATTTACCATGAGACGACTTTGGTCCCATGATTTTACTCAAGACAGCCGGGGCTGTTGGCACTATAGCAGGGAAATCTGCAGTGTGGGGTCCCCCTGCCATAATGACAAACCAGCCCCTAGTCTGCAAGGGGCTGGACGTCCTAGGGAGTGGGACTTGGGGGTCCGCAAAAAATTAATAAAAGTGCCCCCCTCCTGTGGCTCTTCCCACACCACTATATTACTCTGTGGGGTAATAAAGTGAATAATGTAAGTGTAAACACTGTTTTAGTTTGTGGAACTACAAGTCCCAGCAAGCCCAGGCTTCCATTAACAGTATGGGCATGCTGGTGCTTTTAGTTCTAAAAAGCACCAGCATACCCATGACAGCCAGGGCATGCTGGCACTTGGAGAACCACAAATGCCAGCATGCCCTGACACCCAAGAGCAGGCAGGTACGTACGTATCCTGCAGCATCGTGTGTACTAGAGCAGAGTTCTAACAAAATACACCCGCAGTCAAAAAGGAACTTATCTTGAGATCTGTTCCTTGTTGACTACGGGTGTAAGCAGAGCCTATTTTGTGGAGTTTTACTGCTCCCTGCAGATTTTTCCCTTAGTGACGCCCTCTATGTTTTGTCTGAGTACTCTATATGATAACCACGATGTTCATGTATTTTCACACTCTAAAGGATAATTCCTTTCAAAAGTACAAGTTTTTAGTTCTGGGTAGGATTAAGCAAGACAAAAAGGCTAATTTTACTTACCCTGAATTCCTTGATTTGGAGCCTGTATTGGTACAGATGGGGCCGGCAGAACAGGGTAAGGATGGCATGAAGGTGCTACATTTTCGGAGTGCCCTGTCGGCCCAGACGGCGTAACTCTTTGGAATTCTGAGTCTGTGGATAACAGAGCAGGTGTGGGAAAAATCGCTGGCATACGGGAGAGCTGCACATGTGTAGAGGAGACCCTTCCGACCACATGACCGTGGAGCGCTAAAGGGGCTTCATGACTGCTATGGGCAGAGATCGCCAGAGCTCTCAAAAGCTTCATCTGAAAGCCAGATGGAACTATATTATAGGGTTTTCCAGGGCTAACTTGGGTATAAAGTGACAAGTGTTGTGTTTTTTTGTTTTTTGTTTTTTTCTAAATATTTACCAAGCATATCACTATGTATAATAAATAGAGGACATGGGTACAATTCCAACCATGGCATAAGCTGCATGTGGAGCTGTATGTTCTCCCCATGTATGTGTTGGTTTCCTCCAACAGTACAGAAACATGCTGGTTGGTTAATGTCCATGTGTTTTTATTTTATAGGACTTTATACAGTGAGCACCACTGGTTTAGGGACTGATATGAATGATTAAACAGTCTCGGTCATGCACTGCATACTGCGTTGGCGCTATTTAAAGTTTTTAACAATAGTAATATAAAAACAGAAGTAAACGCACACAGAGTTCTTACCTGGGCGCAATCCGTCCACCTACCATTCACACCGAATCCCCGGCATTGCTCACCACCCACAGCTTCAGTCTAGGTGGAAACCAACAATTATTCGGGTGAGGTACAGTGGGTAAGGAAGGGGAGAGTGTCTGAGGTGATGGTCGGCAGTAGAGAAATGGGCTACTAAACCCAAAAATCCTAATACACTGTGTAGTATTCATAGTGTATTATGCAAATTTGACCCATATTATTGATTTCGATGTAAGGCGCTTAAACAACAAATGTCACATTGACTGCTGCTACTAGCCAACTGCAAGAAAGAAGTTACTCTTCTGACCCTCCCTTTACTCAAGGGGCACACACCTCCCCCACACTCATACTGCCGAAAACTCTGCAATGTAACCCTGCGTCTCTGCATGGTCCTCGGCTATCCATTGGTTGAATATATAGCCTATCTCCAGGGGTGTTGCCTGTTTAGTGGGAGGAGTCACTAACCTGGTGTGGCCCTGCCCCCTTTGGTAGCTATGGAAGGGGCCCAAAAACTTGATATACCTTGGCCCTAAACTTTTCTCATCGTGCACCGGTGGGGCCCTCCAGTAAGTAGAGCCTTTCAATGCCTCAGGCATCAGCAGCAGCATCTCCCAACTGTTTACTAGTTGGGATAACAGTCCTGACTGGGTGACTGTGAAGATGCTGCTACCCTCTTTCTTTCAAGGTCTATAGAATTTGGAATATTACTGGGCCGAACCACCAATGCCACCCTGTCTGTTGTTGCTGGGAACCGGCTGGGTTTACTTTGCAACCGTTCCCTTTCGTTATCCCAAATGCGCCCTTTTGCCGCAGTAGGAGGGGCTTACACGAGCTGCCACCACTGGACTCATTACCGGCATCCAGTACCGGGTTTCTTCTAGGTAAATGTCGCTGCTAGCGTACCTCGTTGCTGGTGTACCTGGGCAGGTACCCCTGACCTCTCACGATAGATCAGGGATGCTGTGGATGGATCCCCCCCCTGGCCTATCACACCGACCAGGGCTGCTGGGTAGCGGACAGAGTGGTGGTACTGGAAAAGCTTGGGTCCAAATCTCAGACAGACGGAGAACGGAATTGGTTTAGGCTCTAATCTGCAGGTCACTGGAAACTTCTTCAATATTGCTGTATTCCTAGCAGGTCTTTGAAGCAAGATGTTTATTTGCTCACACTGGTTAGTGGTACCAGTGATCAGGTCAAGTGCAAATCGGAAGAACAAGTTTCAAATACAAGCTGATGCCTTTTATACAGTTCAGACAAACATAGATTTACATGCATTTCAAGGCTAACAAAATTTACACTTCTCTATGAAATTCACTCTGCGCAAAAGGCCACACAGTAACGACCCCCTGCTGGGCCTTTGGCCAGAGCAGCCATGACACTTCATCACAAAACTTCGTTAGCACTTCCTGCTATCGGACTCCCTTGCACATATGCCTAATTGGAGGTTTTCACTAGTAACCTTACAAATCCTAAACAATGACACTTCTATAGTAAATACATCCCAATACCCACAAGACCTCCATCCACAAAGGCCTATTTTATCAGATATATGCATCAGAAATAAGGCATATCCTTTAGTCAGGTGAAAACAGGAAAAAACAGTTTCTACCCTGGTCTCAGAAATAACGATTTCCTATCTCAGAATATATGCAATATTAAAAATAAGTGCATTGGCATTTCCCTTAAATAAATTGATACCATAAGTTATTTATAAGTGATCCAGTCGCACCTCCCTTTACTCAGAGGGACACACACCTCTCCCCACACTCACTCTGCTCAAAACTCTGCAATGTAACCCTGCGTCTCTGCATGGTCCTCTGTTATCCATTGGTTGAATATATAGCCTATCTCCAGGGGTGCTGAGAGGGGGGGACTGGCCTTTCTGTGTAGTGGGAGGAGTCACTAACCTGGTGTGGCCCTGACCCCTTTGGTAGCTATGGAAGGGGCCCCACAAAGTTGATGTACCTTGGCCCTAATTTTTTCTTGGAGGCCCTGCATATCTCCCAACCTTTGTGCATTGATGGGGCCCTCCAGTAAGTAGAGCCTTTCAATGCCACGGGCATCAACAGCAGCATCTCCCAACTATTTAGGAGTTGGAACAAAAGTCCTGATTGGAGGACTGTGGAGATGCTGCCTCTGCATCTGCCCTCTTTCTTTCAAGGTCTATAAAATTTGGAATATTACTGGGCTCCTAATGCTTAATATTACCCTTTGAAGCCCTGAAGACCAGATGCAGGTTACATGCAGCTCATATGAGGGGTAACACTTTAATGGCTCTTGCATAGATATTGAACTATTCCTTCATGTCGTCCCTGTGCATCCTGTGTCTGCCGCTGCATTCGTCCCCTAGTCGGCCACTAGCAGAGGAAACGTTACCTTGGCTTATGTGGGCTTGAGGGCCTGTACACATGGCATTGGAAAACTGTAGACAAAACCTTGTGCTTTATTCTCTTTATGCAGAGCTGATTTGGTTGCAAATGGGCGTAAAAATAATGTATTTTCACCCATATACACAGCAGCTCGCGATGCATCTCCGCATCTGCCTCCTAGCAGCCGTATATGTGTGTTTCTGCAAGTCTGCATGAGTCGCTGTTGTGTGAACACACCATTACTGTACTCTAGCTGCTACCCTCCCTCATCTCACCTCTCCAGTCTTGAGGAGGCACAAGTACAAGATACGCACATGTCTGAATTGGTGGCCATGCCTCCGTTCTCTTTGTGGTCATGCGCAGTGTGAATTTTGCGCAGTTTATTCTATAACATTTCTGCATCAAGTCCGGAGTGTTCCCAGCATGTTCTAAAACCCTCCCAGCAGCACAGTGCAGTAAGTACCAGGAGTTAACGCTTGTGAACGCTGCATGCAATGTTTTAATTCACACATTGAACGTGTGCACAGGTCCATTAACTTGCATTAATATATGGATCATCAGCCTCAAAGGGTGGTTAGCACTAGCAGTGTGTGTGCGAGACCTTTAAATGGTAATAACTTCCTTATTAAGAAGCAGTAAGTGAGGTTTTTATGTTTAATGGGAAGAAATGCGCTGGGCCAAGTATACAACAAGGTAATTGATCAATTGCTGCTGCTAATTAACAAAGTTCTAAAGCTCTATGCAAATTTTCCCTGAATTGCTTATATTCATTTAAACAAAGTTACATTTATATAATGCTTTTAGGCATCGTGTACAAATGCCAGCTACCAGTATTAATAATATATCCCTGCACAGAGGCCCTCTGCAATCTATATCTGCCTCCGCTGTGGGCAATACTAACTTGCCTGTATGGGCACTTTAATGGTAATTCATGTGATGGTTAAATATTACCATTATTAAACTGCAATGAATAGCATTCTTTTCTTCGTATACATCAGCGCACAGCCAGATTATTACTTTATTATGTATGGTAACATCCTTTTATGCTTTTTTGCATATCTGCTATTTTTTTGTTTTTAGACATTCTACTTTCCTCTTGAAATGAAAGTTCCCAGTTTGTATGTATACTGCCAGCTGTAATGCATTGACACCAGACTTGGGAAGTGAACTAACTTCTGTCATTTAAGGTCACACTGAGCGGCCTCGCTGACTCTATCCTTGAGCATAGCTTGCGTCTGACTTACATTTTCATTTTAGGATTGTAAGAGAGTATCGGGCAAGATGCACAGAACTTTCAAATAAGTAAATATTCCGAGCCTGTGTAGTGTCCCTGAGCTCACCCCTCGTGGCATAGGGGGTGTCCTGTTTCTTTAAGATTGTTTTAGGTGAAACTCGTCTGGAATGTGTGCATGTTATGACCTGTGTTTTGCAGTGGAAAGTTACCAAACTGTTCAATATCTTTATTTCAAATCGCAGAATCTCTATCATCTTTATAAAAATCAAATAGCTTTACCCTGGTAAATTTTCGAGTGAGCCTCCAAACAACATTTTAGTCACTGTCCTTTGACCTGGTTACATGAGTAATGGAAATTTCCTACCTGCGCTGTAATTTCCTTATATTGTGTGCAATGCTTTAATGCACAGCTGGGGTTGCCTCATAATTCTCTGAATGATCCAGTGAGATCACCTATTGTAGTCTCTGGCTGGTGGACGGTAAGATCACATTTTTCTTTGCTGGTGTCTTTAGTCGTGCAGTGTCTCCTGTAATGCAAGCTTAGGGGGCCTATAGTCTCTGGTTGCTGTAGAACTATAAGTACCTGCATGGTTTGTTAGCTGAATCTAAAGACTGACGTAGGTGCCTACAGTTCAAAGTGGTTTCTAGGGACGCTGGTGCACCAACACTGGTTACATACGGTACTGTTTGTGGAGAACTACAACCACCAGCAGTTCATGTTTACTGAATGTGATCGAACCTTTGTGCATTGCAAATACAACTTTTAAAAAATGTAAATTTGTAAGTTGGAGATTTAAGAATAGAGGGTAAGAAATGCATCTAGCGTGCTGAAAGAGGGGATTTTATTGTGCATTTGATAAGCGCTGAAAAAATTGGGACATTTCCAAGGACATCTTGAAAACTTGGCGCTGCCTCTGTGAAATAGGGAGCGTGCTGGGACTTTTGGTTCCACAGCAACCGAAGAGCCAATGATGATTTTGTTTGTCGTTGTTTAAAAAGAGGCAGATACATTTCATTGAAATTTGTAACAACATTGTTGCACTCAGTAAAACTCAGTATTCCGTGTAAATGATCTTGTATCTCTTGTTAATATATTCAGCATGGGTTCTCCCAACAATCTGTTTGTCAGACTTATCCATTTGCGACAGATTGACAAAATAATATCTTATTGCCGCAATTTATCAAGAAAATATCACTGGGGTTAATTCTAACTCTTTGGTATAATAACCAGGCTCTCATGGACTATTGATAGGTGCCTATATTATCTGCAGCTTCACAGGAACTGGGCCTGTTATTTGTAGGGGGGGAAAAAAAAGTATAGAAGAACGCAGATAATAAACAATTTTTTAAAACGATATATATTTTAGTAAAAGCACATAAAACCGCTCAGCAGGGCAGAAATACCATTTGTAACATATGTAACATGGGAATATCAAAATAATTAATAATCTTTCAGAAAAGTCACTTGCTGTAAATTGTGAACAGTAGACTATAATTTACCCAGCTTTTCAAAGGGTCTTCAGTTCCTATAGTACGCCCAGTCCTATTGAGACTCTAAAGTATAATGATACTTCACAAATGTTGATGGCTCATATGGAGAAAAGCTGACCCTTTTTACGCAGATGGAAAGAAATCGCTGTCTCTATCCAAAAAGTCTTGCAATCATTATTCCTGCAATATAGATTTTGTTTTTTTTCGTTACCTTGAAATTATTCCGAAGATGTCTCCTCAAATTGCCGCTGGAGGCTGGAACTGAGAAAGTCATGTAGTATCCGTACAAACAGTACTTCCCACGGACAAATACTGAACAAGTAAATGGATAGTTTCTGGTTAGCTCTACCTGCTGGTGTCAACTGACGCGTTTCTCTGCCTACAAATGGGCGGTTTCATCAGCGTTTTTTTAGATTGTTTTTACTAAAATATATATCCATTGTTTCAACAAAATATTTATCAGCGCTCTTCTACACTTTTTTTTTTTTTCGTCCTACAAATTAATAAGAAGCACAATAAAATACCTAATTGGGTGGGGGTTGCATACCTCCCAAATTTTCCACTGCGCGGCAAAGCCGTCTTGATCGAGGAAGGCGAAACAGCACCCTCGAATCAGGACTCTACTGCTTAAATCATGACAATGGGAGGTGCAGATGAATATGACATTTGGCTCTGACTCCCAATGCCTTCATTCTTTCCAAAATGTCCTTCTTGTGGCTCTTCTCTTTAGATATGCGTACAGAACTTCTTGGCTGTATTCTGGCTTCCAAGAGTATTATTTTGTCTCCTAGATGTAGAATACAATCCATTCGGTAATTTGTGGTTGTGGTGTGTACAGTAATCATTTTCATCACTTACCTCTATACGTTTGCTGCGTGCTAGTTTTAATGAATGAATCTAAATTATCCATTTAAAATCTACAACGTTTGTATTTAAATGAAGGATGAACCTGAAATGAACTGAAGTTGTTGCTCGCCTATCTCGGGGTGTGTGAATTAATGAGTCTGTTGAAATCTCCCACACACACACAGTTTGAAAGATAGAGGTCTGAGCTTTCCCACACCCCTCGTTTCTGTGTTCACTGCAACAGAACTCCGTACACATATTGTGAAGGTTCCCTCTGAATGGGTTCAAAAGAGATAGAGAGAAAGAGACAGGAGAGGTGATGTGAAAGCTGGGGACCTGGGACAGTGGGGGGGGGGAGGTTCCAGGCTACTCCCCGCATCGGCCCAGGTGAGTGGCGGCTGCCACCTGGAGACACACCTTTGTCCCCTAAGTAAGTGTGGGGGAGCCACATAAGGTGCCCCAAAGAGGAAGGGGGGTTGCTGCATGCAGTAGTGTGGCTGCATATACTGAGGAGAGGAGTCCCCAATCGCAGAGAGGGGGAGAACCCCATATTACTAAAGAGAACCCCTAGAGAGAGGGGGACATTTTGAATGGAAGAGACCGTGGAGAGAGGGTTGTTGCAAGAGGCATGGTAGCTGAAGTGTCAGAGCCAGGGGCTGTGAGTACACACAGAGAAGTGTCAGAGCCAGTGGCATTTTGAAATGAACAATTTGAAATTTAGAGTCCAAAGGAGACCTCTCCCCCGCAGAGGATGGATGAGCTGCAGGTGAGCGTTACACAGCATGTGTCAAAACTGTATTAAACAGAAGCTGTCTGTTAGCGCCTGCAGAGGAAGGGCGAAGTAAGGAGTACTGGAATGAAGGAGACATATGAACTATGTTATATTACATCTAGATAGCATTAAGAACTGTGCTGGAGGTGTAAGGAGCTGTATATATATATATTTCTCTGTATTGCTGCAACCACTATGATTATCGTGCTGGAGGAAGAGGAGTGTAAATAAAGAGTTCAGTTTGTATTAGAAATGTTCTGGCGCCCAAATTATTGTGACTTTTATTGCATTGCACCACAAAGTGACATCACCTGTGTCCCACTACTTACAAAGAAACACCTTCATGTGCAGGGATCCCCTGGTTATTTACACCCAGGCCCATCAGCTAGTCAGGGCGTGACCTGTGCACCCCACACTACACACTGGGACAGATGGGTACAATAGTATGTATTAAAGCGCAACTTGTATAAAATTCATGCATTTACCAGCATGTGTGAAAAAGCCTGAATTAAAGGGTTTTATGCTATAAAACAGAAATTTGTAAAAAATACAAAAACAAGAATCATTGCCGATCAGCAGCTAGTTCCAGTGTAATTCTCAGTAACATCAGCACCTTCATATATCCTTGTGTCACTGTGAAATAAGGCTCTGGCAGCATTTGGTGATGAAAGTTGTATTGGGAGTGTTCCAAGCTGTATATTTCCAATCACTTTATACAGTTGCTGAGGAAGGGTTTGTTTTTAGCTAATAAAAACCTTCGACAGCCTTTATTGCCCTCTTGTACAGTACCTTTATACTCTTTTATATCTATTTTATTTCTTGGGACGTAAGCACTCTGGCTTTATTACAAAGTAGGCTCCCAAAGCTAAAGTCAACAACTGTAAAACTACAATTCCCAGCATGCTGCGTGGGAAGTGTCGCACGGAGAGGCGCTGATGGCCTGTGGAGTCTTTTGAAAGGTTTTTATTGTTTTATTTTTTTTAAAAAAATCTATATTTTAGTGTCTGCAATGCCATAATTCAGCAGTCATTCGAGGTAAAGAGAAACTGGAATGCTCTCAGTAATGAGTGTAATCCAATAATATGGAAGTATTTAGAAAGTTGCCTTGTAGTCCTTTTTTGTTTACTTGCTAGTTCTTGCACTGTTGTATACTTAAAATGTTCAGTGCGAATACCTTTTATCCTTGCACTTATACCTTAATGATTAAACACTTAATACCTTCTTATCTAAAAATAACGACACGGACACCAGATATAAGTTTGGCAAAAAAGGGGCGTATTTATTTTGTGGAAGAATTTGATTTTTAAAACTCTGAATGGCGACGAGAGCGAAGCAGTCAGCTAACGACTAAACTTTAAACCAATACAGCGTGAGGTGAAACAATACCGCTGTCCCAAGACTTTACGGATCCAAAGTCTTTACGATTGGTCGGTACTAAACTTGGCGCCATCGTGACAGCCCCCTTCTGGACTCACATTGTCGCATACGACCGGATAGCCTCCGCCCCAGAGGCCAAGAGTCAGGTTACTGCAAAAGGGACAGTGACGTGCGGCCAATTAAACGGTAGTACCTTCGATTAGCCGCTGACTGCATTGCTCTCCTACCCACTGCGCCTTGTCCTAAGACAAGGACTTAAATTTAGTATAACCAGCTTATGCCAGGCGGGAGGGAGGTATCTGACATCCAGGACGAAGAGAGAGCCAGCTCCCAGGTAATTTATGCCCTCCTGGAAAAACCACTCCCCCAGGAGTGATAGGCTGGCTGAAATCACATGTTTAACCCCTAATGCAGTGCTGATGAAATATAGCACAAAATTTTAATTGCCCTCAGCTTAGGGCTTCACTTAAACATAAATTGAGTGGTGGGTTTGGTAAAACTCGTATTGCTTTCCCTGCATGCTCTACATCTATTGCAATGATAGAACCCAATTCTATTCTCATTGAAATTCAGCTAACTATTACCGTATTAACGGTAATGGGTATTACGCGCCGTGGAAATGGCACAATTGAATATGCCCCTTAGTGTCCATAATGGAGAATGTTTTCCAAACAAAAAATTGTTTGTCAATATTCCCAGTGTTGCTTACACTCATGAGTTAATCGTTGATGAATTGGGATGTTCACATTTGAATTGACTTGGTTCCCCTAAAAATTCGGGTGGGTGGCTGCAGTCCGTTGCTCTGAACCTCACGGCCTAACAAAGCACTCGCAGACCCAGGAGATCTGTACAGACAAATGCTTAGTGTTGGCTGTCAGATGGTCTATATTTGATATACTTCTCAGCTCCTTGTAGTAGTTCTAAAAATATTCAGTCAGTGATACAAAGGGAATCAACAAAAATGTGGAGAGTATCAAGCGCCAACAAGTTAGGCCAAGGACATAAATAACAATGCTGCTTATGTTGAGCCAATGAGAGTTGATCTAATGTTTTTTTATTATGTGTACTTTAGAATGGAAGAGCAATTGAGAAGTACCTTAAACCTCAGTGATGCTGCTAGATCCCAGCCCCAAATAATTCCCCCACTGCATGTAGATAACGCTTGAACTTTTTTTTTTTTACTAGCTCTTTATTTAAAATTTGTCTGATATAATCAATATCAAAACGCAACTTTTTTTAAAAAAAAAAAAAAAAAAAAAAATTCTCTCTGCATTTAAAATAAAAAATAATAGCGCACTGCATGAAATATGGTGACTCCTCTTGAGATTCGTGCTCCATACTGCCCTGTCCTCACTTGGGTAGCTGCCTCCCTCTATCACAATTCACCTGTCTTGTGACACCTTACCTTGGGTAACTGAGTGAACGAACCACTCCGTGCATAACCGCGTTCACATACTGTGCGCCCTGTTTCTCTGTGTTCTCTATGGATCAGATCGTCTCGAAGAGTTCACGTTTTTTTTAACGTGTGGTTTTATTTAATTTTTTTACGGTTTTGCAATCTTGTGCAAAATAGTTCTTAAAAGTGACACCTTTTATTCTCTTTTTAAACCATTCGTAATGTCTGCTATATCTGAACCGCACGGCCTAACTAGTCTGGCCATTTTTTACCTATGGTACCCTCACACCTTATTTGAGCCTTGGTTCTTTGTAATGATATCCTTATGTCTATCCCAAGCATGTTTTAATTGCTCTACTCTATTAGCATCTACCACCTCTGATGGGAGGCTATTCCACTTATACACTACAGTGACTGACTGCTGCTGGTTTTAGAGAGGGGCTACTTATCCAAAAAATAATTTTATTATTTTCTGTAACAAAGGACTAATGTTACATACAGATAGTTTTTGATGTGTGATGGAATTTATATAAAAACAATGTAAAATCGCTGAGACTGGCGATCATTAGTTGCGCTTCCCTGAAGCCATTTTTAGGGTTATATGAACAGAAAGCACATCCTCCCCCGCACAGGTTGTGAACAGAATTATCCCAATGTCGGCAGTATATATGGGTGCTAGGTTTGGATTTTTATGTAATACAATACTGCAATAGCATTTTATCAATCCCTAGTAATCCTGACCAATTAAATTGTCATAATGCTCAATCGTGCTTATTTTAATTGTTGCAACAAGTGGAGACGTAACTAGACGGTGGATCTGGACGTCTGCGAAGTACTGTCATTAGTATTTCGGTTCCAGATGATGGTGTTGCTGGGGTCATGCTTCAGTGATGTGTTTATGAAGTAAGGAGGATCATATTGACTCATTTAATGAATGACTCAGAAGTGATCAAACGAATCGTTGGCTGTTTAGAGAAAATATATACATAATCTAGTTTGAATCATTCTTACAAAACCAGTTAATGGAATATGTCAAGGAAAGGAATACAGATGAGTCCAATAAATTTTCAGCTGATCGTCTAATTCCGCATTTGGCCACAGTGGGATTTGCCCATAGTTGTTCAATCCTACCCCAGCTATAGTGGCACACAGCAGAATGAATTGTTCTTGTCCTACCTGTCGTCATAGTCTTTAAATTTGTCTAAAATTTCAATACCACTTCACCTGTCTTGTGTTTATTTTTTATATTTTTTTTAAGCACTTTATTCTCTAATTTTTAAACATGAAATTATCCAGGAGATTATTATATAACTCAGTGATTCCAAGGCAAAACCACACTATGGGGGTATGTATACCACTGCACAAAAAGTCTCTCTTTCTCTCTCTCTCTCTCTCTCTCTTTTACAAACATTTTATTTCCAGGAAAGTGTAGCATAATCTTAGTCTGAGTCAGTCAGTCACCAAGCTCCTTGATCATCATGTGATGTCAGAAGAAGAAGAAGGGGGGTGGGGGGGGGTTATGCTTTGAAACAGCCGGGGAATGGATTGGGGGTGTGAGCTCTTATCTGTTTGTCACAGGATACAGCAGGCAAGAGGCTTCGTTCGGAATCCTCAAACAGTGATGTTTGTTTGCTCAAGGGATCCTTACATTAGTTGGAGGTGCTAGTGCTCATCTGAAAGTACTTGTTTTATAATACAGTTAAAATACAAAATACAGCTCTTATATACTGTTTCTGCTACACACATTGGCTGGGGGTAACCCAGCCCCCTTCCTAGCTGGCACCACAAAGTCTGAGATATTAAATCGGATATTTTGCATCAGGATGTAATATATTCTCTGATCTTGGATTTAACAAAATTTGCATCAATTTGTGATTTCCAAAATTACTTGCTGGTTGATTTTATTCATGTAGTTTTTTTAATCTTTTTAATAAGACAGGGTAAAAAGTAACAACCCCCTGCTGTGTATTCAGGCTAAAAGAGGTCTTGGTCATGGGATTTCTTTTCTTATTTTCTTACAAAAAAACGCAATTCCTCCAACATATGCCTAACGCATCAGAAATCAGTACATTTATAATACAAAAATCAGTACATTTATAATCATATACTGTACATCTGCACACTGCGCCACTATCTGAAGTAAATGTATGCAATAAGTTATTTAGAAGTGATCCACCTACAAACCCTTGTCCATTCTTGGCTCCCTGCTCTTCTCCCTCTACTACTACTTCCCTCTGTGATCCCTTCGGCTTTTTTGGCCTCCAATGTCATCTTTATGCTGATGACACACAAATTTACTTCTCTTCCCCTGATCTCCCCCATCATCATCATCATCAGCTATTTATATAGCGCCACTAATTCTGCAGCGCTGTACAGAGACCTCACTCACATCAGTCCCTGCCCTATTAGGGCTTACAGTCTAAACTCCTTAAAACACTCAGACAGACAGACTAGGGTCAATTTGTTGGCAGCCAATTAACCTACCAGTATGTTTTTGGAGTGTGGGAGGAAACCGGAGCACCCGGAGGAAACCCACGCAAACACAGGGAGAACATACAAACTCCACACAGATAAGGCCATGGTCGGGAATCAAACTCATGACCCCAGTGCTGTAAGGCAGAAGTGCTAACCACTAAGCCACCGTGCCGCTCAGCATGGCGATTCTTCATGTCTACACACTATACACGATTACTATCAGATCTGTGCTCTTCATCTGTCATCCTGTCAATATTAAAGAGGAGAACTCCTACTGCCTCTGTGACTTGGACAAAAGACTTCAGATGCAACTGAGCTGTCCACTTTCCCAAGGGTTAATTCTGGGGTTGGCCCTGGCCATAATACCAGCTGTTTTCCAGTCGAGTTATTCCGCCTCTCCCAGACGTTTAGCTTCTCCAAAGGTTATGGTGCTGCTGGGCACGTTGCTGCTTCCCAGTTTGCACCACAGGCTCAAGTTCGATTTGATCAGTCCCTGTCTTTGTCCTCAATGCCTGCAGAAAATGCATAGAAAGACGAGGACTGGTCCCCTAGCAAGTTGCCCTCTCTGATTAATTCTGACAGCAGCAAACATTCCCCGGAGAAAGTACTACCATCATCATCATCATCATCATCATTTATTTATATAGCGCCAACATATTCCGTAGCGCTTTACAATTGGGGACAAACGTAATAAACTAATAAACAAACTGGGTAAAACGGACAAAGAGGTGAGAAGGCCCTGCTCGCAAGCTTACAATCTATGGGACAATGGGAGATTGACACATGAGGTTAAGTATACATTTTGCATCTTGGCCCAGCCAGACTGCAAAGGTAAGGTGACTCATAAGCTAAATGATCCTGTCACACAACAATGTTGGTCCGGGGGTAGTTGTCTTCTGTGAAATTGTGTAACAGGCTAAAGGTAGTGAGGTTAAGATGGTGGTTGAGGAATATTATAAGCTTGTCTGAATAGGTAGGTTTTCAGAGAACGCTTGAAAGTTTGTAGAACAGAGGAGAGTCTTATTGTGCGAGGGAGAGAGTTCCATAGAGTGGGTGCAGCCCGAAAAAAGTCCTGTAACCGGGAATGGGAGGATGTAATGAGGTTGGATGAGAGACGCAGATCTTTTGCAGAACGGAGTTGCCGAGTTGGGAGATATTTTGAGACAAGAGAGGAGATGTATGTTGGTGCAGCTTTGTTGATGGCCTTGTAGGTTAGTAAAACTATTTTATATTGGATTCGGTAGAAGACAGGCAGCCAGTGTAGAGACATACAGAGTGATTCAACAGAGGAATAGCTATTTGCAAGGAAAATCAGTCTTGCCGAAGCATGCAAAATAGATTTTAGGGGTTTGAGTCTGTTTTTGGGAAGACCAGTAAGGAGGGAATTGCAATAGTCAATGCGGGAGATGATTAGTGCATGAATTAAGGTTTTTGCAGTGTCTTGTGTGAGATATGTGCGGATTCTGGAAATGTTCTTTAGATGTATGTAACATGATTTAGATATAGAGTCAATGTGGGGAACAAAGGATAGGTGTGAATCAAGGATTACACCTAGGCAGCGAGCTTGTGGGGTGGGATTTATGGTCATGTTATCATACTACCAGAGGATGTGCTGATCAAACCATATAAAGGGAAGATGGAGAACCCGGGGTAAGTCTCTCTCTTCCTGCAGTCCAAATACACGACTCTTGGTGCAGAATGTGAACAGGACAATCCCCCAACGCGTTTCAACTCCTCCCATGGAGTCTTTTTCTCTTGCATTGATTACTGTAAACTTCTCCCCTCTAGCCTTCCTTTCTCCTGTCTCTCCTGACTTCAGTTTGTCAACGTGGGCTGCTGCCCCCCACTCCTTTGTCCTCTCTCACCGTTATACCTTTGCCAGTCTCTAAACTGGCTGCCTGTCCACTTCAGAATCCAATGACATCGCTTATTATTATTATTATTATTATTATTATTATTATTATTAATATAATAATAATATTAGTAATATTATTTATTTATAAGGCGCCACAAGGTTTCCGCAGCGCCGAACACAGTAAAAACAATGGACAGTACAGGGAGTAACAGTACAAAACAATAAACAAGTAATACCAAGACTTCAGAGGCTCCAGGCAAAGCAAATATAATGGCGTTGGAGCAGAAGAGAAGGTAGAGAGACAGGAGGGAGAAGGGCCCTGCTCGTAAGAGCTTACATCCTAAAGGGAGGGCACACAGACGGCCGGCACAAAGGGAGTCAGAGGAGGGGAGCAAGTGCTCAACTCTACAGAGGATCCAGGAGATGAGAGCGAGCATGGAGAGAGGGTTAGGTGGAAGGCCGGTAGGCGCTAAGGAAGAGATGAGTTTTGAGTGCCCGTTTGAAGGAGCACAGGTTAGGGGACAAACGGATGGAGCGAGGGAGGTCATTCCAGTGGAGGGGGGCAGCTCGAGAGAAGTCTTGAATTCTGGAGTTCGATGAGGTTATTGGAGTGGAGGAGAGGCGACGGTTATTGGCTAAACGCAGGGACCGGGCGGGAGTGTGGATGGAGAGGAGATTGGAGGTATAAGGGGCAGTGGAGTGAGAGCCTTGTAGGTGAGGGTAAGAAGTTTGAAAAGGATTCGGTAGGGGAAGGGGAGCCAGTGAAGGGCAAGGCAGAGAGGAGAGGCAGAAGAGGAGCTGCGAGAAATCTCCTTACTATCACTTCCAAAGTCCTCAACCACTCCTCTCCCCCCTACATATTTCCGCCCACTCCCCCCTCTCGCCCACTCCCCCCTCTCGCCCACTCCCCTCTGGCACTGACAGCCACCTCACCTCACTGATTTACTTCTTCCAGCTCCCGCCTTCAGGATTTCTCCTGTGCTGCTCCCAACCTCTAATTATCCACCAGTATCTAAACCTTCAAACGTGCCCATAAAGATCATGTTTTCTTTTTCATTTGCTCACAAGTTTGGCTGCTATAACAAGCAAAATGAATACATTATACAATGGCATTATAATGTAAATCATAAGCAGTGACTTGAATGTTATACAGTAGTTATCAATGTATTATGTTAATAATACCCCTGGAGAATAAACCTCTCCATTTCCATATGCATAAGCCAGAATAATAAATGCCTTCTGGAGCGTCGTAAGCTCACAAATTCCTTCTCCCTGGAGGAAAACTCTCGACATAGTTTCATTTTGCCCGGCTCCTCCAGCCTTAGACACATATATGTAGAACCAGCTGTAGAAGATGTCTCCCGTAAGGCCTACACTCATGAAATATGGCTGTAGCTATATACATAAATCCAGGGAATATCTTATTACTGTGAGCGAACATCACATCCGTAAAAGGCTCTGCCAGTAAATGTAATGGGGGGAAGGTGGTAATGGGAAAATAAAGGTGTATATCAGCCGTCGGTGTGGTACCAGCTGCATATTTAAACGATGACGCAGGCCAGTGCTGGAATAATAATCCTACCTACAGACTGTTTCACCCTTGTTAGGACTGGTTGATGCAGGACAGACTTTGTGGCTTAGAAGTCACCATAAGTAAAAACCATATTCTCTCCCACTTGTGCAAAGCTTCATTGCTGTGGGGTAACATTGTTACACCCCAGCAACAGGAGTTCCGTTATTTGTTGGAAAGCCCAGCGTGCGATTGCGCACTAAGCCCTCCCCCTCTCCAGTTTTTAGGCCAGTAGCAAGGGTGGAGGAGGGAACATGCTAAGGATATTGCCTTGCTTCACATTTGCGAGAATGTGGTTTGCATCATCATGTAGCGGTGGTAAGGACAATGACAAGCTGCAAAGTGAGTCATCATGACCATGACCAAGCCCACTTTGCAAGAAAATCCAGCTCAATGCTATATACACACACAAAATATATATATATATATATATATATATATATATATATATATATATATATATATATATATATATATATATATATATATATATATATATATATATTATACATACACAGACACACAGTTTGGATCTCTCCTCCTGTCTTCACCACTTTTAACTCTGCTCTCCAGCTACCTTGCCCTCCTCCTCTAGGACCTTCTTCTCCCCGTTCCCTCTTGCTCCCTCCTCTACACTCTGGGGGTTTCCCTGCCATCCGTGCCCTCCCTCTTGGGCTCCGCCGAATGCGGAACCCCCCCCCGCCCCTCTCCCCTCCCCCGCCCCTGTAGCTGTGCTTTGAGCTCACTGAGTTACTGTGCATTTTGTTTACTGTATTGTGCTGTATCACCTTTGTATTGTAATTTTGTTTGTCCCTGTACGGCGCTACGGATACCTAGTGGCGCCCTATAAATAAAAATTAATAATAATAATCTAACACTTATATTCTGTGTAGTCACAGAGAGATTTTTAACTGTCTTTTTTCCCCTGGTTTGTTTGGTCAAAATAGATTTTAATGTTCATTGTTTAATAAGTGTTCATAACCATTTTACAGTCCATTAACTGCCAACAACAGCAGTATGGCTGCCTGCCATGGAAGATTATGTGGCAGCAATAACCTGTCACCGGAGGTTGTGTAGTGATAACATTGTTTTGTTTTGTCATTTTTATTTCTCAGGAAATAAATATATTGTTACATTAGGCACCTTCTCGTAGTGTCCTGGAAAAGTATTCGGCCCCCAACACGTTTTTTCCTATTTTGTTGCCACAGATTCTGCATTTACAGATAGAAGAGTAACTGTCAGTTTGGAGGAGTTCCAACAATCCCCCCAGCTAACGTCTGGCTGGCCTTGCTTTGTCAGTTCCGAAACAATGGCTCTTAGTAAAGCGCTACGTAGGGACGGATGGTAGAACACAGTCCTAGGATCAGGAAATGAACAGTTTCCATTCTAGTAAATTCCAGGCTGTCCTCTTCCTTTTCTGCCCCCGTTGGAGTTTGAGAGGTAGCACCCAGCATCGTATGCTAGTGTCAGACCTAATGACTTCTAAAATGCTATATCAGTCCAGTCATATCTTAACATGTTTTTTTTAGTTTGGGTTTAGATAGGAGTTCTCCTTTTAAATGGAAAATGTCCATCATGTTTGTCTGTATTTTTTTTTTTTAATATTTTATGTATTTTAGAGTTTAGAATCTTTGAATATTCTATTTTGCACTGTTTATAAATTTATGTAGATACATTTAATTGTGAAGCTTGTTGGCTTTTGTTCCTCTTTATATCCAAATCTCACCCCCTTTTACTGGTCACTTAATATCTGGAACAACTGTGAATTGTTTTCCTGATATAACCGATTCAGAGCAAAGTATTGCCGTTTTGAGAAGTTGAACAGAACATTACTTGGAGTGTGTCTCCATGTTGATTGCGAACAGATTGCTTTGCTTATACTGTAGATATAGAGAGAGCACTCTGCTCTACATCCTCCCACTAACTGTACTTCTTAATTAGTCTTTGTGTATCTCTCTTGCACAAATGGAATTACTCCTAGGGAAATCCTGGAGGAGGAAAATGTACTGTGAAAAGATGTCTCCTTTTATAGGGACGGACTACACGGGAATGCTGCGTTGTGTCATTTTCCTACCGCTTATTAATTGGCATAAAACAAAGTTTTATAGAACCAGTTGTAGTGTTAAATGTTCATCCTTGGCTATTACACCTTGATGCTGCAGGGTGGGTCTGTAGGTCATTTGAGGCGAGTACATGCACTTAATCACGTATGTTAATTAACCTTTCACTGGCTGGAAGACGGTGATATCTATAATGTTACACACATCTTTCTTTAATGCACTTGTTGATTTGTACACTGCTCATCTTGTATCTAACATTGGAATAACAGATTGCAAATAAACATGTTTCACGTGTTCTTGAGACCATTTATTTAAAAACTAATCTTCCTTTTTCCCCTGTTTTTTTTAAATACACCAAAGACACATGGATTTGTTGTCTGTACGTTCATGCTGCCAATCTCCTGTTCCACCACATCCCAAAGGTGCTCTATAGGATTGAGGTCTGGTGACTGTGGAGGCCATTGGAGAACACTGTTGTCATGTTGAAGTCGGCTTGAATTGACGTGTGCTCTGTGCCATGGCGTGTTATTCTGCTGGGAGTAGCCATTAGAAGATGGGTAGACTGTGGCCAGAAAGGGAAGCACTTGACCAGTAACAATACTATGGCACAATGATACTCAATTGGTATTAAAGTGCCTAATATGTGCCAATAAAACACTCCCCACAACATTACTCCACCATTAAGACTGCCATCTGCATGTCTCAGCAGACGTTTGTCAGACCAGACAACGTTTTTCCACTCTACTGTCCAGTTTTGGGGAGCCTGTGCCCTCTGTAGCCTCTGTTTTCTGTTCTTAGCTATTGGGAGTGGATCCCGGTGGCATCTTCTGCTGCTGTAACCCATCTACTTCAATGCCCGACGTGCTGTGCGTTCACTGATACTCTACTGCTTACCAATGTTGTATTGCATGGTTATTACAGTTACTGCCGCCTTCCTGTGTGTGTAAACCAGTCTGGCCATTCTCCTCGGACCTCTCTCGTTAACAAGGTGTTTCCGCTCACAGAACTGCCGCTCACTGGATGTCTGTTTTGCGCACCATTCTCTGTAGACTCTATAGTCTATCTTGTGTGAATATCGCAGGTGATCGGCAGTTACTGAGATACACAAACCACCCAATCTGACACCAACATTCATTCCGTGGTCCAAGTCACTTAGATCACATTTCTTCCCCATTCTGGTGTTTGGTCTGAGCAACAACTGAACCTCTTGACCACTTCGGCATGCTTTCATGCATTGAGTTGCTGACACATGATTTGCTCATTAGTTATTTTCAATAACTTTCCTCATTTTTTGGTTTTACAGGGTCTACACAACTAATGTTTAGGATTTAACATCCTGTCTAATGCATTTTCCCAATGCTTTGAGAGTCGCTTACCCTTTGTTGAAAATAGTTTAATGCCCCGGAGCCAAATCCAGAACAGTGGAGTTGTATCAAATGCTTGGTTTAAGTGCAGTGCACATCAACAACTCCAACTATACATGCATGGCTGAAAGGCACATAAACAAGACTGAAAGAGAAAGCAATGTATATAGTAAAAGTTGCAGGAGGACATACAAGCAAAGTAGTCTGAAGGTAAAACTTAAAAAATGATATGAAAGGCCCTTAAATTTACAGACAAGAGAAGCATTGTGTAATACAGGAACCTTCTGGCAGCTCAGCCTTGTGCTTTTATTGTTCATCACAGTAGAAGCACAAGAGCATCAATCACTGTTATACAGAGATGATTTGTCCGCATCACCTGGTCTCTGTTTCCCGGATCCGGATTGTTTTATGACCCTACTATGTTATGCAGTGGCTGATGTCCAGCATAACATAGTAACTTGCTGTACAAAAACAAATTGTATGTGAAGTGTGTGAGAGAGACAGACATGTCTTGTGTGTGTGTATGTGTGTGTATGTATGTATGTATGTATGTATGTGTGTATGTGTGTATATATATATATATATATATATATATATATATATATATATATATATATATATATATATATATATATATATATATATTATGTGTGTATATATATATATTATGTGTGTATATATATATATTATGTGTGTATATAATTTATTTATTCATTTCACTTCCTTCTATTGTAAACCTTAGTTGTCTACTCTTCTGGAATGTCCAGGAGGATTCTGGGAGTTCTCTCGGACTTCTGGGAAAGCAGTGGTACCTTCTCTTCCCTTGTGAAGTGGGTGGGCCCTAATGATCCAATTCACAGCTAATCACATCATCCTGAAACCGCCCCTACCCCCCCCCCCCATTATCCTGCACATTGTGGCCTTTTCATGGCATGGGCGGGGCCTAATGACGCCATGTCCACACCCCTGCATTCGACACCAGGATCTCCTAGAGGGGAGATCCTAAAAATTAGCAAGAATAATAATGTCTCCTTTAAGTGATAATTGTATGTGATGCTATATCCTGGTGCACTAAGGTTTGAAAGATCTGTGACTTCCCTTTGCAAGAATCCAATCTTTCCTCAGGTGAAACAATCTAAGAAAAAGAAGAGACCAGGTTAGCGCTCCTTATCAGTACAACCAAATACAGAAAGTGCAGTTTAAAAACACTTGAGATTACCACCAGGAGCAAATGGTTCACTCCAACTAAACTTCCGTAAAGAACGAGGGAAGTCGAAGTGATTTATGAGCCCGGCTTTCACATAAGTCCTGTTCATAGGATATATTATATGAATTCCCCCTGTGTCAAGATATAATTGCTGACACACTTGTTATAATAACTCCATGGGGTAAATTTATCAAACTGAGGGTTTGAAAAAGTGGAGATGTTGCCTATAGCAACCAATCAGATTCTTTCATTTTGTAGAATGTGCTAAATAAATAACTAGAATCTGGTTGCTACATCTCCACTTTTTGAAACCCGCAGCTTGATAAATTCACCGCCATGTGTTGAATATTTACTACAGTGTGAATAAATTAATCGTTTTGTGTTTCTGATGTTTTGTGGTTAATTTCTCAGACATAGGTCGTAAAATGGTTCATCGTTTAGTAGATTTCTCCTATTTCAGTTAGATGGACCCGTAAGGTAGCGCATCGGCAGATCCGGTTGCTCAATCAGACAGTTGATTGGTTGGACCGAGGCCCCCCAATTTCGTGTTGTGAAATCGGCAGATTGGAGCCCCTAGGGGCCAACAGCTGAATCCTATGGTGCACAGGGTAGATATGGTTAAGACCCAACCCTATATCCTGGCCACGGCAATCAGCATTGCAAAGATAACTTTCATTTTTATGAAAGTGCAGTGTCCATCATTCCATCACTTTCTAAGCTTCACTGCACAGTCTCCTCTAATGGTGTGTGTATTATATATTGGTATAGAACCTTTTATCTAGAATACACGGAGGTTCTAGAGAGAGAACGTTTCCATAAGTCAGAGCGCAATGTCTCACTGAGCAATTGTTTTTGTTTGTTTTCTTTCTGCTTTTTACAACTTTCCAGGAGTTTCTGGATAAAACTATTCCATAGCTTTTTACTTTAACAATGATGTGGACAGTTGTGTATAAGCTTTTTGCTATGTTATATTTGTGTTCCAATCTATTGCTTATTTCTTTCCGTTTACCACCTTTCTTTGATTTTTTTTTTCCTTAGGAGGAAACGCGTATCCTCAGAGTGAAGATTGTGTCCGGCATTGACTTGGCAAAGAAGGACATCTTTGGAGCTAGGTAATTTTTGGTGCCCTAAATATATATAAAATATATGTATAGTGAGTGTGTTTCTATCATCTTACCCAAGATCAACATTATTTCTGATTTGATCATTTCTGCTTAATAGTTTCCTCAACTGTGTTTCTTTTATGACCTAATGCCCAGACTGGGACAGTCTCAAAGTTCATAATACATTTTTTTAAAAAAAATATTTACACTTAGGCTGGGTAAACACTACAGGGTTTTCGGATGAGTATCGGGCCAGTCACACGATAAATGACCATTAGTTCCAATATCACATTAGTGTGTATGATCACATGATCAACGATTATGGTTCCCAAGCACGTTGTATCGTTTAATTTTATAAATTGACTAAATATTTCTCTGAAAGATGGAACGATGATGTTCCCATCCTGCAGTGTGTACGCGCTCACAGTCAGGATCTCCATAGAATTTACAGAGTCGCAATCTTTTTAGCTGATGGTTATGACAGATTAAGAGTCACAGATCTGAAGGTAAATCGTGTAAAATCATGAATCGGCAATGCTGATCGGGACTTTCAGTCCTTGGTAAAATCGTTAATGATTTCTGTAGTCTGTCCCCAGCCCAAGTGCTTTTGACAATAGAATGGTCTCTTATAATGACCTGCCTGTTCCCACAAAATCTGAAACCTCTTCTGGCCATATGAAATCTATATCATCTTCTACAGCAACAACACCCGTTCCATTCCAGGAACTACACGTGGCCCCTGATGCGTCATTTTAATCAAATTAATCCAAGACAGACTTTTTTCGGGGGCTGAAATGATCGGCATTGCCTGAGAATGCCCACCCAGATCTCCGGGCACCCCCCCAAACTGACTGAACATTGTCAATTTTGAACGGATCTGTTTGGGGCGTGCACGGAGATCTGGGTGGTTGGTTAGATTTCCGCCTGTGTGCGCTGAGCCACAAACGCCGATTATGTCACCAATATGAGTGGCCTAACCAGAGACGAATTTACGCTTTTCAGTGCCAGGCCTGATGTACGGTCAGCCAAACTAACAGCCTGATCCAAACTTAATTTTAATGTAATGATCAAATATTCTCTCCTGTGCTTTTATTATTTGACTGTCATGGATTAATATCCCTTTACTGGAATTCATTTGAGATGTGATTACTATGAGATATGAAATGTAACGACTAAAGCTGAACATTTTATTTTGCGCTGCAGCTATTTCATCTGTTGACCGTTCCACACTTTGACCCTGGCAGTATTTATTTCTAAGCGTGCACTTTGTGACGTCCACAGGACGTAGACACTGTTTTAATAATTCTTAGGTCCATACATGGCTCGGACAGTAACTTGTAAAACCATGCACCGTACAGGCAATTGTGCAAATAAAAATTAGCATCCAATAAGTTCAATTCTAACAGTCCCTTTTTTTTCTTGTTCAGTTTTGGAAATCTATACAGAGAATTGTCGCAGATAGCAATTCACAGACTGCATATTGGTATGAATGACTAGCTATTGTTGCTCTATATGTATCGCTGTAATCTCCATATAGAATATTTATGCCAAACTACCTATCGCTTAAAGTTAACTAATCCCTGCTTTAACCAATATAAAACAGCAGGAGACAACTGATGGCGTTCACCTAAATATTTTACTCGCATTTAAAGAGCCAAGTTCGCGGATAAGAACAATTGTTTATACTTTCATAAATATTATAAAAACCAGAGGATAATATTGAATCTGTGATACTAAACAACATAGAGCGCACAGAAAGCAATATAATAAACACATAAATGTCTAATTAGATCTAGTTGACCACCTAACATGTGCCTTTTATAGTGGGAACGTTATAATAATTAACAAAAGGATTTATGCTATGTTCAGTATTTCTTAAAATAACACAATAGTCCGCCATCTTTACGCATGACTTTCACGTATGTTATTTCGCTGTTTTTTTTTTTACTATAAGCAAGAAGTTATTTTTCTAATCCATGTGGATTTGCATTCTAAAGACACCATGAAGACTGTAAGTAGATTACATGTATCAAATTCTGTCTCTCTAAACATGTCTGTTTTGAAAATGACAACAAACGTCTGGTCGCGAGTTACAGCAGTTTCTCAGAGTAACCAGTTTTCATAAATGTGCTTTAATGATGGTTATTGTTAAAGAAGACCTAGGTGCTGCTTTATCGCAGTGTGAGAAGTCTTATTGCTGGAAGAATGGGTTTTTTGGCCGGTGGAAAGTCTATTTATTGCATCACTCTATACATCTAGGGCTAACCTCCGGCGATAGCAGTAACCCGTGCCAGTGATATGATTCGCCGGCCGTATCGTCCACGTGCTTTTGCACGAAGGAGGGGGGGAGCCTGTTTAAGATAATTGCGACAGTGCATGTACCTCTACCATACTTGTTCTGTTATCACCATCTCAGAATAGAGATGGCAGAGGAGCATCATTGATACAATGTTGAAACAATAAAGAAAGGTCTTATTGAAAGAATAAAGATTTTTAAATAAAAAAATAAAAATCCTGTCCATTTTTAAATATGCTTTCATTTTCCACTGCGCCTGTGCGAGACGACTAGCTGGCTCACTCATGCAGATATCAGACCTAAGAGTTGTTTATCGTGTGATTTGGCACAATAATCGTAACTAGGAAAATAGAGGTTTTTTTTTTTTAAGGCTGCATTTAACGGAGGTCTGGCCATAATGTTGCATTTAGACTTAATCTCCTGCCCATTCCGGATTACCCTGCGAATTCGCTAGGGGCATGTTGGTTTATGTCAGATAATCAGAATGTTGATAGCAGGATATGAGTGTTCCGATCATGTGGGCGTCAGTGACCTGTCCACTCATGTGATTGTGTGACTGAGGACAAAGCTGCATGTGACCGTAGCAGTGACATGATGTGAGGAGGGGAATGGAGGCAGCAGGAAGCCACAGACAGAGTTATATAGTGGAAGGAGCAGGGTCCCCAGTGCTGCATGTGACAAGGGCATTGTCAGGATGTCAGATTGTGCTAATGAGCAATGCTCCTTCCACTGAGTAGTGATATAAAACTTTTGCTCACACATCCAACTTTGTTTGCTAGAATGTGTTTGTACATTTTTCAGTGATGTCTGTTCTGTCTGTGTAGTAAATGGATCTGATGCAGAAAGTGTCAGGTGATAAACAGTAATGTGGGATATGGAGACGGCAGGGAAACAGCAGGATAAACAGTAAAGATACATAAATCTTATTAATGGCAGGAAGATGGGAGCAGGGCGGTGTCATCCAGGGTGAAGTGTAGTCTCTGGGCTGCTGGTTTTCTCTGTGTGTCCTTTTAAGATTGTATCTGTTGATAGTTTCCCTGGGGAGTCGGTACAAAGGCTAATTAACTGTGCTGGGAAGTGATCTCAATCTTCCATGTCCAGCGCTGGTGTTATCAGACTGATGATTATTCATTTTCTGAAGGCAAAAAGCTCCCCACAGAGTTTATCACCTTTTTAGATGGGAGCAAAACACAGAGTGGAAAATATTCGAACCCCTTTATAAATGAGCTGCAACATCTGCAAATCATTTTATTCATAAAGAATTGAAGTGTATATTTCCTGCACTCAAATCAGAGTTGCAGATCTTATAAGAACTGTGGCACAATATTTATTTAAGGGTAAATAGCAGTTGTGACCAGGGGCTGATAACTACATTGCGGACCACACGGGAGGGGGTGCGTGTCCATGTGGTCTGTCCGACGCCTCTGAGCATGGGTGAGGGGTCCTGGGCGTGCGCTGTGAAACCCCGTTTAGGCTTCTGAGAGAGTGGCTGTAGGCACTAATAAGACCTGAACCAACTAGTAATGGCTGTCGCAGTTGCAGGGTGGGGGGCAGGTAGGGACCAATAGGCAAACCGAGGGGGGTTTCCTAGTGCCTGGAAACCCCCATCCAAGTCTGGGGCATTGTATAATTGTGCTGGCTGGACCCTGCCCCCACTTCACAAGGCTCTATTTGAAAAGGGAGAGCTGCGTGCACCTAACAGTAGTGTACGCAGCATTGCCCATGTATATTATGGGGATAGGAAGAGTTGGAGAGCAGCCAAGCACTCTCTAAAATTATAGCCACGCCCTCATGCATGCTGGTCACGCCCACTGGTGGCGTGGTGTGGAAACCTCCCTCTACAAAGCCTGTGTTTGCCCCTGATCACGGAGTCCTCTTTCTCATGTAAGGTATTTCTATTAGATCATTGCTGACGTGCATGTAATAGGAACTGCTATTGTGGGGACTGATACGTACAGTTTCCATTCAATCTTTTACGATTTAAAAAAAGAAAAAAAAAAAGGGGTTTCCTGTGGAAAAATGGAAAGTGTACAACGTGACGGCACCAGAGCGCTTGCTGTGCCAATGGCACCCTGATGGTCACTTTGCGTCGCACACTACAATGTTCTGCTCCTTGCCCAATATCAGATGCAGTTTCGTAGCTTAAGTATTTGTTTAGCATTGTACATAATGAATTTTGATTATCATTGAAGGATGCTTTATATTTTATATCTGGCCCCCACTATATGGGTCCAGGAAAAATGCATCTGACCACACAGGTGGATTAACAGCACTCTCCCAAGAATGCTCTTCTTGCTCTAAATCAGTCCTGTGTCTCACAGCAGCTTGTCTCCAAGGTAACAGAAATACTCACTATAGGTTGCAGATTGATCGATCCATGCACAGAGGCAGTGGCGTCCAGCAATCTAACTGACAAACAAGATTTGAAATCCGATACCTTTAGGACAGTGTCCTAAGTACAGATGATTGACAATGAAATTTCATCGCTGGTTCATGAATTTGTCTGCGGTATAGTCCTCAATAGACCCCGCTTTCGATTTTGTGGCTAGCGGTTCAGATTCTTTTTTTTTTTTGTGTGCTTACAATTGGCGGTTTAAAGAAAAAAAAAAAAATAACACTTTACTAATTAATAGTAAGTAAAAAAAAATGTAAACCTTTTTTTTTTTTTTTCTTGTGTTTCAAATCAAACACTACAGGGCATATTCAATTACAATTCCGGTACGCGGGATCGTGCCGGGACGGGCCGCGAACTTAATCCATGGTACCGCAATAACTTGGATTTTCGTTCTCGGCTCATAGGGTTGCGTACGAAAATCCGCGTTATTGCGGTACCGTATTACCGGCAATAGTGTGCACTTTCCGCAGTAACGCGCGTTACCGCAGACCGAAACCCTAATTGAATATGCCCCTACATCGTTCGAGATTTGGCGTTCGTGGCTCGCCATACGCAATTAAAAACTTCCATATTGTATGAAATTTACCTTGCTGAGCCTGTATACACATTTGCAAAACATCTTGACTATGATCGAACCTGTTCAACGATCTCAAATTTACCTCCATTCTTTTCAATCCTATCTAATTGAGAAACTCCGTCAAACTTTAGAATTTTAGAACAGTTCGGAGAATCGATATGCGACCCACCTTTCATCAGCCAGGGCATTGCAATCACAGCACAAAAGCAGTAATTACATGCTGAATGTGTAGGAGTCTTCAGGCGTTTCCCTTGTACCGCAGTGCAACACCTTGATCTCTCATTATAATCAGAATAGATGGCTGTACTCCCCGTCAGCCCGACTTCCCGCAGAGTTTATAAGCAAGTTAATGCACATTCCCAGCTCTTGTGGGCATTTCATTATACAGAATATAAATTGCATATAAGTGATTCCTTTTCTGTTCTTTCTTCCGAAGGGGAAATGGTTTAATGTGAAAACTGTAATATGATTATAATGCCTGGGTGTGCTTTTTTTTTAGTCTAACTAATAATGTCTCCTGTGCACTAATGAGTAGATAATTGCTGAAGTGAAACTGAGTTCTGTGTTTGGAGTATGTGGTTAGGTTTATTTACTAGTGTGCGTATCAAAATGATACAAGTTTTGTGATTTTTGCTTTTATCATTTATTAATATAGTTTTATTTTGTCATTAAAGGCAGTTATGTTTAAAAGTTCTGCATTATTTGGCTGCTTCAGTTAAAGGAAGTTGACATGATAGCCATATGACAGGGTTAATTGACATGTGCCTCGCTTGTCCTACCAGCAAGAACATTCGATGACTTGTAGTAACACAAAAGACAGAGAGAGAGACACAAGTTGGTAGTTCGTTTATTATGGTAAAGGACTGTCATGTCAAGTGCAAACTGCAGAGTAACTAAAATGGGTTTGCAACTTGGCGCAGGACGCAAGTCTTGATATTAAGTACAGATGCCGGAGGTTGAGACAAATGGCATAGCTCCAGATAGTCCCGCTTTTGGTAGGACAGTCCCAAATCTTCAGATCCACCAAAGGGATGGGTCCTTTGGCCAAGGTGGGTGTTTTTAATGAAATGCAGACAGATCAGGTATCATTTGGATAGGTTAGATGCTGTTTGGGCGCATTTTACTTTCTTTGAAGTGGTTTGGAGGTATGACATGCAGTGTGCAGGTTTTTTTAATACATTGGTATACACTCCGCTTGTGTGTGTGCGTTCTATATATGTACAGGGACCTCTGTCCATTATATTGGGAGCATTAGGATGGTAAAATGATTTACAATGGCGTCCAACCCGCCGAGAGGTTGGGATGAGCCCCATGGCGTTCCAGTGCGGGGCTGATGGCCTTTTCCTGGTTTTCTTTTTTTTCTGTTACCTATTGTAATTAAGAATTACCTGCACTTCTCTGCCTTGTATGCTTTTTCTGTAAGTGACAGTTACAGCCACTCAGACCACAGAGACAGACAATTCATTTGACTCTCAAAGTTGAGTAAGCATGCTCTACATAATTTTCAGTTACTGGTCATGCGTAGTACTGTCATCTGGTGGCAGAAAAGTGTATTGCAGGGAATTTTAGTATATTTGCTTTGGGGAACAGATGCCTCAATGCATATGGTATAGTTAAATATGGGGAAATATACGGTAATTGTTTTACTTTTTTTCAGTCACAAGAGGCTCTATCTGGTCTCCCCTTTTCCCAGCACTTACAGATTAGATAGAATTTAAACTAAATTTAATAATAACCAAAACGTTTCCCTGGGTCTGTGTTGGGGCCTCTGAGTGACAGGCAGGTCAGGGAAGGCCTAACGGTTTCACGTTGTGACATCACAGGATTTCTCTGTCTAAGGAACGGCTGTTCTCCATTAAAAACACGGCTGTATGGTCTGCTTCCGGAGCCATAATCATTGAATGATGGAATTTGGAGACTTCCTTTCGTTCTATGCGTGCGTGAAAATCACCCATGTATACACAGCCTTGTCATGAACAGTGCAGGTGTGGCTTATACATTAAATTATTTGCACAAATCATACTATTCATTCCTATACCACTTTTATATATAGTATAGTAGCAGGGGGGTGAAATGGTTTCCTGCAAGGAATGGAATCCTTTACAACCACTTATTAGAAAGCGGCATTGATGATTTAGTGGGGACTCACCATGGCAGACCACAACTCTCTCCGTGGAAGAGCGGCAGGATAGCCGATAGCTGCTATTCCTTCTTTTTTTTTTTTTTTTGTTCGTTAGTTTACTAAATCATTACCCTGTGATGGCGCGTTACTGTTTTCTCCGGTGATTTCAGCCAGACTTGATGAAATGTCATCACTAATTCAGGAGAGCGATGCTCCGCTGGGAGACGGCAGACACAAACAAGGTACATTTGTATCTCGCAGTTGGGATCTGGAGAGAGCGATAAATACAAACTTGTGTTTGCAGCTGTGATTACAGTGGGAGCAACAGATTAAACCTGTAAACTCCTACTTCAAAATCTATGATGTGGGTTTTTTTAAAGAGGAAACCTTTATTATTAATTATTATTATTATCCTCTTCATCATTATTTCTCTTCGTTATCACATAGCGCCGTTATTGTACCGTGAAATCAGAGTTTTATTTAAGCATATGACTCTGCCCCGGTTGAGCTTACGATCTAATTGATCAGTGTTTTGTTTATAATAATTTTAATAAAACCTTTTGACACATTTATGCTACGTTGAAGTCGGCCGCGGTGCGGTCATCTCGCCTCATGGCGGTGGGCAAAGCATTTGCACTTAGTCCAACTACAACAACTGTGACAAATGTGGCTGTTGTATAAAATTTAATGTATACAATATTGTACCTCCCCACCCTGCAGCTTCCTGAATCAGGACGGGCATGACCATGTTATGATGGGGCGTTGCTATGTCACTATGGGGGTGTGGTCACATCACAGGGTGTCGCTACAGTTTGGGGGCGTGCCTGGTTCTTTTTTAAGTCCATTATCGCTCCTCCAAACACCCATTCATTGCCGATTATGCAGGACAACAGCGAACAGGACATACATTCTAGTTTTGTGGCCCACAGGACAAAGATGTCAGCGAGCGGGACAGAGCCCTCAAACCAGGACTGTCCTGATTATGTTGGGACGGTTGGAAGGTAGGCAAAAGATACCTATACAGCATAGAGGTGACTGGGTGCCTTGCGCACACCATTGAGGGTGTTGGTAGGGTAGCTGTGACAGCCTAACGATTCAAAAGCGCAAGGCACATCCCTGTGCTGTGGCCACGCCCTCATTGACATATGGCCACGCCCCCCATTGTGCCGTAGCCACACCCCCTGTCCCAAGGCCACCTACCCAAATTTTGGGAGGCATGCTTTATCCAGAAAGCTGTAAAATGCACTAAGAGAATAGAAAGGAAATTGTTTCTGCATTTCGATAATATTGTCCTATACATTGTCATAATTAATAAGTGTGTCTTATTAAATTGTTTAGCAAATCTCTTCATAGTAATTAGAGATGAGCGCACTCGGATTTCTGAAATCCGAGCCCACCCGAACGTTGCCGATCCGAGCCGGATCCGAGACAGATCCGGGTATTCCCACCAATTGCAAAACTGAAACCGAGGCTCTGAGTCATAATCCCGCTGTCGGATCTCGCGATACTCGGATCCTATAAATTCCCCGCTAGTCGCCACCATCTTCACTCGGGCATTGATCAGGGTAGAGGGAGGTTGTGTTAGGTGGTCCTCTGTACCTACTATATCTCGTGCTGTGCTGTGCTTTGTGTTCTGCTCAGTCCAGTGGTGCTGTGTCCTGTGCTCTGTCCTTCTAAGGGCATTGTTATTTCCCCATTATTCCCAAATTATAAAAAATTACAAAAAAAGTAATTATAAAAAAAAAAAAATATCCCAAAACAATCCTGCAGTATAAGTCCAGTGGTACTGCAATATTACAAAGTTCACTGATTCAGCAGTATAAGTCCAGTGGTACTGCTATATTACAAAGTTCACTGATTCAGCAGTATAAGTCCAGTGGTACTGTAATATTACAAAGTTCACTGATTCAGCAGTATAAGTCCAGTGGTACTGCAATATTACAAAGTTCACTGATTCAGCAGTATAAGTCCAGTGGTACTGCTATATTACAAAGTTCACTGATTCAGCAGTATAAGTCCAGTGGTACTGTAATATTACAAAGTTCACTGATTCAGCAGTATAAGTCCAGTGGTACTGCAATATTACAAAGTTCACTGATTCAGCAGTATAAGTCCAGTGGTACTGCTATATTACAAAGTTCACTGATTCAGCAGTATAAGTCCAGTGGTACTGCAATATTACAAAGTTCACTGATTCAGCAGTATAAGTCCAGTGGTACTGCAATATTACAAAGTTCACTGATTCAGCAGTATAAGTCCAGTGGTACTGCTATATTACAAAGTTCACTGATTCAGCAGTATAAGTCCAGTGGTACTGTAATATTACAAAGTTCACTGATTCAGCAGTATAAGTCCAGTGGTACTGCAATATTACAAAGTTCACTGATTCAGCAGTATAAGTCCAGTGGTACTGCTATGTTACTGGCAGGAAAAAAAGGCAGTTTGGAAGCCCCTGTACAAACTGGCTCTATTTTACCTGAGTTGTCCCCCCTCCAGTGTGTACTCGGAAAGAGTATTTAGTGCAGCGGGGAACCTGGTCTGTGAGCGGCGAAGGAGGTTGCTTCCTCAGAACGTTGAAAAAATGATGTTCATAAAAATTAATTATCAATTCCTCAATCAAGTACAGCACTGCCCTCCAGATAGTACAGAGGGACCTGTGGTTGTGGAGTCCAGCGGGGACGAATTGATAATGTGTGAGGAGGAGGAAGTACACACTGTAGGGGGAGAGGAATCAGAGGTTGAGGATGAGGACGACATCTTGCCTCAGTAGAGCCTGTTTAGTTTGTACAGGGAGAGATGAATTGTTTTTTTGGTGTGGGGGCCCAAACAAACCAATCATTTCAGCCACAGTTGTTTGGTAGGCCCTGTCGCTGAAATGATTGGTTTGTTAAAGTGTGCATGTCCTATTTCAACAACATAAGGGTGGGTGTGAGGGCCCAAGGACAATTCCATCTTGCAACTCTTTTTTTGCCATTATGTGACTATTCAACAGTCGTTTGCCATGAGCACAAAGTAAAACAAAATTAAAACAAATTCAACAAATTAAACCAAAAGTAAAATGCCCTGTCATAATCAAAAACAAGAGGTATTGACGTGCTTGAACTACTGTAGTGTTTATAAGTTAGAAACACTACACTTGAAGGCTTGAGCCTTCAAATGAAAAAGTCACTCTTTATTGCACGAATATTTGCAACAGGGACAGTTTTTTTGTTAACAAAGTCAACAAATAACACTTCGACCCTGTCTGTCTTTCACATACTTGATGGGATCTCAATGATGAATGCTCTGTACCATGGTCGTCTAAAACAAGAGGTATTGACGTGCTATAACTACTGTAGTTTTTATAAATTATAAACACTACACCTGAAAGTTGGAGGAGGTATTGTGGCCCCGGTACCAAATTGGGTACTAGGGCCACTCCACTATGCAGTCCAGATAGAGGCGTATCAGATATCAAACAACGTTGACTGTTGCTGCCAAATCATAAATTAATGAAAATGACCTGTCATCGTCAAAAACAAGAGGTATTGACACGCTCGAACTACACCCTGTATATGCTGCAGAGGATGTAGGAGCAGGCAGCTGTGCAGTGGAATTCAGACCATTTGAAGGCGGAGGTATTGTGGCCCCGGTACCAAATTGTGTACCGGAACCACTGCACTATGCAGTCCAGAAAGCTACCTTGGTGAAACGTTTTGGACTAAAAACAATATTGTGAGGTGTTCAGAATAGACTGGGAATTAGTGGAAATGATTGTTATTGAATGTTATTGAGGTTAATAATAGCGTAGGAGTGAAAATAAACCAAAAAACTTGATTTTAACACTTTTTATGTTTTTTTCAAAATAAATCCGAATCCAAAACCTTAAATCCGAACCAAAACCTTTCGTCAGGTGTTTTGCGCAACAAATCCGAACCCAAAACCTCAAACAAATCCGAATCCAAAACACGAGACACCAAAAGTGGCCGGTGCACATCCCTAATAGTAATTGTACCAAGTACCAGGGACCATATGAAAGTGTGGTGCTCAAAATTGCAGGGGGAAATTTTGTCCAGAAAACTTATTTCTCAAGGATTCCAGATAACAGATCTCATACCTGTATTACATAAAGTGACCTGGAAGATAATAGCTTCACCCTGATTGGTTGCTGTGGCATACCGCTGGTCACGAACGCCCAGCCTGTCCCAGATACAGCAAGCTGAACAGCTGGCCGTGACTGGCGTCACCTTAGTCACTTAGCAATGAATACACGTTTTCTGCCACCCAAAATATTTATTATGGTGTCCTTGCGTTCACCATAGCCACTTATTAATGTTTCACACTTAAATCACATGCACCTGTAAAATGAGCCTCTCTGGGCTTCGTAAATTCACAAAGAATCACAGAGAATACACTAGATTAAATTTATTTAATCTGAAAAATGTTTTCAAGGCTTAGTTACAAAAAAGTGAATGACAAGACATACAATAAATTGCACAAGTAAGTTTCAGAAAATAGGTCACTACTTACTAGACTTGGTGTGTGAGGAAACATAATTGAGAAAGATGAGACATTTAAGTCTCGATAGACCCCCTCATGAAAATGCACACGTTATTGTCTAAGGCAGAAGATTTTAAACCTTTTTCGACATAGCTCTTACCCCCCACCTTTGAAGTTTAGCTGTCAATAATGACAGATTGATCTCCCAAATGGCTTTCGAAGTGAGCTAGAGATGTCCTGAGATTGGGGATGTTCACAGGACCCGAGTTCTGGCCTCTGCTCCTTGGGCTTGGCTAGTCAGGTCCACATCCTCTACATATCAAAATTCCTCAGAGATGCTTATCTATCTCTGGTCTGGCTATTTTCAACAGATTATTGACACTTGCATAGGTTCAAACTCATGTCATCTAGCAAAGCACACATTGAGATTACATTACAAGGTTACATACAATATACATAGTCATACCTGAATGTTAAGGGCAAATAACAATAATACATAATTGTCACACTGCCCAGCTGTTTAGGTAAGGGGGTTTGAAGGTGGCCTATTGCTTCTGACCCCATATGACATGCCCAGTTTGCAGCAGGCTGATGTTGAGAGATGTGCTCTGGGCAACATCATCATTTTACTTGTGTACCGGTCTTTATAAATGTTCCCCCTCAGTCATTACTGCTGTTGTCTGTAAATCCTTGTATTTGCTATTATGTAAAGTGCTGTGGAGATGAATGATGGGTAGAGCGGAACCTAGCGATCATCCAATCTGCTAGTACAAATACACGCACAGATAGCTGTGCCTCATTACATCTCAGTCTTACTGGCATTTGTGCTTAGTAATACAAAGATATCATTAAGTTCAATTAGTGATTTACATATGGGAAGTAGAGCTGATCTTGACATTTTCAAAGTGTATCTGTCATTTACTGGCAATGTGTGCTGACGGAAGGGTTCTTTATGTAAATGAAATATATTATTGCTAATTATACAAAGCATACCAGTAAGTAAAGGGCAAGCAATTATTGCTCTAAGTGTTTGCTGGGGATTGTTTTTTGTTTTGTTTTTTTGAAAGTAAATGTCCCTAGGAGGTGAAGCTGTCTGTCGCTCCTCTCCATAGCTTTTAAACCTCCGTGTAGTGGTCTGTTGGCTGTGCCGCCGACCGCCAATTAGCTGATTGTGTTGTCACCAAATAAATAGTTTTGCCTTTGCCGGGAGAAACCCATTTAACAATTATTACACTGGTACTTCTACTGCAGCAATACCTCGTCTGCTGTTCCATCTCAGGATAACAGTAACAGATAATGCGGATCTCCTATGTTTTTTGTGGCTTTGTACTGTGCATTTCAACTAATGTCTGGGTCATTAAGCAGCGTGTATAATATCATCATCACCATTTATTTATATAGCGCCACTAATTCCGCAGCGCTGTACAGAGAACTCGCTCACATCAGTCCCTGCCCCATTAGAGCTTACAGTCTAAATTCCCTAACACACACACAGACAGACACACTCTCAGACAGACTAGGGTCAATTTGATAGCAGCCAATTGACCTACCAGTATGTTTTTGGAGTGTGGGAGGAAACCGGAGCACCCGGAGGAAACCCACGCAAACACAGGGAGAACATACAAACTCCACACAGATAAGGCCATGGTCGGGAATTAAACTCATGACCCCTTTTCTGAGAGGTAGAAGTGCTAACCACTTATCCACCGTGCTGCCATATGTGTCTGGAACTACATGGTACCCAACAACATAATAGAACTGGCTCCCAGAGCAATGTTATTAAAGCCCCTCACCTGTAGGTTATCTCCTTCACCCATGTTTTACCGACTTAGCAAATAGACATTTTTGCAGTAGTCGTAGGACCTGTTCTGCTCTATATTTGTAACCTCGCATTATGTGGAATTTGTTCTCTATACAGCTGAGATGTTGGCTGGGGATTCTGCTGTGCGGTTTGGGTAGAAGGGGGTACATTAAGGGCACTTTGCTGATCTACAGGTGCATCCAACATCTCCGCGCACAGTGTTTCGGCAGACCTACGCATCATCATGATTACTGAACTTGGGTCCCTAGAAGTAAGGGACAGTAGACATCTATGCATGGATGGATTGTTGGGCGAATAAACGTGTTTATGATAGCATGGAAGTAAGTATTTGACATATTCATCAGAATCTCCATGTAGCCTCACTTGCAGGCAGCATACGTCAATGTAGTGTTGAATAGAGGCATGACGGGCCCACTTAATACCTTGTAGTGCTGCAAATGGAGTGTTGGGGGGCCTGGCGCACTTAAGACAGGGGGTTATAGTTCTAGATACATTTTAGACAAATACACAGGTATGCACTAGAGTTAGATGCACACAGTTCTGCCTTCACCAGCAGTACAGTGTGAAGCAGGACATACCTCCCAGCTGTCCTTGTTTTCGGGCCAAGCCCTGACTAAGCGAGACAGTCCCCCAAATTCAGGACATTGATGTGTGATATTCCAGCCGTCTAGATATCATTTAGGACTAAACAGATGACTGCCGCATAAGAAGAATTGTAGGCACTACAATGATTTTACGCCCTCCTTGAGACAAAGCATATTTTGGTCAAGAACATGCAAAATGCACTCACCGGTATACAATACAGATATGACTAGAGAGAGGTTCACCAGTTGTGGTAGTATGCCAAAGGGTGTGCTGGTACTTGTAGTTCCACAATAGCTGAGTCGCTGCAAGTTGCCCCTTTCAGGTTAGAACCTTTTTTAAAGAGTAAACTTCTGATAAGTATTCTAGCTGCTGCCCGAGTAAGACTTGATGAAACTATCAATGGAACATCCAGCAGGGTTACCGTAGGCACACAATCCGCTAACCTATAAAGTATATATTAACAATGTTTAAAAAAGACATTCGCAAATGTCGCCTCTGAAGTGGACTTAATTCATTGTCCATTTACAAATGCTTAATAATTATTCCCTGGGTTGACATCGTCGGCCCTAGTCAGTTATTGTGAAATAATATTTTAGCATGCTTATTGCGATAGAGAATATTGACTCATAATGGTCTAAACCAGAGGTGTCCAAGCTCAGTCCTCGAGTGCTACCAACAGGTCATGTTTTCATTTCTGCCTGTAGAAACAGGTGTGATAATTTCTGACCCAGCCAAATAGATTAACTCGCTTATACATGATTAATGGAATCCTGAAAACATGACCTGTTGGTAGCCCTCGAGACTGAACTTGGACACCTCTGGTCTAAAGTGTAGGTGATGAGACGAATGCTTTAGGTAGAGTAGTACAATAACTATACAGAGTCTGTCTTATTATTACTCATGATCCACCCGGTCAGATTAAGCTTTGCTCCAAAAAAATCGCTAAAGGACAAGGAATGCATATAGTATGTGTAATACCAATAAGCTATCAATTTGATTTAGCATTTTAGGTGAACACTGAAAGGTCCCCATTGTACAGTTCTTCCAGCTTAATGCAGTGAAAACAAACTGAACAAACAATACATTTTAATAGGTTTAATTTAATAAAATATTAACTCTTACAAAGCTCTGAATATAAATAGAATATGTGGAAGTGGTTTGTTTTTTTTGTTTTTTTTTACTGAAGTGGTTTTTAATAATGAAATAAAAGCTAAGTTTTTAAAGTTATTTTATATGAATACACCAACTCTGAACCATTGTGTGTCAACAGCCTGTACAGTAGTTTAATGTGCCCTTCTTAATATTTTCCACTAGATGGCGGTATCTCCTGTCAAGCTCTGGAAAGGTCTAAATTCGTCACTATCTAGTGCAGTGATGGCTAACCTGTGACACTCTAGGTGTTGTGAAACTACAAGCCCCAGCATGCTTTGATGGCTAACCTGTGACACTCCAGGTGTTGTGAAACTACAAGCCCCAGCATGCTTTGCCAGCTATCAGCTAGTTATCTACTGGCAAAGCATGATGGACCTTGTAGTTTCACAGCACCTGGAGTGTCACAGGTTAGCCATCACTGATCTAGTGCATGATTGGGTTTGTTCCTAAGCATGCTGTAATGCTATCCATTCGGTTATCTGATTACTTATTTTCCTAACGCCTCTTGACTAAGGCTAGGTACACACTGAACCGATGATTGTACAAAAAACCTCCAATCAGCCGACACCCGACCATTTGGTCAGAAACCGTGTCAGTGTGTATAGTGACACGATGATCTAAAGTCGTCCCAAAGTGCCGATCATCATTTCATTTGGTTGTTCGTGCTGTTTAATATTTTCTAACCAATCAGCAACCGACCATGTAGTGTGTATACACTCATGCTCACGATCTCCATAGAGTTTACAGAGTCGGGCTCTTTTCAGCCGATGCTAGCGATGAATGTCCCAAGGAATAAATGTAGAGAGTGCTGTAGAAGGAATAATTCATTTGTTCGTTCTGAGACAGAATGTTTCATTTCAGAGTCACAGAAGCTAACGAAATTCGTTAGGACATGTGGATAGTTATAACAGGTGTAATCAGTGTGACCATAATGAATGAATGAATATTGTGCTGTCATTCTCTGAAGACTAGAGGACCAGATGAAGAGCACAGATCTGAAGGTAAATCAAGTCCGTGTATATGGATGAATCACCAGACTGATCGGACTTTCAGTCGTAGGCACAATCGTTTGAGATAACACGTCGGTGGGAAACTTCTTCAGTGTGTACCTAGCCTAAGCCCTATTTTTGGACAGTGAAGACCGGACTTTCACATCTAAATGTTCTACTATATTATTTATATCAGAGTGTTTTCTTGTATTAGACAGTTTGATACTGTTCCAATGTTTTCGGGTAGGTACGGTTTGTCTATAGATCATGTGGGGTGATCATCCCAGCATAAAACATCATTGGGATCTGCGTATTTGTCACCTGCACATACTTGAAACATCTATTCCTTTGCTGAACCAAGATTCAACGGGAACTGGTGATATCATCATCATCATCATCATCATCATTTATTTATATAGCGCCACTAATTCCTCAGCGCTGTACAGAGAACTCCTTCACATCAGTCCCTGCCCCATTGGAGCTTACACTCTAAATTCCTACACAGACACACACACATAGACTAGGGTCAATTTGATAGCAGCCAATTAACCTACCAGTATGTTTTTGGAGTGTGGGAGGAAACTGGAGCACCCGGAGGAAACCCACGCAAACACTGGGAGAACATACAAACTCCTCACAGATAAGGCCATGGTCGGGAATTGAACTCGTGACCCCTGCACTGTGAGGCAGAAGTGCTAACCACTTGGCCACCGTGAGGCAGGAGGCACACAGTGCCTCTTATATCCGTAAGACAGGCTGCACTCTAACAGAGGAGGCTGGCTCACTTTACAGCAGCCTATAACTAATAATATAAACTGAAAAAAGCCTTTTAGATAAGGGTGAAAGCTTGTTGTATTCAGCAGAACATACTTCTCTACCTCTCCCCTCCGCATTGCCTTGTGTTTATACAACTGTTTGTCTCTATAATCAGTGTGTGTGCCCACCTAGGCTATTTGGAGGGTAGACGACAAAGCAGCTGACCGCCTTACTTTGAGAATGGAAATCTTAAATTTTTATTTTCAGATTTTGAGGAAGAAATTCTGGTTTGAGGTAAAGTCTGTAAAAATGACAATATACTTATAAAGCTTTGTATTCCTTACACATTGGTTCAAAGTCAATTCTGTATGTAACTTTTTATTGAATTTCTACAGTTATTTACAACATACTTGTTAAATATTTAACTTATTTTTCTTAAGCTTAAAGCGCTGCGGTATCAATGGCTATAAACATTCCAGGAATATACAAACCCAAACTATGTCCGCTTCATCCACCGCGTCAGTTTATGGAGACCACACACCCAAATTGGTGAGCCCTGTACCTTTTAGCCACAGAAAATCTGGGCTGTTGGATGTATGATCAAATTCTAACTCCACTTTAATCCCACGTCGGCCTCCTACTGTCCTATTCTAACCCGTCACTTTGCTGTGCCCGCAGTAAATACAGGACTATGCTTTAGAAAGAGATTGCCCTAAAATCATTGCTTCCTTTATCTGTAACCTTTCAGATTCTTTAACCTTCAGATGTCTGTCTTTTGTCCTTTTTTATTCAAAAATCACTTGAAGCCAAATGTATCATTTGATGTCCTCGCAGACTGATGTCCGTTTCCTCTCAGAACACATTAAGGACTCGCTGATCCTAGACACAATCAACCATTTGATCCGGTGTGAAAAGAAACCTTGTTACATTCATCATTTTATAATGATATCAGTTTAATGTCACCATGCTTCTAGGACCCATTCACACCAGCTTTTCTGGGTGCAATTTATACACTTACTAAATGTATTAAAAATAACTTTACTAAGCATCGATTGTGCTGCTCCCACCATTGTGCTTTGAAATTATAACCCTGTGGTTCAAACGTTAGAATATGGAACAACTTATTTTATACCCCATTAACATGCGCTGATGGTGCAGTAGATTGTTTTGGTAAAAGCGTAATGCATGAAAAGCTGAATGAAATGCACATTGCATTTTCGTGCATTTATACCCAGTCTCCCAGTGCCCGTGTGAATGATCCCCAACAGTAGTGAAATGTTGGACAGTCAAATTAAAATCACTCTGGAGCAGATACAAGGCATTGTATAGGCCTAGTCAGGTGTTAATCGGTTCACCCTCAAGCTAGCCACACACACAGGGCCGATGCATGGCCTGGGAGCGCCAGAGGTGGCGCCCCCACTTGGAATCGGTGCCACCCGCCAGCGCTGCTTCTTACCATGGCAGACAAGTGGAGTTGGCATCCTTGGCTGCTCAGACTGGGAGTGTAGCGTTTGGCATGTCGCTTATTTAGTGTTTTAGGCAACCCCCAACCATTGGCGTAGGTTCGCCTGACTGTAGTGCTGGTCCTGCATACACACAGCGATATTGCAACAAATACCGGGCAGCTGGCCTCATCTTGCATTGTGCTTGGTACGTGCGGACCGTGATGCCAGTAAACAACCGTATCACAGTAGCCAGGATTGACACTGGGTAAGTTGGGGTCAGCCGTCGGAGGACACAAGGGCCTCATTCACATCGGTGTTTTGTTGCTTGTTTTGCAGTTTCAGTAAAAAGCGATCGAAATGCATTAAGTTTAACGCGTATTTTTATATGTGGTTCAAATGCTGCTGATATGTTTACAATCACAATCTACATCTTTTTATCATGAGTCTGTGAGATGAAACCTACGGAAAAAATGCAAATTTGTTTGGTCCCATTGAATAGAATGGGTTTTATTTTCACATCTATTTTCATGCTTTGATATGGATCTAACGCCCCCTATAAATGGCGTTTGTTATTATTAGTGGGTAGGAGGTATTAAGAGTTCACAGTGAAGCTGGAAGTGATATGTCCGGAAGCATCAGTCTGACTCGCATTTTTATTAGGTAATTGACATTCTTTTACCCTGTATATAATATTCCAGTCATTCTTCCACCTTTCTTGGAACTATGCGCACTGATTTCCTGGAACTAGAACACATTTTCGTTGTGTTATAATTGTCAGTAATTACATTTCTTGCAGCCGTCACTGTACAATGACATAAGTCACTTTTTCCTTCTTTCTAAAAACAAAATTCCATCAGCGAGTCAGAAATTTACCTCAGACATAAAAATACAATGCTGGGAGCAAGGGGGGTATTACTGGTGTGGCTCAATTGGCAAATCACTTGGTGGCTATGTGTAGCGCAGCGCCACCTGTAGGCTAACAGTAGTACTTTGCAATTTTGGGAGAGGTGAAACAGGTGTTGGAAGGACTGCTCCCATACAGTATGGGCTTGTGTGTTACAAGCACAGACCCTATTGAGAATTTATAGTCTGTTTCTTGTATGCAAGAATCTAGGCAAGGTGTCAGTATATTGAATAACATTACAGAAGTGGTGTTCCGCACATCAGCATGCAGGAGCTGGATCATAGGCAGCAAATACATACTTGCCAACTTTTCTTCATTGGCTTCAGAGAGATCCTGGGGGAGGTGGGCATGTGGGGGCGGGGCTTTACAAATCATTTTGGCCCCGTCCCCTAAACGATTATCAAAATTTGGCCAATTACAGCATGGGGCGGGGCTAAGATAATGCGATATTTGCATCATTAAGCATCGCCACTTATTTATTGGGGGGGCGAGAACCGGGAGGTCTCTCAGAAATGCGGGAGTCTCCCAGACATTCCAGGAGAGTAGGCAACTATGTTTTAAATGTAACACCCCTTTGTGTATTAAGCGTTGTGAGGGTGTATATATATATTGAACCACGCAGATGCTTCTCACCTTGGTACTTGGTTTTCAGTGCCTCCACCCGAATCTCTGCTTTCTCTTCTGGGGGGTGTTCAAAAGATACACCAGGGGGAGATTCGGGAAACCCCCTGCCCAGTATTAACACTCTGTGACAAAATGTGTGCTGCAAAAGCCAGCCAGGCACATTTATTTAAATGGAAATCCTAAATGCAGCTTTGTAATTTTATAGAAAAATATACTTTGGTATAATTTGAAATAATAGTGCAAACAATACAATACAGTAATAAAACAAGTGTGGATGAAAGTGGCGCACCACTTCTTACTATGCACACCAAGTTAACACAAAAACTCGCAATAATCAATAACAGCATACAATATAATATAATATATAACAATATAACCATTAACTGTCACAGCTTTATACACATGAAAAAATATATCAGATATCTTACTTGCTCCTGATACTGTGAATATCTTGCAGGGTGAATTTATATATTTTCCCTTATAGCCCTACAATGTACTGCCAAACACACACAGCAGTATTCAAACACACCACACAAATAGAGCAGTGCACTGCAAGTTGGGGCCCTTCTGTATGTATGCAGCATGGCATGGAAACATCATGTGTCCAGTTTGCAGATTTTGGAGATCTTTAAATCACTTGCAGTGAGGTACAGCAGTCACAGTATGCAGACCCTCCTCTAGCAACAACTGTAAAATCCTTTCTAATTTGTATCCTGGGACTTGTAGTTCCACAAGTGCTGATTAGACACACACTTGGTGCATATTTACCTGCCCACCCATCTATCCCTAACTCTTCAGCCCTTGTGGCCAGATATAGTCCAAACCCCACTTGAACAACAACAGATAGATAAAAATAACCAGTAACTTATCTGCACCAGTGTGTCACAGGTCTGAACTTGATTATCTCCAAAATGGCTGACTTGTAAAATGTCCTTCTTCAGAGATGCATGCAAACCTCCTCCTACAGCTTCAAACTGTGGCTTCCAGCAGGTTCTGTTCAGAACTGCACCGAGCTTTGATATCTCTGCAGACTGCTCTCTCTGCTCAGATCACTCATCCAGTGCCCTTCTGCCTAGGGTCACCTATCTGAACTGGTCACACAGCTCAGTCTCTCCCAGGATGCTCCTCTCTCCCTCTGGTTTCTCAGTCTTCTTAGGCTCCGCCCCCTCTTCATAACAGCTTTCTGGGAGATGTAGTTCCTTCTCCTTGACTGGTAAATAGCTATATGCATCTCTTTTCTTACTGATGCAATTGTGATTATTAGCCCCTGGGTGCTCAAGTCCAACTGCAGCATCCCCAGGAGTTACATAAAGAAAAGAAAAAAAACAGCTTATGAATCTCTAGAGACTGAAGTGTCTTTTACATTTCTGTCTCCATTACTGAAGTCATGTTGTCTTACCCGTCAATCTTTGATTAAATCTTGGTCTCCATGAAAATGGCCACCTCCATAGGCATCAATACATGGACATAGGACACAATTTCTGAACTGTGTCATCCTGCCACAGATGGCGAAGCCAACCACGTCTTGTACTGGCTCAGCATCAGGGAGAATGCCAGACTCTTCAGGGAGTGAGGGAGATCACCCCTATTTCAGGGAGTCTCCCTGACATTCAGGGAGAGTTGGCAAGTATGAGCAAATATTGGAACAGCAGCAAATCCTCGCTCACTGTAACATTGATACATGGCCACAGCTTACAGGATCCTTCTTGTAGTGTCACGGTGCAGTACTCAATACATTGCAGTCTGTAGCAAACTCATAGGGAGCAGCTAACTAAATACAGCCCTATGATGATGCATTATGTCTGAGTAGAGAAATAATCACTTGGTCCCTGTCTAACATACTAGCTAGGGGCATCTCCCTACATGTAGCCTTATATGTATAACCTAAACCGACAGGATTGTGACCCCCCCCTACTTCACTCTGGAGGAGACGGGTCGCTCTTTTCTGTGTCCTGCAGTACAGGAAACCCTGAATGTCTTATATGTAGTCTTTTCCAGACACCTTACACCAAGCCTGGCCATCCTGTGCCTCTCCCGGTGTTGTGAAACTACAACCCCCAGCATGCTTTGCAGATTGACCTGCCCTACACCAAGGAGCAGGTTGATGGCCTGACTTTGCAGGGATGTGTGAGGCAGCCATGTTGAGATGGTCAAATACTACTGTAATACCCAGTGTGGTGTTATTTAGAGTATTACATTAACATTGCACCTTACCAGTATTAGATAGTTCTCTTTCTGGTTTCAACACTTCAGATTTTCTATGCACCAGAGAGGTCAGGAGATTTATTCAGATAGATTTAAAATGACACAAGTGAGTTCTGAACTAATTTCCTTTTATCATTAAGAAGTTTTCTGATATTTATTTTAGAAGCGCACAATTATCTTTAAACAATATCTTATCACTTTAAAACTATTTACAATTGACAAACCTTCAAATTTGCCAAACTAATAGTACTGATATCTTATTGGAAGTCTATGTCTATAGATGTTTCTGTCAGAATAAATTCTTAATCTTGATATAAATTTCTTTTTTTTTATCCCTTTGGACTTTATAAATATAGTGGTTGTAGAACTTCACAAGAAGATTTTTCCTGAAAAACTGATTCTTTTTTAGTAAGCAGTTCAGGTATATAAGGATCAGTAACATCTGCAAGTCACTGCTGATGTTTCCAGTGTCAGTGATGTAATGGTGGAGTTATACTGAACTGTATTTGCTTAACTGTTATTGTACAACTCCATCTTGTCTCTGTCCTCTCTTTTGCTCACTTCTTCTCTTCTTACACTTTCTTCACTATTAATCTGCTTATTTATCACTTTGTCTGATTTCTCTCTGTCTATCCAGACACAGGGATCTCTCTCACTGGTCCTGTGTATCACACTTCTCTCTCCCTGTCACCCCCGGCAACCACCAGCCCCTCCCCACTGTCACCCCCGGCAACCACCAGCCCCTCCCCACTGTCACCCCCGGCAACCACCAGCCCCTCCCCACTGTCACCCCCGGCAACCACCAGCCCCTCCCCACTGTCACCCCCGGCAACCACCAGCCCCTCCCCACTGTCACCCCCGGCAACCACCAGCCACTCCCCACTGTCACCCCCGGCAACCACCAGCCACTCCCCACTGTCACCCCCGGCAACCACCAGCCACTCCCCACTGTCACCCCCGGCAACCACCAGCCACTCCCCACTGTCACCCCCGGCAGCCACCAGCCACTCCCCACTGTCACCCCCGGCAGCCACCAACCACTCCCCACTGTCACCCCCGGCAACCACCAGCCACTCCCCACTGTCATTTCTCCCTCAAGAAATCTTTTTTTTTTTTAAATCTTTGTAAACACTTATAACAAGTAACACATGTAACCACATCTAACCAGGAAGGTACATGAACATAGGCAGGAGTACACACATATATTTACATACAGATACACCTCAGGGTACTCAGGTTTTGGGGTATCGCACTACTCCTGCAGGTCTGCTGGACCCAAACATATGCTGGGGCATACAGTAATGTATTGGACATTGCTGGTGTAATCTGGGCACATATATAATCCCCATATGGGGATTATCGGTATAATGTTTTTGAAAATCCAACTTTGCTGTTTTAAATTTGTGCACAAGACAGGCGCACTTTAAAAGCGCACACGACAAGTGTACCGATGTGACACATCTTACGCTGTTTACTGCCATGCGTTCTAGCAGACAGACAGTAAGGGGTGGGATGCGCCAATGCTGGATTTGTTACGATGCAGCTGACTAAGAAATTTCCATTTCATCTTCCCCATCAGTGCCCAAGTAGAGCTAACAATCTACTGTACTCTTTGATCTTAAATATCAGCTTGGTGTCATGTGACTACCATGGCAACCACAGGCACATGACCCATGATGTAGTAGCCAAGAAGCTTTGGACACCCCTCCCTTTCATCATGCCAATTGACACCCCACCTCTTTCCTTCCTCTGCCACCATGTACATGGAGAGAAAGCTATGATTCAGAGATCAGGTAACCAAGTCTCAGGAACGAGCTCAAGTGCGGAAATGCAAATGTGGTCCATCTGAGGGACAGCAGCCATGTAAGACAGGGTTATAGAAGAACATCCTAGGAAAATGATTGAACAGACCCTCCGTTTCCTACAATAGTCATTGAAGAAAGGAGCTAGAAGAATGTCTATAAAGTTTTATTCAGGGTCCTTGTATTATCTATCAGTGTTCAAGGGTGTATCACTTGATATAAAATAATACAAACACTAGAAGGGTTAAAACAAAATAACTAAATTACAAACTTTTTCCCATGACTGTATTAGACAAATAATCAAACAGGTGTATAAAGGTCAAAACTAAAAGGTTTGCATTTCATATTCTGAATACCCAATGCTTTCTAAGATATAGATGCTGGGGAATGGTTTTGAGACATTCATTTGACATTTTTTTGTTTGTTTGTCCAAAGTATGTAAGTGGGTTCTCTGAGACCGAAGGGAAAGTGGTTTTTTATGGAGAACTCTGCAGATAAAACCAGTGTCTGACTGGGGCATGAAGGGCCCACCGGAGGACTGCAACACTAGGGGCCCACCAGAGGGGGTGTGGTCAGCCATCATAGAGGCGGGACCTGACACTAGAGGGGGGAATGGTCAGTCCACGAAGGACAGCTAGCACCTTAGTGTAGTATATAAAGCATACAGTGTGTGTATAAAGAATATAGTCTTGACCTGCCCCTTAGATTGGGCAGAACAGTCACCAAAAAGCAGGATTGTCCCACTAGACCCGGCTTGGCTAACCTGTGGTACTCCAGGTGTTGTGAAACTACAAGCCCCAGCATGCTTTGCCAATATATAGCAGCTTATTGCTGTAAGGGTATGCTGGGACTTGTAGTTTCACTACACCCGGAGTACCACAAGTTAGCCAAGCCTGCACTAGACTCAGAACATTTGACAGACTGTCCTACCTGTTGTTGTCACTTTTACCACCTGTGGCTGCTGGTTTCTTTAGTTGCGGCTTGTCTGGATCCAGGAATGTTGAGGGCCCTATTTGGAAAAAATAATGGGTACATTTAGAAACGCCAACCATCCCTGCCATTAAATCAACAGCACCCACATTCAATTATAGACCCAAACCACCGCAGCATTAAAGGTCCCATCACCCCCTCCCTATAGTGTTCTCTGTGCAGCCCCCCCTCACTATAGTTTAAAATAGTCAGCCCCCCTATAGTTTAGTATAGATAGGCACCCCCCCCTATACCACATAGTAGTGCCCCCAAAACAATGTTATGCCACACAGTAATGCCCCAAATGTTATGCCACGCAAGTGACCACAATACACACACACACACGATAGTATGAATAAATGGTTAAAAAATATACTGAACTTGCCTATATGTTGATATTGCTGCAGGGCAGGCTCTGCTCCTCCTCCCTTAATACAGCGGGAAGATCAGCTGACAGGGGGGAGGGGCGGGTCACATGATCACAGCTGCGATCGCAATTGAGCAGCGGGGACGCCGGGTCCGTCCACTGGTAAAAGGGGGTGTGGCCGTACGGTATTTGGTGGTTTAACCGGTAGTCCGCTGGGCCAGTCCGACACTGCTAATAAGGATGCATGGAAACAATAACAGTTCCAAAATCAGGGCAGGGCCCCCTCCTGTTGCTGCAGCAAACCTTTTTTTCCATCAGATATTTTCCTTTCAGTCACCTGTTTATATCAGAATAATGTTTATTGCACTGTGCTTTAATGGGCCTACTGCATTACAGCATTGCGGACACCATTCCACTACTGGTGTTTGTGACTCAGCGTTGTCTGCTGCGTCACTACCAAAAATCTGTGTATAACAGGCTACTATACTATTTAGGAGAGCACAAGTCTCATCATGAGAGAAATGAATATCGCAGCCAGACTTTATTATAACCTGGCCATTGTTATCACCCTGCTTCCTCCAGCACCTTCTCTACGACATCCTCTTCTACTTTCCTTTCTTTGGTTCTCCACACTCTCACCGGGAGCACTCTCACTCCCCCAACTTGTCCTAGCCCCCACCCTCCTTCCTCTCTCTATAGCCTCATTCCAACACAAAAAAAAGATAAAACTAACTATAACACCAGTCACATAAAACACACAAATAACACAGACAGGACTTGAAGTTTTTTTTGTTTTTTTTAAAAAGAAAACCCCATTAAGGATAGCAAACAATCATGGGCTGGCAACATAAAACTTACATAATGGCGATGCTCCTCTGTGCGGCCGCGGGTACTGACAGCTCCTCCTCCCCTGCTGAAGTTCACAACACACTACCGCGCAGGCGCAGAGAGCCGTGTCTGGGCAGAGATCCCAGACACGGCTCTCTGTGCCTGCGCGGTAGTGTGTTTCTTACACTGCCGCCACAGACGACCGTCTACGAGGTGCTCCCTGCAAGCTCGACCCCAATGTCGGAGGGGGCGGGGCTTAATCGCGCCCGGGCCTACCGCTCTATAGCCCGACAGGCCAGTCCGAGGCTGGATAAAACTGTGCCCTACATCCATCTGGAATCCTCCATTGGGAGCATGTTCTAAAAGTGCTGGTTAGACTTTGTGTGTTAATTGGCAAAATGTAGCTGTTTTTTTGGGGGGGTTTTTCTCTATAACATTTTCTTGCTAATATATATATTTTTTTCTCTTAAAGTAATAAAGAAGAAACTATTTTGTGAATTTCGAACTGTTTTATGCAGAAATGGTTTCAAGTCACGTTATCCCTAGACAGAGAAAAATGTACTGTATTTTGAACTACTAGTATTCCTCATACTTGCCTAACTTTTGCACCCAAGGAACGCGTGCGTGTCTGCGTTGCGATGACCTAATTCACCCACCACTGCGACATTAACAAGAAAAAGAAACCTGATCATCTAGGGCTCCCTGAAATTTAGTGGTCTCCCGGACATTCCGGGAGCGTAGGCAGGTATTAGTACTAGTACCTCTTTTTCATATTTGTAGTATTTTTTAACATAAAGTACATGTGTGGGGTCCTTTATCTGGGATGTTTGAGCCTCTGTGTTTTCTGAATAAGGTTATATTTATAAAAATATATTTTCATTCATGTGATTAGCACAAATTTTGTTTATTTTTAAAACCCGTATGGTGATGTCTGTGGTAAATTAAAGAATATAATGTCTTTACTAACTCTTACTGTTTAAGATATCTGGCCACGTAGAATATTTAGTGAATTTAGTTGAGGTAACCATACCAGTCAATGGAATATTACAGTAGTTGGTGTTCAGTACATTAACTTGTATGTCCTGTTTTCTTTAAGTAGTTACTTGGGTGTCTTATGTAATACCGGACGTTAGCAATCACTCCACTTAAATAATTGCCTGCTAATTTGCAGGCTGCTTCCTTAAAATACGTCATACTCTGCGCGGTCAGCCTGCCGCAGATCACCGTGTCGCAGATCTTCCATCGCATTTCATATTTCTAGTTTGGCCCAATGCTGAATTCAGATGAAAAGAACATAGTTGCCAACCTTTAGCGATTGGCCTCCAGGAGTCTCGGTGTAAAGGTGTGCGTGAGGGGACGGGGATCTGCGAATCGCGTAATTTTTTCCCCGCCCCCTGTGATGCAATGATGCAAACGCCTCATTTTAGCACGGGGGGATGGGCCAAAATGATGCAATTCCCGGAGAATCACATCATGGAGGCTTCAAATCTGGGCAGATGCGGGAGAATTGTCAGATCTCCCGGGTGACCTACCCGGAATTAGGGAGTCTCCCAGGCATTCTGGGAGAGTTGGCAAGTATGGAGAAGAAGTAACCAGGAAAGGCCTAATGTGCCGCAATTGCTCATGAATTTTTGTTCCATGAATGTTTTGAACTTGCTGTTCTGATCAGGTTAATGTGCCCTTCCCCCCCTCTCTTGTTCGCCCCCCCCCCCCCCCTCCTTTTCACTTTTGTGCACTCGCTTCAGTGGTTAAGGAGGTTATTAAATAACTTAGGTGCAAAAGTACAGAAGTGCAATAACTCCTCATAACTCATTAGATGCCGGTTGACAAATTAAATAATAATAGCGGTGAGTAAAGCACCGTACATAATGGAATTAATCTGTTCAGTGTTTTAGCAACAGATAAACTGGCTTTCTTAGGGCACTAAATCAGTGCTAAGTAAATCCTGGTGTACTACAACAAGCTCAGCCAGTATTTCTGCCCTTTTCATTTTCCGCTACTCTGTGGGTGCAATAAAAAATGTTCCCAGGAAACTTCATCTAATTACTGAATAGTTACATGTATGGGGCACATTTATTAAAAACATAGACTCTGTGTGCAAAAGCAGAACAGCAGAAAATCAATGGGACAAAAATGTCCTACATTTCTGAAAACTGCGCTGACATAATTGCAAATGATAATGCTTCTCTATGAAAGGGTGCCGGTCGTAGTACAACAATCCTGGGATCCATTCCAAGATTGGAAATCTTCTTGGGACCCTGCAGCATTTTGTGGCTATTGGGGTTTAAAATCGACTGGCAGAATTGCAGCCTGGCACCTTTTTAAAGCTGCAATCCCACTTGTAAGGTTTATTTGTTTTCTACTTTATAAAGAGTCTCATAGTATTTTTTCCTACCAATCACGCTACAAATCATTATCTCTTTTTCAAAAGCTCTCCAGTGGCAAACAAACGGTTGCAGGACCAAGTCAGTCTGCTACACAGACACAGGCTCACTGCTCTCGGCGTGTCATGTGATGTCAGATGGAGGGGGTGGGGGAATGTCACAGTGCAGAAAGAACTTAGAGGGGCATGCCCAAGCCTCTCTGCCCTAAACATCATGTGCTATGTAACTGTGGTTGCCATGGTAGTCCAGATTTATAAATCATTAATGAGGTAAAAAAATATAAAGGTTGAATGGTTAATACCAACATTCTTCTTTATTGCCACAGTAATTTATGTTAAACGACAAAACAGAAAAACACCCCCATAGCCTGATTTTATTCATGGGGTTGCTGCTTTGAGTAAACTGCTGCACTGGCTGCAATAAACAAAACAGCCATGTGCTTACTTCAATGTACATGGATTCGCAGGTGATTAGAATGCATCATAGGGAGTATACAGGACAGGTGGAGTAATGTTATTTCTACATCTACAGAGTTCACATAGTGAGTCACCCTATGTCACATTATTACACTGCAGTGTCAGGTGCCGGTTGCTCATTTCTGTTGTAAGTCGTTCCTGTGAGCTAAGAATATATGCGTTTCAATCAATCAATGGGAGACTTCCAATCAATAACATGAAAGGTAAGGAGTAGCACTTAGTAACGGCCGGACAGTTAGTGAATTAGACTTTCTCAGCTGCAATGTGACTTGTGTGGCTTATTTATCTCATAGCAACTACGATGTGGGGTTTGGAACCTATCCAGCAATGATGTTATGTTTCTGCACTAGCTCTGGGCATGGGCCATATTGTGGTTGGTATGAGTGCTTGTTTTCTGGTGTGTCGGAAACCACCCTGCTCTCCTTGTCAACCACAGGCTAACACTCCTTTATGGCTTCCATGTAATGTTCAATCAGGTCTGTTCTAGGAGGACCTCTGTACTATTGTCGCTCTGCACCTGATAGGTGCAAAACAGATACATGCAGTGGAGTATGTAGAGGACTAAGGGTCCTAGCCAAAACTTTGACCTGTTTGTTTGACTTTTAGTTTTATTTTCTTCATTTTTTTTTTTTTAAAGTGTCTCTCTCATTGCTAGTCCTAATAGACTAAGTGTAACCTGGATCAGATCCATTTTACATGGCTATGTTAGTGCTGCCTGGAAAATTATTTTTTGATTCAGCTCTCTGCTGCTTCTGTCTGAGCTTCCAAACTCAGATTAAAGATATGTTGGGATTTTTATGACAACTGTTGCATAAGAAAATTACTGTAACAGTAGCAACTAATCATGTTCTGTCATATTTCTGGTATGGTTCATAAAATGAAAGCAAACGTGATAGGCTGCTACAAGTTCTAGCACCTTGTCATTGAGAGCCAGCACGTACTAGCCGTCGGCAGATCCTTGCGTTTTACAGGATTCCCGGGCTACTCGGATGCCAATGCTCTGACATGGGAGCCACATAAGAAAATGCTGTATTAATTACATAGCCGCGTACTGCCAACATGCAGTGATGAGGCAAACAACATCAGTACACCCGCCTCCATGAACAACGAGCGGGCAGCGATGTGATGTCACATTTATCGATATTATTGTATAGCGCCACCATAATACGCAGCGATATCCAGAGAATATTGAACCGATCACATCTGTCCCCGCCCTGCTGATCCAGGTGACGTCCATGGTCCAAAACTAGTGGGTTTGGGTGGAATCAACCCTTTTGTTTGTTTGGTAGAAAATTTAGACTGGAGCAGAAACTGTTGTGAATGAATAAACATTCTCTGTAACCAGCTGCGTAATCTGTTGAAGCTATAAAAATAATCGTCTTTGTGTGGGTTTCCTCTGGGTACTCCTGTTTCCTCCCATACTCCAAAAACCTACTGGTAGGTTGATTGGTTGCTAACAAAAATAACCCTGGTCTACGTGGAAATGTACACTTTAAACTGCAATGGGGCAGTGACCGATGTTAGTGACAGATATTCTCTGTACAGCACTCTGGAATTGGTGGCGCTATATAAATAAATGATGATGATCCCTTTCCATCTGTTTTCCATCCTTTTATGTTAAAATAAAAAAATTAAAACAAAGAGAAGCAAAAACAGAGGAAGGAGACCCTCAATGCATTGTAGGGTGGATACCCACTGGCGTTAAAACGTTATTGACCCCCTGTCATTTGCTATTGCAATCTGTTGTCACCAGCGCTCACAGCTGCGGATTAGGGTTAACTCCCCTTGAGATCATTTGCAATGAACGTGCGTTGAATAGAGACGAGGATCATCATTTATTCATATAGCGCCACCAATTCCGGAGCGCTGTACAGAGAAAATTTGTCACTCACGTCAGTCCCTGCCCCATTGAAGTTTGAAAATGTAAATTTTCACACAGACAAGGGTTAATTTTGTTAGCAACCAATTAACCTACCAGTAGGTTTTTTGGCGTGTGGGAGGAAACCGGAGCACCCAGAGGAAAACAACGCAGAGACGATTATTTATTAAGGTAGCGCAGTTAGGCAGCCTTGGTATGGGGTCATGGAATCAATAAGCTCCAACCCCCATACCCCTTTAAATGCTTTTACTAGCATGGTAAAAGCATGCTTATTTTTATTTTTTTTTGTTTTAGATCTGTGGGTAACTGGACTAAAGTAAAAAATCATAGCTAATTAATCAGCATTTGTAATGCATTTAAGGTAGCTCAACATTTTAAAAAATAGTCATGAAGACACCTGTGTACTCATACTGTTATAAAGCTCAAACAATACAGAACTGGAAGCTGCTCAATCACATTATAAGATCAACGCAGACGTGATCTGTCTTCAGTGTCCGCTGTCAGGGTTTGGATCCATACGCCCTATCTGTCTGTGTTACTGTATATGTTGTGCTCATGGCACCGTTGTGTTGGATCAGAGAAGCGTTGAGAATCGCAGAGCCCCAGATCTCCCACTTCCCACCGCTAGATGTAGCTGGACCACTCTGGGTAAAACGCCTTCATTCTGTTCTATAAGCTGCAAGCGTCTGCCTGAAAGCCAGTGAGACGTGATGGATGTGTTATGAAGTGACACACGGAGCTAATTGCTGCCTTCAGGGGCTCAGCTTGGTGAAGAAAACGAGCATTGTATACATTACTGTGTAGTATGAAGTAGCAATGTGTACTGTAAGGCCTCGTACACACAGGGGTTCGTTTTAAGCGTTTAACTCGCGTCCTTAAATCCTATTAAGTGCGGTCTCATGCGGATAGTCCAAAAAATGTATATTAACTACTTTGGTCTTTGTGTCCATTTTGCCATTTGCCTGCAGCATCCCGAAATGTTAGCGCTCTGTAAAATACTATTAACTTAAATGTAAATACTGATTAAGTACATAGTACACTATGCTGCAGGGGGAGGGGAGGGGAGGGGAGGGGAGGGGGGGGGGGGTGAGGACATAGTACAAGGTTTTGTCTATGCTTTTAACTAGCATCTTATGTTTGTTTTTATCAAAACTCATAGGTACAAGTCCTTTTAGAAATGCAAACTATTTTGTGCTTAGAGCATTAATAATATTTTACTGTATATGATTTACAATATATACATATGTGCACTCGTACCAGCGTAACAAATTATACAATGGTTGATGTATAGATTATATGGATGCACTATTTCCATTCAATTTCTAGTCTTGTAATATTGGGATTATTGGTGTTTAGCAATTGTTAATAGAACATGGTGATATCACCGTATTCCTGAGAAACATTTATATAAACATAACTTTGTGTATTTTATTGTTCTCCCAGATGTGTACACACAGGTGAGACAGCTGAACCAATTTTCAGAATATTGTAGTCTCAATCTACTAGGAATTATTGTGACATGATTAGGCACGAAGTACTCGGGAGTATTCACCCAGGAAATGACTTCTATTATGTGTTGGCGACTGGCTGGGAAAATAGCAGTGTGATGTCAGCCCTATAACCATACTTGCCAACTCTCCCGGAAAGTCCGGGAGACTCCCAAAATTCGGGTCAGTCTCCCGGACTCCCGGGAGAGCTGGCATTTCTCCCGCATCCCTAAATTAACTTGCTAAAATAATGCGATTCACCGGGAATCGCGTCATTTGGGCCCCAAAATGACGCTATTCAATCTGTCCCGCCCCCCCCACCCTCTAGCCACGCCCCTCTCCCGGACGTCGCCTACTGCAAGTACGCAAGTGTGCCTATAAAATAGAAACATTTGCTATGTTATCAATATGAAAGCACTCGGACTTATAATTCTATAGGGTAATTGAAATTGGAGGGTACTCTAACCTGTATATTACGCAGCGAGTTATAATCCACAACCAAGAATGTGATTTTGGGAAGAATTGTGGACTATCCCTAAAATATCTCCTGGAATGTGGCTGATGTGTACAGCCTAATTTTATTTTGTTTTCAATTTTATTGCGAATATAATTTTGTTTGGTTGCCTTTTTAGATTGGTTGCCAATTTCAGGGGCTGCTTGCATTGCGATACACTACAGGCAATCTAACATTATGGTAAAATGATTCACCTTTATGACCTATGAAAGTTCATGCCCATAGTTATTGCCCCCATTGTGAAAGCTAATTCTGACCCAAATTCTCTGTGATAACGATCCCATCTCTCAGCTCCCATTCCCCTCCATGCTTCTTGAGTGGCTTACATACAGTAACCCCCACACACCAACGTTCCTTGCACAGTTTATTGGACCTCTTCAGTCAGGCTTTCTTTATTCTCCACCAAGACTAAACTGACTAAGTTGGTCAATTATTTCAACACTACTACCTTTTTAATTCTCCTGGATCTCTCTGCTGCATTTGACCACTCATTGCTCATACAAACACTGTATTCCCTAAGTCTTCAGGACACTGCCCTATCCAGGATCTCATCTTACTTATCAAATAGCTTCTTCAGTGTTTAGATCTCTGGATCGGCCTCCTCTAAGCTTCCTCTATCAGTTAGAGTTCCATAAAGACTTAAGGGGCATATTTACTATACTGCGGGTTTGAAAAAGTGGAGATGTTGCTTATAGCAACCAATCAGAGTCTAGCTGTCATTGTGTAGAATGTACTAAATAAATGATAACTAGAATCTGATTGGTTGCTATAGGCAACATCTCCACACTTTCAAACCCTCAGTTTAGTAAATATACCCCTTGGTCCTTAGTCCTCTTATCTTCTCCGTCTATACCACAACTTTTGGAAGACAAACACACTCCTTCTGGTTTCAGTATCATCTGTATACAGATGGCACCCAAATTATTCCATCCTCTTAGTGAATGTCTTTCTCCAATTTCATCTTGGATGTCCTCTCACCGCTTCCAATTTATTCTTTCAAAAATGTACCTATTAATCTTTCCATCATTTAACAGCAGATGTCGAAGAGTTCTTTGTGTTCCCATCCTAACCCTCAAGCTTGCTGCCTAGGAGTCCTCCATGGTTCAGAACTGTCCTTTGTTCCTCACATCCTATCTGTATCCAAATCCTGTTGCATACACCTAAGAAACATCCGAAGTATCTCACAGGAGACACTTCAAATACCTTCTACTACAGCCGTGCTCTGCCAGTCCCTGCAGGGGTTGTCTGTACTTTACCTAATAATAGAATTGAAATGACTTCCACTAACATACAAAGACTGTATCTAACATAGTTCTCTTCACTTGTCTCAGAATATCTCCCAACTCGACCCCTCTGCTCTTTGTAAGTCCTGCACCTTGTCTCCACACTCATTACCTGCTACCGTTCCCGGTTACAAGACTTTCTTTAGGCTGCATTCGCCGCTTTGCATAGTTTACACAAAACTTACATTCATTCTCGATCTATAATCCGCCTACTGACGGGTACACCAGTGTTACTGTGTGACTGGGTCATACAGCCCCACTAAGTGCTGTTCTCCCATTGTAAACTGGCCGGACCAATATGAAATATGTGGCATTTTAGCTCCTGTTTCAAACTCCTGTTTTTCTATAGACTGTGAGCTTGTGAGCGGGGCCCTCTTACCTCGTTGTAGGTTTGTTGATGCCCAGTCTTGTTTCGTTGCTGTGTTTTGTTCCCAATTGTAACTAGCTGCAGACTTTGTTGGCGCTGCATAAATGTTATTAATAGTTGTGAGACAGAATGTGACACTGCACAGTTAACGGCTTGTGAAGAGAAGAACCAATGTGTGAAAACCTGACCTGCAGGCAGGGCCGTCTTTCCCATTGGGCACAATGGGCAGGTGCCCGGGGGCCCTGCAGCCCAGGGGGGCCCGTCGGAGGCAGCAAAAAAAAAAAAAACCTGGAAAAAAAAAAGACAATACTTACCTTGCGGTCAGCTGGCGATCCGGCTCCCTCCATGGTCTCCTCCTCCGTACGGCGCTCGCAGTGCATGTCGGGCATGACGTCATCACGCCCGCCCGACATCCATTGCGGAGCGCGACGGAGAAGGAGACCATGGAGGGACCCGGATCGCCAGCTGACCGCAAGGTAAGTATTGTCTTTTTTTTTTTTTTCCAGGTTTTTTTTTTGCTGCCTCCGAAGGGCCCCCTCTGGGCTGCAGGGCCCATATATATAATCATTTTTTTTATTTTTTTTTATATAGGGGCCCCGGTGCACTGCTGTGCCAGGGGCCCAAGATGTTCTTAAGAGGGCCCTCCCTGCAGGTGGTGGTAACCTTGTGCAATCGTGAAATGCTGGCATTTAGAAAATACAGTAGCTAACACGGTGGAGGGTAGATGGGCAATGTCACCCCAGACAAGTCTTGTTTATACATAAGAGGGCAGTTAAACCTCCGATATATACATTGCACAGTGTATGTATCATAACCGTTATTTCCTTGCTGAACCGCCGTGACGTGCTACCGCTCTGCCGTTCTGCACCGCTCCTCCCCAGGTCGTTATAGATGCCCCTTGGTGTGATCAGCATTTGGTAACAGATGGTGGGAAAGTTGTCTGTTACCGAGACTCTTCTACTATTGAGCTTTCTTAATATAGATCTATATCTTCTCTTGCAGTGACCCCTATGTGAAGCTGTCCCTATACGTAGCGGATGAGAACAGAGAACTTGCCTTGGTACAAACCAAGACCATCAAAAAGGTAAGTCGTTCGCTGCCATGGGGCAAATAGGCATCGTATCTAAGATGGGCACACTTTACTACGGAAATGATTTGTAGTCATTTTATATTATCAACCTTTTGTTGCAATTTTTGTTTATTAAGACCAGAATTTTGTAATTGTCCATGATTAGTCTGATAAGATATATTAATCTTAATAGCGAGGAGATCAGCACTATATATCGCCCCACAACCGAGTCTTGTTCCCATCATTGCAGTTATGCAGATCTCTGTGACTGCCGTTGTTCTTTCTATTCCAGGCATATTTATAATTGGGGTTTATTTTCTATAGAGATTCAGTAGAATATATGGAAACCAATTTACAATACAGAGAAGTGTAGAGAGCATCTAATACATAAACTGATTACAGGTGCACGGTAGCTTAGTGGTTGGCACTTCTGCCTCACAGCACTGGGGTCATGAGTTCAATTCCCGACCATTATCTGTGTGGAGTTTGTATGTTCTCCCCGTGCTTGCGTGGGTTTCCTCCGGGTGCTCCGGTTTCCTCCCACACTCCAAAAACATACAAGTAGGTCAATTGGCTGCTATCAAAATATTGACCCTAGTCTCGCTCTGTCTCGCTCTGTCTCGCTCTGTCTCGCTCTGTCTCGCTCTGTCTCGCTCTGTCTCGCTCTGTCTCGCTCTGTCTCGCTCTGTCTCGCTCTGTCTCGCTCTGTCTCGCTCTGTCTCGCTCTGTCTCGCTCTGTCTCGCAATTTAGACTGTAAGCTCCAATGGGGCAGGGACTGATGTGAGTGAGTTCTCTGTACAGCGCTGCGGAATTAGTGGCGCTATATAAATAGATGATGATGAGAAGGCACAATTTCAGGGGCTGCTTGCAGTGCAATACACTAAACACCTGTACATCCCACTGCAATCGCTGCATTAGGAGCGTGGCGGGGTCAGAACGTTTAGGAGAGGAAGTGGCGTGCCCTTTATGTCCCTGCTACATGCATGAGGGAACTATTGATTTTTTATCCCTATATTCATATCTAACTTGCCAACTTTTCCTCGTTGGCTTCAGGGAGATCCCATGGGAGGTGGGGGTGGGGCTTGATGAATCGCATCATTTTGGCCCCACCCCCTAAATGATTGACACAATTTTGGCCAATTACAGCAGGGGGTGGGGCTAAGATGACGCAAAATTTGCATCGTTAAGCCCCGCCCCCGCCACTTGTCTATTGCATGGACGAGAACCAGGAGGTTGCCCTGCTCGCCCGGGAGGTCACCCAGAAATGCGGGAGTCTCCCTGACATTCCGGGAGAGTAGGCAACTATGCGTTACAGAAAAGCAGCTCATGAATCTCTAGAGACTGAAGTGTCTTTTACATTTCTGCCTCCATTACTGAAGTCATGTTGTCTTACCTGTCAGTCTTTGATTAAATCTTGGTCTCCATGAAAATGGCCACCTCCATAGACATCAATACATGGACATAGGACACAATTTCTGAACTGTCATCATACCACAGATGGCGAAGCCAACCACGTCTTGTACTGGCTCAGCATCAGGGAGAATGCCAGACTCTTCAGGGAGTGAGGGAGATCACCCCTATTTCAGGGAGCCTCCCTGACATTCAGGGAGAGTTGGCAAGTGTGATCATATGTGATGATGCTTCATACAAAATTCACTCCATTCAGTTCCTCCTAATTTCACACACAAGGGGGTAAATGTATCAATATGCGGGTTCTTCAACACCCGCGTGTTCAGCCTCTTCCGCGATTAAATTTCAAGCAGTGCTGCATTGTAAAGGGTTAACTTCCCTTTACAGTGCAGCGCCGCTTGAAATTTAATCGCGGTAGAGGCTGAACACGCGGGTGTTGAAGAACCCGCATATTGATACATTTACCCCAAGGTCTTTTTGCATCCATATTACTTCCTTATACAAAGTATGTAGCCGGCACAAAAAAAGACCTGTTCAATTCATGGCACGCCTTACTTTCACTTGCATGTTATCTATAAAAACAAAACATAATTCAACAGAAGTTCAAACCGCTTGTCCTGGGGGCTTTCTCCTAAGCTGTTTGAATGGAATCTGTATTATTTTTAAAAGGTTGGGCAGCATAACCCCACCTCCCTCTAAAATCGTTACCCGTCCTTATTCTGGGGTTGGTTTTCACTAAAACCAGGAGATGAGTTTAGAGTCACTGCGCCATAGTGGAAACAAGTGTGGTAGAGCCTCTCTGAGAAAGGGAAAAGGCAGTGACTCTTGTTTCATGTGCAACATTTTAGTTTCTCTGGTAAAGCACTCATGCTTGCCAACTCTCCCGGAATGTCTGGGATACTCCCGAAATTCGGGTTGGTCTCACGGACTCCCGGGAGAGCTGGCAAATCTCCTGCATCCCGCAGTTGCAGGGCTAAAATGACACGATTCGCAGTGAATTGCGGCATTTTGGCCCCGCCCTCGTGATGAAATGCCGCAATTCACCGTACCCCGCCCTCTAAGCACACCCCTCTGCATACAACTTGCCAAAAGTAGGCAAGTATGATATCACCTGCGCCAGCAATTAAACACACAAACCTTATCCGCAGGAAAAAAACCTGGAAATAAGCCATCATTAAAAATTAAATAAATAAACAAATCCTCATTCTTTAGAAAGTGACAATGTGCATGTAACTCGTGGGTCGATAGGGTTAAGCTTAAGCCTACACAGATTTGTTTATTTTGTAAACTGGTTCTACTCATGTTGATATACAGTTGTGGTGATTGATTTGTCAGCAGTGAAAAAGTTGTGCCAGTGTTTTTTCTATAAGCAGCTCTGTTTATTGTGTTTATGTACAGATAAGCAGTAACCGAGCTATAGATAATAATATAATTCTACAAGGTGCTCGGCCTGTGTGGCCCTCTCTCTGTTTTATGATACATACGCTCCGGACTATACCAGCTCCTGGGGTCGGTTTCTGGTCCGAGCCGGAATATCCGCTGTGAAATCCTGTATTTTATACCTTAATCTGAACAGGTCAGGACTCTGCCCTTTATTCTACAAGTACGTGTTATTTAGCCCAAGGCTTTTCTAAATGCATTTTATTAATCCTCGCTCCTCCTTGACCTTGGTATAGCAGTGTGGTGGCCGAGTATTGATGGGATTCCCTTCCCTTACCTTGTCCTGCAGACACGATTCAGGTTCTTTTTTATTCGGACATCCGGTGGTCAGGAGATAAATACCTCAATGAAAGGGAAAAGGATTGGACAAATAACTTGGGTTTATTAATAATGCGGTAAAGATAATTTTGGTAAGCAACCGCGCCACTGACCCCTTCAACTCAATGGTAATGACAAAATATTAATTTGATCAACATAGAGCACAATAGCATTTAACATATAATAACAATAAATCAATTTTCAGGTAAATCACTTAACATTAATATTCCACTAAAACATTTGGTAACGTTACCATATTTACACTCAGTCCTGGGTTGAACTGTGCACAGGAATTTAGTAGAAGTGCTGCACGTGGTTGGGGCCCATAAATTACTTTTTCACGCCAAATAAACTGATGATCTTTTGTATTACAGTCTCTGTTGTGTGTATTCACAGACCTCTCTATTCTCTCTCCTCTCACACTGTTCTCAGTACATAGCTCAGTCTGTTTAGTGTGATGTCACAGATCTCTATACTGCTTATTTGTTTTCAGTACTTTCCTTTTTACTCACACCGCTCTTTGGCTCACTTCTTATCTCCTTCTCTTCTTACACTTACTTCACCTTTAATCTGCTTATAGATCACTTTGTCCGATTTTCATTCTGTCCCTATTTTTCTCTCTCAGTCTATGCAGACACAGGGATCTCTCTCCCTCAGAAGTCTAGAACTTTCCTCTCCCCACTGCCTTCTGGGAGTTCACAGTTATTACCAAAGTTAGTGGACTTGTTGCTATGCCACACACTCCTCCTTCCTGTTACTCCCGGCAACCACCAACCACTCCCCACTGTCACTCCCGGCAACCACCAACCACTCCCAACTGTCACTTCTCCCTCAGGAAAATATATATATATATATTTTTTTTTTTAATCTTTATAAACACTTTTAACAATTAACAAATTAAATTAACAAATTAAAAACATATAGATACACCCCAGGGTACTCAGATTTTGGGGCACCACAGCAGCAGCTTACCTCCTGCACCCCGCCCCCCGAGTATTGCATTGGTTGGGGGATGCTACCCATTGGGAGCTTGAGGCTAATGCGGCAGCCAGGGTGGACGCACACTGAGATTGGTGCAGTAAATTAATGTACAGGCCTATTAAACATAGGGAGTGTGCTATTGGCAAGCTGTGGGGTTCTTGTAATGTTTAATGTGGCCTGTTCACACTTTCACTAAGGAAAGTTTTGGTGATTTTTGTTGTTTATATATATATATATATATTTTTTTTAATTATTTTGTTTTTACAAAACTAATGTACCAATGTCTTCCCCCCAACCAATGAAAATTTGACAGTCGTGCAGGTTTTTGATCCCTATCTTTCTATAATGATATCCTTTCATTTCCCTCAAATCCGGTAGGTATCATTCACAATTTCACTCCTTGTCTCTCATAAACAGGACGGGCAGCAGGGAGCGCAATAAAATAACGTAGTTATTGTTTTTAATTGTATAGAGCTATATTTATCCTTACTTGTCATCTGCAGTGCACGTGTTAATCACTTTTATGTAGGGATGCGCACGGTAACCAGCATGTACCTGTTCCGTGAGCACATGGGAGCAGCCATTTTGTGGTAGCCTATCAACTACCTACTAGGAGCACAGTGACATCACTGAGGTATTTTCATTCATTATGGTAAGCACTGAGGCGTGCCTCAGTCAAGACACTAAGGTGTCTATCATTTCCCTCGTCTAGGTGAAAAAGATAATTTTTCTTTCGGTCATATTAAAAGACAACAATATATATGAGCGTTAATCAGCTGCCCCCGTAATACTGGCCCACCACCTGATAAATGGTATATTTCCGCCAGGCCCATAGACGTTTGTGGGAATAACGCAGATATCGCAGGTGTTAACCCTGTTAACATATAGGACAGTGGTGGGCACTCTGATACCTCAGGGGCCACATGGGAGGCCCTCTAACCTTCAAAAGGGCCACACATCATTTATTTACATAGCCCCAACAAATTCCATAGCTTTATAATTGGGAACAAACACCTGTAATAAAACAATACTGGGTAATACAGAGAGAGGTTTGAGGGCCCTGCTCACAAGCTTACACTCTATTGACACATTACCCTTATTCTCAGCAATAAGGGTAAACTATACGTGTAAACAAAGAAAGGCACCTACCTGTAATAACCTATCAGCAGGATTTGTACAGCTGTTACAAACACATCTGGCAATAAGGCAGGAAAGAGCTGGGGCCACATGAGGGCCCAGGTCCGCCTTTTGCTCATCACTCATATAGGGTGAAGTGGTAATGAGCCTGATCACCAAAAATCTTATCACTCTTTCATAAATAGGCCCCTAGTTCCTATAAAAGGCTTAACGGCTGATATCATGACGTCCTTTACCTTCTTACCCTTATTTAACTATAACCTTAAATAACTGACATGAGACCTGAGTGTGGCAAATTTAAATAATTTATTTAAATATATTGGTGGAGAAGAGAGCAGTCAGTCTGACGTCTGCCAGGCAAAACCCAACTGTCTGTCCCAGTATTAACCATTGGGACCTCATCAACTGGGGGACAACCAATCAAACCCCTGGGTTCACGTTGGGGACAACCAATCACACCCCAGGCGCACATATCTACCTTAGCGGGACACCACGTCCCGGGCTTACAGAACCTCTGGGCTAGATGGAAAGCGGCCACAGGGCAACCCACAGGGGGCAGTACCTGTACCAAGACTATAGCCGATTCACTCGAAGAGAGGCGAGTTCAGCGCGCCCTCTACAGCAATGTATGCCCAAACCACTGGTCGTCGACTGTACTGCGTTTTACGCAGTAAGTGAAAGGTCCCTTCACCCCATATTAATTTAATAGGCCTCAGTATTAAATTAAATTCCCCCAATAAATTAAATTGCCCCACCATCACCCCACAAATAGCACCCATTAAATAATTAGCCCCTACCTAAACTCCACCATAAAATTAATACCCCACCTCCCATTCATGAACTATTAAGACAGCCCCACTCCCTTCCCTCATATCACACAATAAATTAAGACCCTACAATTCCACCCTTTAGCAGCCCCCCTTCTATCCTACACACCATTTAGCAGCCCCCCTTCTATCCTACACACCATTTAGCAGCCACCCCTCCTATCCTACACACCCTTTAGCAGTCCCCCTCCTATCCTACACACCCTTTAGCAGCCCCCTCCTATCCTACACACCCTTTAGCAGTCCCCCTCCTATCCTACACACCCTTTAGCAGCCCCCCTCCTATCCTACACACCCTTTAGCAGCCCCCCCTCCTATCCTACACACCCTTTAGCAGTCCCCCTCCTATCCTACACACCCTTTAGCAGCCCCCCTTCTATCCTACACACCCTTTAGCAGCCCCCCTTCTATCCTACACACCCTTTAGCAGCCCCCCTTCTATCCTACACACCCTTTAGCAGCCCCCCTTCTATCCTACACACCCTTTAGCAGCCCCCCTTCTATCCTACACACCCTTTAGCAGCCCCCCTTCTATCCTACACACCCTTTAGCAGCCCCCCTTCTATCCTACACACCCTTTAGCAGCCCCCCTTCTATCCTACACACCCTTTAGCAGCCCCCCTTCTATCCTACACACCCTTTAGCAGCCCCCCTCCTATCCTACACACCCTTTAGCAGCCCCCCTTCTATCCTACACACCCTTTAGCATCCCCCCTTCCTATCCTACACACACACCCTTTAGCAGCCCCCCACCTATCCTACACACCCTTTAGCAGCCCCCCTCCTATCCTACACACCCTTAAGCAGCCCCCCTCCTATCCTACACACCCTTAAGCATCCCCCCTCCTATCCTACACACCCTTTAGCAGCCCCCCTTTCTATCCTACACACCCTTTAGCAGCCCCCCTTTCTATCCTACACACACACCCTTTAGCAGCCCCCCTTCCTATCCTACACACACACCCTTTAGCAGCCCCCCTTCCTATCCTACACACACACCCTTTAGCAGCCCCCCTTCCTATCCTACACACACAACCTTTAGCAGCCCCCCTTCCTATCCTACACACACAACCTTTAGCAGCCCCCCTTCCTATCCTACACACACACCCTTTAGCAGCCCCCTTCCTATCCTACACACACACACACCCTTTAGCAGCCCCCCTTCCTATCCTACACACACACCCTTTAGCAGCCCCCCTTCCTATCCTACACACACACCCTTTAGCAACCCCCCTTCCTATCCTACACACCCACACCCTTTAGCAGCCCCCCCGCACACACACACTTTAGCAGCCCCCCTCACCCACGCACACACACACTTTAGCAGCCCCCCTCACCCACGCACACACACACTTTAGCAGCCCCCCCTCACACGCACACACTTTAGCAGCCCCCCCTCACACACGCAGACACACACTTACCTTGTTCCTGGAGGGACAGATCAGTAGAGGGATCCGCGGCCACATTAAGGTGGGTGGCGGGTCCAGGGGTGAGTTAGCGCTACACATAATTTTTTTTATTATTTTTATTAACGCTAAAAAGATACCGTCGTCCTGCTGGGACTTTTCCCGGTAGGGTACATGGCCAATCTGCCCCTAATTACATGTATTATTTAGACTCATTACTGACATTAAAGGTACTGTGCGGCCCTTTTGAAGACTGCACTAAATACCACATAATAAATGCACATTTCGATACCTGTCCTTGGTAATAGAGATATATTCTGTTATGTAGTTATATAAACAAGTAACTTTTTTTGTAATCTCTTAATATACAGCTATCATTGTTCCTGTACAATAACTCTGTGTCAGAGAAAGTTGTTTCACTGTAGAAGCTGGCAGAAGGCGTTCGAGTAACGTCCAGAGAAGTAGTTAAACTAGTTTCCACAATAGAAAGCTGTGTTGCTATTGGTTGACAAGTTTATTGTTTACTCTGTATTATAGCGTAGCCTAGTAAACATTTAGTACTTTGCCTGTGCAGTACGAAGGTGTATGGGAACGCTGCATTGTAATGTGGTGGAAGTCGCTGAATATTTTGGCTTGAGAGCAGCCCCCTTCCTACTGAACGGTCAGTAAAACATTACTTTATCTATGGAATGTTAGATGTTTCAGAAACGTTCTGGGACACAGGTGTTGTCAGATGAGCTTATCCCAATATAGCTATATTGTGTATAGATATATTGTTTGCTTTAGAGCATAGAACTATTTTTTTTTTGTGACACAGTTTGTCTAAACCCAATAGATATTTATTTTCATTTTCAAACCGTGTGTGTTTAAATGGATTTTTCTTGGTACATATTTATTTTTATAATTTAAAATTTTATATATAGTTCTATTAAACGTAATTTATACGTATACAGGTACCTAGCTATTTATTTTGAGACTGTGCATCTATTGGAGTAGTTTTCGGATGCTGACTATATAACAATACAATAAAGGGGGGAATTCAGTTGACCGTGATGTGCGGGAGGTTTCTGTGGAGCGGTCCACAGCGAGGCAGAGAATTTACTAAACTCCCCGTTTATTTTCCCTCGCACCCCATAGACATGTTAGCGAAAATGAATGGAGATCCTAGTACCGTGTTAACTGGCAATGTGCGCATCAAGGTGATGGTCGGCCGGAACCTTGCGGCTTATTGAATTTGCCCCCAAGTAACCTGGGAGCCACCTAGTACCACACTGCCCCCCCCCCCTCCCTCCACCTAAAATCCTAATAGCTTGTCCTTGTGACCTTGGGCACATTTAAGCTGGGTACACAGTGATGCAATGATCATGCAGATCACACGATAAACAACTGTTGGGTCCGATATCACATTAGTGTGTACGCCCCAAAGATCATGTTTCATCGATCCAGAGCTTATTGTATCATTTGATTGGGTTTTATGAAGTTCTTAAACAATCTTTATTAATAATTGAACGATGTCGGGTAAATGTGGAAGTGCGTACGCACTCACCACCAGCAGTGTAGGCAGATATCTGTAGAGTCACCATCTTTTCAGCAGATGGTTATGAGAGATGAAGATCACAGATCTGAAGGTAAATCGTGTAGGTATGTACACATGGATCTGCATGATCATCTGGACTTTGTCTTTGGTAAGATCGTTACAGAAAATCGCATCTGCAGTAATTTTCAATAGTGTGTACCCAGCTTTACTGTCCTAGGCAACAAAGATGTTAAGCTGATCTAGATGGGGAAGCTATAGCCAAACTATTCTATATACAGCTGTGTAATAATATATCTATAAAGCCTTTATGTATTGCATGTGTGTCTGAAAACCATTTAGAATCTAGCCCATAGTGTCTTGGAATGTGTTGATTCTTACAGTTTGTGGAGTTTCCGCTCTTGAGAAACTATTTGTTTGTTTTCTAAACACTTTTTTACGTGAAGATATTTACCTTCTCGGAGATTGTAAATATTTTTGTGCAAACATGCCACATTCCCTTTTTGTTCTATATACACACTTGTTGTTTTGAGAGTTATGTTTACTGTACAGCACAGCTAAGGGATATTTCCTAAGTGGAGGGATTTCTGAGTTTATATATTATGTAAAAAGTGTAAACTGTTTATATGGAGCCATTTGGTCTTTCTGCCCCTGTCATTGGCAGCACTTCTTCACAGATATAGAACGTAAGAGCACATTTAAATGTAAATATAACCCCTGCCCTACGTCTCATAATGTTGTTAATCTCTAGCATGATGATAAAACTTTTTAACATTTATCTACAACTGCAAATAGGCTTTCAACATAGCTTTGTATGGGGAAGCCCATTACTGATGTGGGCCGGTATCGTTACAGCAGCCACATATCTCTCCGCTGTCCCAGCGATATCTTCAGTGCAAATTGCAGCGATAAGTGATTTTTTAAAAAAAAAAAAAAAAAAAATTTTTTTTTTTTATTGCTACAATTATCGTAAGGATCCTATTCATAAATGGGCCCCAGTGTCCTACTGGTATCTGATATAGGTAAAAAAAAAATAAAAAAAATGAGGTCGGTCAATTAGTTATACTCCGACCTTCTAACACACAGCCAAACACAGAGGAAAAAACTAATCCGAATATTCACCGATCTGCCAGAACATTAAAACCACTGACAAGTGAATAATACTGATTATCTCGTTACAATGGCACCTGTCAAGGGGTGGGATATATTAGGTAGCAAGTGAAGTCAGTTCTTGAAGTTGATGTGTTGGAAGCAGGAAAAATGGGCAAGTGTGAGGATCTGAGCAACTTTGACAAGGGCCAAATTGTGATGGCTAGACGACTGGGTCAAAGCAAATCCAAAACGGTAGGTCTTGTGGGGTGTTCCCGGTGTGTAGTGGTTAGTACCTACCAAAAGTGGTCCAACCAGTGAACTGTTGACCTGGTCATAGGCGCCCAAGGTTCAGTGATGCGCGTGAGGAGCTAAGGTTAGTCCAATCTCACAGAAGGGCTACTGTAGCACAAATTAATGCTGGCTATGATAGAAAGGTGTCAGAACACACAGTGCATCGCAGCTTGTTGCGTATGGGGCTGCGCAGCCGCAGACCAGTCAGAGTGCCCACGCTGTCCACCGCCTGAAGAAGATGGCCTGGTCTGATTCACGTTGCTTGTACATCATCTGGACGGCCAGGTGTGTGTGTGTCATTTACCTGGGGAAGAGATGGCACCAAGATACCCTGTGGAAAGAAGGCAAGACAACAGAGGCAGTGTGATGCTCTGGGCAATGTTTTACTGTGAAATTTGGGTCCTGGTATTCATGTAGATGTTACTTTGATACGTACCACCTACCTAAACATTGCAGCAGACCAAGTACACCCTTCTTGACAACGGTATTCCCTGATGGCAGTGGTCCCTTTCAGCAGGATAATGCACCCTGCCACACTGTAAAAATTGTTCAGGAATGGTTTGAGGAACATGACAAAAGAGGTCAAGATGTTGACTTGGCCTCCAAATTCCCCAGATCTCAATCCGATCGAGCATCTGTGGGATGTGCTGGAAAAACAAGTTTGAGCCATGGAGGTTCCACCTCGCAACTTACTGGATCTGCTGTTAACGTCTTGGTGCCAGATCCCACAGGACACCTTCAGAGGTCATGTGGAGTCCATGCCTCAGTGGGTCAGAGCTGTTTTGGCAGCACGAGGGGGACCTACACAATATTAGGCAGGTGTTTTAATGTGCCTTATCGTAAACTATACGATAAGGCACGACAAAGTATCCTATAAACTTTTTTATTTTACGTGTATTATTCAGTTTAGTAATGTACGGTCATTAATATTAATTAATGTCAAATGCTGACATTAAGCTACAGGAGTGGGCTCTTCATTTACAGTGGACCCATTAGGTACACACAATAGAAGCAAGACAATGAAGGTTTTCAACTAACGCTTAGGTGCACAAAACAATTGTTTATGGCAAATTTGCTCTTAAATGAAAGGATAATATATTACGCACAGTGGAGGCAGCCATTCATGATCTTAATGTGCCACAGTGATGTCACTGGCCCCTAGTGTATGGATAGGCTGCCTTCTTGGTGATATCACTGGCCCCTAGTGTATGGATAGCCTGCCTTCTAGGTGATATCACTGGCCCATAGTGTATGGATAGGCTGCCTTCTCGGTGATGTCAATGGCCCCTAGTGAATGGATAGGCTGCCTTCTCGGTGATGTCACTTGCCCCTAGTGTATGGATAGGCTGCCTTCTCGGTGATGTCACTGGCCCATAGTGTATGGATAGGCTGCCTTCTCGGTGCTGTCACTGGCCCCTAGTGTATGGATAGGCTGCCTTCTCGGTGATGTCAATGGCCCATAGTGTATGGATAGGCTGCCTTCTCGGTGATGTCACTGGTCCCTAGTGTATGGATAGGCTGCCTTCTCGGTGATGTCACTGGCCCATAGTGTATGGATAGGCTGCCTTCTCGGTGATGTCACTTGCCCCTAGTGTATGGATAGGCTGCCTTCTCGGTGCTGTCACTGGCCCATAGTGTATGGATAGGCTGCCTTCTCGGTGATGTCAATGGCCCCTAGTGAATGGATAGGCTGCCTTCTCGGTGATATCACTGGCCCCTAGTGTATGGATAGGCTGCCTTCTTGGTGATGTCAATGGCCCCTAGTGAATGGATAGGCTGCCTTCTCGGTGCTGTCACTTGCCCCTAGTGAATGGATAGGCTGCCTTCTCGGTGATGTCACTGGCCCCTAGTGTATGGATAGGCTGCCTTCTCGATGATGTCACTGACCCCTAGTGTATGGATAGGCTGCCTTCTCGGTGATGTCACTGGCCCCTAGTGTATGGATAGGCTGCCTTCTCGGTGATGTCACTGGCCCCTAGTGTATGGATAGGCTGCCTTCTCGGTGCTGTCACTGGCCCCTAGTGTATGGATAGGCTGCCTTCTCGGTGATGTCACTGACCCCTAGTGTATGGATAGGCTGCCTTCTCGGTGATGTCACTGACCCCTAGTGTATGGATAGGCTGCCTTCTCGGTGCTGTCACTGGCCCCTAGTGTATGGATAGGCTGCCTTCTCGGTGATGTCACTGACCCCTAGTGTATGGATAGGCTGCCTTCTCGGTGATGTCACTTGCCCCTAGTGTATGGATAGGCTGCCTTCTCGATGATGTCACTGACCCCTAGTGTATGGATAGGCTGCCTTCTCGGTGATGTCACTGGCCCCTAGTGTATGGATAGGCTGCCTTCTCGGTGATGTCACTGGCCCCTAGTGTATGGATAGGCTGCCTTCTCGGTGCTGTCACTGGCCCCTAGTGTATGGATAGGCTGCCTTCTCGGTGATGTCACTGACCCCTAGTGTATGGATAGGCTGCCTTCTCGGTGATGTCACTGACCCCTAGTGTATGGATAGGCTGCCTTCTCGGTGCTGTCACTGGCCCCTAGTGTATGGATAGGCTGCCTTCTCGGTGATGTCACTGACCCCTAGTGTATGGATAGGCTGCCTTCTCGGTGATGTCACTTGCCCCTAGTGTATGGATAGGCTGCCTTCTCGATGATGTCACTGACCCCTAGTGTATGGATAGGCTGCCTTCTCGGTGATGTCACTGACCCCTAGTGTATGGATAGGCTGCCTTCTCGGTGATGTCACTGACCCCTAGTGTATGGATAGGCTGCCTTCTCGGTGCTGTCACTGGCCCCTAGTGTATGGATAGGCTGCCTTCTCGGTGATGTCACTGACCCCTAGTGTATGGATAGGCTGCCTTCTCGGTGATGTCACTGACCCCTAGTGTATGGATAGGCTGCCTTCTCGGTGATGTCACTGGCCCCTAGTGAATGGATAGGCTGCCTTCTCGGTGATGTCACTGGCCCCTAGTGTATGGATAGGCTGCCTTCTCGGTGATGTCACTGGCCCCTAGTGTATGGATAGGCTGCCTTCTCGGTGATGTCACTGGCCCCTAGTGTATGGATAGGCTGCCTTCTCGGTGCTGTCACTGGCCCCTAGTGTATGGATAGGCTGCCTTCTCGGTGCTGTCACTGGCCCCTAGTGTATGGATAGGCTGCCTTCTCGGTGCTGTCACTGGCCCCTAGTGTATGGATAGGCTGCCTTCTCGGTGCTGTCACTGGCCCCTAGTGTATGGATAGGCTGCCTTCTCGGTGATGTCACTGACCCCTAGTGTATGGATAGCTACATTCGTAATAGCTGTCTCATCTCTCTGTCCACTCACTGCCTTGTTGCATTGTCTTGTTTTCAGTGTAAAACTGTAAAAATAAAGCACCCACATGGTCTCACACATACAGAATGCAGTTTTGTTCATGTTTCTGTTATTGCATGAATGCAACTTTCTCACTTTCAGCTCCAAGTTCATCCTCCTTACTGCACTAATTCTTGCTTTTCCATTTCATGAACTCTTGGCATGTGAAGAGCAATTGAATTCTCCAACAGATATTATATATCAAAGTCTGTTGTTGCTGAGCTACACAATATACATTAACTGAAGTGTCTACACTTTAAACTTGTCGGGACAGACAATGCGCCGAACAGATTTTGTTAGAGGATAACTGACCGATATTAGCTGTCTTGTTGCTGATAACTGAGCTGTAAAGTTTATTTCTCATTGTGATGGAAGTAGAGGAGATAATCCATTACACTTTATTTTTCAACAAAGCTGCAGTGTGAGACTGAGCGTTGCACTTTACCTTGTTTTATATATGAAAAATGTGGTTTTGTACTGGTGCCAAATTCAGCTCCATACACTTTTCCTAGGAAGCGTACATTAGCCTGTTCCATGTGTGGAAATAAGAGAATAGAGAGATTAACATTGTGATTTCTGATTTTCTGAACACATGTTGGTATATAATATCATATATTCTAACCTACAAAAATTATTGCTGGTGCCTAACTTTCTATTTCGGTCAATGGGTACTTCCCTGGCTACTAATAGGATCTCGATGGCTCTTAAATTGAACTGATTGGCCTCTGAATTGTGCATGTGTATGTCCTCTCCATTCTGTATAGCACGCTCTAGTGGAGCAGTCATTGGCCAATCTCTGTCTTTATTTGTCCTTTTGTCGTTGTGTTCTGGAGACTACTAGGCTCGATCTGTGAAAGAGAAACTGATCCTGTTTATAAACACTGAAATTCTGGCCAACACTCTCTTACACCTTCGAGCTGGTAACAAGCACCAGTACATGCCTACCATGGCAGTGCCCTTGACCAAAGTGAGGGATAGCATGCCAGTCTCTCACCATGACACTAATATTTGTATCCTAATGTTACTGTTCATGGGCATTGGTGTAATGTACTTGTTAAGGGATGAATATATATAAAATGGTCTACTTATTTCCTATAACAGTGTTACATACCTCTCAACGTCTTGATTGGAAAGTCAGGACAAATTTTTGCAAAGTTTCCACTCCTCCAAAGCATACCCCAGTAAGCCATTCCTCTCGTGGCCTCAGAGGCCCGGGGGTAAATGTATCAGGCTGCGACATTCCGGTGGGTTTGAAAAGTGGAGATGTTGTCTATAGCGACCAATCAGATTCTAGCTGTCATTTTGTAGAATGTACTAAATAAAAACTAGAATCTGATTGGCTGCTATAGGCAACATCTCCGCATTTTAAACTCTCGGCTTCATGCATTTACCCCCTGGTCTGTTGGAAGGTGATTTTGTGCTATAACTGTTTGCAGATTTCATTATTCAGTCGGTTCTGTTTGACAGCAGGGATTATGGGGGTAGAAACAGCAGTCTGTTGTGTGTGCTCTCTCTTACTATATTTTTCTTGTGTTTTACTTTTTTTAAACATACATAGTACATACCAAAAGCTGGTGGCTTCTCTTTAAAATATTTTTTGCCATTGATTACTGGCAACTTCATCATGTATGAACCCATAATCTATACCAAATAAAAACATTCTGGTAGTATCTATTTATTAATATAATCCACCTAATGACACTGTCCCAGTCAGCCACGGTCCAAACCCTCTTCCAGTACTGATTCATGAAGTAAATTGTCCCCGTTTTCTCATAAGGATGATTTCAGTGTTGTCATTGATATGTTCTAGAGTCCTCTATCCTGCACGGAACCCGAATGATCTGCCGGCTATCTATAGATGCCTATTTTTAGGTCAAAATGACTCTCAGATCTCCCTAGTCACCAATACACTTCCACGCTCTGAAGTCACTGCCCGGATCCCGTTTCACAGTCTCCACCTTGGCTGCTGTCACCTGATCTTTGTGAAATTAAAATAAACTCACATTAAAAATGTATGAAAACCTGTCACAATTATGTGTTAATCTCAAAGTCACTTTTTGTTTTCTTTCTTTCCAGACATTGAACCCAAAATGGAATGAAGAATTTTTTTTCAGAGTAAGTATTATTTTGTTTTCTTTGTCTATCGCTTGAAATATTTCCTTTTTGTCAGTGTACGTTTACTGTAGAAAGGTTTGAGTGAGGGTGAGTAAAGAATGCAGAGGGACAGAAATATTTCCACTGTGTTTTGTCCATTAAATCTTTTTTTAGAACTTCAATTGGCTTTAGCAGAGGAGCTTAATCTCCCTTCTCCAAAGCACAGGATAAGAGGCGAGAGTAAGGCAGGATGAATCTGTTTCCAGTGCGGAGCCCGGTCATTGATTAAACGGACCTACAGCAAATAAGTGTCAAGTCTTCAAATGTAGGGGACTGTTAGATAGTACAGGTCTAATAGACGTATATGTATATCTCCCAAAGTCCATTGATGTTTATGTAAATTACATTGATATAACCGGAGTGTTCTGATTACGGAATGCACCAATTAGAACTAAAAATAATAGCATTGCTACAGGTCACATGACCTCTGCAGTGGCCAATTTCTGTGTCGCTGTAGTGGGCTACATAGAAGCCGTTTATTGGTCTTCTTTTGGTAAATGAGTGCAGAGTGAAACATTTTATGATTCCTCCACAAGGTACCTACACACATGAGCGGAGATTTCTACCATAATTGCCAGCGAGATGTACGCTCGCCACTTTGCCTGCAAGTGAATCTCCCCCAATATGTCCTAAATTAGTGTTTGGGTGCAGTACATCCTCATACCCCTCTATCCAACACCTCATTCTTTTTCACTGGGCAATGTACACTGTTTAAAAAAGACATAGCGGCATATTTGAGATTGCTAAAAGCCCTATTGCCAGCAAAACCAGGCGTTCCCAATCATTTTTGGCGGCTTTAGCTATCGAACGTGTCTTTAACACGTATGACGGCGGTACAAGTATTGGTTCCGTTATCGGTATCCTAGAATGGCAATAACAAAACAAAAAAAATAATATTATTGCCGTTAAACAATTTTAATATCAATGTTTTTAAATTTGATTATTTTTTTAAAAAAATGAAAACTATTATTTTTTCATTTTTAATTATTTTTACATCGGTGAACGGAAAGCCCCAATGTGGGCTCGCCGTTCCATTGCGCGGGCACCCATGGTCCAGAAGGAGCACACGCACGTGCACAATTGGAGAATCTGCCCGTTTGCTCTTCCCGCTTGGAGCCAGTATCGCTAGGGGAAAGGGGGAGGGGGGCTGAGGATCGTTGTGCTGCCTTGGTAATATGTGTTCATCTGCAGCGATAAAATAAAATCAAAATTATCGCAGTGAAAGGGGGGAAAAAAAAAAAAAGATGAAATGGGGAAACAAACAAAATAAATCAACACGCACTGACATGTGCCCTATAAATCGGCCTGGTTGCGAGTATTGCAATCCTTTTTATGAATACATCGTTCTCGTGTCTCCATAATATACACATTTTAAATAGGTCAAAATATAACTTCCCCATTAGTTAGTTATTAAACTGCTTCCTAATTTATAAGCATAAAGATTGAACATACAACGACTTCTCTCCACCTTTTTTCGTCAATGACCAGACCCAAGGTTAGCTCAGGATAAGTGCCGTCTCCTGCTGTTATATAATAAACACCCACATAGTTTAGAAAAGGGTTGTCTTAAGCATGGCGACCTTTACAAACTTCTACTTTCCCTTTTTATTTGCATTAAGCTTGTGTCCCAAAACCAGTTTCTTGAGTGTGTATTTAATGTGAATGGAAAGAGAAGTCGGCAAGTTCTCCCTCCAGTTATAATGTAATTCCAGTCCTAATAAATAGCAGCTGCTCCATCGCCCCTTCCATTCCGGTCTATAAACATACATTAAATCCACTATAGGACCTCCCAACGGTTTGATTCCTCTATTCCCCTTCTTCTTAAACAGTCCCATTTGTAGTTTAGCAAAAGGGTGAGGAAGCAAAATGTAATTCGACTGTAGGATCTCGCTGCCGTCTTCTGATACATGAAGCTTAACTTGTGGTTTAAGCTCTTCACATTCCACCGCTGAAGTATTCACACCATCTCCAAGCGTCAGTCAGACGATCCACAGCGAGTCCATAAGTTGCAGATAGTTGCCACATAGTGTAAACAAACCACAACCGGACCTCATGTGACTGTTGGAGTCTGTGACTTGGGTGTAGTGCTCTGCGCACAGTCAATTTGTGGCTGAAACTTACTTTATTATGTTAATAAGAAGTATTTTATTTGTTGTTGTACAGGTCCACCCGACCAGTCATAGGCTGCTGTTTGAAGTGTTTGACGAGAATCGATTGGTAAGTGCTGATCAAGATTGTGTCACCTGACTTACTCTATTGAACAAGTTGGCTTTTCGAGTCAATTTTTTTCTTCCCTTCAAACAAACTACTGTTCAAACATAATTTTTTTTTATCTCTTTGCCTTTAAAGGATAATGTTGATTGAAATATTTGTTTTTTTGTCTTATATAGAAGGTAGTGAAACTGACCTTTACAGTATATTAAAGTTACATAAATAGCATTTTTTTGTTTGTAATGCATTCAAAGGTTTCTCTTTTCACCAATACCACCTTCATTTAACTTTGTTTGTCTATGACGACCTTCAGTTTGTACTTAACAAATTGCTTTTCTTTCTGTAGTGGGTTTATATAATCAGAGATTGTCTGCCTTCGATATGATGCAAATTCTCCTATCTGAATACCGTTGTGTCCAGTGCAGGGAACACAGCTAAGTTGTATCAGATCCAAGAGCATTAGGAAAAAGAAATTGTATTTGTTCGATTTACAGGAGCCACTCGGGTCAGGGCTGGCCGTACATTTCGATCAGATCAGACATCTGCTCAGCTCAGTGCAAGCTGATCTCAAGTCTCCTGTTGCTGAGCTTAGGTCGACGAAGCCTGCCTGCCGACCCCGACCCTTCCATGCCTGCCGACCCCGACCCTTCCATGCCTGCCGACCCCGACCCTTCCATGCCTGCCGACCCTTCCATGCCTGCCGACCCCGACCCTTCCATGCCTGCCGACCCCGACCCTTCCATGCCTGCCGACCCCGACCCTTCCATGCCTGCCGACCCCCGACCCTTCCATGCCTGCCGACCCCGACCCTTCCATGCCTGCCGACCCCCGACCCTTCCATGCCTGCCGACCCCCGACCCTTCCATGCCTGCCGACCCCCGACCCTTCCATGCCTGCCGACCCCCGACCCTTCCATGCCTGCCGACCCCGACCCTTCCATGCCTGCCGACCCCGACCCTTCCATGCCTGCCGACCCCGACCCTTCCATGCCTGCCGACCCCGACCCTTCCATGCCTGCCGACCCCGACCCTTCCATGCCTGCCGACCCCGACCCTTCCATGCCTGCCGACCCCGACCCTTCCATGCCTGCCGACCCCGACCCTGCCGACCCTTCCGTGCCTGCCGACGCCGACCCTTCCATGCCTGCCGACGCCGACCCTTCCGTGCCTGCCGACGCCGACCCTTCCGTGCCTGCCGACGCCGACCCTTCCGTGCCTGCCGACGCCGACCCTTCCGTGCCTGCCGACGCCGACCCTTCCGTGCCTGCCGACCCCGACCCTTCCTTGCCTGCCGACCCCGACCCTTCCGTGCCTGCCGACGCCGACCCTTCCGTGCCTGCCGACGCCGACCCTTCCATGCCTGCCGACGCCGACCCTTCCATGCCTGCCGACGCCGACCCTTCCATGCCTGCCGACGCCGACCCTTCCATGCCTGCCGTACCGAAACAACTCGGATGATATAAATGCGTGCTTGCAGAACACAGAAACGTAACATAATGCTACAGACTGTAAGAAGATTACAATAACTAATTTTTCATAAATATCCCACTTATTGGTGTTTTGCTTGATACATTTTCTAGTGGAGCAGTACTAATGTTTACAGGGATTTCAAAGTATTCTTCTGTTTGTCAAACCATGTATGCAGTGTGCCCCTACTGCTATGTATTTTGTTGCATACCAAAGAGTCTCAAGTCCACACAAAGTGAACTTATCCTTTGACATATCATACGTCCTAACATGTCTGATCCCGGCGATGGGGGGCTGTGGGCAGGGGGCGTGGACATGGGACAATGAGGGTGTGGCTGCCCCTTGTTGTAAAGTGCTAGGCTGAGCGTTTGTTATCTCCCTTCCCCTCGACATACCCACCCGGGGGACAAATGGAGCCCTAAAATCAGGACTGCCCCACTGAAATCAGGACAGTTGGTAGGTATGACGTGCATTATATAGCAGTGATGGACAACAGGGGGCCCTCTGAGTCTTCATCTGTGGCCCCCAGCTCCTTCCTGCTTTATTGACAGATGTGTTTGCTATAGCTGTAACACTGGTTTAAAATGCTGCTGATAAGTTATTACAGTTATTTCTTTTAATAAATGTATTGTTTTATCTTCTAACTGAGAAAAGAGGTGATGTGTGGCCCTTCTGAAGGTTATAGGGCCACCCATGTGATCCTTGAAGTGTATCAGGTTGCCTATCACTGCTCTATAGTTTTGCTGTATGTCTCGTAGTGAAGACTCTTTATTTGAGATGCTTGTGCATTTGCAGCAAACTAAATATATATATATATATTTCTGTGACACAATATCTAGAACACACGTCTCTATAGTTTCTGCTCAGATTTTGTTTAACGTTCGGTTGTGTTAAAGTGACAGGTCTGCTCTAAGCTATATTACTGTAAAAGCATTCGTTGTACACACACCTGCTTAACTAAATATTGTCTGCACAGCGATTATAACATATACAGCAGTTCAGAAGGTATTCTGGTTAATGTGTTTGGGTTTCTGCTATATATGCCATCTTGACTGCTAAGCAGACTTCAAAGTGAAAGCTTTAAGGTTCCTGTGTTCTGATCACTTAAGGTAAAGGCTATGATACCAGGAATCCTTCCGGATCAGAGGTTATCTGGTGCAGTTGTCATCTGGTTATTGCATTGACATGGAAATGATAACTGGCAGTGAGGCATGCAGATAATCTATATGTAGATGTTGGCTGTCCCCATATAAGGCAATGCAGAATACGTAGGCCTCAGTGTTGTGCAATTTTCCGGTTGGATCCAAATAAACCCATCCTGAAACATTAGTGTCAGTCTCTTGGCCGGGCAGGATGATGTATGACGCTTGTCAGCAAAATGTAGTGTGATGTTCTCCTGTCAGCGAGACCTTGTTCACCGTGGGAGAGAACTGGAGACCAAGATAGGTGACCAATGTCCCCGCTCGTCTTCAACCTATGTCCATTATTCCTTGTTCTATAAATATAGCTAAAGCAATGGTATAAATTATCCGTGTCCAGCAGCGATGACAGCCGTAGTGGTCAACTGCGAATTCACGAACAGTCGGTAAAATAAATCCGTATGTATTGTTGCTAAAATAAAAAAGAAATCTTGCACAATCACTTCATATCTATATAGTCATCACTCTGAAAATTTGGGGACAATATATTTGTATGCAACTCCAAAATGTATCAAAGACATTTTATTTACAGGTTGTCAAGCAAGATGATTTATAATATATATGTGTGTGTGTGTGTGTGTGTGTGGCCGGAAGGGTTAATAACTGGCGCCGGAGGGGTGAAGTCACTGGCGCTAGGCGGTGTCTGAAAAGTTATTCATAAAAATGTATTTTAAAGTGTGCGCTGGCTGAGTAGCACCCAGCGTTGCAGCATGAAAGGGGTTAAACCCCGGGCACTGAGTAGTGTGCATATGTGTATTTTTAAATAGAAATGTATATGTGTAGGCACTGCAGCGCTGGTAAAGAACCGGCGCTCAGCACTGAAGGGGTTAACTCCCGGCGCTGGGCAGCGGGAGTGTAACCATGTACATTTTAAATGTATATGTGTATAAAGTGTATGTATAAGTGTAAAATAAAGAAAGGGTACTTACCCTGTGCTGTGGCTGTAGAGGCAGCCCTGGATCCCCCTTCACCACCGACAGCCAGCTTCAGTGGCTGCCGGAGCGACTTATCAACCAGCCTTCTGGAAGCACATAGGTCCAGGAGGTGCAGAGCCTCCTGGGGGTCCCAGGAAGCTAAGACCCTATTGGAGCTCAAAGAGCTTCAACTAGCGATAGCACTCGCAGCGTCAGTTACCCAGAAGAAACCCGGTACTAGACGCCGGTAAGGAGTCCAGTGGTGGCAGCACTTGGAAGCTCCTCCTACTGCAGCGAGAGGGCGCGTTTGGGATAACGAAAGGGAACGGTGGTAAAGTAATTATATTCTAATCTATTTTATTATAGACTGTCTCAGTCTATGCCATGCTTGCCAACTCTCCCAGAATGTCCGAGAGACTCCTGGGAGAATGTGGCAATCTCCCTGATCTGCCCAGTTAAGTCCAAAACGCCGCGATTCAGTGGCGTTTGTAAAATGATGCAGTTTGCGTCATTATGTCACGGAGGCGGGGCCAAAATGATGAGATTTTTGAAGCCCCGCCCCCTGCACGTCCACCTTCCCCGGCAGGCTCCCGGATCATACTTGCCATAAGTTGGCAAGTATGGTCTATGCCCACACAAACTCTAATTGCCTGTATAGCGAGATCATATCAGCTGGCGAGGAACATTCACGTGTGCTCTGTCTGCTGTGCGCAGGGTGTGTGACCTGCTCAAAAGGGGCATCTGAGGTCAGGACACATGAAAGTTACGTTCCAAAACACTAAGGCCGATTTTATCTCGGGGCTATAAGTGTTTTTGTTTCTGTTTTTTTGCTTTGTCCTCTGCAGGACTGGAACATTACATCACCGGGACCCACTGCAAAAATTTGGTGATGGGCTCAGCTATGTGGCTCCATCCTCCCCCATCCCCCCGCACTGTTGTGGGGCTTCAGACCAGTGCATGCTCAGATAATTTTGCTGCCATTACCAGGGACACCCTCCGGACCAGTCATTTTAAAATGACTTGTGTTTTTGTTTAATTCAATTTTTAATTTCCATTTTTGTTTTCTTGCGTAAGTGGAAACAAAGGCTTCTCAATTCCACTGTGCGTATCCATACTGGAAAGCCAGCTCACACTGGCGCAGTCTAGTTTAGCGGTGTGACAAGTAGACCGCTCCGGCTTAGTATCACACCCTAGATGTCCTGGAAATAACATATTAATAAATTGTTGCAAAAAATGTTTTTAATGCACAGGCTCCTATATACTTTATAGAGTATATTATGTGAATACTTTATTGACGCACAAAGGTTTACTTTACTTACATCTAGGAGATGTTCCGTGACTCTCGTGTGTTGGTTTTGAATCTGTATTAACTTTGTGTTTCGGCAAAACCGCCCTCACTTGTTTTGGGGTTGTTTTTTTTAAGAAAAATTGCTAAAATCACATAATTTTGCTTTTTTTTTACCCTACATTATTATTAAGCTCAGCGACCCGAACGCTGCTACTCCTGTTTCTGTGTGAGCAATGGCGCTGGATCTCCTGGAGAGGGAGGTGCTTATGGAATCCAAAACCCGCGAGATCCGAGGAAGCTGGAAAGTACCGAGCCTGGATCCGCGATGTTTTGGGTGGGTTTTCAGAAAACCGAGCCCAAGCATCACTGCTTGCTTCCCATGCCTATAATAAATAATAATAATGCATTGACTTTGCATAGCCTGGGCGGTTTTCATATTTCCATATGTCTGTATTTGGAAACCTTCTTCTAAATGATCACTACAGCCGTTCTCCCCGCATGTCTCTATGAATGTGCTGCACTCTAATGAAATATGGTTTCCTATTAAACTAAATGTAAATGCCAAACCTATTGTTTGAGAACTCGCACACGTTCGTGTTTCTGGAGCTGCAACAGAATCGCATCTGTAGATCAGTAAGAGCTTGTTCACGCACGCGCCAGGAAAACGGGTAAAAATGCGTTTTCCGTGCGTTGCAATTTAGCCAGTACAGTCTATTGGGCGCATAGTGCGCATTACTGGATGACAAATAGGTTGTGCCTCCTTCTATGCACTAGTGACTGACATTTTTAATGCACTTTTCATGTATTTAATAAATGTTAAAAAGCAGATAGGGGTGAACGAGCCCTGGAGGAGGCGTTTCGGAAGAAACAATGTTTGTCGATCTGCTTTAGAAACTGAATTTCAGAGATGATGTAAATAAACCTGTGATGACTGATTTTGGAAAGGAGACTTGTGCAGAAAGCGGAGCTTGCACCTGTGCTCCTGGCCGTCCTCTTACATGGCAGCTACTGAGCGGCTAATTCCAGCCCTGTATTTGTTATTGGCTCTGGATCCAGCTAGAACAATGAGGGATTGTAGTGAACCTTGGCACTTGTCTTGTAAACTGAACCTAGCTCACATTGCTGCTAGATCCCGCTCTTCTTATTAAAGAAGAAAAAAAAAATCCCACTGAAGATTTAAAAGGAGTTGAAGTCCGTAACAGAACGCTTAATTTAAATGCAAGGTCTGTTGTGTGAATAGTTTTATTTTTGGTCAAATAAACTTCATTCTAGGGTGTATAACATGTCCTAAAACACTTCTGTGGGGAGCAAATTTTACATTCAATGACCTGAGAAAAGGAATAAATTTAGTCCTAACTATTCACCCTCCTGTTATGTAAGTAGCCGGAGGAGCTGCTTAAAATAACAGCCACGTGTATGGGGCATTATGTTTAAAGTGTTTAACACAGTCTCTAAGCCTAATAAACACACATTGACTATACATATAGGATACAAGGGCGTTAGGGGGCATGCCCATGTCACCACAGGTCTGGCTATGTCCCTCAGGGGGGTGTCTACATCCCTCAGGGGGGTGTCTACATCCCTCAGGGGGGTGTCTAGCGCTTCCAAAGCGCACGGCCAGCCCCTCCCCTAAAACCCCATTGAAATGCGGCACGCACCAAAGGCATCTGACGGGATGGGCGGGGTATACCTCTCTACTTCCCGTGAGTCAGAACAAATGTTCTGTCCTACAGGTCTGTCCCCTTAAAGCTAATTTAGTAAGATGTTTGTGAAATGCTTGGTTAATTACGGTACCATTTTGTTTTTTTGTTTTTATGTTTTTTTATCAGTTCTATTGATAAGCTTACCATTTGCCAAAAGCAGACATCTTTAAATATCTGCTTTAGGAGAGTAATGCTTCTCTATCTTGCATCAATATGGGATAGTGCAGTTTGCTGATGGAGTTGACTGGCTTGCACTCTCTTAGGAGACAGAAATTATCCTGATGGATCAGTAGATTCTCACGAAATGGCATTACCAGAAAAAATGATCTGCTGTGCTTTGCCATTTAAGCTTTTTGATTCTATATCCACTCATTTTTAGGCATTGAATATTTTACGTTAATACTTGAGATATGAAAACGAACCCCTTAGCGGCAGAGGGGTCTCTTCCGGAACAGATACAATAGCATTGCCTGGCCTGTAGCAGCTGCTTCGGCAGTAGTTTTGCAGTTCTCCTAATGTAGCTGCCCACAGCAGTCACTTGTACTGGGGACCTCTGCTGGACAAATGAGGAAGAGGTGGGATTCCATCCCCTGATTCTTCTGGATACCCTTGAGATACATTTCTTTTGTTTAATCTCTGCATACTCAGGGTTTGCTGTTACTGAACGTCAAGAAATAAATATGCAACAATGACTTCACAAGAGGGGCAGATAAAAGGACAGAGAACTTGGTGGCCACTCAGACAGCTCTCCGAGCTAGATTGTCTGTCTTTTGAAGCCATCAAAGGATGGATGTAATTGTTGGGATCTTTAGAACTTCTAAAACATAAAATAGGGACCAGAGGTAAATGCTTGGGATTTGCAGAACCCTGTCGCAAATTATGAAATCTGGTCAATCATCCTGATAGCCGAACAGCCGCATCTCTGGCCTATTTAGTAATACAGGTGGAGATCCAACCTGGGCAGATTCTCTTTAATGTTCTGTTTAGCCCAACCCTCAGCACAGTGTCCTACCTGTTAATGGCCGGCTGCTGATCTCACGCTCACCAATAGAGGGCCTCAGCTGGTCATATTTATCTTTCTACCCCATCTTATATGTGAGGGTTTGGTTGAGCACATTTATTACTCGAGCCACCTAAGGCCGATATGGTAGACAGTCGTCAAATTAGACCAACAGATCTGCACGCGAGTGGCCAGCAAGGACGTGAACTGGATTAAACGTTTAGCTTTTAGATAGAAGCACCATTTAGAGACATATTGCCCCTGTGAATGAATATATAACAGACCAGCTGCTTGCAGTGATGAGTCTGTGTATACACCGGGTACAGCAGACTCTCGTCACAGAACTCACTGACAGAATTATAGGTTCATATATAAATATGCTGCGTGCCATCCTTGCTGCTTTGTGTAGTATGGACGGAGAGCCCTTGGCTGACAATCCTGTCTGCTTATGCTGCTAAGAGTGAGCATGGGGTATGCAGAGAGGCAGAATGAGTATTAGTTTACATACCTATACTGCATTCACCATACTTGCCAGCTTTTACTTGTTGACTTCAGGAAGATCCCGGGGAAGGTGGGTGTGCGGGGGCAGGGCTTGACTAATCGCATCTTTTTTGCCCCGCCCCCTAAACGACTGTCACCATTTTGCCCGGGGTTAAGATGACGCGTCCTTACAACCTCCCCCCCTGCCACTTACCTGTTGCGGGGGCGAGATCCGGGAGGTTGCCCTGCTCTCCCGGGAGGTCTCCCAGAAATGGGAGAGTAGGCAACAATGCGTTAAAGAAAAGCAGGTAATGAATCTCTAGAGACTAAAGTGTCTCTTACATTTCTGTTTCCATTACTGAAGTCGTGTTGTCTTACCGGTCAGTCTTTGATTAAATCTTGGTCTCCATGAAAATGGCCACCTCCATAGGCATCAATACATAGACATAGGACACAATTTTCTGAACTGTGTCATCATGCCACAGATGGTGAAGCCAACCACGTCTTGTACTGGCTCAGCATCAGGGAGAATGCCAGACTCTTCAGGGAGTGAGGGAGATCACCCCTATTTCAGGGAGTCTCCCTGACATTAAGGAAGAGTTGGCAAGTATGGCATTCACTAAGGGGACATTCTATAGGTGAACACATTGCATATATGAAATTTGTTTCATGTTGGAGCATGTTATATACATGTTACAAAGTTCATATTGGGGGGGGGCGGGGTAGTGTAATGCTGGTTTAGGTGCATACAAGTAGAGGAAGCTTGAGTTCGACTTAATTCATGAAAAACGCAAACCCTTTCAAAGGTGTATTGGTGGTGATACAAGGGCAGCACGGTGGCTTAGTGGTTAGCACTTCTGTCTCACATGACTGGGATCATGAGTTCGATTCCTGACCATGCCCTTATCTGTGTGGAGTTTGTATGTTCTCCCTGTGTTTGCGTGGGTTTCCTCCTGATGCTCCAGTTTCCTCCCATACCCCAAAAACATACTAGTAGGTTAATTGGCTGCTATTAAATTGCTCTTAGTCTGTGTGTATGTTAGGGAATTTAGACTGTAAGCACCAATAGGACTGATGTGAGCGAGTTCTCTGTACAGCGCTGCGGAACTAGTGGCGCTATATAAATAGCTGATATTGATGACTCTACATATCCGTTCTAATCACTCCACAAAATATGCGAAGCGATGAGTTCTTTTAAGTTTAAGGAGAGTAGCAAGTAAGTTAGAAGGATAAACCATTTTGGCTTAATGGAGTTACAAAAGCTATCATTTTGTCAGACAAAACTGCATCAAATGAACAAAATGTATACTTGGCAACAGTTTAGAAACACACAGGTGAAAAACAAAAAGAAAAATCTAGCATTTTTCTAAAAAGTAACAAAATTTTAAAAAAACAAAAACAAAGGGTCAAATTTGAAAAAAAACAAAAGAACAGACAAATAGTTTGAGGCATCTTCCGTAGAATCGGTGACCTGTTACTTAGAGGCAGAACGGTTCTTACTGTGTCTTTAATGTGTGGCTCTTTTTTTTGTTTTTTTTTTTTCCCCATTTCAAATTTCTGGAGGTCTTGCTCATATAGGGGAAGGCTTTTGTAATAGCTGCAGATGGTAATTCAGAGTTTATCGTGGCTATAAAGTGCGCCTGTGTTTTCTCACTTTTTTTTTTTAAACTTTCCCTTTTTTCCTGCCAAGAGAAAAGTGCCCAACTTGGTTTAAGTTTACAGCAGCTACGAATGTATGTCTCTCACTGGTGTTGCCTCCTCCTGATGGAAATGTAGCAGCTGGGGAGATGCTGTTTCAGGCTCTCGCTGTTGGACACACAAGGGGGAAAAAAAAAAAACCTAAATGAAAAATCTTTGCTTGCAGCGGAGGGTGATGGAGGGGGGGACGACGGGGGGGGAACGACTGAGTCACATGACTCCAGCCACCCTACCCTATGTCACAGAATGCAGGAGCACTGATTGCTCTTATCCAATCATGCCTGGAATTCTGCTTGTCACTTAGGCTATTTCTGCTATCTGTCGCTATCAGTCCTGCAGTGCTAAGTTTGGCAGATGGGACACTTTTTCTTGGAGTTTGTGTTTATGATTTTTAACTCCTGGCAGAGCCTGCAACGTCGTTCCCTGTCTTTTTTTTTTTTTTTTTCCTCCTCTTCCCTGCCCGTTGTTAAACCATGGCCCACAGGCTACGGTTTCATTTTGGCTCGGGGCGAAGCAACACGGCTCCCGAGTCGGACGTCCTCGAACAGGAGAGAGAAGATGACTTTTTCATGGCATTCCATACCCTGCCGAGGAGGAACGGCTCCCACCCGTTCTCTAGACATTATGTCGACGGAGACCTGCAAGAAGAGGGGGCCCTGAAAAGAAGCACTTCCATGTTTATTCCACAGCTGCTGCAGAACATCGACGCGCGCCCGACCAGGAGCTCCTCCATGCAAATCTCCCTCCAGCGCAAAGGGGCGAGCGACTGTGCAGACGAGGGAGAGGGTGCGGAGTTTTCGGAAGAGGTGCTTCCGTGTGGATTTGCCGACTTCGACGAGCATTACATTTCAGCCGTGAGGAAAAATTCCTCCACTGTAAGTAGTCCCCAAGATACGCCTGGTAATTCTCCTCCACAGTTCGAAAGGCAACGAGTTAATGGGGCTTACGGGGCTACCTCCTTCCATCCCAGACTTAATGGATGTCGCTTCATGGAGCAAAATGGGAATATTAACCATGCGACGGATGGGGAGGATGAGGACAGTGTGCCTACATGCAGCAAGAAGGTTGGTGGAGTGAGAATAAACAGCCAGACTCTCAGCCCCGACATCCGGCAGGTGAAATTGCTACCGCCGTGCTATGAAGCACAGAACGGTTCTAGCGCCGAGCCGAGGCGTTGGTCCCTGCAGCATCTCCCGGACACGTCGGGCAGCCCAGGGAAAAGATGTTTTGTATTTCAACTTCAGCAGTCTCAAACCAACAACTGTAACCCGGGAGAAGAGTATAACTTTGGGTTCACCGGCACGAAAGGAGACCGACTGGTTCGATACCCCCGTATCAGACTGGAAAGGAGCACCTCCTACCCTCTGCAGCCACGGTCGGAGACCATCAGCCCCGTAGAGAATGGATTGAACACAGAAGGCAGGTCTACCAGTCTGGACGTTACCGAGGATTGTCAGAATTATTCCAGACCCTTGCAGGGACAGGGGTGCTCGTTTAAAATTAGACAGGAGCAGAATGTCAGGCAGCCACATTTTAGGATTCGTGTAACTCGTGGGAGTGAAGAGCAAAATAGCGAACAAGGGAAAAATACTTCTGGAAATTCTGGATCTGCTTCTGGAAAGGACACTGTAAGTAACAAGCATTGTGTACCTGTGGTTTACTCTGAGATCCAATGTGTCCAGTCTACTTTATCTACTTCATGTTCTAGTACGTTCATTTAACACCGAGTAACCCTGGGGGGTGTTTGGGGCGGCTGGGGGGGGGGGGGGGTGTTCTCAAAGTGACCGTTACACGAAGAATTGGCATATATGCATATTAGAATAATTAGTTTGTCAATAGCATCGAGTCCATACATTTCTGTCTGGCCTCAAGGAAGAATATTGATATTAAAGCAACTTAAATATCAATAAGTCGTTCTGTACACTGTCGATATCGCTTTATTTCTCTTTTTGTAGTATATTTCCTTTATTTGGTCGGGTATGAAAAAGGAAATGACTAATACCAAACCCTTAGGGTGTTAATTCTGTGTGTCTCTGGCTGTAATTCATTCTGTGTTCATCGTCTTTCCTATAATAATACTAGTGGTGCAGAACATTTATTTATTTTATTATTTAACCACAGAGAATTGAGACTGTTCATAAATTGGCATCTTATAGTTAATACCCAAAGTGGGTCTTCGGAGGGGGTCGGGTAATATACATGTTATATGACACAGCCCTTTTTTCACGTTTTAAAATACGTTTTAAAATACTTTCTCCCCAATACTCTACTTAGCCTACTATTGTGGTCTTGATTCCTCCTGTCCCTACTTTTATTTCAAATTATGTATATATAATATGATGTGAATTGACCCTAGTCTGTCTGTGTTTGTTGTGGGAATTTAGATTGTAAGCTTCAATGGGGCAGGGACTGATGCGAGTTCTCTGTACAGCGCTGCGGAATTAGTGGCGCTACATAAATAGCTGATGATGATTATGAAAGATTGGTGGGACTGTGGGAGATGAAGGGGTCACCGCAATGCTTGGTCGCCCTCCTTCGAAGGTCGCCCTTCCCCCGAGCTTCCAGCTCTGCTCTCCATAGATCCGAGCAGAGGTCTTTTCTGAGCAGCGGGAGTGTGCGCCGGTCCCGCGCGTGCTCGAAGGAGGACCCTGCTTTGCCGTTTTGAGAGCCCTAGAGGCTAGAGCGGCATAGCCGGGCTCCTGCCCAAAATTTGCTATGGAGTCCAGTGTGTGCCTGTTCCGCCCCTGTGGTATTGATCGGTTTGGATAAACACAATCGTCTCAACGTATCCATGGTTCCTAACGCACAATATAACGGCATCTACATGTAAGCGCTAATGAATTAAGAAGCCTATTTAATAAAGGGCAGAAAACCTCTCTTGCAATGTGTTTGCTTTCTTCACCCCGTACAACAAAGGGTTATTGCCGTAGAATATTGATAAATGTACTGTCTTAGCCGTTGACGGTAATGTATATATAGAACTCTGCAGATGTGTCCACTGTGCTCATGTTAAGTGTCAGCCATATAAACTATTGGGTATGTTTGTCTGACGTGGTGGAGAGTTAAGTCTCTTGACAAACGTACTTTGGATGTGACTTTTGGAAGTTGTGCCTAATGTCCCCCCCCAGCCCCCCACCCCCTATGTGCTGCTGTATAAAACTAAAGAAGGCTCTTTCCCTGGAACAAGTGTTTATTCTTAGTGTGTCTGGCCGCTCCTTCAGTAGCCTCTTATATAGGCAAGAGATGGAGATGTGATAAAGGGAAGAATGTTGTAATAAATTCACTTTACTTGTCAGTCTTTATAGGTGCAGTGTGTAGTGGGATCCCAGAGACCAGAATAATGCCCGTGGGAGCTATACATTATATACACAGCAGGCTACAGTCTGGTCTCGCTCGGTCCTTCAGCTCCCTGGATTTGGAAATAAATTAGGTGTAAAAAAAAAAAAATGGTTCCGTATTGGTCTTTGTACACTAGTCTTTTCTCTCCTCTGAACTGAACAAATATTTCAAATGTAATCTGCAGTTTTCCGTATCCTTTCTTCCTGCCCTCTTACCCACCAGACGTACAGTATATAGGGGTGTATTCACTGACGCATGTCTCTAGGACCGGTTTCCTATTGCTGCTTACCGCAGCGATATAATACCACCTTAACATACCGCTTCCTCGAGCCAGTCTCTGGGAGTATACGCATGCGTGACGTTCACAGCAGAACTGAAAGGATTTCAGTCCTACTAGTAAACAAATAAATAATAAAATAGTCAATGAAAATTGCTTTATTCAATTAAACTCTATTTACATTATTTTTTTTTTTATTTTTTTTCATTATTGCCACCCTGAGATAGCGATAACAGAAAAAGGATTACTGCGGAATTGCTGTACACATTCAATATTTACATCATACTTGCCAACTCTCCCTGAATGTCAGGGAGACTCCCTGAAATAGGGGTTCTCCCTGATGCTGAGCCAGTACAAGACGTGTTTGGCTTCGCCACCTGTGGCATGATGACAGTTCAGAAATTGTGTCCTATGTCCATGTATTGATGCCCATGGAGGTGGCCATTTTCATGGAGACCAAGATTTAATCAAAGACTGACCGGTAAGACAACATGACTTCAGTAATGGAAACAGAAATGTAAAAGGCACTTCAGTCTCCAGAGATTCATTAGCTGCTTTTCTTTAACGCATAGTTGCCTACTCTCCCGGAATGTCCGGGAGACTCCCGCAAGGCAAACTCCCGGTTCTCGCCCCCACAATAGATAAGTGGGGGGGGGGGGGGGCAGGGCTTAATGATGCAAATATGGTGTCATCTTGGCCTCGCCCCCTGCTGAAATTGGCCCGAATTGTGACAAACATTTTGGGGCGGGGCTAAAAAGATGTGATTTGTCAAGCCTGCCCCCGCAGGCCCACCTCTCCCAGGATCTCCCTGAAGCCAACGAGAAAAAGTTGGCAAGTATGATTTACATGTTCACCGTATACCATCTTCACAGTAGAGCACATGCTAAAAGATCGCCTCTATGCTTGCACATATGTCTTTTTCTCAGAACCATACATGTTGGAATCTATGGCTATCGCAGGCAAGAGGTACCACCAGCGATAGTACTGCTATCGCCAGCCGTACACCCTTAATAGATAGGACGTAGCCCTATCTCTCTGTGTTCACATTAAGGGCGAATTGCTCAAGAACCTACCAGTAACAATCGACTCTTCTGTTCTTCAGCTCTGTGAGTTCTACCGTGAGGTCACCGATACAACAGAGGAGAACCGCTCATCATTGAGGCACGGTATCATAACTTTGTTGTGACAGACGATTTTGTAGGGTGCCTGATCATGTCACAATGGAGGTGTGACCACACCCCAGGAGGGGACCTAGTGCTTTTGAAGTGCTAGGCTGTCCTCATACTCTTTCCCTCGAAACGCACTTTTGTCGCCAAGCGTACCAATGGCAAGGTGTGTAGGGCATCCGTTCACCATTGGCTCAGTGGTTAGCACCTCTGCCTGACAGCACGGGAGTCATGAGTTCATTTCCAGACCATGGCCTTATCTGTGTGGAGTTTGTATGTTCTCCCTGTGTTTGCGTGGGTTTCCTCCGGGTGCTCCGGCTTCCTCCCCCCCTCCAAAAACATATTGGTAGGTTAATTGGCTGCAAACAAATTGACCCTAGTCTGTGTCTGTCTGTATGTTAGGGAATTTAGACTGTAAGCTCCAATGGGGCAGGGACTGATGTGAGTTCTCTATACAGAGCTGTGGAATCAGTGGCGCTATATAAATAAATGGTGATGACGATTGAACAGATGGTTTCTTCCAACTTTCCCACCCACACGATAAAGCTGTCGAGATGGCAGAACAGGGTCCTTAAATTGGGACTATCCTGCCTAAATCGTGATCGTTGGAAGGTATGGTAATATCACTAGTACCTAATGAATTGATAGGCTACATTTCCATGAATATACATTAGAATAGAGGTTGACTTATTCAATGTAGTGAATACCTTGTTTCCAGCTGTAAATACCAGCCCAGCAAAACTGATAGAAGTGTTTGAATATTGTGTGTGTTCTTTGGCCCCTGCAGATCCTCAGTAGTGATATATAGACAGCTGCTAACTCTCCAGATTTAGTCATTTAATACTCTTATTATCTTTAATGTCAAGCACTGCTTTTCTCAAATATGCTTATGTGTCATCCACTCCTTATATCCCTTGTACGGTTTTTTTTGTAGCGTTTATTTTTTTTCTACTTTTTCTGTGCCGAGCTCTGTGTGTAGTGGGTATTATTCTGCTGGCATTGTGTTGTGAGAATCCACAACCATAGACTTTTTATGTCACTCGTGTCCTCCTGCTGTTCCTGACGCTGCAGACTCGCTGTAATGTTCCCAGCCTAACCCCTCCTAGTCTCCTACCAACAATACGGTTTGTGCTTGGCAGGCTGTGATTACAAATAACCTTAACGTCATGAGAAAAGGCGTTTTTAAAATAAGAGGCTTATAAAAAAAATATTCCAGTTTATAAGTAAGAACCAAGTGTAGGCAGTAAAATTGCTGTTCTACCACACTTGTCCTTTGTTCTGCACATCTGATGGTGAATACATTTTTTTTGTTGTTTGTTTATCTGAAGAATGTTGCATCCTAGCGGCCTACTCTCTCCTCCCCCTTCGTTTACCCAGCAATACACTGATGCCATCCCAATATTAACGGGTAGAAACTGGTGAGCCCAGAGTCTGCGGCAGAGATTGACCCAGGCTCCTTCCTGATCTTGCCCAACATTAGTAGAAACGGTGCGTGGATCCATGGCTCCTGATTCTGCTATAGATGGAGGTAACGTACATTGCACCTTCCTTACGGCCGTCACTGGATGGGCCAAACTACTTGCGCTAAGAGGGTCCGCCCAGTGCGCCTTAAGGTGCTCACCTACTCTCTGGTTTCTGGCGATGCCAACTGGAAGTGCAGCTGAGTGGGCACGAAGGTGGATTAACCTGAAGATGTGCGTTGTACAGAGGTGTAAACGTCACATTGGACCAGACCCCTTTAATGGCATAAAAGCTTTTCTCCTGAAATACTGCTTGTTGTATCCTTATTTGTGGCTGAAACTAATTGTGTGGGAATCAGAAACTGCCTGCATGACATGTGTCATGTTTGTGTGATTCAGTGTACCTTCTGGTAAGTTTTAGCTTTCAGTGTAAACAATGTCATGAGACCCAGTGTTGGTACTCTCCTTGGTTAGAGTTACAACTATCCTATTAGGGGAAGGGCCTGAAAAGTGTTGGATGGCTGAAATATGTTTTGAAGGTTAAATTGGGTCTTTGGACTGGCTGAACGCTGGGAGATGTTGTTTCGATGTTTTTCATTTGTGTTTATTGGAAGACTATTTTACATTTTCTGTAGTTTGCTTTAAAATGGTCATCCTTTGAGGCAGCACGGTGGCTCAGTGGTTAGCACTTCTGCCTCACAGCACTGGGGTTATGAGTTCAAATCCCGACCATGGCCTTATCTGTGTGGAGTTCGTATGTTCTCCCCGTGTTTGCGTGGGTTTCCTCCGGGTGCTCCAGTTTCCTCCCACACGCCAAAAACATACTGGTAGGTTAATTTGCTGCTATCAAATGACCCTAGTCTGTGTGTGTGTTAGGGAATTTAGACTGTAAGCTCCAATGGGGCAGGGACTGATACGAGTGAGTTCTCTGTACAGCGCTGCGGAATGAGTGGCGCTATATAAATAAATGGTCTGAGCTCTCCACTCTTATATCCCATTTCAGTCATTTACTTCACAACACAAAACCTCATTTTTTTGCACTGCTCCGCAAAAAAGTCGGGAGTGGTGCGACTACTTCTCACATAGTGGGCACCGCACGTACTCCTCCCAAATCCACCCAATTACTGCTTCTTTGTAAACGTCACATTCGTGCACCACGAACCAGTGCACTCTGATGGAAACCTCGGCACATTAGCGTCAATCGAGGCTCATGATGTCTCCAAAGTGTTTTAATCAAACTACGCAACAGTGCGCGTTAGATGCACACACTGGACCTCATTTTCGCCTGACATTTGTCCCGCTGTCCCAATCCGGACATCTTTTCTCCCATGGATCAGACGGTTAGGCGGTATCCCTCTCACTTTTACTGCTGCCCTTTGGTGTGCATGGCAGTGATTGGCTCCCATCGTGACATGACCGCGCCCCTTGTCCCAGTTCCCTGCCCTCCAAAGTTGGGAGCTCTACGGTTGGAAGATATGTGGATGGGCACCCTAAGTTACATATTCCTTTTCAAAGTGCAGTATGCACAAATGTGCTGTAAGCTGTATCAGTAATCGGATATTTGTTTCATTTTCTGTCCTGCGTGGTCAGGTTGGTTGCTATGAGTTACAGCGCATAGACCCACAGTGCACCTTGCATAGTGTAGCACCAACATGCCGATACATTGAGCTCTGTGAGCTACCTCCGGCACAGAGACTCTGGCCCATCCATAGTGTGACATTCTTAGGCATGCTCACTAGACTGCGGCCAGCAGCTGCTCCAGTAAAACATTCAGATGGGCGTCTGTAGTCCTGCAGCCCCTACAGCTTCCAAGTATTTATGACCTTTCAGATACCTTCTGTTTTAGTCAGAGGGGATACAGGCGGGCTACATTAGGAATAAAATAATGCTCATGTTGTTTGGATGCATGTTTATAAAAACTGTGTTGCTGCAATAACAATCCTAGAGATTTTTTTTTGGGGGGGGTGGGGGGTAAGAGGAAATTGTGCTTGATGCTGTCAACCTGTTCCCCTGTCCTTTAGCTAGAACACTTTGGTCAAGGCAGCGGAAGCTTTGTGCTGTTTTATTAAATAGGATTTCCACCTTCAAATGACTTTAATTTATTGAATTATATCCATTCTAAAACTTCTCTTGATTTTTCTGTCTGTCTCCTGTGCTTTTCAGCCATGTCTGTATGTAATCAGGCAGGGTTGTTTATTTGGTTATCCTGGGATACAAAATTAAGCTTTAATAATAAGATAATGAAAGGAAGACGGAAATCCCCAGTAGGATGAAAGAAGATAACTGAATCATGAGTTCAGCGATGACAAATTGTGTTTACATTGCTGGAGACGCAATTAAAAGCCTCTACGACTGGCCATAGTTGTTGCGCCAGGGATACCCTAAGGTTTATCAGGCCGCTAGGTAAAGAAGACAAGGTAGCCGGGTGACTCGCCCTTACTCGGTGCAGTGAGAACGCAGTGCTGACTGGTTGTTAGATCGCTGGATATCATCGTCATCACCGTTTATTTATATAGCGCCACTGATTCCGCAGCGCTGTACAAAGAACTCATTCATATCAGTCCCTGCCCCATTGCAGCTTACAGTCTAAATTTCTTAATATACACACAGACAGAGAGAGAGAGCTAGACTAAGGTCAATTTTTGATAGCAGCTAAATAACCTACTAGTATGTTTTTGGAGGAAACCGAAGCACCCAGAGGAAACCCACGCAAACATGGGGAGAACATACAAACTCCACACAGATAAGGCCATGGTCGGGAATCGAACTCATGAGGCAGAAGTGCTAACCACTGAGCCACCGTGCTGCCCATATATGATATATTTTCTTTTGTGAACCACCTCTGCGGGCTTCCAGCACAATTGCAGAGAGACACAACTACAAAGAAGTCTGATGATCGCCTATGATACAGTTGGTGCCAATAAAGGTGCTACAGAAACTGAGCAGATTCATAACCTCTGAGCTGTCGGATGCTGGATGTAGGCGGTGGGGATGGAGAACAGGAATATAGAGCGTTGACTGTTCCATAATGTATCTCACGTAGCACAAGGGGTCTCAGGGATTCCAGTCTGTGTCATTGGTAATCATGGAAAGCAGCAGCTGCTGAAACCAGAGAGTCTAATCAATATAACAACATTTCATACATTCCTGCCTTTCACTGGCAGCTTCACGTCACCGCCTCACACCTCTGTCCTCTGCCTTTCTGTAACCTTCCTGACACTCTGCAGTCACTAGTGATGGATGCACGGGCTGTGGGATACTCTTTATAGTCCATAACATCATGCAGACTAGTTCTGGCATATACCTGCAGAAGGGGCATAGAAACATAGAATCTGACGGCAGATAAGAACCGCTTCGCCCATCTAGTCTGCCCATTATTTGGTTTTTTTTATTAACCTATGGTAACCTCAAACCCAATTTGGTGCTTTATTCTTTGTAATGATATCCTTATGTCTATCCCAAGCATGGTTAAATTGCTCTACTGTATTAGCTTCTACCACCTCTGATGGGAGGCTATTCCACTTATCCACTACCCCTTCTGTGAAGTAGATTTCTGCAAATTTCCTCTGAACCTACTTCCCCCCAGTGTCAGTGCATGTCCTCGTGTTCTAATACTTATCTTCCTTTGTAGAATGTTTCCCACAGTACGTGTTATAACCCTTGATATATTTGAACATTTCTATCATGTACCCCCTTTCCCTTCTCTGCTCCAAACTATACATATTAGGATCTTTTAGTCTTTCCGGGTAAGTTTTGTGCTGTAGACCATGCGCCATTTTAGTTGCCTTTCTTTGTACCAGTCTCTAATGTATTTATATCCTTCTGGAGAAACGGCCTCCAGAACTGTACACAGTATTCCATACTTGCCAACTCTCCCGGAAAGTCCGGGAGACTCCCGAAATTCGGGTCAGGCTCCCGGGGGAGATGGCATTTCTCCCGCATCCCGGATTTCACGAGAATCGCGTCATTTGACGCGATTCTCGGTGAATCACGCCATTTTGGGGGGCGGGACGAGGCCAATCGCGTCATTTTGGCCCCGCCCCCGCGACGCAAATTACGTTTTGCGGGGGGCGGGCCAAAATGATGCGATTGGCCTCGTCCCGCTCCCTCCTGCCCTCCAGTCTCGCCCCCTCTCCCCGGGAGTTGGCAACTATGCAGTATTCTAGATAAGGCCAATGACCTATACAGTAACATTATTATTTTTCTTTCTGCTACTGATTCCTCTCCCTATACAACCAAGACTCTGACTTACCTTTTCTCATTGTTTTGTTACATTGCTTACCTGCCTTTATGTCACCTGAAATAACGACTCCTAGATCCCTCTCCTCCTCAGTAGTAGTTTCCATTATAGATGGGCTTCTTGTAGCCAGACATAGTATGATTCACCCCTTACGTGACTAGTGAAATAGTGGATAATATGTAGTCACTCCATGGACATGCTTGTAACACCATATAATTGAGGATTCAGGTCAAAATATATAATCATACACTGAGCCATTAGAGTCTAAACCTGTCCTCAAGGGCCATATCCAGTTCATGTTTTTAGGATTTCTGCCTGTAGAAACAGGTGGGATAATTACTGACCCAGCCAAATAGATTAACTCAGCTGTACATGATTAAAGAAATCCTAAAAACATGAACTGGATATGGCCCTTGAGGACAGGTTTGCCCACCCCTGCATTAGACGTTCAGTCTACACAATAATCGTACAATAACAAATGGGTGTGCAGGCTCCAATGAGGGTCGTGCAATTGGGTCTAAGCAGTTGCTAATGAGTTTTGTGTGCAAGGGAATAAGTGTACTGGAATATAAGTGGGACCCAATTTTGTGCAAAACCATATGTGTTGTGGGTATTTGGAGAGGGATATTGGCAATTTAGTCTGTGCAATAGGATCTAGGCGTCTGTACAATGTGCTCTGACAAAGACCGATTCACCTGTACTAACTGTAGAGCGGTGGAGGAATAGTGACGTTATACAACCCATTTGTAGATATTTATTATTCTAAAACTGCCTTGACAACCTACATTCCTGGTTAGCTAATAAGTAAATCCTCTACTAGAGATACTAATACACGGCATTGATATTATGACTGAATCTGTGCTGTGAGCCTTTTCCCATCCAGTTTTTGTGCTGATTGGGAGGAGGTACTTTTGTGTCTTGCTTCACTTTGGAATTGTGGGTGATGGTAACAGAACACCAAAGCTTATTAGATCTATGTGCTTGATGTGCAGTATCCTGGGTGATAGAAAAGCACTTTATAGATGGGTTGCTTCTCATGCAGGGCTGAACAAGTTTGCCATGCTTTGCTTTACTATTTGAGCTTTTTGCCCATTGTGACCTTTACTAAAAAGTGTTATGCTGTGTATGCTGCTAGTGATAAGGGGGGGGATAAGTATTGCTCGCACCATAACACACTTATATTAGAAAGGTTTCTGTGTATATTCAGTTTGCATTTTAACACTGTATTTTTTTTTTTGTTTAGCAATGGTTCAAACATAAAGATCTGTTCAATAGTAATTGAAATGCTTATTTCACAACATGGGAATGTTCACTTGTGCACTTAAGGGGATCATTGCTTTATTTGTACAGTAAATACTTGGCTCAGGATTTACAATTCCCTGGTTCCTCCTGTTTACCTACAAGTGTTTGTCTGATTACAGCAGTAACCAGACTCACTTCCCACTGCTTATATAACTGACCCAGACAGCAAATTATACAACACTATCAGTGACTAACTGGACTAACTTAAATTAATCCCAAAAATGTTTCGCTCGCCTGAGGTTAGCATGTGGGGTTTTCCCAGAAGGACCAGTAGAACAAAATGGATTTATGTTTTTAACTTTGTTCCTTGTCTATTGTTATATAGCTGGAACATTCCGCTTGCTGTGGCATTACCTTTGTGCCCCCCAATCTTTTTGCTAGGCTTGTGCCCGTTTCTCTTCCCACTACTCTGCTTCTGGCTCGGCAGGTGTTGGTGCAGGATGGTTCGTGTCTGCTGACGATAAATGACTACTCAGTGCACATTCCTGCAGTGAGATTGTTGTGCAGTTTTATACTACTTTTATGATCCATCATTACCAAGCTGGCTTGTATTCTGACCGTTCCCGTCTGCTAGTAACACGAACGCAGGGTATGTACAGCCTGGCCTGGTCTAAAATATGTTTGTCTCTTTCCCGGAGTCTCCTGGTCTATCCCTGCTCAGCAGCAGTAGGGAAAACCTGGGGTGACCTGGGCTTGTCTTACGGCCAACTGCTTCCTTGCAGTCGTTCCTCGCCAACGCCAAACATTCATGTTTATTATAGAGTTTTAAAATGTTGTAATGAGAAAAGATGTCCACGTGCATTATGATCATGTCCAGTGGTCAGGTCATGTTGGAGGTGTAGTGTCCTATGTCTGTATACAGTATAATAGAATTGTATTATGATCATGTCCAGTGGTCAGGTCATGTTGGAGGTGTAGTGTCCTATGTCTGTATAGAGTGTAATAGAATTGTATTATGATCATGTCCAGTGGTTAGGTCATGTTGGAGGTGTAGTGTCCTATGTCTGTATAGAGTGTAATAGAATTGTATTATGATCATGTCCAGTGGTCAGGTCATGTTGGGGTGTAGTGTCCTATGTCTGTATAGAGTGTAATAGAATTGTATTATGATCATGTCCAGTGGTCAGGTCATGTTGGGGGTGTAGTGTCCTATGTCTGTATACAGTGTAATAGAATTGTATAATGGTCATGTTGGGAGATGTTAGCAGTCATATGTCTACCTATAGTGTTCACATGAGACTTACAATAGCTCAATAGCGTTAGTTCCTGGAAACTGTTTTTTATATTGATGAGTATGGTCTTCCATCCAGCGCTGGCTGTGACAGTCGTCTTTCCTATGCATAAAGTCAGTTTTCTTGGAAACCAAACCCTAAGAGCATATTTCTATGTATTTCTCTGCTTGTGTCTTATTTCCCTTGAACATTTTTACAGTATTTTGAATTAGTAACTGTATATACTACAGTCACTGCGCTTTCTACCATAGGCGGGTGTGATATGCTCCATTATCCCCGTTCAGGGAGTGATTTCACACCCCAGTCACCTCTTATGGTCTCCGTAGAAGATGTGAAATGAACGGAAGTCTAAGAAACACTATACATGACAATACGTCATACAGCCAGGGGCTTCTGTAATGTTCAACTGGTAATTAATTTCCTTAGAGCTGCTAATCCTTGATTATGTTCACATAACAACTGATGAGATTTCTTGGAAAGGCAACATTGTACCTCTTAAAAACACGAGAGCCGGTTCAACCAGCTGCAATAATGGAGCGGAGGTGATGTGACTAGGTTTAAACTAATTAAACTGAACCCATTGAGTTACGGTACTGTACGGTTTATATACTGTACTGAAAGTGTTACGGAATCTGCTGGCGCTATATAAATAAATGATGATGATACTTGGTTGTAAGCAAGTAACCAGTCTACTGGGAATTATTATATTTAGAGCCTTTGTATTATTGAGCGATATTACATACCTGAATTATCTGCAGTATTGGAACATAACCAGGTGCGTCCAAATGATTCCTTTGCTGACATCTTTAAAAACCTGCTTTAGTTTCTTTTCCTGGTATCAGCTTGGAGTATAGTGAGATTTTATGCAGCATTCTATTGAGCTTAATATTACGGTCACATAGATTTTCTGTGCTTGTGCTATTTAGCTAAGGTGGTGGCAGTGGTTTTACAATGTGGTTTCCTGCACACAGCTGTCGGATTAAAGGCTGAGCTATTCCGAGTACCAAAGGTGATTGGCTTGCAGGCTCCTAAGTTTCAAGAATCCTTTCTACAGATTGGTGGCCAGACATACAACTGCAGTTTAATATGGAAGAAGTGATCCTGTAATATTTTTTTTTTCCCATTGTATTTTTATTTAATGCCTTTAAATACAACATGCACCGATGATTTCATAATAAAGAATAATATTTTTCTCTGATTTATTGAATTGGAACCCCTGTGTTTTAAGTTCAACAAGAACAGCTACGTCTTGCTCAGTTCACTCCTGTAGTGTTGCTCGGGCTATCTCGGTTATAGACCCCACTATCAGGTTAATTAGTGACCATTTCAAGTACCTGTTGTTTGCAGCATGAAAAATGCCGGTTTTGGTAGAGAAGCAACAGTTGAAAAGTAAAAAATGTATAAACAGCTGCAGCTTGTAACAATAGAACATATAGAGCTGTGCAAAACATTATCCAGTATAGGGAAGGGATGAGTCTGGTCACAGTGCAGTTTTCATACTTGCCAACTTTCCCTCATTGGCTTAAGGGAGATCGCAGGGGAGGTGGACGTGCGGGGGCGGGGCTTGACGAATTGCATAATTTTGGCCCAGCCCCCTAAATGATTGTCACAATTTTGGCAAATTACAGCAGGGGACGGGGCTAAGATGACGCAATATTTGCTTCATTAAGCCCCGCCCCCACCACTTATCTATTGCAGGGGCGAGAACAGCTAATGAATCTCTAGAGACTGAAGTGTCTTTTACATTTCTGTCTCCATTACTGAAGTCATGTTGTCTAACCTGTCAGTTTTTGATTAAATCTTGGTCTCCATGAAAATGGCCACCTCCATAGGCATCAATACATGGACATAGGACACAATTTCTGAACAGTGTCATCATGCCACAGATGGCGAAGCCAACCACGACTTGTACTGGCTCAGCATCAGGGAGAATGCCAGACTCTTCAGGGAGTGAGGGAGATCACCCCTATTTCAGGGAGTCTCCCTGACATTTAGGGAGAGTTGCCAAGTATATGGCAGATTTCACAGGCTACATCAAACCTGGCCAACCTGTGGCTCTCCAGGAGTTTGTGAAACTACAAGTCCCAGCATGCTTTGCCAGCAGATAGCCAGCTGATAGCTGACAAGGTATGCTGGGACTGGTAGTTTTACACCATCTGGAGAGCCAGGTTATTACCTCCTGCTTCATGTGCATATTTTTTTGGGTCCGCCAGCATAAACCAACCCTTTTTTGGGGGACATAAAGCTAGTCAGGCTGCTGACAGGCCCGCCTGTCTGTCATGTTTTTCATTTTTTGTGTTTTGACTACATTTTGTTCAGAGTGTTTACTTGACTGGTGTGAGTGTGGCTGTTTGCTTTTGTGATTACAAAATGTTATCCACACAAAGTGTCTGTCGGCGTCATACTGACGGTTATAAACTGAATCACATATCAACGCAAATAAACTTTTTTACAGTTAGGACATAAAAATCCCTAATCATCAATCTGGTCACTTGTCTAGGGATGATGTGTTCCTCTGTAAGGAGTCTGTCTCCTCCTCTTGGTCCCAACATTTTCCATAAAAAATAAGTGAGACGAAACAACTAATTGATATATGCCCGTTATACAACCGTATATGATTACTGAGGTGGAGGTACCTGTGCCCTACTTTACATATTCAGCCTGTCAGTTCACTAGGAAGTAGTGATCATTCTTGACCACTCTCCCGAAATGTCTGGGAGTCTCCCGAAATCCGGGTCGGTCTCCCAGACTAACGGAAGGGCAGGGCATTCTCCCGCATCTGTCCACTTCCTAGTGAAGTGGGCAGGATTTCCATGATGTGATTCTCAGGGAATTGAATCATTTGGCCCACCTCTCGCAATAAAATTATGCCGTTGTACGCTGGGGGTGGGGCCAAAATGATGTGATTTACCTAGCCACACCCCCTCCATAATCATATGCCTACCGGGAGATCCCAGAGGGAAACATTCAATAGTTGGCAAGTATGGCAGTGATATCGCAGACACATAAGGCTGCCTCCAATGTGTGATGGAGATGGGTACAATCTAAGCACATCGAAATAAACCCTCCATGTTATCATGAGCTACCAATTGCTTAAATCTAGGGCCGGCGTGTGCACCTCCATGTGCCAACCCTTTCACGGGCTAAAAGATGCCAGCTGTGAGCCACTTTGAGTGTTTTAGGCGCTCCCCTAAACTCAGGCACCCTAGGCAGCCGCCTTGGTTGACCTAGTGATAGCGCCAACTCTTCAGTACCTTCCTGTTTAGTTTACAGCCCAATAATATGTAAGCTTTAGTATATATGTCTGTGACACACACACGTCTCTCTCCATCTTTTTCTTATCGACCTGATTTTCTGCATGTCTGGGCCACAGTGTACTAAGCTCCTTGGTGATCGCAATCAACAGTAAAGTATCAGAAAGCAGAAGTATGTTCCATCTGCGCAGTGTTTGTTATGCTGTTACTGTCACTCTAACAGAAGCACAGTCGAGCTTCAGTGAACTGTCAGGATGATAATGTCACAGAATAGATGGAGAAAGAAGGGGATTTATTGCTGATTCCTCTTCAGCTGGATCCATGGGTTTATAAATCCAGCCCCGGACTCTGCTCTCCAACGTGTAGATCTTGTTTGGTAAAGTGGAACAAGAACAAAACCATTTCATATCTTGCAGACAGAGAATTGTCTGCTGTCAATCAAGCGTCAGGGCAGCTTTATTTGTGCAAAACTATTTAAAAGTTTCACTAAGCATTCCGCCATATTTCCTTAAAACTGCGGTGCTCAACTATTTTGGAGCCGGGAGCCAAAAGTCTTTCCCAAATCAGACCTAAGCCAACAAACAAAGGGACCTGCTAATAATTATTCTTTATTTGTGCACTTAATAGTGTTTCTAGCACACTTCAAATTCTAGGCCTATTTGCTGGCCATAATCCCATCCTGAAATACAAACTGTTTTGTTTTTCCACTGTAGTGCAATTCTTCGCCATTTTGTCTCTGAACTCAGTGCTTTCCCTAACAGGTGCCCCCGTGTCAAATGTAAGCTCCTGACACCACAAATGGTACATTCACGCTGCGGCTTTGTACCTTTTGTAGCGCAAATGAGCCTTAACGACTGTAAATAACTTCTTTTATAATGACTTTTCTGTAAACCGCACAATACCATCCACTTTGAGAAACGTAATCACAGTAGCCGCCATAAGAAAAATCTTCCACATAAAGCACGTTCTTTACTGAAGTTTTCATAAAGCAACAGTAAGTTTTCTTTTTTCATTTTGGATTTAGTTCCATTTACACAATCCTGCTCAATGTTGAACACTTTAAAAAGATTTTTTTTTTTAAATATTTTTATTAAGTAACAATAATGCAAAAATAGTACGAAACAAAATCAAGCAGACGGGATATATTATACAAATCACTGCCAATACTGCTAGTTTGTCAGATTATAAAGTCACATTGAGCAATTCTCTGGTAGCACAAAATTAAATGTAACCTGAACTTTTTTTTTTTTTTACTATACTGAGGTCATGAGTTTGATTCCTGACCATGGCCTTATCTGTGTGGAGTTTGTATGTTCTCCCCGTGTTTGCGTGGGTTTCCTCCGGGTGCTCCGGTTTCCTCTTGCGTTCCAAAAACATACTAGTAGGTTAATTGGCTGCTGACAAATTGACCCTAGTCTGTCTGTGTGTGTGTGTTAGGGAATTTAGACTGTAAGCTCCAATGGGGCAGGGACTGATATAAGTATATCCTCTGTACAGCGCTGCGGAATTGGTAGTACTGTATAAATAAATGATTATTAGGTTATCCTGTGATGGTGGCAATCTCTTCTGTCGGCAACTTACCTGCCAAGCTGCAGTTTGCAATTATCTTTAAGTTCTCCAACCGAAAACTCTGACTCTCGATATTTTGTTCTCTGGTTGTTTTGGTGCGGAATAGAGGTATGTGTTCTCTGACATCTGCGTGTATGTGAGATATTACTGACCACGGAGTCACACAAACAACGCCAAGACTGTAAGGAAGGAATTACCACCCCGACCCTCAACAAGGATCACCCTCCTATTAATGTTCTCCCTCTCTCTTTACCAGAGGTTCTTCATTTCTCCAAGTTCACCCAGGGGTCAAATAAACATGTAGTTGCTCTAAACACTGGCCCTGCTCATTTGGATAAGTGTGGGATGTAGTCGTATTACAGGGTATTTTAAAACCTGTTGGGTTTTACCAGTGATTCAGCTCAGTGTACACTATGGCTTGAGCCCAAGAGCTGACAGATTTAAACCAGCATGAAATGATCTAAAAGAAACTCCTAGAACCTGACTGATATCGTCAGCTGAAACGGGGAAATGCTCAAAATATTTTGCTGGTTTATTTGCTGTATTTTAGAGTGAAAATAATATTTTGTTTGTGGATTTTGAAGGTTTGCTTGGAAACCTATTTGTATGCTGTTTTCCTAAAGCTTATTAATGGCAGTTTTATAATGTACTCTATCAATACTGAGTGTATATAGCTCGGGTTATTCACTGAAGTTCATAAATCAAACTTTGCCATAAAAATGAATATTGGAAAAGCAATTATTTGATTCCCATTAAAGGACAATTCTACATTCAATCTAGCCGGTTCCCACTACAACTCCATGTTGTGTTAACTTGTTGTCATAATTGTTCACAATAATAAAAACACAGACAAATTTATTGTGCAAACATTAACGATATGACAGATAATAATTAAAGATGGAATTATGCCTTAAGGCCTGGTCAACACAAAATAAAGTATAATTTAAAATGCTGTTGATAAGAGTTGGGAACCAGCAAGATCCTTGGGTAGCCATGGAAGATCCTTGAGGTAGCCATGGAAGATCCTTGAGGTAGCCATGGAAGATCCTTGAGGTAGCCATGGAAGATACCTATCTATCGACCTTAATAGAGCTGACTTCCAGAAGTTAGCCGCTAGTTGTAATTTTTTTTTTTTGGGGGGGGCGGGGGTGCTCTGAGTACTTAGGTTCCCTGATTTTTTTTTATTTATTTTTTTCCAGCAGAAGTCTCGAATAGATTATTTCCTTTTCTTTAAATAGCAAATTAAATACCTTTTTTAAGTATGTATTTGCTAGTTATTTTTCTAGCCCACAAATCAATATCTCCTTTTCAAAAGCCCTCTGATTGGTAAACAAAAATGGCTGCCAGCCACAGTCAATTTGCAACAGACACAGGCTTCCATCTTTCAGCATGTCATTGTGTGCCATGTGACTGGTCGCCACGATAGTCCAGAATCATAAATCATTAATAGCAGCATGAAGGAAAAAAACAAGGCAAAATGGTTAATGCCAACATTCTTATAGCCGGCTACAGTGATTTTATGTTAAAACAATAAACACACCTGATGTTTTTTTCATGGAATTGCTGCCTTAAGCACTGTACTGGTATGTAATAGTTCTAAGAAAACAATCCTGTCAGTGGTGTTTTCATCATCTTTAAAGATCTGACAGAAGTAGACATGTTGGTTACTGTTTGATTACCTGTTACAAAACTTGAAAATAAATTAGGATATCTTTTTACAAGAAAACCAATCATCCTGATTATCACTGTCCTATGGAAGATAGATCTGTTGGTTGATTTGCCAACCTGGATTGGCATGAGTCAATTCCATTATATCTTCAAATAATAACTTGTTATAGTCATCCTTTTATGGCAAAGATTAATTCATTTTGTATTTCTGTACACAAATACACACATTTATACTTCAGCAGTGCAGAAGATATTGTTTTGGTTTATGACAGACTGACCTGGCAGTTATTTTGGGGTTCTGTGACGGGCGGTCATGCTGATTATTGCTGGGTTCTATGAGTTACGGGCGGTCATGCTGATTATTGTTGGGTTCTATGAGTGGTGGGCGGTCATGCTGATTATTGCTGGGTTCTATGAGTGACGGGCGGTCATGCTGATTACTGATGGGTTCTGTGAGTTACGGGCGGTCATGCTGATTATTGTTGGGTTCTATGAGTTACGGGCGGTCATGCTGATTATTGTTGGGTTCTATGAGTGACGGGCGGTCATGCTGATTATTGTTGGGTTCTATGAGTGACGGGCGGTCATGCTGATTATTGTTGGGTTCTATGAGTGGTGGGCGGTCACGCTGATTATTGTTGGGTTCTATAAGTGTCGGGCGATCATGCTGATTACTGCTGGGGTCGAGTGACGGGCGATCATGCTGATTATTGTTGGGTTCTATGAGTGGAGGGCGGTCATGCTGATTATTGTTGGGTTCTGTGAGTGACGGGCGGTCATGCTGATTATTGTTGGGTTCTATGAGTGACGGGCGGTCATGCTGATTATTGTTGGGTTCTATGAGTTACGGGCGGTCATGCTGATTATTGTTGGGTTCTATGAGTTACGGGCGGTCATGCTGATTATTGTTGGGTTCTGTGAGTGGTGGGCGGTCATGCTGATTATTGCTGGGTTCTATGAGTGTCGGGCGGTCATGCTGATTATTGTTGGGTTCTATGAGTGACGGGCGGTCATGCTGATTATTGTTGGGTTCTATGAGTTACGGGCGGTCATGCTGATTATTGTTGGGTTCTATGAGTGGTGGGCGGTCATGCTGATTATTGTTGGGTTCTATGAGTGGTGGGGGGTCATGCTGATTATTGCTGGGTTCTGTGAGTGGTGGGCGGTCATGCTGATTATTGCTGGGTTCTATGAGTGTCGGGCGGTCATGCTGATTATTGCTGGGGTCTATGAGTGGTGGGCGGTCATGCTGATTATTGCTGGGTTCTGTGAGTGGTGGGCGGTCATGCTGATTATTGCTGGGTTCTGTGAGTGACGGGTGGTCATGCTGATTATTGCTGGGTTCTGTGAGTGACGGGCGGTCATGCTGATTATTGCTGGGTTCTGTGAGTGACGGGCGGTCATGCTGATTATTGCTGGGTTCTGTGAGTGACGGGCGGTCATGCTGATTATTGCTGGGGTCTATGAGTGACGGGCGGTCATGCTGATTATTGCTGGGTTCTGTGAGTGACGGGCGGTCATGCTGATTATTGTTGGGTTCTATGAGTGACGGGCGGTCATGCTGATTATTGCTGGGTTCTGTGAGTGACGGGCGGTCATGCTGATTATTGCTGGGTTCTATGAGTGGTGGGCGGTCATGCTGATTATTGCTGGGGTCTATGAGTGGTGGGCGGTCATGCTGATTATTGCTGGGGTCTATGAGTGGTGGGCGGTCATGCTGATTATTGCTGGGGTCTATGAGTGGTGGGCGGTCATGCTGATTGTTGGGTTCTATGAGTGACGGGCGGTCATGCTGATTGTTGGGTTCTATGAGTGACGGGCGGTCATGCTGATTGTTGGGTTCCATGAGTGACAGGCGGTCATGCTGATTATTGCTGGGTTCTATGAGTGACGGGTGGTCATGCTGATTATTGCTGGGTTCTATGAGTGACGGGTGGTCATGCTGATTATTTCTGGGTTCTATGAGTGACGGGTGGTCATGCTGATTACTGCTGGGTTCTATGAATGACTGGCGGTCATGCTGATTATTGCTGGGTTCTGTGAGTGACGGGCGGTCATGCTGATTATTGCTGGGGTCTATGAGTGACGGGCGGTCATGCTGATTGTTGGGTTCTATGAGTGACGGGTGGTCATGCTGATTATTGCTGGGTTCTATGAGTGACGGGTGGTCATGCTGATTACTGCTGGGTTCTATGAGTGACGGGTGGTCATGCTGATTACTGCTGGGTTCTATGAATGACAGGCGGTCATGCTGATTATTGCTGGGGTCTATGAGTGACAGGCGGTCATGCTGATTATTGCTGGGTTCTATGAGTGACGGCCGATCATGCTGATTATTGCTGGGTTCTATGAGTGACGGGCGGTCATGGTGATTGTTGGGTTCTATGAGTGACGGGTGGTCATGCTGATTATTGCTGGGTTCAATGAGTGACTGGCGGTCATGCTAATTATTACTGGGTTCTATGAGTGTCACAGAACCCAGCAGTAATCAGCATGACCACCCGTCACTCATAGAACCCAACAATAATCAGCATGACCGCCTGTCAGTGTCATCCCAAGTTCCTTGTTTTCTTAGCAGGTTCCTGCTTGCACCAGTGTGTTTGAGGAAAGTCTAGGCCTCCTTAAAGGCCCCACCTCTTATATCGTTATTAAAATCCAGGACTGACCTGCTACCTGGTTAATTTTGGTTAAGTCTATGTAACTGTACAGTGTGAGAGAAGATACTTTCTGCTTTTGTTGGTAAGCTGGTCTCTGAAGAGGACTACTGGAGTAGCCATTACTCAATTGTTACGTAAAACCAGGAGGTTTCTGCATAACCAAAAGTTAGTTCTATAAATAGGCAGGACTTTGATAAATAATGTTCTACAAAATCTTACTGTTAGTGTAATAATTCTCTCTCTAAATGTATTCGGTCCTAAAAAAAAAAATGGTTATTCTTGTCTAAAAGAGTAGTATGTATATTCTATACATAATTATGTTCTCTCTATGATGAAACTTGCTAAACTAGATCTGCTCCTCTGTACCTATTTTCGATCTACAAAACAGTGGTCAAATTCCACCCCAATAATATCATACCCACTATACACTACTTGGCAACACCCCCAAACTGTAGGAAATAGCAACCAATCAGATGATAGCAACCTATAAGTTAGTATTTCTTTTTTTAAAGTACTAGATAGTCTAGTTGCTATGGGCAACACCTCCACTTTTCCATTTTAGAAAAATTGATCAGTGGTCGAAGTGGAAATTCTGATGTGACAATATGAAAACCGTAATGGGAATGTAAGTGAATGAAATGTAATAGTTGTACAATCATCATCATCATCATCTATTTATATAGCGCCACTAATTCTGCAGCGCTGTACAGAGAACTCATTGACATCAGTCCCTGCCCCATTGGAGCTTACAGTCTAAATTCCCTAATATAGACACACACTCACATACAGACACAGACAGGGAGAAACTAGGGTCAATTTGATAGGAGCCAATTAACCTACTAGTATGTTTTTGGAGTGTGGGAGGAAACCGGAGCACCCGGATGAAAGCCACGCAAACACGGGGAGAACATACAAATTCCACACAGATAAGGCCATGGTCGGGAATTGAACTCATGACCCCAGTGCTGTAAGGCAGAGGTGCTAACCACTAGGCCACTGTGCTGCCCCAATGAAGGCGGTAGGAGAAGTGGCGGTATGACCTATCTCCGTATACACCCCCACTTCCCCTGGGTTTCATACTAAAACAGTGGCGCTCTTTGCTTATTTGTTTTTTTGCATCTACCCCCAAATCCTCCATTGTTTGGTGGGGTAGCTGGTGGTTGAATCTACTTGCTGTGTGAGTAGCTTCACTTCTAGTGAGATGGGAGAAGGCAGCCCCGGGTGTTTGTCAGGTGCGGGAGAGCGTCCTGGCTGCGACATGGAATTACTAACACGTTATGTTCATAACTCAGAAGTTTCCACTTCAATTTACATAGCTGGTGGAACATTGCAGTGTGAGAACTGACAGACGCCCGGCATAGTAGACGCTGCTGACCTTTCAGCAATGCAGGAGCAGCACTACAGACGGGCTCAAACCAAAACAATGAGGCGATGCAGGAAGAATGTTCCTCAGGTTTCAGTGTAGCCGCAGCGAGTGGTGGCTGATTAAATGACCGGCCATGTGTGATCTATATCAGTAATATATAACCTGTGCGTTGTGGAACTACACTTCCATGATCTGTATAATGCCTGGTCTTATATGTGATTTATGGAACGCCTTGATCAGTGCAGTGTATACGAAGCTAAGTACCATGCATGGTATCGGTGGTATTTACACCTGACAAACACCCGTTCCTGTGTTTCCCAATCTCATTGCAAACGAGCACTTTCTGCAAACACCTTTTTTCTGTGCGCTAGTTGCCATCAATGTTAATAAATGTAGTGTTAGATTAGCCTGCAAGGATTTAAAGTCCTCTGAGAGTTTTGTGGAAATGGTTTTGGACACAATCTGGCAGGAAGGACACACATGGAAACAGTCACAACAGGATGGTGGAGGTCAGAGGTGGCACAAAGCTCAGTACAAGTGCCAGGAAGATAAGAGATTCACAATACGGGATACAAACTTGAAACAAGAGCATACTTGCCAACTCTTCTGGAATGTCCGGGAGACTCCCGCATTTCGGGTGGGTCTCCCGGGAGAGTGTGGCAATCTCCAACATCTGCCCGAATTAGGGCCGAAATGCAGCGATTCTCCGGGAATCGCAGCATTTGGCCCCACCCCCGCTGTAAAATGACGCTTTTTGCATCATTACTTCACGGGGTGGGGCCAAATTGATGCAATTTTGTAGCCACGCCCACCTGCCCCAGGGAGGCTCCCGGACACCAACTACAAAAAGTTGGTAAGTATGAACAAGAGGCAGGAAGGATTCACATCACAGTGATCAGTAATGGTCCAGTATGGGGTCGAAGTTAGAACATATGCCCAGTCCTGGACCGTTCAGAACAACTGACTTTTTCTCTAGGCTTCCACAAGGACCCCTGGATAGCTGTAGAAGCACTTCCTGTGTTACGGTCCACCATTTTGGTTATGGGCAAGTTCACCTGCTGAGCTAGAAGTAACATTTCACTTCACTACTCTGTTTAAAAACACTGACCCTCTGACTATGCTGCTAATATACAGTATGCAATGCATTTAGGGACAGTAAACCATACAGGGTAAAACAGAACAATAAACGAGTATTATCAAGACTCCCAGAGCTCCAGGCATAGAACCCATCCAATTTAATTTAGATATAACATAGCGATGAGATTGTGTCAGTGACAATGAAAGCATTTGTGTGTAGCTTGTTATGCATTGCAGAAACTTTTCCTTCTGCACTACCTTTCATGAATTACCCCAATTATGTTTATCATGACCTGTAAATTTATCTTGGTCGGTAGCTATGGTTGGACCTAGGCTTTCAATGTTAGCCCAAGTGTCCTCTAAAGGGACAAGAACCAAATCTGTCAGAGGCTGGAACATGTTGGGTATCCCAATGTCATCACAAGGAACTGTCAGGGTTTCGGGGGACCCGCTAGCAATGTAGGGGAGGTCCTGATCGCATCTCCTCTAACACTAATAACTTAGATCTTATAGCAACTTTCAGACGAGCTGATGGTGGATCCAAATTAAATTTAATCTGATATCCTTAGTGTGCAGAAAGGGTCACCGGTTCCTCTCCTCACTAACGTGTCTCCACAAAGAGTTTAAAAACAGACACGAGTTCCACAGTAAACTGAATACTATATGCAGTGTCGGACTGGGGTATGAAGGGCCCACCAGGGGAATGCAGTGATAGGGGCCCACTACGTTGGGGTGTGGCCAACTGTAAGAGTGGGTGTGGCCAGTCAAGGGGGTGTGGTCAGCCCAAGGAGGACAACTTATAGCACTATAGTGTGGTCCTTAAAGAACAAAGTGTACATTGCAAATTAGACGAGTTTCACATATATCATGTACACAAAACTATAGACAAATTGTTTATCAATCAATAAATAACCTTTATTAATAGTAATAAACATATGTATGAATACAAAAATATAAATTAGAACTAGAAAATTAGAAAATTTAAACAAAACTATTTAGTGTAACACTGAGAACATCTGACACAACAACGCAATAAAATATAAATAACATTCCTTAATATTCCAACATCACACAGTAGTGATTTTCCAATCACTTAACGTAAACATGTTTAGAATGTGTTTATCACAGACAGTGCAATATACCCGCATATATAACCTCCTTCATTTTTTGGAGTGGTATTGTTAAAGTTTAAGACTTTTAATTTTAACACAACAACAATTTAGTGTAACACTGAGAACATCTGACACAACAACGCCATAAAATATAAATAAACTCCCTTAATATTCCAACATCACACAGTAGTGATTTTCCAATCACTTAACGTAAACATGTTTAGAATGTGTTTATCACAGACAGTGCAATATACCCGCATATATAACCTCCTTCATTTTTTGGAGTGGTATTGTTAAAGTTTAAGACTTTTAATTTTAACACAACAACAATTTAGTGTAACACTGAGAACATCTGACACAACAACGCAATAAAATATAAATAACATTCCTTAATATTTCAACACCACACAGTAGTGATTTTCCAATCACTTAACGTAAACATGTTTAGAATGTGTTTATCACAGACAGTGCAATATACCCGCATATATAACCTCCTTCATTTTTTTGGAGTGGTATTGAAGAAGCATTATCATTAACAGCAATTAAGCTGTTACAGAAGCAATCTTTGTAAAAGAGAAGATGAATGTGCAAATGTATCAATTATGTCATCAAATATGAAATTTCCAACAATATCCCTTTCTATATTGAGAAGCAGAAATGATTCTAACAATTCTTGGCCAATCATTGATCTCAATCTATTTTTTACAATTTTAAGCTTTGAAAAAACTCTTTCGCAAGATACCTGAGTACAAGCTAATGTAAGAAGAGTTTTGTACACAGCAAACAGATTGGTATATGCAGCAGAGTGTAAATTGTGATCATATAGGAGCCGGTAGCAGCAGGTCAGGCAGTTTTCACAGGCTCTCATTTTTATATGACTGGACATTGTTTCTTCAATGTTTGTTTCTTCTACACTAACACTTGTGCTCGGAAGAGAATATGGCTTTTTAAGCACAGAATAATTCTGCACAAAATTTAGAAGCTCTGCTTTAAGCTGGACAATGTCTACCTCAGCCAAATCTGCAACAGTTCTCAGAGCCTCTGTTGGTATCTCACACTGATCGGTCATCATTCGGTTAAACTGCCTTGGGTCAAAGTAGGTTAAATTCTGAATGAGGCTTTCATTTTTCGAAAACCTTCTATCAATACTCTCTACTGCTTGATCAAGTACAACATAGTATGTCTGTATTTTGAAAGCTTCTAGAGAGTCCTCAATTGGCTCATCCTGAGATAACTCACCAGGCATCTTTTTTTTCCTTGCTGTCCTTTTTTCGGGTAGACTTTTTTGGACTTCAGCAGTTACAGAATGCTCTTCAAGTGAACTCTCTACTTTGTCAATAAATGAATTCACTAATTCAATTAATTTCGAAAATGAAGGTCTAAGCTTCTGAAGCAGACCCTTGGCAATATCAACCATTCGCCATGCCTGTAATATGTCCAAGCCAGCAGTCTGCAGATAATCAGAAACTGGAGTTGCAATTTCAAAGATCTGCATGAACATAAATGATACAAGTAGTGTTTCGTATCTTGTCCAGGCATGGAGTAAGTACTTTGCCTCACAAAAATTTTTACTGTCAAACTGTGGTGACACTGAAATATACTCCAGGCAATAAAGCAAGGTGCTGTACAATTCATTGGGTTGTTCAGAAGATGATCCAAAAATTGTACTTAATGCTCTTGGTTTGCTCCACCAGCGTGTGTCACTAATTTTCTTTAGTCGAGAAAGTTTTTCCCGCCCTTGACGCTGGTTGGAGACATGTTCTGCCCACACAGATGATCTCTTGTAAGACTCTGAAAAAAAACATGCTGTTTTTTCTAAAAGCCCAAATAAAGACTTTACTGGAGTAATACACTGTGTGATATCTACAATGACCAAATTGAGAATATGAGCATAACACCAAGTGTACACTGAATTACAGGACTCTTTTCTTATGTAGGCCTGTACTCCACTGTAGTGCCCACTCATGTTTGCAGCACCATCAAAAGAGCAACCAATAATGTTACTTATGCTCAGAGAGAACATTTCAAGTCGTTCCTTCAGAACGGAAAACAGAGCTTCCCCAGTAGTGCTTCTGACATCAACAAGACTGAAGAGTCTTTCAAAAACCATGCTGTCTTTGGTATACCTTAAAATGATGCTACATTGTTCCACAACACCAATATCCTGTGTACTGTCCATTTCTACACTAAATTTCACAGCATCTTTCACCTCCTGGCTTATTTTCTGTTTTACCATATTTCCCATTATTATTATCAGCTTGTTAACAGTTGTTTTGCTTAAAAATGTTACCATTCCACCCCTTCCTTTACTCTTCTGATGGCGTCTTTTCCTGGCCTCACTTTTTTCTACTGCTTGCTCTATGTGTTTTTGCAGTACACCATCAAATTTACTCAGAAGCAGAACTAACCCCAGAAAGTTACCGTGGTTGAGTTCACTATTGAGTAAAGTATGAGCAGCCTCATCCTGCCCTCTGTAAGCAAGCGCTTGCTTTGCAATGTAGAGTATGATAGCAATAAGACGACTAATTACCATGCGATTGTGCTGCACTTCTTCTCTATGTTTGTTTACTAAATTTACATTGATTAAAGTTTCTATATCACTTTTCCTTTCTGCATGCAAATATGCACTGACAGCTACTTGATGTTGGCTAGATTCTTCATGTTCCCTTACTCTGTCATACACATGGTGTTTATTAACTTGCCATCCAAAAATAAAATTACTTTTACGATTGCTACAAAATGCCATACAAGTTGAACAAAATATTTTTTGACTTTCAACACAGTAAGAAAGCCATTTCCTCTGAATGGCACTTCCACCGGGTACCGGTCGAAAGTAGACTCTATGAGCTTGAAAAGGCAAAGCATGAGTAGCATCTGAAGGTGGCTGTACAGGGTGAGCTTTCATAAAATGTAATTTGGCTGAAATACTGCATAATGCTTCTGGTGCAACAAAAACATTATATTTTTCAGATACAGATGGAATAGGTGAAAACAAGATCTCACTTTCTGCAGAACTGTCCGTATCTTGACCATGGGTCTCGGTGAGGCCGAGCCCACGAATATTTTCTCCTGAGCCTTCCGGTTCACTTAATACAACGGACGGACCTTCGTCTGCACTAGACACTGATGCTGCAGCATCCTTCTGTACTGTGCTTTCAGAAACATGTTGAAGGCTTAAGTCCTTTGGTTCTACAGTAACATCCTTAGACTTCCATAGCTTTTGTTGGCCTGATGCATTTCCTGCGTCTCTCAGGCTCTTTTGTGACGCCTGCAATCTCTTTGCTGAGCCACTACTATATTTCTTCTTTTTAGGCACTTCTGCTTGGCTTTTGTCTTCGGAAACTGCACTTCTTTTTGAAGACATTTTGTAGTGCCTAGCAATAACAAACAATATTTTGGACATCAATGATGCCCACTGAAGATTGCTTGATGCCCTGACTGCAGATAGTTCCAACTCTGTTTTCCTCAATCATGCATAACAATTTCTTGAATATCATCCTTTATCATGCTGTCCTACAATCTCTTCATTATAAACAACCTCATATATAATCATGCCAACATGATAAGATAGCACAATTAGCAAGATCTCCATATAATTACGCCATCATATATAACTATTATTAACACATACACAGTATTATAAAGACACGCCTATCTTACTTATTATCATGCCACCCTAGCAAGACAAAATACACATTATTAAAGGCATGCCACCGCAATATAATCATGCCATCCAACTTCATTAGAATCATGCAAGCCTCTGTCAACCATATACATGCCATTCTACTTCGTTATAATCATGCCATGCCCTTCAACATGCCATTCCCTCAAAATATACTAATTATATGCAATGATCACATAATTAGGAACATTATATAATCTGTAAATCATGATATTCCATAAACTAAGCCATTTTCATCATGTCATGCAAACATAGTTTACATTTTCAGAGTGGCTGGCTAAAATCAAATATTTAGAAACATTCTAAAGATTAGTATGGACAAATGTTTTCCTACCTGTAAATAATGAGTATTTTTAGTTTTGATTGATCCTGGATTCTCAATCTGGGTGCAGCTCAATTCAAGATTGGTCAGGTTTTTCTGATTATCTTCCAGTTTTCAAATGGGGCCCAGTGTGTTTTCTGTATTGTAATATACAAGAACATTTTATCACAAATGCTTTTGCCTCAGAGCTCTCCCGATTTCCCTCTTCCATCCCTCATCCCTCAGGGCTCTCCCCATTTCATCCCTCAGGGCTCTCCCCATTTCATCCCTCAGGGCTCTCCCCATTTCATCCCTCAGGGCTCTCCCCATTTCCCCCTTTCATCCCTCAGGGACACTGGGGGTATATTCCAGACCCAGACTAGACATCATGTTGGACACTCTCATTTCACTTTGTTTTATCACAAAAAAATTTATTTTCTGGTGCCAAATTTTCAACACATTAATTAATTGCTGGAGCCAATTAACTGTACTTGTGCAAATGAGTTTAACACTAATTACCATGCAGTGCTTGCTATCACATAAAGAAAATAAAAATTTGCTGACAAAGAAAGTGAATAAGGAAGGAAGGCTGATAGAAAAGATAATATAAAGGGGTAAAGACAGCAAGATTATTTATAATCTATCTCTAGGAATAATTCTTTCACTCCCTTCTAGGATTTTATAAGTATTGATAAAATCTTATTTTATAACTGGAGTGCAAGCGAAAACTAGAGGATAACTTGATAGAGAAAAGAAAGAACAGTAGTTTTTTTTTCAACAAGGTGCACTATGGACCTATATCATTTATTGTTATCACTTGAACCATCGTTTTAAATCAATATTATTAATAAAATCAAAACTGGATGCACTGTGTATCTATACCTATATATCCAAACCAAAGGATATATGGTAAGGAGGCTGTATAAGTATTGCTAATATGCAGATATACCATTGTGGGATCAGTGGTCAGTTATCATCCACTGATATGAATAATCAAAACCACCACTTCAATAGGATTAATAAGGACGACTATGGTAATATATCTGGTGGTTTTGATTATTCATATAAGCCTCCTTACCATATATTATTTGGTTTGGATATATAGGTATAGATACACAGTGCATCCAGTTTTATCATAATTTTGATTTTATTAATTATATTGATATTTTATATTTTGCGATTATATATTATATTATTTTAATATTATATCCAATAAAAGTTTTGTTTTAAAAAGAATGGTTCAAGTGATAAAAAGAAATAATGATATTCCATAAACAAATAAATTATATAGACCCCTACTGCAGGCATCAGATAAGTTTAAAAGGAACATAGTGGACATATGTACTGTACATTTATATAGGACTCAGCCAATGATGGAGTAATGCCAGAGAGCCACTTACCTGATTCTGAAAAGGTCCGGCATGCTGCTCCTCTGGGCGGCTGCAACAGAAACACAACTCCTCCTTCCCTGCTGAAGTTGAAAACACACTACCGCGCAGGTGCAGAGAGCCAAGACAGGCTCTCTGCAGCTGCGCGGTAGTGTGTTTATTACTGACACTGCCGCCGAGGCCCGCAGACGTCGGGCAGTCAAGTGATCGCTGGAAGCTCCGCCCTAACGTTGGAGGGGGCGGGGCTTAATCGCGGCGGGGTCTACCGGAGTTTAGCCCGGCTGGCCGGCAGGCCAGTCCGAGGCTGACTATATGTTGTATACTGTCTGTAACTTGCAAATGCTATATTGGGGTGTTCATACTCCACCCCCTCCCCTTTTTTTTTCTTTCTGTACCCCCCATTTACTTAAAAAATTTCAATAAAAACGATTGATGATAAAAAACAGACACGAGAAAGGAATTGAATGTTAATTTCCTTATATAAATCCCATAAAATATGTATTCTGATGTGCTACCAAAAGAGAGCCCCATATGCCCTAAAACAAAATATAACATTTACTTGCATGGACCAAGTATTTGAATAAAGGCATTACAAAATGTGGAATTTGGTGTGATCATGAAGTGGTTGAGGTGTGTTTTTGCTCTCAGTGTGAAGCAGTCATCCTGTAGTCACTGGGAATGGCTGGACTCTTCCTAGAGGTGATCGTGTCAGAATGAGGAGATAATGATAGGTCTGTACCTGGTGTGTTTCCTATGTTGTGTAATGGTACGTCATTTAATAAATAAATTCCTGTTACACAATTGACCTTTTGACCTTACAAAAAGATCAATAGCTTTATGCCTAGGTCTCGGTGTGGGTAATCTGCTGACAACTAGTTCGCTTTCCTCAACCCAGTGTAAGTTATATGGTTCTCTACCTTTCTTTATTTTTTTTAATCTAAGACCACTGGTATAATATTAATAGGGGTGTAGTAAGTTGTAAGACGGCTACTGGGCCCTGAGGTGGGGTGGGCCCCTTCAATGCCGAGGGCCCGCTTTCGCTCGGAGGCTTACTGTTCTGGTCAAGAACTGAGCAGAGACCTCCTTAGCTTTGCGTTGGGTGCTTGCACAGGACCACACGTTTAAAAATAAAAAAGAGGGACTTCAGATTCTGATTCTGGGGCCATTTGGGGATCCCGATCTACAGATTGCTCACGTCTGAGGAAGATGGTGAAGTTTATTTTAGAATACTACCCATTTGCACTTTGTTTAAAACAACAAACTGCTCAGAACTTTATGAAAATATAAGTGTCAGTTCTCTGGGTCAGTTTGCTCTGAGCCTCAGCTGCGCCTCTATTTAATAATTGGCATAAGGACAAACAAAACAAGACAAACAGGTCTGTAACCACCAACTGGGGAACTCCCAAACTCCACATGATTACTAACCAAGGAAATGTATACACTAATATTTATCACATGGAGAGTGTAAGCGGATAGCCCTGCCACTGACAATATACTGTCAGCAATATACATGTGTATCTGTGTAAGTCAGGTGTCTTTTAAATTTAAAAAAGGCAATTAGAAACACTAGAGCCAATGACTGCAATCCTGGGCCATACTGGAGCCAATGACTACAGTCCTGGGCCATACTGGAGCCCGTGACTACAGTCCTGGGCCATACTGTAGCCAGTGACTACAATCCTGGGCCATACTGGAGCCAGTGACTACAATCCTGGGCCATACTGGAGCCAGTGACTACAATCCTGGGCCATACTGGAGCCAGCGACTACAATCCTGGGCCATACTGGAGCCAGCGACTACAATCCTGGGCCATACTGGAGCCAGCGACTACAATCCTGGGCCATACTGGAGCCAGCGACTACAATCCTGGGCCATACTGGAGCCAGTGACTACAATCCTGGGCCATACTGGAGCCAGTGACTACAATCCTGGGCCATACTGGAGCCAGTGACTACAATCCTGGGCCATACTGGAGCCAGTGACTACAATCCTGGGCCATACTGGAGCCAGTGACTACAATCCTGGGCCATACTGGAGCCAGTGACTACAATCCTGGGCCATACTGGAGCCAGTGACTACAATCCTGGGCCATACTGGAGCCAGTGACTACAATCCTGGGCCATACTGGAGCCAGTGACTACAATCCTGGGCCATACTGGAGCCAGTGACTACAATCCTGGGCCATACTGGAGCCAGTGACTACAATCCTGGGCCATATAAGTGGCAGTTACTAAGACTGAGCCTTATCTGGTACCTGTAGGCAAATTCCTGCATGTAATGACAGCTTCACACTCTCTCCAGTCACCATTCTTTCATTCTTTTCCCCCTAGGGAAGAACGGTAGTGTGAGAGTGATGGGCTCGCCATGGCGCCCAGAAGTCCAGAGTCCTGCATTAAGAAGACTAGGCCTATTCTGTAAAAGTAGCTGTGTCTTTTAATAACTACCAGATTGGACCACTAGGTGTCACTAGACTTGAATGAATTTCCACATACATTTATTTGCATTACTATTCATTTTGCTTACCAAAATCTGCAAGGACAGCCCAGCTCCAAAACTTTAGGAGATGTAGACCTTTCAAAAGCACTCCTGGCAAAATAACTATGAAATCCCTGACGTTCATGTCTGGAATGTTTGTCACAGATAATATTACTTTTTTCTTTTACTTGAATATGAATTCATTGGATGCTAAATGATTTACAAATTAATGGTCTATTATGTTGTTGTTCTGCTGCCTTCTACTACAGTAAGGTAAATATTAATCAGGTACTGTAGGCATCAGTAAACCTTTAACTGTAATCCCCACCTCCCAGCAAATTATTAGTACCATGGCTTATCCAATCAGCTTCTGCGTGTCAGCCCAGCAGGTGAGGGACACTTGTTGGGTGTGAGAGTCCCTTAACACACTAGTCCTAGGTATGAGGCCTCCGCAGGTCACGTAGAAGGGGATTTAGGGTAAACTATTTATTAACTGTTATTTATATAGTGCATGTATATTACACTGCGCTTTACAGAGAATATTAATCATTCACATCAGTCCCTGCCCCAGTGGAGCTTACAATCTATATTGCCTACCACACAGACAGACCAACTAGGGTCAATTTTGTTAGAAGCCAATTAAGCTCCCAGATTGTCTTTTAGGGTGTGGGAGGAAACTGGAGCACTTGGAATAAACCCACACAGACATGGGGAAGAACATACAACAGATAGTGCCCTGGTCGGAATCCAAGCCATGACCCCAGCTGAGAGGCAGCAATGCTGACCACTACACATGCAAACAAATCTATTCCCTCGTGGACCTCACAATGAGTGCACTAGTAAGTATGAATAGTTCTCTTATTGTATCTTATTGTTACAAGGTGCTAACTGTGTCTTAATACCTTTACTAAGACCCTGGGTATGTATTGTATAAAGTGCCTGTAATCTGTCATTAAATCAATCAGTAGGTGCTTTGCAATATGGGGCTGTTATGTGTTTGCTGCAATTAGTTTTGCCGGAGAGACCTTACAACAGTAATTCAGTGATTGATTCAATTACAGACACTTGATGATATTATACTATACATATGAGGGAGTCCTAGAAAGTATTGAAGGATGCAGGGTCCATTTGTTTGCATGTATCCAAAAATATTAACTTATGCTGGGAGTTCCCTGTTAAAGCTATTTTTAACAAATCTTCTTGTGCTAGAGAATTCAGCCAACCTGTATAGGGTGAACTGAAGCTTTGCATATCTGAAAGCGGCTCTCGCATCTAACTCTTACAGGTCATTAGTATAGAAATTGTGAGATTGCTTCTGTTTTTTTTTATGTTTAAATAATGTTGCTACTCTCAAAATCGTGATCCGTCGTTACTGCAGAAAAGATAAGGTTAAGTGTTTGTCTACTGTAATGATGCTGTCACTTGGGCTCATAATTTTATAGAATTAATTTGACCAGTCGTAATCAGCGATTAAATGTCACGGTTTGACAGCGTGTGCTCAAATAGAATGTATATTATTTGGCGAGCGTTTTATTGTAGGCTTAGAACAGTTGTACAAAATGCGGTTGTCGGCTGCTTCAAAAAACGGTTTCATAACTGTTTGAGTTAGTTGTCAATTATTCTTTGACAGAAATATAATTGAAAAAAATATATAAAAATATTATTTTTTCCTTGGATCTATGCGTATTATTTTTGCATACAACTAAATAAGTATTTCTGTCCTGACCTAAATACTTATTATGTTTTTTTGACCCAACTACTTCTAAAACAGGACTGCTCTGTAATTATTTTGGAGGGGTGCCTTGAAAAAATTATGGCGACTCTAAGGGTGCCGCGAACTGCAAAAGTTTGGGAACCACTGGTTTAAGGGATTAAAGAACTCATGTGACATCCTCTATGTTTTCTGGCAGAAATTACCAATTTCTAATTAATAAATTTGGAGCCATTAGACGCTGTGCTTTAAACAGGGCGAGAAATTGCCTGTGTGACACCACCCTAAGGCAGCAGGAAATAATAAACCGATTTGCAAATTTATCTTCTAAATCCGGAGATATGTCAGAGAAGAAATAGCGGACCGTACTCTTTAAATTGACATTGAGGCATCATGGCTCTCCCTACTCAGTCCCAAGCAAAACAACGCAGCCATGTTTTGTTAAGGTTGCCAATTCCGAATGTAAAATAACTTGAATTAACGCCAACCGACTCGATTTAATTATAGTGTTCACATCGCTCGTGCTTCTTTTGCAAAAAAAAAAAAAGTAAAAATTTCACGTCTGATGAATGAGAGATGTAGGTGCAATGACTGATCTGGAGGTGGTTCTTTTTTGTTCTTGTAAGAGATGGTTGTCATGGCATTGCACAGTTATGCATTTTCCCCACAAGCTGGAACTATTTTGGGACACTTGTTCCCTTGTCGTTGCAACTTTAACATTGTGCGTGCTTAATCCGTGAAGGGCCCCGGTGCCTGCACGCTGCATAGCACACGCTATCGAGAGCTGACCCAGGGAACAGGCGTGTACAAGCGTACGCTGTGTCCTAGCTCCAGCCTCCATTATCTGCTTTGTTATCTGGATGGGAGGGGACGCAAGCTGCCGTTTCAGAATGAAGACCTCTTCTGTGTCTCCTGCGTCTCTCTGGGCCGGGCAGGTTAGGGTTAAATAGTTAGCATTCATACGGGCTTACACACAAGGTAATCATGTACAGGGCTAGACCTGAATCATTCGGCGTTCATCTGGGAGATTGTCAAGGTCGCGGCAACCAGGTGAGTCTGTTAATATTTAATGTGTATTTTCTGTTCTCTCTCTCTCTCTCTGTGTGTCTGGAGAATTTCAGTAACATTTCTCTCTGGACTTACATGTGTAACCAGTATTAATGATCAGTTTTTCTCCTGCCAAAGCTAATTAATGAATATATGGGCATCTTGGGTGCCAAAATTGGCTTGTGTTATGTTTCTGTGATCCGCAAGGGCAACTGTAATTTAAGCCAATGATGATATATATATATATATAGATAGATATAGTTTTTATATTTCTATACCTGATGCTGAATTTTATATACATGACATTTTATTATGGTTTTTTTTGCATGTGTATATGTACGTGTGTGTTATATTTACGTAGATGTTGTTTTATTTCATACACTTACATATAAAACACTGGAGATATGGCTGTCACCACAGTTTGTCTTCTCCCTCTGTCTGGATTATAGGCTTACAGATGGGCCAACCTTTTGGAATGTTTGGATCTACTGATTGTTCCATGAGCCACTCACTAGATTCATAACCTGATGATAAGCGATCGTTATTTATGTTAGTGTTTTGGGGATATTAAATTGCCGGCGACGTGGCGCGCGGATATCATCCCGATCTCCTGCTGCGCACATTGCCGGCAATTGCAGTAGGAATCTCCGCTCGTTTTTCTGTGCACCACTATAGGAGGTGAGGGAAAATTGATCGGAGATTTCTGCCATAACAGCAGCACAAAGTGTCTCCGCGGCCGTTCTGGAGACTCCTCGCACCGGATTGAATCTCCCCCTTTTACGTGCCATGTAATGCTGGCCATAAGGGCGCATTGATTGAGCACTAATGGATAACAGACGGCCCTCCGAGCCTTCGACTGCGGCCCCCAGCTCCGTCCTGCTTTGGCAGATATGTTTGTAACACTTGGTTACTTTACACTAAAATGCCGACAGATATATTATTACAGATAGGTGTCTCTTTATTAAGTGTTTTGTTTGGACTTATTACTGAGATTAAGGGTAATTTACGGCCCATTTGAAGGCTAGGGGCCACCCACGTGGCCCCTGAAGAGTATCTGGTTGCCCATGACTGCATTTAGGGCCTGTAAGTGCAGAACTACACAGACAAGCTGGAAGCAGTCAAGTTAAGACCATAGGGCCTGATTCATTAAGGATCTTAACTTGAGAAACTTCTTATTTCAGTCTCCTGGACAAAACCATGTTACAATGCAAGGGGTGCAAATTAGTATTCTGTTTTGCACATAAGTTAAATACTGACTGTTTTTTCATGTAGCACTGAAATATCAACTTTAAATTTCAGTGTACAAATAAGCTATCAAGTATGTGTGTGCTTCATGAAAAAACAGTCAGTATTTAATTTATGTGCAAAACAGAATACTAATTTGCACCCCTTGCATTGTAACATGGTTTTGTCCAGGAGACTGAAATAAGAAGTTTCTCAAGTTAAGATCCTTAATGAATCAGGCCCATATTTATCATAATCCTCATTTATATAGCACCACCAATTCACCAACATGACTCATTATATTTTGATCGGATTATTATAGGGATTCTGCTTAATTTTGGGGCGGTGGTAAATCACAGTCCATACTGTAGTGTGTGTGTGTGTGTGTGTGTGTGTGGCCAGCTTTAGTGAGCGTTCTATTACAATGTCCTGGCACTTATTACGTTGGAGCTGCTATTTATATAAAGCGATCGCTGGCTGGTGGGCGCTGCTGGGTCTTGGATAAACAGCAGCTACAGATCCCTGGGTTGTGTGAGCCTGGTTTGACCTGCGTATTGTATACAGCAATTATAATACAGTACAATACAATACCCAGCTGCTGTCTGGAACAGCATGCTGGGTATTGTGGTTCAGGGAATGCTGCTGTTTTGGGGTGATTATCATGAAAATCGACTTTAATGTATGTGCGTCATGTACAGGTTACACGATAAATGTTCTTTTTTTTTATTTTATTGTACAATAAACGTGTACATTTCTGATGTTATGTGTCCTTCTCTGCCTAGCAGAGACGTTGTGTTTGCTTTTGTAATGTTCCTTTCTGCGGTGTTACAAATCACAGAACAAAGAGAGTAAAAATAATGAACCTGCCATATTAACTGCAGGAACAGACACGCTGTGTTCTTTCTTTGTATAGGTCCTGATATAGATCTGTCACATTGTGTTTATTTCAATAGTGGGGATTGGTTATTGCTCTTGTTTTTGTGCTACTGAATTATATGCAGCTTTTTTTTATGACGTTACTTATCTAAACGTTTATGCTTGTGAGTCACTGAGCTAGAGAATGATACAGCAGGGGGTGCACAGACTCAGGTAACGTGGGGTCTGTCGTCTTGTATAGTCTGTGACAGCCCCAAATCAGGAAAGTTCTGCTGGTATCATTGTAATTGAGGATATGGATCCTGGGTCGCTCGCACCCCAGCAACCTGAAATCTCCTGCTCATTCTCTTATAGACAATCACCACCAGACATGTATTGCCCAGGAATAAATAATTATTGCAAGCTGTAGATTGCAGAGAAATACAGCGCTACCACATAATGCAACCAACATAGTGCAGAAATACTCCCACCTGCCCCCACCCCGCACCACCCAAACTACCCTGTTGCACCCCCCCCCCCCCCCCCCAGTATGCCAAGTAACTAGTTGCACATAACAAACGTCCTCGTTGCCCAGAAAGAACCTCCCCACACACCCTACCTGCCAGCCACCAAGTTGCACAGAACTCAACCCCCCCTCCCCCCAATGGGGGGTGGGAAATGCAACAAATCAAAAAGAAAATGTGGTTTACATCCTATTAAACAATATAAAAGTCAAGGCCAATTTGCAAACTGTGTGCTTTGACTGAGTGAGTTGTTTACACAAAACAACATGAAATAATCAGAACAGTACACACTTACGTTGCTCAATAATTGGCAATAACATTGTGTTGACATCGTGACCAAAAGTAACAAAATCTGAAAAATAATCGTAAGATGTCAGCTTAGATGAGTAACAATAGTTACACAGAACCTCACTCCCTCCCCCCCAACAGCCGCCTTGTTACACTGACCCCCTCAACTGCCAGCTCCGCCTTGTTACACAGACCCCCCTCCAACTGCCAGCTCCGCCTTGTTACACAGCTCCCCCCTCCGCTAGCTCCGCCTTGTTACACAGCCGCCCCCTCCAACTGCCAGCTCCGCCTTGTTACACAGCCCCCCCTCCGCTAGCTCTGCCTTGTTACACAGCCGCCCCCTCCAACTGCAAGCTCCGCCTTGTTACACAGACCCCTCCCTCCAACTGCCAGCTCCGCCTTGTTACACAGCCCCCCCTCCGCTAGCTCCGCCTTGTTACACAGCCGCCCCCTCCAACTGCCAGCTCCGCCTTGTTACACAGTCCCCCCCCCCTCCGCTAGCTCCGCCTTGTGACACAGACCCGCACCAACTGCAAGCTCCACCTTGTTATACAGATGCCCTCCCCAAATGTCAGCTCCGCCTTGTTGCACAGACCCCCCCCCCTCCAACTGCCAGCTCCGCCTTCTCACACAGACCCCGCCCCAACTGCCAACTCTACCTTGTCACACAGCTCCACCCCCTCCCCCAACTGCCAGTGACAAAGGTGGTAACGGCCAGTGCAGCTGATAGGTGATAGACACACACAAGCTCTCTGTGTATTGGTCACTACACAGCACTTGGACATCAGTGACTTAGGGTACAACTGGCTTCAATATATTGTTCTTGCTGTGAATGTGAGCAGGGAACACGTGGACTTTGGGTCTAGATTGCAGCAGACGGATGTATCCGAATGAATGACCTTAGTATAAATCTTATATTCATGTGATGTGTGTGTGTGTATGTGTGTATGTATGTGTGTGTATGTGTGTGTATATAATATATATATATATATATATATATATATATATATATATATATAATATATATATATATATATATATATAATGTGTATTTATCTGTTTATTATAAATCACCCGGGCGGTGTAACGTTATTCATGCAGACTTTGGCACATTAGGCTACTCAGCTTTTTCATTAAAATTCATGCGTAATTGAAGTGTTTTGCAGAATGCAGCTGATATGAGCAGATGGTCTGTCACCCACACATAACTTCCCATCTCATACCCATGAAGGAGGACACAGATTTGCCTTCTGCCATTTTCCTTGAAGCGATTGATCAGTTGTTAGAATAGAGGCTCTAACGGAGGTCATCACACCCCCTCGTCCAGTGCAAGGGACGGATTTATATCCGTGTACTAATTATTGTGTGTGACAGATGGTACCATCAGTCTGACAGACCATTACACAGATAGACAACCTGTGGAACTTTGTTTCAGTCACAGTTTGCAAAGCATGCTGGGATTTGTAGTACTCAACAGATTGACATCCACATCTTGCATGTGATTGCTTTAGATCAGCATACGGCCCAGCGTGACTGTAAATGTGGCCCAGTGGTTGTGACAAGGGGGCAGTGCTGTTAATGAAAAAAATATCCTGCAAAAAAAGAAAATACTTACCTTGCGGTCACGTCAGCTGGCGCTCCGGCTCCCTCCCTGGTCTCCTCCTCCGTGCGGTGCTCGCAGTGAATGTCAGGGGTGACATCATCACACCCGACATCCATTGCGTAGCGCAGCACAGAGGAGTCACCCGCGCGAACTATCAGCAGCAGTGAAAGATTATCCAGTATCTTATTGTTGTTACTCTGAATTTGGACTTTCTGCACCATGCAATTATGAACTAGCTGTGTTCTCTGTATGTATCTAATATAAATATTAAGAGATGATTGTATTTTTAATATTTTAAACCATTTTAAATGTGCAGTGCTGAGTAGGGTGAAAATATCACCCACTGTTACCCTCATCGGAGGCTGCTCCATGAGCCATTTTTCCCGCCACCCTATCTTTAAATCTCTGTAGATCTCTATTAGTCCTCCTGATGCTCCTTTATCGGTGACCATTTCAAACTGGTCAATAAAAAAAATGATTAATGGGTGCAGAAAGAGAGGAAAAAAAAGTTTTTGGCATTTAATTCCCCGAACCCCAATAAGGGGCAGATGCAGGTAAGTTAAATTGTAGCTGGTAATGGGACTACTGCTTTAATCATGATTCTGCAACAGGTTTCCTAACTCTTACTAACTTCATTTCCAAGTAAGTTTAATATGTTAACTATGTTTTCTATGTTTTTTTGAATGATCAGCTATCGTTAGTGTATTTGTGGTGGCCGAGTACTGATGGGAATCCCTTCCCTTGTCCTCCAGACACAAGTCAGGTTCTTTTTTATTCGGACATCCGGTGGTCAGGAGATAAATACTTAAACGAGAGGGACAAGGATTGGTCAAATAACTTGGGTTTATTAATAACGCGGTAAAGATAATTTTGGTAAGCAACCGCGCCACTGACCCCTTCAACTCAATGGTAATGACAAAATATTAATTTTATCAACATAGAGCACAATAGCATTTAACATATAATAGCAATAAATAAATTTTCAGGTAAATCACATAACATTAATATTCAACTAAAACATTTGGTGCACCAATATTATCCCTGGTAACGTTACCATATTTACACTCAGTCCTGGGTTGAACTGTGCACAGGAATTTAGTAGAAGTGCTGCACGTGGTTGGGGCCCATAAATTACTTTTTCACGCCAAATAAACTGATGATCTTTTGTATTACACAGTCTCTGTTGTGTGTACTCACAGACCTCTCTATTTTCTCTCCTCTCACACTGTTCTCAGTACATAGCTCAGTCTGTTTAGTGTGATGTCACAGATCTCTATACTGCTTATTTGTTTTCAGTACTTTCCTTTTTACTCACACCTCTCTTTGTCTCACTTCTTATCTTCTTCTCTTCTTACACTTACTTCACTTTTAATCTGCTTATATTTCACTTTGTCCGATTTTCATTCTGTCCCTATTTTTCTCTCTCAGTCTATGCAGACACAGGGATCTCTCTCAGTCTATGCAGACACAGGGATCTCTCTCAGTCTATGCAGACACAGGGATCTCTCTCAGTCTATGCAGACACAGGGATCTCTCTCAGTCTATGCAGACACAGGGATCTCTCTCAGTCTATGCAGACACAGGGATCTCTCTCAGGCTATGCAGACACAGGGATCTCTCTCAGGCTATGCAGACACAGGGATCTCTCTCAGTCTATGCAGACACAGGGATCTCTCTCAGTCTATGCAGACACAGGGATCTCTCTCAGTCTATGCAGACAAAGGGATCTCTCTCAGGCTATGCAGACACAGGGATCTCTCTCAGGCTATGCAGACACAGGGATCTCTCTCAGTCTATGCAGACACAGGGATCTCTCTCAGTCTATGCAGACACAGGGATCTCTCTCAGGCTATGCAGACACAGGGATCTCTCTCAGTCTATGCAGACACAGGGATCTCTCTCAGTCTATGCAGACACAGGGATCTCTCTCAGTCTATGCAGACACAGGGATCTCTCTCAGTCTATGCAGACACAGGGATCTCTCTCAGTCTATGCAGACACAGGGATCTCTCTCAGTCTATGCAGACACAGGGATCTCTCTCAGTCTATGCAGACACAGGGATCTCTCTCAGGCTATGCAGACACAGGGATCTCTCTCAGGCTATGCAGACACAGGGATCTCTCTCCCTCAGAGGTCTAGAACTTTCCTCTCCCCACTGCCTTCTGGGAGTTCACAGTTATTACCAAAGTCAGTGGACTTGTTGCTATGCCACACACTCCTCCTTCCTGTTACTCCCGGCAACCACCAACCACTCCCAACTGTCACTTCTCCCTAAAGAATTATTTTTTTTTTTTAAATCTTTATAAACACTTTTAACAATTAACAAATTAAATTAACAAATTAAAAACATATAGATACACCCCAGGGTACTCAGATTTTGGGGCACCACATATTTTATGTGCGGCCCAAACCAACTCGTCGTCTTCCAATGTGGCCCAGGGAGGCTAAAAGGTTGGACACCCCTGCTTTAGATGGATGACCATTAGCCTAAATAAGTCAGTCCTCATATTTGACTGCAGGAAAGACGTCAAATTCTGGGGGTCCTTGTCAGCAGTGGTTACCCCTTTATGACATACCTGCAGCTGACTGTCACCTTCACACTTGCACCTTTGATCTGTCAAGCAGAACAATCACATAGTAACACAGCCCACCAGAGAATGGCAGGTTAGCTGCTATCCCATAATACAGCGGACAGCTTTGTCCAGACTCTTAGAAGCTCTGTATGTATGAGTTTATATGGCGAAACACAGTGTAACAGCTTACAGTATTAGGTGGGGGCACAAAGCGACACGTTAAGAGCTAAAAAGACAATGAGAAGATAAACCTCGGGATTGAAAATATTTCAGTTTAACTAGGTGACCTAAAATACAAAAGGCAATCTATGTGGTCACTAATGATTTACATTATTAATGTTTAGTGAATATATTTAAATGTATACTATCAGGATAGTTGTGGTGCTCTTGTATTTAAACTTTCAATCTAGTCTAGTGCCCTATAATAAATTGTAACATTTGTATTTATTTGATCCCCTCTGTGTGTGCAGGACAACAGGTCCTTATAACACTTTGCTCAATAATTTGCTCTCACGTGGTGATATATGTATTAGTTCGGGGGTTTTGAATACATTTACACACTTGTAAACACTTGGCATACATTACTTATATTTAGTATAATTAAACACACTTTAGGGTGGTATTTCATATGCATCGCCACAAACCCCAACCTCTTGTTTTGCATCAATATGTAGCAGTGGACGAGTTGTGATGACTCAAATCGGGTCGTCATGCCCTTATCCCCCGCTCTTCTTGAGTCAGAATGTATGTATAACCAACATATCGTTGACCAAAATATTCAGCGCACTAAATAGGATATAGTACCCAGCCGTGCCTAACGGATTAATTCAGCAGAGCCGAAAATATTATGTTAACAGTTCTTGGCATGTACCAGCCTTGCCCAATATATTCTAGCATAACACAACTCATGCCAGCCAACCAGCTGGGTCTGTTAACTCTGGCAATCTCTCCTGCTTTTCCAACTTGCTTTCCTTGTTTATGTGTAAGCAGCTGCTCATAGCGACTGTCCGCACTCAAAGCGTCAGGCGTACGACATCTTGGTGGCCAAAACAATTGTCAGATGGGTCCCTTTGAACCACAAGGTTGCAGCTTGGCCAATAATTCCCTCCCAGGCCAGAAGTCATGGTGGAACCTTGGCTCAGGAGCTAGCACTTCCTCCGTTTAGGTGGTAAGCCCCTGCTTTATTTCCCAATGTGTATTTTTTTGGTCTCAACGAAAACTAGTATTTTTATCTTGAGATTCATGAATATATTAAAAAATATCCAGTTATAGACAAATTTAAAAGGACACTATTGTCTCTATTGAAATGTCTTGGGGGGGGGGGGGTGTTAAAAAAACAAACCCATAAACCCTGACACTTTTGTACTTTATTTACACAACTGAAATAGTCTAAATTGTAAGAACTGTATTCTTTAATTTGCAGCTGTTATCAGTAGATTTTCTCTCCGAGGATACTTAAGTGCGGTGTAATACCTGCGCAAGGCGCATTTCTTGTTCACCAGGAGGGGATGGAGCCAATGACCACACTGTAATATTAATCGTGATTGACTCGGCGTGTTAAATGTTTCCATTCTCTTTAATTGCTTGTGAGAATAGTGATCAACAACACATTGTTCTAATAAGTGCTGTTCCTGTACAACATGGGCTGAGGATTAAACCACTTGTGGGTATGGAACTTTATTTCCGACATATACACACAGAGATGTCCCCGGCTGCCATTTGTGTCCCCAAACCAAGCGTTGTGCCAGAAAATAATCTGATTGATATCAAACGTATCTTCTCAGAGCCTGAAAATCCAGGTGGCCATTGGCTGCTGTCACCCGGTGTGTATAGTCATCTGCTGACTGCGGGAACAGGCCTCTAGCTGCTTCTGTTTGTGTGTGACCGAATACTACACCGATCCAATCAGGATTGGGATGATTAAGGGCTAGTGCTCACAGGAGCTTTGAGATCTGCCAGTGGTACGTTGCCATGCCCGTTCCATTAATAGTGATCTGTAAATCACAATGAAGGATGCATTATCTATACTGTCTGCATGCTTGCCTGACCAAAAGTAAAAATGCAAAGAAAAAATTAAATAAAATGGATGCATTTAGTGTCCGTTAGTATAGATAAAGTGAAATCAATAATCAATATTGTCAACTACCAGTGAACGCCGGGACAAGGCAACTTGCCACCATTGCACGGTGGCTTAGTGGTTAGCACTTCTGCCTCACAGCGCTGGGGTCATGAGTTTGATTCCCGACCATGGCCTTATCTGTCTGGACTTTGTATGTTCTCTCCGTGTTTGCGTGGGTTTCCTCCAGGTGCTCCGGTTTTCTCCCACATTCCAAAAACATACTAGTAGGTTAATTGGCTGCTATCAAATTGATCCATGTGTGTTAGGGAATTTAGATTGTAAACTCTTATTGAGCAGGGACTGATGTGAGTAACAAATTTTCTCTGTACAGCGCTGCAGATTTAGTGGCGCTATATAAATAAATGTGGATTATCATCTTGGCAACTGAGTAAATGCAACAGACTGTTTTATAAAAATATTTAAAACTCCAATAGCCTGCTGATTATCAGAGTCCATTGAAAAGACAGTCATTTATGTTTGTGTTTGCGCCCACAACGGATCCGGAGGTTGACCACACAAGTGTCGTGGTTTGATATTTGCATAGTATTGCTGCACTGGCAGTTTTTGCCTAAGGGTAGTTTTAACCGTAATAATATAATGCAGCTATGTCATCACAACATGAATCCCCTTCTTTAATCCTTATGTATAGATACGTAATATTTGATAACCTCCTCCGCATCCCCTGCCAATACAAACATAGATGACCGTCTCTTGAGAGTGCATTCACAATGGTTATAGAAATACCAAAGGGTAATCTCTTTCTTCTATACTTTGGTTTCTGTTCTATAGGCTTCAATGTGAAGGTGCTGCCATTGGTTTGGTACAGAAGATATATAACATTATCAGGTTTTTCCCCTAATAGCTGTCACTAGTAACATATTAAATAAAAGATTATATATACAAACGTGTGGTTAGGTATTGCATATAAGAATTGTCTCATGTTTACAATGATTATCACTCCCCGTTTCCACTGGCAGGTAAGGACTCTGCCTGGCTACATTTGCATTTGAAGAATGCCCCCTCACTCGCAGACACCGCTAGTTTCAGGTCATCGGTAATGGTTTGCCGAAAGCTATTAATTTGGGAGCCTGGCATGAGACTCTGGGTGGTTGCTGGTTGGCGTTTGGGCAATGTGTGAGCATTTAACAACGCTTTCCATTTGTTTTATTACACATTAAATTCCCAATTATACAGAAATAAAGCAGAGGACCTGGCGCCAATAGCCTCTTGAATCTCCGCTTATTCAGTTTTTGGAACTAACCATCTCTTTTATGTTACTGTAGAGAGGATCAGAGAAGCGTCTCATGCACTCTGAATCTGACCAAGAGATCTCAGGGGCTTCGTCTGCTGACTAAACGGGGGAAAGAACTCTATATTCTCCCGTTATTGGTGGAAAGTGATATATTGAACATGGCATCTGAATTGTAAATGGGCAATTGTACCATGTACATGGATATTTTTTTATACCAGCATTTAGATCTGCGGGTGGCCGGATATGGTTTCACCAGCTGATGGTTTAAGTCTACACTCCCGTATACTTGTTCTTCTTGTGGCTACATATAGATTTGTCTCTTCAGCTTCACCTCCACTTGCACACTGGTCTCCGTCTGTAGATGGTCATTAGGATATAAACATTCCCTTATATGCAGCTCTTTGCTGCAAAGACCAGATGACTCCCCCATTTTTTATTTTTTTTTATTGACCACACGTTGTGGTTTTCTTTCATTGTTTGCAGGTCACAATATCCTCTGTGTAGAGATGTTTAAAAAGTGAACAGGTGGCTTAATATTTTGGCCATGTGCAGGAAGTAACCAGTGGGGAATTGAGGCCCCAGGACAAGATTCCATCAGGCCCCTAGGAGATGGGCACCAAGAGGGTGACCTCAAAACTGAAGGCATAAGTGTAGCCAGTGCCGCTCACTTCATCTTTATACCGTATGTAAAACGCTTACTTGGATTCTACGGTTTTATATGTAGTCTGCAATAGAGAGAGACTTTATGGGGAAGTGTAAACTTGGCAGATTACAAAGTGAGAACTGGTCTAAAGATGGGTACACACTACTGATTTTACATCCAATTATTGTGCAGATGACACGATAAACGACCATATCGTTTGATATTACATTAGTGTGTACACTCCCACGATCATGTTTTATCGTACAAAAGCTCATCATATCATTTGATTTTTTTAAAACCTCATAAAGATCACAATTTGAGAGAAAACAATGTCAGACAAATGTGGCAGTGTGTACGCACTCACCACCAGCAGTGTAGGCAGATATCTGTACAGTGTACAGAGTCACCATCTTTTCAGAAGATTGTTATGAGAGATGAGGATCACCGATCTGAAGGTAAATCATGTAAGTGTACACATGGATCTGCATGCCGAAATCGGCATCTGCAGTAATTTTGTGACATTCTTATTGAAATGCAAAAACCCATTAACCTTCAGATGGTGACGTTATTGTGGTATATTATTGGGGTGCATAGTGAAGATGGCACTATGTAATGCCCGTGTTATGACTTCCGCTCTGGGCACAGTAGTGTAAATAGTAGAACTGGTGACTTTGCATAGCTGGGTGAGATTCTCATACTGGAACTGCTGAGCCAGAAATATTTATTTGCTTTGCAATTAAACTTTAAAAGCTCGTCTGTAGCAGCGGAATAAAATGTAAAGGTGTAAAATTGTCTGAATATCTTACGTCTGGCTGTGTGTGGAGGAGTGTGGGGGATGTCGTATTAGGTGGGATCATAAAGGGTATGTATTTCCTCTGCCATGCTGTTGCATGATCTTTGGGGGATGTCTCTCATTGCACCCCACTGTCCTCCTTGTCCCAGGTTCTACACACAGATGCTGGTACGTTACATGCACTACTGTCGCTAGCCCTCGTCCACACCTCTGTTCGCCCCTCGCCGGGTACTGGCACCATTTACTGGGGGTTCATCAAACTCAGACGGGCAGAGGATTTCCTGCTCCGCGCTTTCCAGTTCAATCATAGAACAATTGTTACTAATATTAACTTCTAATCAAGTAACACCTGGAAACTAAAGAACCAAAGTGAAATCATGAGATTTAAATTACTAAACATGCACAAAAAAAACCCAAAACATTGTTGGCACTAAAAAAAACAAACTAATGATTAAACAAACTAACACCAAATTCAACAATGTTTTTTTGTCTTTACATGTTTAAAACTTTAACGTATTCCCAGGGCCGGACTGGGACTAAAAATCAGCCCTGGCATGTAAAGCACACAGGCCCACGTGTTGTGGGCTCCATGCACTATATTGTTGCACACTGATGCTGGCGCAGTGCACGTTGCTGGTGAAGTACAACATGATGTAGTATGAGAGTGTGTGTGTGTGGGGGGGGTATTTATTTCTCCTAATGACCCTCAACATTACATTGTTAGCATCCCAATTACATCAATAAATACCATGATAATACATTATTAGTGCCCAAATTACTGCAATAAATAACCCCCCACACACACTCATACTACATTGATACATTACAGCAACCATCATTACCCCCCACATTACAGCAACCATCATCACCCCCACATTACAGCAACCGGCATCACCCCCCACATTACAGCAACCGGCATCACCCCCCACATTACAGCAACCGGCATCACCCCCCACATTACAGCAACCGGCATCACCCCCCACATTACAGCAACCGGCATCACCCCCCACATTACAGCAACCGGCATCACCCCCCACATTACAGCAACCGGCATCACCCCCCCACATTACAGCAACCGGCATCACCCCCCCACATTACAGCAACCGGCATCACCGTCCAGCATGACCCCCCACATTACAGCATCCGGCATCACCTCCCACATTACAGCAACCAGCATCACCCCCCCCACATTACAGCAACCGGCATCACCCCCCACATTACAGCATCCGGCATCACCCCCCACATTACAGCATCCACCATCACCTCCCACATTACAGCAACCAGCATCACCCCCCACATTACAGCATCCGGCATCACCCCCCACATTACAGCAACCAGCATCACCCCCCACATTACAGCATCCGGCATCACCTCCCACATTACAGCAACCAGCATCACCTCCCACATTACAGCATCCGGCATCACCCCCCACATTACAGCAACCGGCATCACCCCCCACATTACAGCATCCGGCATCATCCCCACATTACAGCATCCACCATCACCCCCCACATTACAGCATCCACCATCACCCCCACATTACAGCAACCGGCATCACCCCCACATTACAGCAACCGGCATCACCCCCACATTACAGCAACCGGCATCACCCCCACATTACAGCAACCAGCATCACCTCCCACATTACAGCAACCAGCATCACCCCCCACATTACAGCATCCGGCATCACCCCCCACATTGCAGCATCCGGCATCATCCCCACATTACAGCATCCACCATCACCCCCCACATTACAGCATCCAGCATCACCTCCCACATTACAGCAACCAGCATCACCTCCACATTACAGCATCCACCATCACCCCCCACATTACAGCATCCACCATCACCCCCCACATTACAGCATCCACCATCACCTCCCACATTACAGCAACCAGCATCACCTCCACATTACAGCAACCGGCATCACCCCCCACATTACAGCAACCGGCATCACCTCCCACATTACAGCAACCGGCATCACCTCCCACATTACAGCATCCAGCATTACCCCCCACATTACAGCAACCGGCATCACCCCCCACATTACAGCAACCGGCATCACCCCCCACATTACAGCAACTGGCATCACCTCCCACATTACAGCAACCGGCATCACCCCTCACATTACAGCAACCGGCATCACCCCCCACATTACAGCAACCGGCATCACCTCCCACATTACAGCGTCCGGCATCACCCCCTACATTACAGCATCCGGCATCACCCCCCACATTACAGCAACCGGCGTCACCCCCCACTTATTAGCAATACAAAGCCCCAAACACTACCACAATGCTGCCACCACGCCACCCCATACTACAGCAATACCACCAATTATACAGGCGCCACTGTAGGAAACCAATGTTTTGCTTTTTTCAAATCTCCCACAAGATAGCAACAACAGAATACTTACACACATATAGGTAACAGGTACCCTTTTCCCTCAATTAAATAGTAATGGCAGAATTTTTATGAATCATTCTACATGAAATAAAACTAACATTATATCTAAAAAAAAACATAACTAACTATTGAATGATCGTTTGAACCCACACGGCCACATTAAAAGTATTTCCATCTACTGCAAAATGTCAGAGAAAAATATATATTTTGCTACAGTAACTGGATATGAGTCTTTTCTATTCATTTTAAATAACACAGTATATAAATTAAGAGGGGTAGAGGAGGTGGGTGAGAGATAATTGGATGTGATCTATCCGTTTGATTAGATAGGAAACATTTAGATTATTTACCTGGAGACGTCTACCCCCTTGACTCACAGGCAGAGCCAGGGACGGATCTAGGCAACTGCTCTACCCGGGGCGATTTTAGGGGGGACGATTTAGGCCCCGCCCCCTTTCTAATTTCTAAGGCTGCTGACGGCTGCACAGTATGTGCAGGTCCGTTCAGCATTGGCAGTGTTCTGTCCCGCTGTTTAAAACACAATCACAGCAGCCGGGCAGCATACTGTCAATGCTGAACGGACCGGCACAGCGTGCAGCCGTCAGCAGCAAGCCCCTGCTAGGGGGGACGATCGCCCCCCCTGGATCCGCCACTGGGCAGGGCTGACAAGAGGAATTTTGGGCCCTGGTACAGTAACTTCTTTGTGCTCCCATAATATTCAACAATGAGACTTGCCTTTGGCAGAAGTGCATATTATGCCACATTGTAGTGCCCCCAGGTCATATTATGCCACATATTACCCTCAATTCATATTTGGCCATGCAGTAGTGCCCACAAATCATATTATGGCATAGTAGTGCCCCCAAATCATATACCATACAATAGTGCCCTAAATCACATTATGCCATAGTAGAGACCCCAAATCATTATGCCATACACAGTAGTGCCCCCAGTTCAAGAAAGGATGGACAAAAGCACATTGCACACGAGAAAATATATGAACTTACTTGATTATGGCATCCTGTGTTCTGTTCTCCTACTGGGCGCGCTGGACGATGAGGGATCAGCAACTGTCGGCTCACACAGGCAGTCGGGAGAAGGGACTGAGGGCAGTGGTCGAAGTGGAAATTTAAAAGTGGCGGTATGGAAAATATAAGTGAATGGAGTATGAAGGATGATTTTTTTTTTTTTTTAACACACTGTACATTCCCATTTTTCATTACTACTTGTGTTTTATGATGGCTGCATCCCTGATGTTCCCATTCTTAAGATGTCTCTCCCTTTACACTTTAACCTATGCCCCTGTACCACCCTCTCCATGCACCAGCTTCTCCCCTGTCCCTTTCACACATCCCCCTGCACCACCTTCTCCCCTGGCACTCTCACCCCTCTTCCTGCACTCCCTTCCCCCCTGGGGCTCTCACCCCTCTTCCTGCACTCCCTTCCCCCCTGGGGCTCTCACCCCTCTTCCTGCACTCCCTTCCCCCCTGGGGCTCTCACCCCTCTTCCTGCACTCCCTTCGCCCCTGGGGCTCTCACCCCTCTTCCTGCACTCCCTTCTTCCGTGGGGCTCTCACCCCTCTTCCTGCACTCCCTTTTTCCCTGGGGCTCTCACCCCTCTTCCTGCACCCCCTTCTTCCCTGGGGCTCTCTCACCTCTTCCTGCACCCCCTTCACCCCTGGCGCTCCCTCTCACCTCTTCCTGCACTCCCTTCCCCCCTGGGGCTCTCACCCCTCTTCCTGCACTCCCTTCCCCCCTGGCGCTCACACTTGTTACAACCTTTTCTATGTTGACAGTAAAAGCATATTGAAAGGTTGGCCTGTACCGAAAATTATGCATATGGCGGAATACATAAATGAGGCGCTCACCACATCATCTGGGGGAAGAGTGTTGGTGTCGGATGAGTATCCATCTTTAAAGGGGACTATTTGACCCCTTATATCCACATCATTGTGTCCCAGGACTGTTGTGAGGTGTGTCCTGATCACTGTAGTATGCGGGTGCTGCGCCCTCCTGTCACCTGTGCATGCGGCAGTGCAGGGGGATTTTTATTGGAAGTGGGACACCTGCTGCCTCAGAAGTGCTAGTTTTGCCCCTTGGGGATGTGACCTACCCAATCTCGACTTGGGCACGGTCCCCAGTGAGACGGGATGGTAGAACAGTGGTTAGCATTGCTGTCTGGAGTCATAGGTTTGGTTCGAACCAAACGTGTCTGCGTGGCGTTTGTATGCTCTCCCTGTGTTCGTGTGGCTTTCCTCCGTGTGCTCCGGTTTCCTCCCACAGTCCAAAAACATACTGGTAGGTTAATTGGCTTCTTACAAAATGAACGAGTGTACATGTGTGTAGGGAGTTTAGACTGTAAGCTTCAATGGGGCAGCGACTGATGTGAGTGATTTATGTATTCTATGCACATATATGTGTAATATGGTTACCAATATATAATCAATAAAAATGTGACCACACCCACTTAGTGTACAGCGATGCGCACTCTCCCAACTTGCAGCCTTCAAATGTGTGCGTCATCCTCCCTAACATTCATTTATATAGCGCCAGCAGATTCCGTAGCGCTTTACAATTGGGAACAAACACAGTAATAAAACAATACTGGGTAATACAGAGGGAGGTGAGAGGGCCCTGCTTACAATCTATGGGGTATGTATGTTTTTACACTTGAAGTTCTCGCTAGGGCTAAGTCCATGGAGACTTTGTGTGCACACGATATAGAATGAGAGAGACTTTCAAATGTAGAAAAATCAGTATTGTACAGTACGTGCAAGAAATAAAAAAAAAAAATGCAGACCTGGTTATTTCCCATATTGTTCATTCTTCATAAATAAAGACCACAGGGACTGCAGGAGTTGGGAAACTGCAATGTTTTTGTATTATTCTCCTTCCTCTTAATGTAACTATAGAAAGATGATTTTATTTTTTATTCATGATTTTTGTGTTGAAGCTGTCAGAGCACATTCTGCAGCAAGCGCAGGTTATAATCTGGATAATCGATGTGTAAAGCTATATACATTGGGATGAAGCTGCAGTTACCATGGGAACCGTCTGGTTAGATGATGTGTAGGTGCAGGCAGGGATAAGAGGGGAACTTGCACCGTCAGTGGGAACTTAGCTGGCACACGGGGATTGTTTCAGCTGCTGTGGAAAACAAAAAAGGGAGGGAGGGGGGATTGTACATTGTAACTTGGGGCTTGAACACGCACCAGTGGCTTTTGTCTGATTGCTGAAGACTTGGAGGTATGGCAGCGATCTGCAGGAGCCGGGAGCTTCAGCGTGAGTCCCGATTTCCTTGTGTGTCTGCAGCATGTATGTATGTATGTATGTGTCTCTGTGCTGGGCGTCCATTTTGTAGCCTGGACATAGGGGAGGGAAAGGTTTCTGTTGGTATCCCATCAATATGATATATCTCACTCTGTCAGTACATCTGTGCAGGGGTTATGTTGTGGATTTACCTCACATGTCTGTGTTCTGTTCTCTGACTGGGAATGCAGGATGTGTGTGTCACAGGGTTGTGGGTTTGTGTGTATTGGGTAACACCGCAGAAGAGAAAATTCCACCTCAGCTATTCACTAACCTGCAAAACCACACACACATACGTGTACTGTGTGTTCTCAGTATGATCACTCGCCATGTGTACTGTCTGCAGAAACCATATTATAATGTAATCCAATATGGGCTCCCCCCCATGCATTTTGAAGTAGCATTCCCAAAGTAAATGGATTATAGTTTTACATATATATATATCATGCTGTGTGTTATTACAAGTAAATTAGGTGAGTGTGTGTGTGTATATATAATATTTTATCTTTTGCATTAAAAACATTGTATCTCCTTTACTGGTGGGGCATTCATACTGATTGATCTGCAATTAAATTTGATCTTAGATCT